>NC_138160.1:157408104-158079107 GCF_964165515.1 Mesoplodon bidens
CTTAATATATATGCAGAGTCATACTTCATATATGCAGAGTCTACTTAACCCTGGTTTTGTTTGCAGTCTACTTAACTACAAACAAAAATGTAGTTTGGGGAAATGTTGTAGCCTTAGAAAACCTTAAGTTTTCAGACTGGTTCACATACATACAGAAAGACAGTAATAAGAGTTTGTTGGAAAATAGTAAGAGGAGAATTTCCTGACATCCCTTCTAGCCATCCTTAACTTGAATCTCTGGAGAAGGATGTTTCTGTCTGAAAAAGCAGGTTTCTCTGTTACTTCTCAGATAAAAGATGGTCAGAGGGCAACATAAGAGTTAACTTCAGTTTTATCAAGTGAAGACTGCCCAGGTCCCTTAGGCTGAGGAATAAAAGGAAAAACAAATTCCTTCAAAAAATAAACTCAAGTCAGAAGGGGAAGCATCCAGAGATTTGGAGTTTTGAAGTGAACATAAGGAATTCAACAATGTTTCTTAAGACCTATATTCTGCAGAGAGTAGTTGTAATTTAACCCAAGAGTGACGTTGAGTGGACTTGACAGGAAGAGCCATAGTGCTTTATGACACCATCAGATGAAGTTAGCATGAATATTCTAAGGCTGAAATACAACAGAAGGCCAAGTTTAAACTCCAGTCCCTCATAACAATTCACCTATCATTTTGTAACTCCATTTCAAGTTTCTATTCTTTGTACCAGCTGTTCCTTCTGCTTAGAAAGTCCTTTCTTCTCTTCTTTAATTGATAAAGGAACTTTTTGTTAAGGTTCATTTGCCCCCTGGCAGAATTAAAATTAGGAGCTACTTCTTTTGTGTACATCTTTATTCTAGAATCCATTTCACTCTGTGGGAATTATTTATTTGTAGATGTTTTCCTTACTCCAACTCAAGTATTTATTGAATAAATAATTGAACGTCTACATTACACTAAATGTTTTGGACATAAGTGAAAAATTGTGGCAATTCCCCAAATGATTTAATAAACACAATATGGAACAACTACCTGACAAGAACTAACTGGATTTTTTAGTGAATTTTCACTTTTAAAGCATATTATTAACAAATGACAGCCATGGTTCCATTGAACATTTTTCTTCCCTTCTCTTTTTTTTTTAAATAAATTTATTTATTTATTTGTTTTTGTTTTTGGCTGCGTTGGGTCTTTGTTGCTGGGCTACTCTTCATTACGGTGCATGGGCTTCTCATTGTTGTGGATTCTCTTGAGCATGGGCTCTAGGCATGCGGGCTTCAGTAGTTGTGGCATGCGGGCTCAATAGTTGTGGTGCATGGGCTTAGTTGCTCAGCAGCATGTGGGATCTTCCCTGACCAGGGATCAAACCCATGTCTCCTGCATTGGCAGGTGGGTTCTTAACCACTGCACCACCAGGGAAGCCCTTCCTTTCTCTTAAAAAAAAGAAAATATATATATATATATATTTTAATTTTTGGTATTTTAATAGACTTAAGTAAAACCTAAAGGGCCTAGCTCTTTCTTGACCCTTAGGCCATGGTGAGGTGTCAGCAACAAAAACTCCAGAGGATGCTTTCTTCTTATTCACTTCTGCAACTACACATCACTGCATTTGTAATGGGAAGAGGGATTTCAGCCCAGCTTCTCATATAGGGCTACCTCTACCCATCTTTTTTGTCACTTCACAATGTATCAGAGAGGAGGCAACACTAACCTGATTTGTCAGAGTATGAAATATTAATGGGGCTGTGATTGCTAGTAGTCAGCTTTATATTTTCCTTCTTAACTATTTCAGGATAGTTAAGAAAACTCACACCCCCCTCTTTTGAGAAATGTTCTTACTTTATTTCTTTGACAAGATTCTAACATTTTGTTGAGACTCTAATTTTATGTAACATAAAACTCTATTTTGGGGGGGGAGAAATGGTGATTTCTTTATCAATAAGTGGTAACTTACCTCTATTATTCTTCAATATCATACTAAGGGAATTAGCCAATGCAAATAGACAAGAGAAATCGTTGCAAAGCATAAGAATGGGAAAGGAAGTAAAACTATCTCAATTTGAAGATGATATAATAGTATACCTGGGAAATTCCAGATAACCAATGATAAAAACTAGCTAAAGCAATAAACTAATTCAGTGAAATAGCAGGATATAGTTGACATACAAAAGTCAATAGCTTTTACTGAGATGATTCTGAGAAAGTGACAGAGTAGGAACCACCACGAATCTGTCTCCCCACCTAGACAGTAATTGCACTAGCAGAATGTGTCTGAAAGAACTATTTTGGATCTCAGCGGCCTATTCAAGGCTTACAACTTCCAGGGAAGATCTTGAGCATTAAATTGCGGTTAATTTCAGTCAGTTTCCGCTCTTAGCACAGTAGCAGTTACACCTTTCAGCCCTATGGCAGGTAGCTGTACCCACTTTGTGGGAGCCAGTTTGGACAAAAGGACCCTGTCCTCCAAATATGGGGGATCTGTGCTCTGACTGCTGGTTGCTACTTTGGCACAGAGGTGCAGACAGGAATGCAAGTGGCCACTGTTCCTGCCCCTTCCTTATTGTTTCAAGCCCCTCTCCCTCGGGCTGAAGTTACGTCTAGGTTATATAAAGGGCCAGTGTCATTTCCCCCCTTCATTTTTCTCTATTTCCTCTTTTGGGAACCAGACAGTGAATCAAGGACCTTCAAAAGTAACAACATATATGGGGGGTATTAGAAAGTCACTGCATGCCCAAGGAAAGGTGCAGGCTCAAAGAAGACATGAGAAGGCCTTAAGTCTATACTTCATACTTAACCTTAGCACAGTGGCAGTTTACATCAATCACAAAAAGAAAAGCAAAAAACAACAAACCTGGCGGAAAGCTTGGGGGAAAGGACCTGATTTCCAGAGTTATTGCATTATTATTTTCAAATGTCCAGTTTTCAACAACAAAAGCACAAAACATACAAAAAAAAAAAACAACAAGCCAACAGAAACTGTCCCTGAAAAATACCTGATGGTAGGTCTATAAATACTTTACAACTATTTTAAAGAAGCTCAAAGAGCTAAAGGAAGACACAGAGAAAATCAAGAAAAAGATGCATAAGCAAAATAAAAATATCAGTAAAGACTTAGAAAACCTGCCCCTCCCCCCAAAAAACCAACTGGAATTGAAAAGTACAATAACTGAAATGAAATATTCACTAGTAGGATTTAAAGGCAGAGTTCAGAAAATGGAAAAAAGAATCAGCAAAAAGTGAAGAAAGGACAATGTGAATTATCAAATCTGAGGGACAGGAAGAAAAAAAAACGATTGAAGAAAAATGAGCAAAACCTAGAGGAACTGTGAGGCAATATCAAGCATTGTGAGAGTCCCAGAAAGAGAAGAGAGAGAAAGGGGTAAAGAGAATATTTGAAGAAATAATGGCCAAAACATCCCAAATTTGATGAAAGATAGGAATATAAACATCCAAGAAGCTCAAAAAACTCAGAATAGGATGAAGTCAAAGAGACCGAAAACAAGACACACTATAATCAATTAAAAGATAAAGACAGAGAGAATCTTGAAAGCTGCAAGATACAACTTGTCACATACAAGGAATTCTCAATAAGATTAACAGCAGATTTCTCAGCAAAAACTTTGAAAGCCAGAAAGACACTGGGTTGATGTATTCAAAGTGCTAAATGAAAAAATACTGTCAAATAAGAATCCCGTATCTGGCAAAATTGTTCGTCAAAAGTTGGGGAGAAATTAAGATATTTACAGATAAATACAAGCTTAGAGAGTTCATTACCACTAGATCTGCCCTGCAAAAAATGCTAAGGGGAGTCTTGCAGGTTAAAATGAAAGGACACTAGGCAGTACCTTGAAACCATATGAAGAAATAAATATTTCAATAAAAGTAAACACATGGGAAATTATAATTGTTATTATTGTAACAATGGTTTGTAACTCCACCTTTTGTTTCCTACATAATTTAAGAGATTGATGCATTAAAAATTAATATTTTTTAAATTAATAGCATTCATATACACAAATAATAAACAGATGACATAATGTTAGAGAAAGTCCCATTTAAAATGTAACTAAGATTAAGTACTTGGGAATAAATTTAACAAGAAATTTATTACACACAAAACTCACACACACACACACACACACACAGAGATTAAATACTCCTGAAAAACACAAGAAGCTTTATAGTGGGAAGGCAAATCCATAGGTAGAGTGACTATTCCAGTAAGAACAAAGCACTGCCCTTTTTATGATGGAATCTGTCCAATGTAATCAATCTTCCACAAGGTAATGGGCTGATTGCCCTAGGGAACAGTATCATATCAAAGGCTCAGTGTTGGTCTCTTCTGTTGGTAGATTTAGTGTTCAGTAGAGGCTATAGCCAGATCAGCCTTCATAAACGGAAGTCTTTGCTGTTGAGTGCACACATAATCTGCATCACTACCACGTTGACCATTTTGTTCATGAGTCCATTGGGCAATGACAGAAGTGACTGGGGGAGGAGGCTGACTGATGTCCACAGATCAGGCCATTATTAAATGCCTTTCTCCTGAGGTCACCTTTTGGTAGACAATCACACAGAATACAAATATCTTTGCATTCTGTGCCCATTAGAAATTCATCCACATACTTCTTCTCCAGACTTGCCACCAATGTTCTGATCATGTTCCTTCCAAGTCACTGACCACCTAAACAAACTTTTAGCCACAGCTCATGGGACAATGTATATCTATATCTCCTGCCATGTCTCCTTCCATACAAAATTAACAATCGGGTTCATTGTTCACATTTCTCTAAGATATTAAGACAATGTCTCACATTTCATAATCTGCTAAGAGGATTTCTCTTCACCACTATTCCTCAGATCCATCTCATAATAGAGCTATAGCACTGTACCTGTCTACTTTTGTGTGGTACCTACATATCATATAAGTCAAGCATATATTTTTTTCTTTCTCAGAAAACTGGACATAGGGAATTTTCCATAAGGCCATAAGTACAAATTGGCAGTGCAGAGAAGGCAGTGTAGCAGGAATAGGGGCCAAGAACATCTGAGCCACTTTGTCATGTAATTTCTTTGTACCTTCATGTCCTGCTTGAGCTTGATCTCATACATACCACTTCCATTTGATGTTGGATGTGAACGATGACCGTTTGATGCTGCTGTGAACCCCAACTTCATGGCTTTATGGGTCAGACAGGTGGCATAGTCAAGTGTTCAGTGTCTGACAAGGCCTAGTAACAAGCCAGGAGCTGTTTCTCAAAAGGAGAGTAGTTATTCACAGAGGATAGCAAGTCTTTGCTCAAAAATACTGAGAGTCTGTACTATTCACCTATAGGGGTATCCCAAAGCTTCCCAAACAGCATCTCTAACTGGACACTTTAAGAATCTTTGATTATGTTGGGCCATATGGTTTGAGTGGCAGAACAGCTTATATAGCAGCCCATGCCAGCTGCAGAACCTTCTTGTTAGGGGGTCACATTTTCCGGTCACTCAGTAAATGGACTCAAATTGAATATATGTTGCCTCCAAAACCCAAAGTAGCCCACTGGGCATTGTGCCTTTTCTTAGTGGTAAGAAGGACCAGATCATCAACTTGTTCTTTAACTTGGAAGAGATATATTGACAGGCCCTGGATCACTGGACTCCTAGAAATTTCAGGTAAGACCCTGAAGTTTTGTGGAATGTCTTTCCCACCCTCTCATACACAGGTGTCTTGCTAATGTGTTTAAAGCAGTTTCTACTTCCTGCTCACCAGGTCCAATCAGCATAATACCATCGCATCATGGGCCAGCATGATGTCCTGTAGGAGGAAAAGTTGATCAAGTCCTCTGAAGACTCTATTATAGTTTAGGACTAGAGAGTTAATATATCCTTGAAGTAGGACAGTGAAGGTGTATTGGTGGCTTTGTTAAATGAAAGTAAATTGCCTCTGATGGTCTCTCACAACAGATAATGAGAAACAAACATTTGCCAGTCGATAGCTGCATACCAGGTGCCAGAAGATGTGATGATTTGCGTCACAAACAAAATCACATCTGGAACAACAGCTGCAGTTGGAGTCACCACCTGATTAATTTTGTGATAAATATCTGTTGTTCTCTGATCTGTCTTCTATGCAGGTCAAATAGGTGAGTTGAATGAGGATATAGTACGAATCAACACTCCTGCATCTTTCAAGGCCTTGATGGTGGCACTAATCTCTGAAATCTCTCTAGGAATACATTTTGATATTTTCATTGGTAGACACAGTTCTATTGGCTTCCACTTGATCTTTCCTTCCATAACAGCCCTCACTCCGTGGGTCACATAACCCATGTAGGGATTCTGCAAGTTCTTCAGTGCGTATATTGCAACCATGCATTTCAGAATGGGAAAGCAACTACATGATGAGTTCTGGGACCCAGTAGGCACACCGTGGAATAGAGTTGAGCCACAACTCCATTGATCACCTGACCTCCATAATCCTCTACCCAGACTGGTGAGCTACAGTGATGTTTGAGGTCTCCAACAATTAATGTCAGTTCAGAGTCAGTTTCCAGTGATCACTAAAAAGCCTGATTATTTCCCCTTCTTCAATTTAGAGTCACCCTGGTAAATGGCCACAGATTCTTTTGGGGAAGGTTGGGGAGGAAGGTTAGCAATATACATTCTTGGTGGTGGAGCAGGGCCCTCTGCAAGAGGATCCAGCTTCCCCTTCATCCAAAGAGTCTGTGTCTATAAATTGGCTCAGGTCTGGGGACTGACTGAAGGGTCGTGATTTTCTCTTTTGATCCTTCAAGGCAGAGTTCTGGTCATTAAATCTAGAGTTTTTCTGCTTATTCAGATAAAGTAAGACTTTGGTAGGCGGCCCGTCTATTTTAGTTTTAGAGACGCTATGGTCAACTAGTTGATGTCAAAAATCTCTGTGATTCAGACTGCTCTGATTAGTGGTGTGGTACCTCGGTCCATTACCCTAACCATGCCCCCTTGTCTTTGGTGATTAAGTGCCACCTCTTGGTCTCTACCACCATCCTAGATCTTATTATCCCTACTGCATTGGAGATCCCATTCAGTGGTAGCACTTCCTGTGGTAATTTCTGACTTTCAGAAAAGAGCTATCACAGAGAGCTTCAAGGATTCTGGGGTTTCCTTACATGAATCTTTTCCTCACATGGTGAGAAGCAAATTCTCTGACCCTCTGGGGAGTATGAGCAAGTCTTCAATGATAAATGCACTCTAGCTTTCCAATCTCCCTAAGCTTTTGGGTAACTTCCTCTATAGTATAGCAAGGAAGTTCTATCATTTTCAACTTAATTTAATCTGGGCTATTTTGGGGTCCATATTTCAGTCAACCAACCATGAAAATTATCAAAGTCACTCCTAGTCCCTCAAGCTAAAACACTGAATTTGTGATTAATGCCTAATTGACCCATATCAGTCGATTCAACCTGATCCAACTTCATATTCCTTCTACTTTGATCCTACACCCTCATGATTTCACATATGTTCCCCAGGTTTCCATCCATATAACTTGGCAAAATCATGCCAAGCCTTTGGTATGTATCACACCTCATCACAGGTCATACTTTGTACCTCACTCTTTGGGGGTCTGCTAGAACTTAAACCTGGTTATAGGTCTAGATACAAGGCGAGGTGGTGGGGTGGGGGGTAGGTCCTGAGGAAAATCAACAGTGCCCTACAAGATAACTACCTCAGATGGCAGGGGGGAGTGTTGCTCCTATTTGTAAAGAAGGTTCAACAGAATTTAGAGGTCCAGGTTCCCAGCTTCATTGGAATCTGTCCGTAAGTCCCCTGACTTTAGCAAAAGAGCCCCTGTGAGACTGAGAATTCAATTTGCATTGTAAATGAGCCACTCACAGGACAAAACATTAGATTTGGTTTTCAGAAATCTTGGTTGTGAGGGACAGTCATGGCAACTTTGCACTTAGATATTAAACAGTTGCCTACTTTGTTCCTTTTCTTTTTTTTTTTTTGCAGTACGCAGGCCTCTCACTGTTGTGGCCTCTCCCGTTGTGGAGCACAGGCTCCAGACGCGCAGGCTCAGCGGCCATGGCTCATGGGCCCAGCTGCTCCGAGGCATGTGGGATCTTCCCGGACTGGGGCACGAACCCGTGTCCCCTGCTTCGTCAGGCGGACTCTCAGCCACTGTGCCACCAGGGAAGCCCGCCTCCTCTGTTCTTGTTCCATGCCTAGGGCTCACTTAGGAATCCTGTTTGTGACTGGGATGGTTGAAAGCAAGCTGTTGGCACTCCTATTTCCCAATAACTCATATTTACTTCTAACGAGTGTGGTATCACAGTCGATTTTCAGTATAGATAGATTCAACCCATTATGGGATTCAGCCTGTAGGTGATTCATCACAGCCTGTAGGTGATGACTGACAGGGCAGTCTCTGGGAGAGATGACGGGAAGTGGCTGTGAACTGCCCCTTCACATGCTTGCTGCACTTTCCACTTTTGAAAATATTTTTGCATCAATTATGTCTCTTGAATTACCTGTAAAAGCCCACCAGAATCAAGTTTCCCTAGATTGAAAATTGAGATACAGTCCTATTAAGCAACTTAAGATTATCAAATACTAAATCCAGTTTCCTTGTATTCCAATGTATATGATATTTTTAAGGCAAAGAACTGTGTATAAGGAATGTAATTTTTTTTCCTATAGATGAGTTAAACTTCTATCTCAAGCCTCTATTTCTCATGGCATCAGAAAATATAACCTGGTCAAACCCGGATAAACTTTGTCACTTCAGGGTTTGCCCAGTCAGATATAAACTTGGGACTTCACTCTCTGATGGCTTCTCCTTGCATCCCTGGACTGGTCATAGTTCAAGAGGCTTAGATGGCATCTAGGTCAGTGAGGTTAGGAGGTGTCTGGTCTACAGCTGCTCTCTGCTGGCATTCATGTCCAGTCCTGCCTGCTCATCCTCTCAGTGGACCCATCTGAGACCCTTCCTGTACTTGACTGCCTCAGCCACACTGCACCCACTCTGCGACCCTATGGGATGGCAGAGACTCCTCTGCCATCACTTATCACGTCTCACTCACCCCACTCTGGGTAGTAGGGACACATTTAGGGGCTCTCTCACCTCCCTCTCTTCACCACAGCCCAAATAATCTATCATTTTGAGGACTGCAAACTGAATCTTTCATGGTGGAGGGTTTTTTTGTTTGTTTGATCGATTGTTTTGTTTTTTACAGTAGCACCTTGTTGTTTATCCATTCTATATGTAAGAGTTTGCATCAGCTAAACCCAAACTCCCAGTCCATCCCTCCCCCACCCCCCACCCCCTTGGCAACCACAAGTCTATTTTCTTTGTCTATGAGTCTGTTTTATAGATAAGTTCATTTGTGCCATATTTTAGTTTCCACATATAAGTGATATCACATGACATTTGTCTTTCTCTTTCTGACTTACTTCACTTGGTATGATCATCTCTAGGTCCATCCATTTTGCTGCAAGTGGCATTATTTCATTCCTGTTTATGGCTGAGTAATATTCCATTGTATATATACACACCACATCTTCTTTATCCATTCATCTGTTGATGGACATTTAGGTTGTTTCCAGGTGGAGGTTTTTAAAAATACGTCCAAATTCTTCTATACTTTTCTCATCAAAGGTGGACTCAATTCTTTTCCTCTTGAATATATGCCATACTTAGGGACTCAATTCTAATAAACAGAAGGAGGCAGAAGTGATGCTGTGTGACATCTGTGGCTAGATCATAAAAAGGATACAGCTTCCACTGGCTTGCTCTCTCTCTCTGAACATGCACATTCGGAGCCCTGAGCCATCATAAAAGTCCAGCTACCCTGAAATTGCCATGCTGGGCAGACCATGTGGAGCCCACAGAGAGCTGGAGAGGCTGAGGGGCCCCAGCTCTCCCAGCCCCAAGCTATGGAGTCTTCCCAGTCCAGGCACCAGGCTCCAGGCTCCAGATATGTGAGGGAAGAAGCATCAAAGATGCCTCCAGCTCCAGCCACCATCTGACAGCAACCTCGTGAGAGACTCTAAGCCAGACTGCTTAATGGAGCCACTCCCAAATTCCTGATCTGTAGAAAGCACTGCGGTTAGAAGTGATGGTTGTTCTAAGCCACTGCATTTGTGATGCAGGTAGAGAAAACCATTCCAGAGTCTACTGTTACAGAATCCTTTGGGTTTGGGGAATGCAGAGGGATTAGAAAACTAAGGTTACGTAGCTTGTGCAAGGTCATAAAGCAAATGAGATTTGAGCCCTGGTCCCTAAATCCTGAACCCATGTTCTTTGAACCACTTTATACATTACACATTATACAGTCCCTCTCTGTCCCATCTGACCATCAGCTTTCACCAGATTCACCAGTCTCCTAAAAGACGTGGCTGCACATAAATTTTGAAAATAAACAAATAGCATCTGGAAATCCCAGGAAAGCTGCTGAGGATAGCCATTATAATACAGGCTAAGTCAGAGCGAGTGAAATTGTTTTCTAAAAAAAAAAAAAAAATCCACACACCACTGGGAGAGATTTATTTGGAGAAAGTGCAAGAATTGAGAACGTTAAATCTCTCTGGTTTAATAAATAAAATATCTGTACCTTAAGGATCTCTCTGGATTAAATATCCATGTCTAAAATCATTCCATTATCTAGAAGTGTTTTTCTTGTGTGTGTTTTTTTGTTTTTTTTTTTTTTGTGGTATGCGGGCCTCTCACTGTGGCAGACTCTCAACCACTGTGCCACCAGGGAAGCCCCTAGAAGTTTTTGTAATATTTGTGAAGAGCTGACATTTTAGAGGTCTCTCATTATTTCTGATTAGGCAAGCCTCGTACATCCAGCATTTTGACACTTAATAAGCCCGGATGTGACTTGGTGACAAATCAATTCTTTTAAAGACAATTTTGTTTGATTGACACAAAATCGGGCAAGTGTTGAGTTAGAAAGCATTGCTTGGCTATCATGAGAACATGAGATAAATATTCATCCAGAACTTTTTGGTCAGGGGATGGTGACTGTCTCAGCCATGCACATCTATCTGATGCCAGAAAGGGCAACAGGGTTCTTTTATGCCATAGTGATCTGGGTCTTCATTGAAGACTCCCTTTAAGGTGAAAATGTGCAAATGATGGGAGATTAAGGAGAAAAAATATGAATTTAAGCCCCAAGGAGCTACAGTTATGCCAACAATGTCTTTCATTATCGTAATTTTATATGAATGTGCCTTCAGTGCTTTGGGTAATAGCATTTCTCTCTGGGGTGGGCGGGGCTAGGGTTTCCATGGGGACTCGCTTACTTTGTACAGAAACTCGACTCTACCAGAGGAGAGTAAAGTTCTTGTTTTGACAGGATGATCAATAACACCTAGGGAGAAGCAGGCTTTTCAGAGAAGATTGTGGGTCCCCATTTGTATGTTTCCTCCCTTGCCCTCCCTGTTACTGAAAGTTGAGTGGGCTGGTTCAGCCTTTCACTGAGTCTCATTTGACAGCCAACAGAGTGAATGTTCATCTCCTCTGTGGAGATGGGCCTCATTCGCCTGCTCTATATTCTGTGGGGAAGCGTTTAGGTCCAGGCTTCTGATATTACAATCCATGCTACAATATTTGTATGCCTGAGTGTTTGTTTACATGTCTGCATATCCATCTAGGATCAATTCCTGAAAGTGGAATATCTGAGTTCAATTTAATCTTGTGCATTTTAATTTTTACATTTTGGTAAGTTGCCTATCAAAGAAATGATATTAATTGATACTCCCAGCCCCAAAAGTGTCTGTTTCCTCACAGAATATATAGCAGAGACTGGTTAGATAAAATCAATTCATCCTCACTTTGGAGTCCTATGCAACTATAATTTTTTTAATGAGACAGATACATATGTATGAAATAGAATTATCTCCAATGGATATCGCTTTGTAAAAAATATATATATCACACTGTATTATATCTCATCATTTATGCTTTTAAAATGTGAATATAGAGAGCCATGTATAAGAATATACCCATGGAGAACTTTCCCTGGCTGAGATGGTTGGCATCTCAGCTTGCTGCTTTACCTGCCTCTCCATTTCCTGGGAAATCTGGAAAGTTCTAAGTAGTCACCCAATTGGTGGAGGGTACAAGCATAGGACATCAACTAATAGAAAATGAATATTCCATTTTTTGGGAATCAATGAAGTAAATTTTTTTTTAATTTTTATTTTATATTGACGTATAGTTGATTTACAATGTTGTGTTAGTTTCAGGTGTACAGCAAAGTGATTCAGTTATACATATACATATATCTATTCTTTTACATATATCAGATTCTTTTCCCTTATAGGTTACTACAGAGTCTTCAGTAGAGCTCCCTGTGCTATGCAGTAAGACCTTGTTGTTTATCTATTTTATACATAGTATGTGTATATGTTAATCCCAACCTCCTAATTTACCCCTCCCCCGGCTTTCCCCTTTGGTAACCATAAGCTTTGTGATGTAAGTCTGTGAGTCTGTTTCTGTTTTGTAAATAAGTTCATTTGTATCTTTTTTTAGATTCCACATGTAAGTGATATAATATGATATTTCTTTTTCGCTGTCTGACTTATTTCACTTAGTATAATAATCTCTAGGGCCTACATGAATAGGACATCAACTAATAGAAAATGAATATTCCTTTTTTTATTGAAGTATAGTTGTTTTACAATGTTGTGTTAGTTTCTGGTGTGCAGCAAAGTCTCGGTTATATATATATATTTTTTTCTTACATATATATATTCTTTTTGATATTCTTTTTCATTATGATTCATTACAGGATATTGAATATAGTTCCCTGTGCTATACAGTAGGACCTTGTTGTTCATCTATTTTATAGATAATAGCATGTATCTGATAATCCCAAACTCCTAATTTATCCCTCCCCCATCCATTTTCCCCTTTGGTAACCATAATTTTGTTTTCTAAAAGTTCATTTGTTTTTGTACAAAACTGGTTGTGTTGGCCAAATGATTTGCTTCTTGTCCAATTGAAATCAAGGGTTTTCATCCCTTGCTGGTGAGTGAGGGTCAAGAGAAAGGGGCACTAGTTTTCACTCCTCCTTTTAACCAAGCTGGAAAGGGGGGAAATGTTCAGGGAGGGGATGAGGAAGCCTCTGATGGAGACTGCAGCTCAGATGAGCACCAGGAGTGGGACCTCCTACCCTAGGTGGCTCTGTGAGCCTGTAAAGAGCAGAAGCCAAACGCAGCTGATCCCACCTGTCTTCCTGAAATCACTCCACAGTCTGGACTTAACGGCACTGCTGGGCCTTATGGTTAGAAGCCCACATTTGTCTCACTGCTCCTTCCTTCACTTGGCATTTTGGTCTCTCTGGAATCTTTTTGTAATCTGTGATTTAGAATTTTTTCTTTTAATAGAATTCATTTTAGCCTCACCATAGCCAAGGAGTATTGTAATGGCTGTCAGCCAGGACCTGGAAATAGCATCATTCAATAGAGAGGGATGCTGTAATTCTGGTCTTTAAAATTGAAATCTAAGCACACACATGGAGTCTGCTAACCTTATGAAGAACGGTGATCACAGAAGTGACTCATATTAGTGGAAGAAATAACACTAACAACATTAACCAACAATAAACTTCTTCGGTGAAATGTTTGAGTGTTTTAAAACATTTATTTATTTATTTATGGTACGTGGGCCTCTCACCGTTGCAGCCTCTCCCGTTGCGGAGCACAGGCTCCGGACGCGCAGGCTCAGCGGCCATGGCTCACGGGCCTAGCCGCTCCGTGGCATGTGGGATCTTCCCGGACCGGGGCACGAACCCGTATCCCTTGCATCGGCAGGTGGACTGTCAACCACTGCGCCACCAGGGAAGCCCATGAGTGTTTTTTATGGAATATTTTTCATCAGCAAGAGTAAAGAACGCATGACCAAGTTCCCTCCCTTATGGTCACTCAGCATCTCCTAGTAATATCAGGCTTCCTCCTACAAACACATGTATGGAGGGAGCCCCCCAGGACCCTTAGGTTTTGATAGAGCAGCATCTCACCACAGGGCAAGGGTCGGGGATTCTGGACAAGCCCTTGGACTGACTTACTAACATGTCCCTCTAGATTATTAAATGCTGCAAAAGCCAGGTTAAAAAGGGGGAAGGGGTCCTCAGATGAGATAGGAACATTTTGCTGAGCCAGGGAACACAGACGTGCTCAAAGGTCAAGTCAAAGGACATAGGAGCTGGCTTGAAGGGTTCCCACTGGCCATATTTGGGATAATTTGAGCAACACAACATATAATGAAGATAATGGCTTTTACTATATTAACTTTGTAAGAAAAATCCATGGCTCCATAGTAGAGACCACCAGAAAAATCTGTTGACCAAGTAAAGCTATGTTTACAAGGGAAAATGTATCTTTTTAATAGAGATATGTAGAGTGATGGGTAGAACCAAGCGGTCAGGCTTGATATTGCCAGTGATGGGCCTGACACCATGTGCTTCCTGAAGGGGGAAGATAAAGCCACCCATGTGGTGGTCTTGTTGGAAATACTTGACCTCAGTTGAGTAATGAGAATCTTCTCAGCTGTACACAGGATGTGGATTTGGCCTGGAATCATGAAAATAATTGACAAGGGAGGAGGAAAGAGATGAAACAGTTAAATGCAATATATGTTCCTTGATTGAATCCTGGAGAATAAAAGGGAGGGAGGGAGGAAGGAAGGAAGGAAAGAAGGAAGAGAGGGATGGAAGGAGGGAGGAAACAGCTTTAAAGGATATTTGGGGACATGGGATATTTGGGCATTTCATTTTGGATGAAATGCAACTGGTATGACTGACTCAAAGAAAAGATGCAGGTACTAGTGGTGAAGCAGGGTCCTGGAGGTCCTTGCTTGGCCCAGTATTCAGCCTTTGATTGCTGGATCATGCTTGGGGGTCCCAGAGAGAAGGGCCTGGGGCAATGGCTATTTGTTAATGGTTCAGAAATAGTTCAATATTTTAACAAGCGGTATGACTGTCTGTGTCTGTGTGAACATAGGGATGGAATTGCTGGGTGATGAAGTCCATCATAATTTTGTCTATTATACCCATTTTAACTACATATAATAAGAAACAGAGAAACAACCCAATAAAAAAAATCCTCAAGAGATAAAAATAGCAATTTCACAAAAAAATGCCACACAAAAGACTTAGTACATTTAGAAAAAGTTGTTCAACCTGACTAGCACTCAATGAACTGGAAATCAAAACCACGATAGCATTTTACTGCCATCCGATTGGCAGGTGTCAAGAAATCTGACAACTCCAAGCGTGGGAGTACATCTAGATCAATGAGACATCCTCCATATTGCTGGTGGGAGTGTAAGTTGACACAATCACTTCTGAAAATTTGATGTTACTTTGTCAAGTGGAAAACAATTTATAAACAAGTGGGAGTGTTATGTTCTAATAGCACTTCATTTACAAAAACTGACCCTGGGCCCAATTTATCCCATGGGCTATAGTCTAGATGATATCTAACTTCCTTTCAGTTCAGCTATTCTTTAACTTATATTCAACAAGTTTTTAATACATACTGCATATGATACCCTGAATGTTAGGTGCTTTTTTACACAAGACTCTGTCACCCTCAGAATGTCCTGTAATAAATCATCTTACACCCATGTTACAGGTGAGGAGACTGGTTCATAGTCACAAAACATGTCAGGGGCTGTTGTTATGACTAGAACTCAGGACTTCTGATTCCGATATATGTATATATTCTTTTTCAAGGCCAGGACAAGAGTTAGGGAGCACTCACCCTCTGGGCCATGCAAGTGAAGGATTGGCAACTGAGACCAAAAACCTCCTTAAAGCAGGTACCTCCCTGGCCTCAGCCTGGTCTGGGAGTTCTGTGGGGAACTCCCCCGTCACTGGGGAAGCCCTCTTTTCCAAAGGTAAGAGTCTTGGGGGATTGTGCTCAGTATTACCGATTATTTTTTCTGCTCAAGGACTTATGGGTAAAAGCAGGGACGTGGGTTCAAATCTTGACTCTACTACACCCCGCTCTCACAGTTCCCCTCCTTGGTTGCCCACAGAAGTAAAATAGACCAAAGGTCTTCTCTGCCTTGAGGCTGCTCCAAGCTTAGAGGGGGTGGAAGCCCAGGGCCTTGGCCACAGCAGAGGTCAGTGACACTTTGTCTTTGCCACTGATGTCTATTTCTTTTAAAAGGCCCCAAGGCCAATGGGTTCTCTTTCTTGACCCACTAAGCTATGATTTCATAGTCTGTAGCTCCTACTATTCCTTTGTGTAAAGGGTTTGCCTCAGCTGTCTCATTAAATATGGAAAACATCTGTGTTTGGGCTTTTAGCAAAAATCCCCACATCTGGAAAATATTGGTCAAGAGTCTAATTAAGTATGTCAATGACAAATTGTTCTCACAGGAAGTATTTAGGACGAGTAGATAATTGGGATTTAATGCCCTTGGCCTCTGTCCTTGCCTTCTTGTTTACTTATCCCAGCAGGGATGGGGGAGGCTGGCTTCCACATCATCCCTGCCCCAGCGCCACTAATCCCGGGCCACACTGCCACCGCACCAATGCTGGCACCTTGGAGCAAGAAACCACCCCCAAGTTGAACAATGAGAGTGGACACTGCATTTGGAGCCCCGTCTCTTAAAGCCACTCAATGCCCCCCCCCACCCCATTGGAACCTCTGGCCTCCTCACTCAGGGCCGATGTTTCCTGTCAGACCCACATACCGTTTGAAGGTGAGGCTCAGAGGAGAAAATTTTGTGTCTCTTTCTTGGACTTTTCTCCTTCCCTCTTCACAGAACCCCCAACCTCAGAGGAAATGGAGTTCCTAACCCTCCCTCACCCCCGGGGGAATATTCCCAACTTCTGAGGTATGAAGCTTAATTTGCTTTCAGTACTATACCTCCTCCCCTTGAGGGAGGAAATTTCTCATTATTAAAGGGCTTTGAGAACCTTCCCATCCTCATGAAGCTTCAGGAACACCCTGCGTCTCCCCATCCCTGACCCCCTTGGTCTTCTGATCCAAGATGGCGCTCCAGCTCAGGGGAAACCACCCTGGACGGCAGGTGAAGCCTCCCTCGGCTCCATCAGCCAGAAGGAAGATGGCACACATTAGAAATGTATATTTTAAAGCCACATTCTGGGCCAGAGACACTAAAGGTTCATTCTTTCAGGCACCTTGAGCCCTCTCGTGTCTCCACTCCACCAGCAGGTCCCATCAGTTCTAACTGAGAAACAGTTCCCAGATCCACCCACTTCTTCCTATTTCCACAGCCACCCCCCTGATCCTTGCCATCACCCTCTCTTGCCTTGACAATGATGATGGTCTTGTCTGTGGTCTCCTGGTTTCCACCCTCACCCTCTTCAGCCCATGGTATTAGCCAGGATGCTCTACCCAAATAGAAACCAAATCATGTCACTGCCCTCAGGTGGCCTCCCGTCCCAGTGAGAATGCACCCCAGCCCCTAGCACAGGCTAAGACTTGTCCCATCTGGCCACTGTCCACCCCGCCCCTCAAGCCCCACACACACCCTGCTATCTTCTCCACAATTTTTACCACAATCCAAAATCGCTTTCCTTAGTCATTTGCTTGTGGTCCGTGAATGTCACAAATTTCACGATCGTAGTAACTTTGTCCTGTTAGGATGAAGCAAATAAGGCACCTGCCCTGAATGCCATATTTAAGGAGGCACTCACTCTCAAGGGCTGATTCCGCACTGGCACTGCTCCGAGAGCGAGCACGTCATTGAATTTTGTGCCCTAGATGCCTCACCTGCTTCACCTGATTCCCGGCCATGTTCCCAGTGCCATATTCCTGGTGCCTGGCACATAGTACAGGCCAAATAAATATTTTTTAAATGAATAGATTCTGGCCTTCTCAAGGTCAAAGGCGTGAAATTCACCCAGCTTCCAATTCTTGTCTATTACACTCAGAGCCTCTCCCACTCTCCAACTCAACTGCAGTTGCTTGGCCCAGACCATGATCTGCCCTGGTGGCTGCTGCACTCCCCTGCTTATTATCCTTCAAAACCCTTCTGCTCTTCCCTCTGCCACCTGCCCCTGCCTGGTTTTCCAGGTCATCCCCCCTCAGCTGGTCCTCCCAAGGGCACCACATCATCTCTGCATTCTATCTTCCACACTCTGTCCAAAATGCAGATCTCATCACGTCATCGCTCTGCCTAAAGTGCTTCTAAGCTTCCCACTGTTTGTACACAGTGTCTGAGGTCCTTGGGTTGACATTCAAGGCTCTGCGTGATCCGAGCCCAGTGGATTTCTTTGACTCCATCTCTCCCAACTTGCCATAACTCTAAGCGCCAGTCACTCCAGCCTTCTTCCAGTTCTGGGCATCCACATGACCATTCTCTCTCCCCAGGATTCCTTCCCCTGGGAAATCTCTATCTATTCTTGAGGACCCAGCTTGAAGGCCACCTTGTCCATTAGGGTAAAGTTAATTTCCTTTGCTCTGGCCTCCTTATAACGGACAGTTCTTTGGAGTTTTAGCGGGGGATGATAGCCCTTTGGCATTTTATGTACATACTTACCTTTAGCTAATAATACCCAGCTGAGTGGTTTGTAAAGCATTGCCTCCGTGTTTGCTTCCCTCACCACTGAACCTGGGAGGGAGACGGAGAACAATTCAGGAGCAGTAGTGAGAAGGCGAACATTAGAAACCAAGGGCACTGTCATTGTACTGTTGCAGACGACCTCTTTCTGTTCCCCTTTAGAGTAGGCCCTGCCACCGTGTGCAGAGAGCCCAGGGCAAGACTTGAGAGCATACAGAGATGCCCTTTCTAGTAGCACTGACCTCACTGGGGAGGCGAGCTCACCTCCACCTCTTTCCCAAGCATGACAATGACGACGACGTCGAGATGTGGAAGCCTGGGTTTGGTCCCCCCGCACCGCCCACCCCCCTTTGTAACACAGCAGGTCTCAATCTCAGCACCTTTGGTGGGTAACAGAATCTGGCTTGAATTGGATAATCTGGCTTTGTTTTTATTCTCTTTCTTCCTTTATTCTCTTTCATTTATGGCAGGTGAGAGGGTTTTCCATTTAGAGAAGTTTTTTTTTAAATACATTTTTAAGGGAAAAAATGTGAGCCAGTTTAAAGAAATATATTAAGTGATAAATTATCCAGGTTGTTCCCAGACACAGCAAAACATGGGAAGTGGCAAAAGATTCATGCTCACCTCCCTTAGTTTATGGTTGTCATTGCGAGGAAGCTGCCCAGCCTACCAGAGGGGAGGGCAAAAGTGCCATTTAACTTGAGTTGAAGCCTCAAATTTTGACTTTCGATATTATAACCCCTAGAGTTTACACAGAGCCTTGGCAAATACCTGTGTGTTAAAAGCACCAATCTGTTGCAGAACTACAAAAATAAACAATAATTTGTTACATGTAAACAGTGAAAATATACCAAAACTTTTGTATAATGTTCCACATTTAGAGTGCACAGGAATATGTCTGAGTATTTTTATACATACAGGACAGCTATGGGGATGCTGCATGTGAATTTGGTTCTAACTCTGTGCATTTCCGCAGGCAGATCTGGGTGTTGTCTGTGCTGGACCAGATCTTACAGATGGCCTCATAGGCTGTTTAATCCTGCAGAAGAATCCACAGGCAAAACAGGATTCTTTTCATGGCTGAATAATATTCCATTGTATATATGTGCCATATCTTCTTTATCCATTCATCTGTTGTTGGACATTTAGGTTGCTTCCATGTCCTGGTTATTGTAAATAGACCTGCAATGAACATTGTGATACATGACTCTTTTTGAATTATGGTTTTCTCTGGGTATATGCCCAGTAGTGGGATTGCTGGGTCGTATGGTAATTCTATTTTTAGTTTTTTAAGGAACCTCCATACTGTTCTCCATAGTGGCTGTATCAATTTACATTCCCACCAACAGTGCAAGAGGGTTCCCTTTGCTCCACACCCTCTCCAGCATTTATTGTTTGTAGATTTTTTGGTGATGGCCATTCTGACCAGTGTGAGGTGATACCTCACTGTAGTTTTGATTTGCATTTCTCTAATGATTAGTGATTTTGAGCATTCTTTCATGTGTTTGTTCGCTGTCTGTATATCTTCTTTGGAGAAATGTCTATTTAGGTCTTCTGCCCATTAAAATAGCTAGCTGGTGGGAAGCAGCCGCATAGCACAGGGAGATCAGCTCGTTGCTTCGTGACCACCTAGAGGGGTGGGATAGGGAGGGTGGGAGGGAGATGCAAGAGAGAGGAGATATGGGGATATATGTATATGTATAGCTGATTCACTTTGTTATAAAGCAGAAACTAACACACCATTGTAAAGCAATTATACTCCAATAAAGATGTTTAAAAAATAAAATAAATTTAAAAATTAAAAACAACAACAACAGGATTCTTTCTCAAAGGGGTTTGTGTTGCCTGCATGCGGCTATTCATGACAAACGTACTTTAGTGCTAGCGGCGCCCTCTAGTGGCCAAAAAGCTGCACCTGTCTGAATTTCTCTCCACTCATTTGGTCAGACTTCAAAACAGACGCCCTTAGTTCCTTCCTACTGCATCCTCGGCACCTGGGGGGTCTCACCAAGTGGTGATTCCACCTCACCGCCTTGATAACTGATTATTCCTCAGCCAACTCTCCATGGTTCTCCGAGGATGCTGCCAGCCAAACTACTCTACCCTGGATGCCCCATGTTGCTCCAGGCTTCTGTGTGATGGTCACAGCAGCCCAGACTCTCCAACATTCTCCAGTGGCACAAGGTCCCGCTATTAACCTTAAGAAAGAAGATGAACATTACCTGATGGCGCACTATGTACCAGGCCGGTGCCACATGGTTGGATCATAGCCATATCAGGGTGCTGCCATCCCCAAGTTGACAGAGGAGCAGTGAGGCCACAAAATGAAAAGAAACAATGATAAAATAATTCAGCCCCACATGCCTTTCTAGATCTTCCTCCCAATCGTTTCAAGATAATTTGTTAAGGGAAAGGGAAGGAAAGCAATATATACCAAGCCCACTCCGGCACTGAGCACCAGTACCAGACACTTACACATAGTTGTTACATTAATTCCTCATGACCACCCACCTGGGAAGGGGTTTGTGTTGCCTTCACTTATCTCTGTCCATTCACTTCCAAGGATTGTGTTAGGCACTAGATCCTCTAAGAGAAACAAGCCCAGGTAATGTCCTATCAGTCCAGGACAGGGGACAGACACACCCTACACTCAGCTATAGATTGTGTTGAGGCCTGATCACTGCACAGAAGTGGGCCTGCTAAGTCAGAAGTGGAGGTCCTGGAGGGGGGCCAAGGTAAACAACACCCTGCAGCTTTCAGTAAGCTGCAAATAGTGCTAAGAAGTAGTACTTCTTGAGACTGCTTGTTTGCCAAGCAGGATGGGTTGCACTGGGTTCTTTAATCCTCACAAGCCCCCTTTGGGAGGGTACTGTTATGATACCCCCATTTCATAGACAAGGAGTTTGAAGCATGGAGAGGTAAAATGACTTTCTCAGGGATTTTTGGCTTGTCTGTGGTGAAGCCAAATTTCGAATTCAAGTGTTACTGGCTGCAGAGCTACGCCTTTTCTCCCAGGGGCTTGGGCCTCAGCCAAGGAGCATAGTAGAAGGAGGTGATCATGGAAGCCTTGAGGTTTCTAAGATGTTGACCTTGATCTGAATACATTTACAGAGTTGTTGAAGGATTTGGTGTAAGGACATGCTATCAGACTTCATTTGATAAAGACACACTGGAGAGGCTGTCTGAAGAAGAAACCAACGGGAAGCAGGTTGCAATAGTCCAGCTCAAAGAACAGGGGAGGGGACCACACTGGGACATGTCAAGTGGGAGAAGCTGGTGAAATACGGAAGTGGGCAGATAGAGCAGATTGCTGGCTGGGTGAGTCCAGAATGTAGAAAAGAGGTAGGGATGGTAATAAAGATTGGGAGTTGTCAGAATGTAAATTTAAGCTAAGACCATGGGTGGGATGATGCCGGAAAAATCAAGATGAGGGCTGGGGAGAAGGACGGGGAGCGGGCGGTTGCAGAGGACACCAAGGAGCAGCCCACCAGAGGCATAGGGTCCTGCAGAGCCAAGAGAACCAAGCTTCCAGAAGGAGGGAATTGTCAGGACACATAGGGACAGAGTGTATCCATTCTCCTGTCTGACCCTGACTTGAAGCCTGAGAGAAGGTCAGAATTCAAGGAAGTTGTATTCAGTTCCCAGCAACTCACCCACCACGAATTTCAAAATCTCTCTGCATCTGGAACGCAGAAAATGATTTGCAGTCCTCAGACGGTTATAAGGGCACCGGGTTTTGCCAAGTCACATTATTTGACAGAAATGGGCCGTGAAATGCCTGCTAATTGCTACAAGATTTAACAGGGAGAGAGGAGCCTGAGAACAGGGAGGTGCAGTGTCAGACTTTCATGTGGGGAGCAGGGAGCGGGGTGATAAGGAGACATAATGGGCCTGCTTCTCCGAGCTCCAAATTACCAGGCTCATTTTATCCTGCTGAAAGAAGGATGAGGCTTTTAAAAATGGGCAATTATGACATTTTTTTCATTGTTGCCGAGAAAGCTAAACCCCAATTATCCCAGCTATTTTGGAGGGGTTTTCGAAAGGCACTCAGATCATTGTTGAGCTCATCATCTCCCTGGGCTCCAGGGAGAGCTTTATTTGCCATCATAATCCTGGTTGATCCTTCTAGCTGTAACCGACAAGTCTTTGCAGAGTTCTTCCCACATGTTCTGTTCCTGCCCTGCACTTGGACCATGGGGCCCTTGAATCAATCAAAGGAAACTGTTTCCAAATAACCAGCAGTGCCTTGGCTGAGTCTGTAAAGATATTGGAAGGGTATGTAATTGTACAGTGCATCACCTCATTGTCTCAGGAAGCCCCTGATCTAAAACCTTCAGTAACTCCCCACTGCCAAGTAAATCTGGTCCAAGCTCTATTCCCTCTGGAAATGGATCCTGAAACTCCTGTCCAACCCCATCTTTTCCTTTTTCTGTCATTCATGTGCTCATTCATTCATTCAACACACACAAATTGAGCAGGTCACAGGTGCTAGGGGCTGTAACGGGTCCTGGAGGAGCCTTAATCAGGTAGGGGAGCTGGTCAAGGAGGCAGGGTGTCTGAAGACACTATGGGAGTCTTTGTTGAGTGATGATGGAGGATGCACTTCTCTCTGCCCTGGGGGCTTAGACAAAGCTGGCTAAAGGATTGGGGGTGTGGGGTGACACCTAGGCTGTGTTGAAGGAAGTAGACCCATACTGGAGACATATTTAATGGCAGAATCTACAGGACGTGAAGTCCCAGGGGGCCTTGGGGGAATGAGGAGGGTGCTCAGGTTTCAAGCTCAGACCACCAGGAGGTGGTGCCATTGCTAACAGAGGAACCCTGGATTTGATGGGCAGGGGGATGAGCTCTTTTGGGGACTCACTGACCCCACAGAGCCTGTGAACAGCCAGGAAGAAGGTCCAGTGGGCAGTTGCATGTGGGAGTCCGGAGCCCATTGACCCCAACAAGATACTCACTTCCACCTCTCAGCTAACTTATTAAGCCATATTTATTGAATATCCACTGCATGCCAAGTACTGAGAGATCATCAGTGAATAAAACAATGATCTTGTACTTGATGGAGCGTGTGTGTGTGTGTGTGTGTGTGTGTGTGTGGAGGGTGTATGGTAAGAACTTTGGCTTATACTCTGAATGAGATGGGGAGATATTGCATGGTCTAATGTATATTGTAAGAGGATCACTCTGGCTGCACTGTTGGAATAGTCTTGTGGAAACGAAGGTAGAATCAAGGAACTATGTCAGGAAACTAATCAAGTCAATCAGGTAAGAGATGATGGTGGCTTGGACAAGAGTAGCAAGAGTGGAAGTGGTCGGATTCTGGGAAAATGTTCAAGGTAGAACCAGCAGGATTAGCTGGTAGATTGGACTGGAATGTGAGTGGGAGGGACCAGAAGGTGAACAGAAGGAGGGATGGCTGAGGGCTGTGGAGGCTCAGAGGAGGCTGTGGTCAGAGAGGCTCTCCCTGGGGCAGCTGGGGCTTGAAAGATGAGTAGAGAAGCACAGGGCAGGGGGAAAGGCAAGTGCAAAACCCTCCAGACAGAAGGAAGAGCTCCTGTGAATCCACAGAGGGGTTCACAACCAAGGCCACAGGGAATAGTTGCTGTTTCCTTCCCTCTTCCTACCACACTCTGCATTTGCCTCTTTCTAATCCTCCAGAATTAGACATTCAGTTTGAACATCACCTCTTCAGAGACGACACCCCTTGATCACCTTATCTTAATTCCACCCTCTGTTTTTCTTCCCCCTCCCATCAGCCTGTTCTTTTTTCCTATCACTTATCACAATTTACCAGCGTACATGTGTTTGTTGACTTTAGAGTGTAGATTTTGGTATGGAGCTATGTGGGCAAAATTCCAATGCCCTCCCCAACCAGATACATCATCTTAGAGACGTCAGTGTGCCTCCCTGGGCTTAATGTCCCCATCTACTAATTAGGGTAAAAATTGTGCCTACTTCATCGGATTGTGATGAGGATCCAATGAGACAAGCCATGGACACACTTGGGGCAGCCACTAGAATTACATGTAATTACTCAATAAATGGTAGCCATTGTATTGCTCTCTGAAAGTCTCTACTAGTAGACTTTAAGCAACTTGAGGGCAGGTCCCTTGTCTGATTTGTAGGCACTCAATACTCGTTGAATGAATACATCTATGCACAACGTTGCACTGACTCAAACCAGTTCCAAAACATTGACTGCGATTGACGTAAGTGGGCTGTCCGTTGCCTTTCTCCAACTGTATCTATTTAGATTTATGGTCTACTGTTTTAGCAGACACCCTAATTCTCTTGGGAAAGTCAGGGCTTTTACATTCAGTCATGAATCAACGATGTGCCATTTGACACTGGAGAGCATTTCCCTGAAGCCTTGAGCCTCTTACATCTTATCTTATTTTGAGTATCATTATCCATGACATGCTCTCATGATAAAACAACAGCTGTAAAAGGTTTTGCCAAGCTAATTTTGAAGAAATGGTCACTGATTCACATCTGATTTGGAGTCTTGATCAGATTAGCTTTCCTCCAGATACAACAGTATGTATTTAGTCATTTGGACTCAATACATTACAGTTGCAAAATATAAAGGATCAGCTGGTAAAACTGCCTTATTAGACAGATGAAACAAAGGCCGAGAGGGGAAACAATTTGTCCAAGGTCATACCATGAGTTAAGGCAGAACCAGGACCCTCCCCAGGCTCAGAGACTCAGGGTGAAAAGGAATGGGATCAGATGACCCAAAGAAAGAAAGATGCCTCTGCTTCTCATTGTCAAAAAGAGGGGGTAGGTCGCCCCACGCTCATATTTTTTTTAAATATTAATTTTTTTTATTAGTTTCTGCTTTATAACAAAGTGAATCAGTCATACATATACATCTCTTCCCATATCCCTTCCCTCTTGCGTCTCCCTCCCTCCCACCCTCCCTATCCCACCCCTCCAGGCGGTCACAAAGCACCGAGCTGATCTCCCTGTGCTATGCGGCTGCTTCCCACTATCTATCTACCTTACGTTTGGTACTATATATATGTCCATGCCTCTCTTTCGCTTTGTCACAGCTTACCCTTCCCCCTCCCCATATCCTCAAGTCCATTCTCAAGTAGGTCTGTGTCTTTATTCCTGTTTTACCCCTAGGTTCTTCATGACATTTTTTTTTCTTAACTTCCATATATATGTGTTAGCATACAGTATTTATCTTTCTCTTTCTGAGTTACTTCACTCTGTATGACAGACTCTACGTCTATCCACCTCATTACAAATAGCTCAATTTCATTTCTTTTTATGGCTGAGTAATATTCCATTGTATATATGTGCCACATCTTCTTTATCCATTCATCTGATGATGGACACTTAGGTTGTTTCCATCTCTGGGCTATTGTGAATGGAGCTGCAATGAACATTTTGGTACATGTCTCTTTTTGAATTGTGGTTTTCTCAGGGTATATGCCTAGTAGTGGGATTGCTGGGTCATATGGTAGTTCTATTTTTAGTTTTTTAAGGAACCTCCATACTGTTCTCCATAGTGGCTGTACCAATTCACATACCCACCAGCAGTGCAAGAGTGTTCCCTTTGCTCCACACCCTCTCCAGCATTTATTGTTTCTAGATTTCTTGATGATGGCCATTCTGACTGGTGTGAGATGATATCTCATTGTAGTTTTGATTTGCATTTCTTTAATGATTAATGATGTTGAGCATTCTTTCATGTGTTTGTTGGCAGTCTGTATATCTTCTTTGGAGAAATGCCTATTTAAGTCTTCTGCCCATTTTTGGATTGGGTCGTTTGTTTTTTTGCTATTGAGCTGCATGAGCTGCTTATAAATTTTGGAGATTAATCCTTTGTCAGTTGCTTCATTTGCAAATATTTTCTCCCATTCTGAGGGTTGTCTTTTGGTCTTATTTATGCTAAAGATGCTTCTGCTTCTCATTGCCAAAAAGAGGGAGTAGGTCGCCCCATGCTCATATTTTTTAATTAACTTAATTTAATTTAATTTAATTTAATTTTTAAAGATTTTTTTTAATGTGGACCAATTTTTTAAGTCTTTATTGAATTTGTTACAATATTGCTTCTGTTTTATGTTTTGTTTTTTTGGCCGCAAGGCATGTGGGATCTTAGCTCCCCGACCAGGGATCAAACCTGCACCCCCTGCACTGGACGGTGAAGTCTCAACCACTGGACCACCAGGGAAGTCCCTCATTAATTTTAAATTCCACAAGTAATGCATGAATATTGCTTTCCCCAAAATAATTTTAAATTATGGATAAATCTCATGTTCCCTCTGATCACCACACTTAAACCCTCTCCCCTCTGAGTTCCCCCAAAGGTATCTGCTGTCATCAATCTGAGTGTCTCTTTCCAATAACTCCTCTGAATCATTACAAACAGATGGGTGAGTATCCATAAAAATAAATTAAAGTTGTTTAGTGCGATATTTTTATATAAGTAGCACCATGCTCCCTGTATTATTCTGCAAGTTGGTTTTTCCACCTCCACAGTATGACTTTGACTTCTTTCTGTGTGAGTGCATGTAGATCTACCTCATTCTTTTCTTTTTTTAAAAAATAAATTTGTTTATTTATTTTTGGCTGCGTTGAGTCTTTGTTGCTGTGCACGGGCTTTCTCTAGTTGAGGGGAGTGAGGACTACTCTTCGTTGTGGTGCACAGGCTTCTCATTGCGGTGGCTTCTCTTGTGGCAGAGCACAGGCTCTAGGGTGCGTGGGCTTCAGTAGTTGCGGTGCACAGGCTCAGTAGTTGTGGCGCACGGGCTTAGTTGCTCTGCGGCATGTGGGATCTTCCTGGACCAGGGCTCGAACCTGCGTCTCCTGCATTGGCAGGCGGATTCTTAACCACTGTGCCACCAGGGAAGCCCTACCTCATTCTTGTTAACTAACATATTGTAGTCAATAATGTGTGTACCCCAGTGTAACTATCCATTCCCCTATTGGAATGCCTATTGAAATCTCCTCGAGATTTAGGTCACTCTAAATTCCTTCTATTTCAAGCTCTGCCACCATAACAATCCTCATGCCTGCCTCTTGGTGCACACGTGGGAGGGCTTCACTAGGGAAGGTACTGCAGAGAATTGCTGGTCATAGTGTGTGCACTTTTTTAGCTTTACTAGATGCTGTCAAATTGTTCTCAGGAGGAGCTGTCTGAATATGCCTTCCACTCCAGTTTCCAGAATTACTTATTTCTCCACAATCTCAACAACACTCCATAGTGTCAAACTCTTATTTGATGGGAACAGTTGCTTCCTTGCTTTACATTTTCTCAAATGCTGTTGAGCTGAGTGTCCTGTTATGATATTCCTATGTATCTACTATATGTAAATTCCTTGTTAATATCCTCTGCCCATTTTTCTATCAGGCTGTTTGAATTTTTTCCCGTATTTCAAAAGAAATTAAAGCACTTAAGCCTTGCTGAAATTTGAAATGAATCGCAGCTCAGAATCTCAGGCTGCATGAGAGAATGATTTGAAATGTTTTTAATAGGTGGGGTGGTGAGGTTTGTTAGGGAAACGTGGATGACAGGCAGACCCAAAATGAAAGAAGCCTTGTGGAAACTGGGTCCAGGAAGTAGAGAGTGTGGAGGTTTTCAGTCAAACCTGCAAATCCCTTCACTGGTAACAAAATGCTGGTGTTGAGACCACACGGAATGGGGGCACACTGGGCTGATAGAGGCCCTTGTCCACAAAATCAATGAAAAATACTTCCTTAATCATTTTTATATTGATTACATGTTGAAATGTTGATATGTGGGATATATTAGGTTAAATAACCTGTATTACCAAAATTAATGTTTCCTCTTTCTTTTTACATGTTTAATGTAGCTACCAGAAAATTTGAAATTTATATATATGGTTCCCATTATATGTCTGTTGGTTGGTGCTGGTCTAGGAGATGGGGTCAATTAAGTTTCCAGTCCTAGCACTTCAATAAAAAATGCTGTGTGTCCTTAAGTATGTCACTTTCCTATAGAGCCCTAATTGACCTTACTGGGATGATATACCAAGGAATCAAACTCATGCAGTTCTTTATCTGGAAGCTCAAATATTCATCAGGGTGACACAGCCCAGTGCCTCACTCTGCCTCTCATGTGTCACAGAGTATGCCCAAGGAGGGTTGAAATGTCATCTCATCCTGAGATCATCAAAAAGCGGTTTCTACTGGAACTAGAGGCAGGATCTTCTCACCCAAGATATCCCCAGTTCTCAGGGCATTCATTTATCAGATTTTACGTTCAAAGTAGCTGGTAGTGTCTGCTCTCTCATCACTGTGGCCTCTGTTATTCCTCACGGTGTGTCTTGTTACTAAGCTTTCATTACTCAGATAATTGAGCTTTATTTATCAAACACAATTGCTTTGGACTCCACCAGTTTATCAGTTAGGATTCTTACACGAAGCAGAAAAAAATAATTCAAAATGGCTTAAAGAAAAAAAGGAGAAGGGATATTCATTGCTTCTGGTATTATTTTTCCAGGACTGCCATAAGAAAATTATCCTCTCACAGTTCCAGAGGCCAGAAGTCCAAAATCAAGGTGGCTAGGAGCGAATCAGTTCCTTGCCCCTGCAGCTTCCGATGGTCCCAGGCATTCCTTGGCTTGTGAGGGCATCACTTCAGTCCCCATCCCCATCTTTAAATGGTCTCCTTCTTTGCGTCTCTGTGTGTTGTTTTCTGTCTCTTATAAGAACTCTCATTGGATTTAGGCCCCATCCTCATCCGATATGATTTCATCTCCATCCTTACCTCAGTTACATCTGCAAAGACCCTCTTTGTAAATCAGGTTCCAGGTGGACTTGTATTTTGGGGGAGTCGCTTATTCCACCCACCACAATTCTGTTTATTGCAAAGTCCAGGGACAGAACGAACAGGAGGCGGGACGCACTTTCTCTTTGCCTGTGAGCTCAGCCTGCTGCCTTGCAGGCAGAAAGACTCCATTCAGTGGCAAGATGGTGACAGCAGCCTCAGACTTACATCCTCTCTGGTCCAACAGCAGAGAAAATTTCCTTGAAGGATGAGGAGAAAATCACAGGGAGGGACAGGTCCACAAAAACCCACAGGAGGGCTTCCCTGGTGGCGCAGTGGTTGAGAGTCCGCCTGCCGATGCAGGGGACACGGGTTCGTGCCCCAGTCCGGGAAGATCCCACATGCTGTGGAGCGGCTGGGCCCGTGAGCCATGGCCGCTGAGCCTGCGCGTCCAGAGCCTGTGCTCCGCAACGGGAGAGGCCACAACAGTGAGAGGCCTGCGTACCGCAAAAAAAAAAAAAAAAAAAAAAAAAAAAAAAAACCCACAGGCATAGGATGGGATGGGATGTGCTGATTGGCTGTGCTCGAGCATGAGCTTCCCAGGAGAACCGCTGCTCCCAGACAGGAGTGATGCCCAAAGGAAAGTGGGGAGCAGAAGCGGCAGGAAGGAGGGCTGCTCACTGAGGAGACAGACCCTCAATATTCACCACCATGAGGCAGAGTCACAAATCTTTGTGTCTATCATTCCACATTATGTGAGCATTTACTAAGTACCAGGTCCTTGGCAGGGGTTAGAGATATGAAAACCTGTTTGACAAAGGGCCCTGCCCTCAAGGAGTCCCTCAGTGCAGGTTTGTCACCAGTGTCAGCATGACATCATTAGTGCTACAGTAAAAGAAAGCAGGAGGCGATGTGGGAACCAGGAGGAAGCAGAGAAACTTCCTTCTGGGGGAGGGGGTCACAGAAGGCTGAATAAGACAGGAAGCATCTGGACTGCAGTGGTGGCCACAGTGAGTGGGGAGTAGGGGGAGAGAAGACAGGGCTACAGGCAAAGGTTATAGGCAAGGGCGTGCCGTGATGGCACTTGGGCTTTGGAAAGACAACTCTGGAAGAGTCTACAGGGAGGAACTGGAGGCAGGGAGACCAGTGAAGAGGCCGTTAGAGAGGAACAGGATAAAGCTTTACCTGAGACCATACCGTAGGTGTGAATAAGATAAAGTGGAGACGGATTTGAGGATATTGTTGGAGTAGAAACATCAGGGCTTTTGAAGTTGGTTAGACACAGGAATGGAGTGAGGGACAGGAAGGGATGAAGGATGGGGACAGTGTTCAGATTGGGACCCTGGGGTCTGAGCCAGGGAACGTGGCAGGGCTGAATGGCTTTAGGGGGAAGATGGAACGTTGGTTTTGAACAGACTGTGTTCAATGTGCCCGAGGGGCATCCCGGTAGATATTCTAGTAGGTGGAAACACTAGAAAATTGGGCTGTGGATACAAGAGCTGAAGGCATCTAGGTGTTGGCTAAAGGCAGAGTGTAAAAGGAAGGGTATAGGTGGAGAACAGACAAGGCAAGCTGTGTGGGATACCAGAATCTCAGAGCAAGTGGAGAGAGCAGAAATGACCGACTGAGAGCGAGACGCAGTGGAGGGTGTGTCATGTGGCTGATCGCTTGGGAAGAGGCCCTGGGAGGTGCCTCTGGGAGCCCTGGGAGTCTCTGGAGGGTCCTTAGACCTGAGGCCTGGGAGAGCAGCCATGGATATTTCACTTATCCCACACAGCGGGCCTCGTGGCGGACAGACACAGAACTTCAAGCTTCCCTTTCCCCCTTCCTCTGCCCACCTACCTCTCTCTTACTTGTATCCACCTCTTTTCAATCAGACAGAGAAAGCAGAGAAGCCCATACACCTTCGCAGGCAATGAGAGACAAGGCATCCCTTGTGGAGCTGGCCCACAGTGAGCCGGTTAGAGGTCATGGCTGAGTGAGGAAGCCTGGCATCTTGGCCAGGAAGGTTGCTGGGAAGCACGCAGCGCTGGCCGCTCTGTGCTGCCATGCGCATGCATGGAAACAGGTGGGGCCTTGGCTCCGCATGGCTAAGGTGGCTGGCGTGGCCCTTGTGTCCATCAACACCCAGGCTGCAGCAGCCCCAGTTGCATTTACTTAGCTGCCCTGCCAAGGCCCCATCAGCTTTTCACCCAGACTGCCAATGGTCTAGAAGAGGGAGAAGCAAACTGTACACCCCTTCACCCCCAGGCTCTGTTCCTGAAGGACACCAGCCCATCATCCCTTCTCCTTCCAGCCACGTCATGGGACCTCAGTGGGCCCCCTGCAGCTCTGCCCTTTCCTACTACTGTCCCCTCCGGGTGCCAAGGCCAAGCAGGACCCTAGGCCACAGAGGACCACCAGTCCCACTCACCTCCTCCACTGGCGTTTGGACCCAAATATGCCTTTATTCTGATTTTAAAAATGTTTTCTTCAAATACAGAATATGGAAAAATATAATGAGTAAGACAAGGAAACTTTATATAAAACCACCCCTGGAAATAACTGATTACAAGGAACAAAAACTCAAGCTACTTTCAAAATAGGGGGATTTTTTTCTGAAAGGAATCAGAAAATTTGTCAGGAACTAAGAAAGTTCTAGGTTCTGGTTTCTCTCTCTGAATCTAGAGCCCATTATTTCTGAACTCTCCAGGGCAAAGCACACTTAGCTAATTACCTTTGCCCCTTGTGGCAGAACCCGCGTGCTTGGCCCTCTCAGGTCTCAGCTGATTTTCCCATCATACGTCCCCAAAGCATCCTTGCCTTCCATGTTCCGGGGCTCAGGCTGGGAGGTTCCCAGCCTCCTCTGCTGCTAGATCCAGACAGAACGAGTGAATGATCCAGTTGTGTCTCTTCATTGCATCCTGAGGTGGACGATAGAGTTTAGAGAAGAATCAGGACCCAACTCAGTTCTCAAGGAGCTTGAAGTCTGGTTTGGATGAATCCAGGCACATAAATACACTCTTTTCCTTTTCCCCTCTTTTTTGTATTTATTTTTCTGACCATTGTATACACAGAGTCTACACCATGCCAGGCACAAAGAAGACCATTCATATTTGTGGCTGAAAGAATGAATGACTGCAAAATTCTATGATTTGACCATCTATAATTCTTAATTCAGACCAAAGCACTGAAGAAATTTTAAATCACAAGGGCTTGGATAATAGTTCTGAAAAGGAATTGATTAGATATTTTTAAATGTATTATTTCTTTGCTCTTTATTTTTTTTGTTTTTGATTGCCTTTAAAATTTTTTCATTAATTTATTTTGATTTTATTTATTTTTTATTGAAGTATAGATGATTTACAATGTTGTGTTGGTTTCATGTGTACAGCAAAGTGATTCAGTTATCCATACTTATATATCTTTTTTTCATATTCTTTTCCCTTATAGGTTATGCACCCCAACATTCGTTGCGACACTATTCACAATAGCCAAGACATGGAAGCAACCTAAATGTCCATTGACAGAGGAATGGATAAAGAAGTTGTGGTACAGGGGCTTCCCTAGTGGCGCAGTGGTTAAGAATCTGCCTGCCAATGCAGGGGACACAGGTTCGAGCCCTGGGCCGGGAAGATCCCACAAGCCGCTGAGCAACTAAGCCCATGCGCCACAACTACTGAGCCCTCGTGCCAAAACTACTGAAGCCCACGCACCTAGAGAAGCCACTACAATGAGAAAACCGTGCACCACAATGAAGAGTAGCCCCTGCTCACTGCAACTAGAGGAAGCCTGCAAGCAGCAATGAAGACCCAATGCAGCCAAAAATAAATAAATAAAATAAATAAATTTATTTAAAATATTAAAAAAATATTTTTTAAAAGATGTGGTACATGTATAAAATGGGATATTACTCAGCCACAAAAAAGAATGAAATAATGCCATTTGCAGCAACATGGATGGACCTGGAGATTATCATACTAAGTGAAGTAAGTCAGAGGAAGAAAAATATCATATGATATCACTTATATGTGGATCTAAAAAAAATGATACAAATGAACTTATTTACGAAACAGACATAGTTCCACAGACATAGAAAACAAACTTATAGTTACCAAGGGGAAAGTGGAGGAGGGATGAAGTGGGTGTTTGGAATTAACATGTACACATGACTATATATAAAGTAGTTAATCAACAAGGACCTACTGTATAGCACAGGGAATTTTACTCAATATTTTATAATAACCTACAAGGGAAAATAATCCGAAAAATTATACTCTTAAAAGGGCTATGAGGTCACAGAGGAAGAAGCAACACAGCTTTACTTGGAGATCCCTGCCTGAAGAGGGAAAAAATTTTTTTAAAACCACTTTATTAAGGTATGACACATAAAAAGCTGTGCATATTTAATGTATACAATCCAATGAATTTGGGGATAACTATACACCAGTGAAACCATCACCGCCATCTAAGCTGCAGACATATCCATCACCTCCTAGAGATTCCCCCCACTCCTTTATTATTATGACCATTATTTTTTGTGTGTGATAAGAACACTTAACATAAGCTCTACCCCCACAGCAAGTTTTAAGTCCACAACACAGTATTGCTAACAACAGGTGCTATGTGGTATGGTAGATTTCCAAAACTCATTTATCCTGGGTAACTGACAGCTTGTACCCTTCGACCAACACCTCCCCATTTCCCCCTCCCCCCAGCCCCTGGCAACCACCATTCACCTCTCTGCTTCTATGAGTCTGACTACTTTAGGCTCCACATATAAGTGAGATCGTGCACTATTTGTCTGAGGAGGTTACAACTGAGTTGGGTTTTGAAGATGACTTCTGGCAGAGGAAAAGGAGGAAAAGTTGAGGCAGAGGGAACAGCATTACCAAAGGCTCAGAGGCTTGAACTGTCATGAAATGCTCAGGGAATGGGAAGAAGGTGGGTGTGAGTGAGGGATTGGTGGCAGGGGCTGCAGAGTCAGGGAGGGGCTGGAGATGGTTCTGGAAAAGCCTTGACTCCTGACTCCTGTACTTGAGGAGGACACTGGCCACCGAGGGAAGGGATGTTTTTGACCCACAAAAAAAAAGAGATGGAAAGAGAAAAGTGTCTCCAGAAATCACAGAGCAGTGGAATGGGAATAATATACTCCAAGTGGAATAAGATGTGGGCTCAGTGTTAAACGTTCTGAGTCCACGACTGGACTGTGGAACTAATTGTAGTCTCTTCTCTCCTCTGAGCCTCAGTTTCCTCATTTCTGGATGAGAAACCCAGCAACTCTAATAAACTCCAGTTTGTGATGTTAATATGCCCAGAGCTACCCATATCCTTGGGAAGAGATCTTTGAAGCTGGCTACAAGACTGTGAATCTAGCATTTGTTTCTCCAATTCTATCTAAAGAGGTTTCCCTGAGTTCCAATGGTTTCTAATCCCATATTAGGCTTACAACAAGAAATGACCATTAAGTCTCCCAATTTGAAGGGTAGGGGAAGGATTTTCTACTTCCATTCTAACATTGAATTCTCTATGTTCAAAAGGTGGTCAGTTTCCTCTGGAGGCAAAAGAAGATATTTGTAGTGTATTAAGGAAGAATTCTAATGACAGGAGAGGAACTGTTTTCTATCTGATGCTGATCGTGTTATAGCCTCTGTCCTTTCCAGATAAAAAATATGCCTTGTGCTCATTGCTAAATAAATTTCCTATTTAACCAGGCAGGCTTCATTCATAACTTCTCCTTTTCCACTTTCAGATCTCACACAAGTGCCTCTCATCAGCAGGATCTAACTGGAACCATGCTGGCAGAAGAATCTGGGGAAAGTCATTCCCAGGCTGTATCCCTCTGTGTACAGAGAGCTTAGGAGGGTAGGATAGTACTAAGTATTAACAGACAAAATGCAGCACACACATTATGACCAAAACTGAATAGAAAAGCATGTCTTCATCCACTCAAAAATATTCCTTGAGTTCCTATTACATGCCAGGCACCACGCTAGAGGAGGTAAAGAATTAAATACATACAGAATTAAATATAACACAGTCTTTTCCTTGCAGGTATATTCATAGCCAAATGAAGAAAATACATTTAAATAATCGAAGTCCAACATAATAGCTGGTCAGCATCCAAAACACCACTCCCTCCTGGTTCTTCCCTCCCTCTGTGATTTCTCCTTCTCAGTCTCCTTTGCTGGTCTGTCCTCACGTCCTCAACCCTGAATACTGGAGCACTCCACGGCTCAACCCTTTTCTTCTCTGCCTATGCAGCTTTTGGGGTGATTATCAGCCATGGATTAAAATACCTTCTTTATGCTGATGACTCCCTGATGAACATTTCCAGCTGGACCCTCACCTCATGATACAAACAACTCAACAGCTCTACTGAATGCCTCACAAGCCTCTCAGACTTTACTCTTAGTGGCTGCACCCCAGCATCTTCTAATAGTACAAACCCTCTGAGTTTTATTTGGGCATGTAGCTGCTTAGCTAAAGACTCTGTTACTCCCTTGAAACTATGTATGGCCTTGTGACTGACTTTGGGCCAATGGATAAGAGAGGAAGTAACACATGCCACATTCGGGTCTTGCCTTTAAAGAAAAGGGCATGCACTCTGTTTCTCTTTCTTACCCTCTCTCCTGTGGGAGTCACGGTGGAGCTCAACTTTCCATCTTACACCACATGATAGAAGTTCTGTTTGGGGGATAGAAGCACAATAAAGTAGAAAGAGCTTGGGTGCCCAAAACTGCAGTCACTATAACATCCCTGCATAACTTTCCTCTCAGAACTCTCAGTTGAGAAAGAGAGAGCGTTCTGGCTTAAGCCATGGTTGGTCCCTATAGCCAGACCCAGATCGCAAAACACAAAATGTCTAAAGCCAAATTCCTTATCCATTCCTCCCACCAAACTTGCTCTCTCCATAGCCTTCCACATTTCAGTAAATGTAAAAACAATCCTTCAGATTGGCAGAACCCAAATTTTAGTCATTCTGGACTCATCCTTTTCTCTCAATCTCAGATCTAGTCTATCAGAAAATCCTATTGGCTCTACCTTCAAACACTGACTGATGGTTGGAGATATTGAGGATTTTTTTTTACATCTTATTAAGTATAATAATGGTATTAAGATATTGTGGTGATCTCTTTTAGAGATATATACTGAAATATTTACAGATGAAATAATCTGGTGTATTGGGTGTGCTTTAAAATAACATGGAATGGGGAAGGGATATAAATGAAACAAGATGCTCCTGAGTTGGTCACTGTGGAAGCTGAGTGATGGGTACACATGGTTTCATTTTACTGTTCTCTCTACTTTTATGTTTGAAAACTCCTATAATGATTTTTTTAAAATATCTTCAGTATACCAGCACTCTCCTCCACCACCCCACCCTGATCCAGGCCGCTATCTCTGCAATTCTTCCCTAATTCCACCTTCTCCATTGTATATATTCTCAACATAGCCCTGGAGTGACCCTTTCCAAGTATGTCAGATCCAGCCTCTGTTCTGCTCTAATCCCTCCAGGGGGTCCCATCTCATGCAGGAAAAGCCAAAATCAAGTCCTCATTGTGGCCCACAAGGTACATCCCCACCAGCTCACCTCTTCCTTTTCTGTCTTTACCTCTTTTTTACCCTCCCCTTCACTCATTCCTTTATAACCACACTGGCCTCCTTGCTGTTCCTCAAACACACTGGATGATACCATGCCTCAGGGCCTTTGCGCTTGCTGGCCCTCTTCCTAGGATGCTCTTCCCCCAGATACCTTCATGACTTACTCTCTCACCTCCCTCAGGTCTCTGCTCAAATGTCACCTCCTCAGTGACATTTACCTGATCACCACCTAAACCAGCATCTCTATCCCCACTGCCTCCCCCTAGTCTCCTTATCTTCTTTCTTCTTTTTTCCACAGCACTTTTGTTCAGCTAACAGACTATAACTTTACTTGTTTTTGTTTGTTGTCAGTCTTTTGCATCCCTGTCTCCCCTGCACTTGTAACAGTGCCTGGAACGTCTCTTGTTAAACTGCTGAATGAGTGAACACTCAAATCCAGCTGGCAGAGATGCAGAAGTCCATCTCTGTCGTGCTGGAACAGAGAGAGTTGGGCTGAGGAGGTGGACAAGTGCCTAGGGACCAGAGGAGGACAGCTTTCAGAGTTGGAGGCTTGATGTCTAAAGGAGCTGTGACAGAGCAGAAAAAAACCTGACTCCACATTGAACCTAGCTCTAACCTTTGTGCTCTGTTGCCTGTGCTTAGTCATGCTGGCTCTGTACCTTTTGTAAAACAATGTTGCATAGAGCCTGAAATATACAGGATAGCCCATTCTCAAGGCTCTGACCTTGAAAGGTATAACACTTTTACAGTCATACAGAGATAAAAATTTGCAGAACAAGAAATAAGATTTGTCATGTTGGAGGTTTATAGGAACATTGTGACCAGACCTAAGTGGACAGCTGTAAGAACAAAGGATTCCAAGCGATTTGCAACAATCAGCCACACCCCTCCCCTTTTAATATAAAAGAAACCGGAATTCTAACTTGGGTAAGATGGTTCTTTGGGACGCTAGTCCACTGTCTTCTTGGTCTGCTGGCTTTCCAAATAAAGTCACTATTCCCTGCCCCAGCACCTCATCTCTCGATTTATTGGCCTGTCTTGCCATGAGCAGTACGTGCTTGGACTCAGTAACAGAGCTGATGGTGCAGCACAATAGAGGACACATCAGAGGACAGGGAGAGCACTCATCTGAGGGTAAATCGCCACTGCCAGGAGGCTCCAGCTCAGGAGGGCACAAGGGAGATACAAACACCTAAGATGGCAGGAGAAGCTAACATGGTTTATGTGCTTGTCAAACCTGTGTGTAAAACTTTAAATCAGGGTGGATCAACATGGTAATCCATGGGTCTGAGAAACGCTGCAGCTGCCGCACCTTCATCAGATTCTTAACAGCACATATGATGAACTGAGCAAAGTTTCAGTGACAAGACTCAGAATTCTAGAACCGTACACAGTGTATGTTTTCCAGGCCACAAAGACAGCTGGATAAAATAGAATTCTCTTCATCTTTCTAGAAATGAACCAGAGTTCTCTTTTAAAATTCCATTCTGGCTGAAAACGTAACCAATTTACTACCAAGAAAATTCAGGTACATTCTGATTTAAATCCAATCAAACAACTGACTGGAGGCAAAGAAAAGAGAAAATAGAGGCAAGGACAAATAATAGTTTCCTATTGCTGCTGTACCAAGTTATCACAAACTTAATGCTTTAAAACAGGACACATTTATTATCTTACAGTCCTGGACATCAGAAGTAAGACATGGGTCTCAGGGTGCTAAAATCAAGGTTTCGGCAACTTTATTCCTTCTGGAGGCTCCAGGGGAGAATTCATTTCCTTTTCCAGCTTCAAGAAGCTGCCCACACTGCTTGGCTTGTGGTTCCTTTCTCTATCTTCAAAGCCAGCAGCATCACATCTCTCTGACCCTTCTCACATCATCACAAATCTCTCTGATGATCAACCCTAGCTGGAAAAGTGCCTCTGTTTTTAAGGACTCCCATGATTAGATTAAGCCCACCTAGGCGATCCAGGAGAATCCCCTCATTTCAATGGTCATGACCCTCAGTCAATCTGCAAAGTCCCTTTGCCATGTAACCCAATATATTCACAGGTTCTGGAGATGACTGCATAGACATCTTGGGCAGGGGTCGCATAATTCTGCCTACCATAGGAAGTGATGAGAGATATTTTCCCAGAACTAAAAGGCATAAAAATGACCTTAAATCATCCATTCATTGAAAAAGGACTTACTAAGCACCCACTTTGTGCCAGGCCTTTTTCAGGTATTGGGCATACAGAGATAAAGGTGTCAGCAAGCACCTGCCCTCTTGAAACTTACATTCCAAAGGAGGGAGAAAGACAATATACAAAAGAAGGAATGGACTAGGTAATGACAGGAAGTGATGAGGCAAAAAGGAAATGGAAATGTAGTGAGGAAAAAGTGAGGGAACGCTCTGGGTAGAGAACGTGGAAAGGCCTCTCACAGTAGAAAACACGAGGGATAGGAAATGAGGAACCATCAGAGGGAAGAGTGCTCTGGTCAGAAAAATAAGTGCAAAGGCCCTGAGGTAGGTATAAACTAGGGGTTTTCAACAAATGGAAAATAAAAGACCAGTATGATTGGTGTGTAAGGAACCAAGGAGGAGATTTGTAATAATTGAGATCAGAAAGGTGACAGGGGCAACCTTTCACAAGCCTGGCTGGTGTGATAATTCTGTTATTAGTGCACTGGAGGATTTTGTGGAAGGGAATGGAGTGGTATGATTTACATTTTTAAAAGTCACTTTATCCATCAACTGATAAATGGATAAACAAAATGTGGTATATCCAAATATTATTAGGCAAAAGGAATGAAGAATGATACAGGCTTTCACATGGATGAACCTTGAAAACATTATACTAAATGAATGAAGCCAGTACAAAAGTCCACATCTTGTATGATTACATATATCTAAAATGACCATAATAATCAAATTTGTAGAGACAGAAAGTAAATTAGTCATTACTTAGGTCTGGAGGAAGATGGGGAGGGTTAAAGGGGATGGCTAAGGGGTGTGGACTTTTTTAGGGGATGAGGAAATATTCTAAAATTAGATTGTGGTGATAGCTGCACAACTCTGTGAATGTAATAAAAGCCATTGAATTGTACACTTGAAATGAGTAAATTGTATGTTATGTAAATTACATCTCAGTAAAGCTGTCTTTTTTTTAAAAGGTCATTCTGGAGACATCTGGTTGAACTTTGTGTTCTGAATGTTTATGTTCACCGCCACGATAGATGCTACAAGATGGCAAAGTGATGACAAATTTCATAAATCCACCAAGAAAAGAGGAACTGGAGAGAAAAATGACAAGCACCAAACTTTGGAAGCTGAAAGTAGATCACCTTCAGGTCCCTGATTTAGCAGGCCAGAGAAGGCAGAAACCCAAGCAGACAATGGGGGAGGCCCAGGAGTATGGATTTGCCAACTGAAATAAATGCTAGAAAGAACCATTAATCAAAGTTATTGAGGACCACTGGAAGGGGAGTTGCTGTGTGGGCTGAACCCAGGAGGAGTAGGTCAAAGTCTACAGATAAAGATTGCTCCAGATTCTCTTCTGCACCCTGCACAAGCAGTTCACATTCTCTGGATGTTCAACCAGAAGGGCCACCAGGCACAGCTGAGGCTAGAAAGACCACACTCCACAAGGGTATTAAGTGAAAGTTCACATGCCTCATGGTGATGCCATCCCCTGCAAGCCTCTTCCCCCAGTCAGATCTGAGAAAGGTCAGCAGCCAGCCTTATCCTTACCTCTACCCTCATATCTGAGGCAGAAGATTATAGAATTCTTCTCTGGAATTCTCTATCAAGGAGGTTTCTGCTGCCTTAAGACTATGTCATAGCCTCTGTCTTAGTCTATTCAGGCTGCTATAACAGAATACCATAGACAGAGTGACTTACAAACAATAGAACTTTATTTCTCACAATTCTGGAGGCTGAGAAGTCCAAGATCAAGGCACCAGCAGACTTGGGGTCTGGTGAGACCCACTTCCTGGTTCATAGATGGCTGTCTTCTCCCTGTGTCCTCACATGGCCGAAGGGGTAAGGGAGCTCTCTGGGATCTCTTTTATAAGGATTAATCCTATTCCTGAGGGCTCCGCCCTCATGACCTAATCACCTCCCAAAGGCCCCACCTCTTAACACCATCACACTGGGGATTAAGTTTCAACACGAAGTTTGAGGGGACACAAACATTCAGTCTATAGAAACCCCCAAATCTCACTGGCTTATAACAACAAACATCCATTTTTCATGCTCATAGGTCTGCAGGTTGACTGGGGTTCAGCTCATCTCAACTGGGCTCCCCAAGGCTCCAGATTGCAGGTTGGATCACTCATTCTCCCTGGATTTGGAGCTAGTGGCTACTAGACTCATGTTCTTCTTATGGTGGCTGGCAGAGGACAAGAGGGCAAATTTGAGCACATATAAAGTCTCTGCTCCAATCACATCTGCTCATATTCCATTGCCCAAATCAAGTCACCTGGCCAGTGCAGCTTCCAAAATGCAGGGAGGTCTACTTCTCCCACAGAGGGTGGCCAAGTGTTCAATAATTAAAAATTATTGAAGACTCCAAAGACACTTTTGATGTGAGTCATAACCATCAATGTTTAGAACTTAAAACAAGTAATGTTTTCAACATTTATTAATTCACTTAAAATAACAATTAAAACTTATGTGTACAAATAACATATTTTGTTAAAAATAACTTTTTTCCTAAGCAGATAAAAATTTAGTGAAAAGAGTGACATTGTTTTACAATTTTGTGAATCTCTTTAAAAGTTTGGCTTAATAATAAATCTGGATTCTGCTGTTTCTGCATTTAATATGTTGTGATATGCTGTTATGATCTGACCTCAAACAGATACATAGTTGGAAAACAGAGGAGCCTTTCAATAGCTTTTTCAAATAATTGCAGACATTCTTCTTTGAGACTCCATCAAAAGTGTATAAGTAACAGCTTTTAACGGTTAGTTGAAATGTGGAATCTGAAACTGTATTATTGAACTTTTCATCCTTTGTTGTATTAAAACCCATTGGCCCATCTGGCACTTTGAATGGATCTTTTACCAATGTATGATTTTTTGTTGGTTCACTGAGTCATACAGATCTAAAGTGTTGACACAGTCCATTATATGATATCAAAATATCACATTCACCAATATCATGGATGATCTCATTGGAAAAGTGTTTAGGTATTGGGAAGATGTCAAACTCACACTGATAGACACAAGTTTCCAAAATTTTACTTTTTATTTTAAACCTTGAATTTTATCATTGGCAAAAAGTGCTATCTGTTGTTTTCCCTGAAGTGACAAGCTTACTTCATTGGCTTTTGAGATGTCTGCCAAATACCTAAGTCTGAATAACCATGGTTTGTCTGCCAGTTGTTTATTTATTTATTTATTTTTAATTGAAGTATAGTTGATTTACAATGTTGTGTTAGTTTCAGATGTACAGCACAGTGATTCAGTTATACATATATGTATCTATTTTTTCAGATTCTCTTTTCTTATAAGTTATTACTCTTATGAGTATAGTTCCCTGTGCTATACAATAGATCCTTGTTGGTTATCTATTTTATATATAGTAGTGTGTATATTTTAATCCCAAACTCCTAATTTATCCCTCCCCCCACTCTTTCCCCTTTGGTAACCATAAATTTGGTTTTGCCCATTTTTTAAATACAAATAGTGTTCCATTAAAAAAAAAAAAGTAGCCAGCTCAGCTTGCAACTCCACAGTAAAAGTGCTTTCCTGGAGACAACCATTGTATGCAGCAGAAGTGCTTTATGCAGACTTCCCATTGTCACACAAACTCTCAAAAAGATGTGTACTCGATGGTCGAGATTTCATAAAATCAATACTTTTTTCTGCTTCATGAAGGATATTCTTAAGTGAAACTGGCATTTTATTTTTATGTTGAGGGTATGGCAGTGAAGAATTAAAAAATCATCAGTTTGGTGTGATGCCACTGCCATGATTTGCACCAGAGTTTTATCCATTGTATTTGTCAGGACTCTCTAGAGAAACAAAACCAATAGAATAGTATAGGGAGAAAAATAGATTTTTTATAAGGAATTGGCTTGCATGATCATGGAGGCTGGCAAGTCCAAAATTTGCAGGATGGGAGAGCAGACTGGAGACCCAAGAGAGCCAAAGTTCCAGATCAAGGTGGTCTGCTGAAGAATCAGGAACTGTCAATGTTGCAGATGAAGTCCAAAAGCCATCTGCTGGGAATTCTCTCCCTTCCTCAGATTTTTGCTGTATTCAGGCCTTCAGCTGATTTGCTGAGGCCCACCCACATTATAGACAGCACTTGCTTAACTCAAGTCTACCAATTTAAATGTTAATCTCACCCAAAACACTCTCACAGAAACATCTGGAATAATGTTTGACCAAAACCTGGGCACCCGATGGACCAGCCAATTTGACACATAAAATTAACCTAGAGTCTGTCATACAGAGTGAAGTAAGTCAGAAAGAGAAAAACAAATACCATATGCTAACACATATATATGGAATCTAAAAAAAAAAAAAAAAGGTCATGAAGAACCTAGGGGTAAGACGGGAATAAAGACACAGACCTATTAGAGAATGGACTTGAGGATATGGGGAGGGGGAAGGGTAAGCTGTGACAAAGTGAGAGAGTGGCATGGACATATATACACTAAGAAATGTAAAATAGATAGCTAGTGGGAAGCAGCCGCATAGCACAGGGAGATCAGCTGGGTGCTTTGTGACCACCTAGAGGGGTGGGATAGGGAGGGTGGGAGGGAGACGCAAGAGGGAAGATATATGGGAACATCTGTATATGTATAACTGATTCACTTTGTTATAAAGCAGAAACTAACACACCATTGTAAAGCAATTATACTCCAATAAAGATGTTAAAAAAATAAATAAATAACTATCATGTCCACCATTGCTTTTGCACCACTAGTGCAAATGTCAATACAGTGAGAAGGGCAAACAAAATTTTAGTATTATTATGAAGATAATTTTGACCCCTGTGGGCCCCCTAGAAGGGTCTCAGTGACAGGAGTCTGCAGACCACACTTAAAGAAGTGTGGTCCTATAGTAAAATCTACCAATCATCTCACACACACAGCTTCATTCAGCGTCTCAGTGCCTCTCCTAAATAACAATGGACCAGCAAACAAACCCAGACAGTTGATGAAAACCTAAACTCTGAAGGAAATCAGATGAAGAACAAGAGGGAAAAGAAGATGAAGAAGGAGGAGGAAGAGAAGGAGAAGGAGAGAGAGAAGGAAGAGGAGGAGGAGGAGATTAAAAAAAGAAACTCAGAAGAAAAGATACAATGTCAAGAGTGGGAAAAATACAAAAATACATTTAACATTCTAGTGGATATGAAAAGATGCTGTATCCATGAAATAAGAAGGAATGGCATTATAGAGATAGAAATTTAAGAAAAACTTCTTTGAAATTAAAAATATGATAGAAGAAAAATTCACTAGAAGGGTTAAAGGATAAATTTAGAAAAAACCTCCAGAAGATAAAATGGAAAGACAAATGGGTCAAAAATTGCTGAGAAATTATATGAAAATCAGAGATTTAGTCTAGGAGGTCTAAAATCCAAATAACAGTAATTCCAGAAAAGGGGAACAGAGAAAATGGATGAGGATAATATTAAAGAGATTATTCAGATGTCTCACAATTAAAGGAAATGTGTCCATATTCCATACTGAAAGGATCTAGCAGTGTGCAGAAAAAATAATTGAAAAAGAGCCACACCAAAGGCACATCACTGTGAAATGATAGAAGAGCAGAGAGTGGGAAAAAGGCAAGGCAAAGAATCTCATTAAAATCATCAGAACTGAAAATGGCATTAGCCTATTTACCAGCAGCATTGCAAACTATAAATGGATGGATAGGAGCCTTCAATATCTGAAGGAAAAATGATTTTCTTTTAAATATAATTCGAACTGGTTAAGACATATCACAATGTATGAAAATTAATACAATGGACAACTTAATAGCTTCCAACTTAATAAATAAAACATTGCCAAGACAGTTGAAACCCATGGAAAATCCTTTCCATTTCACATTTATCTCCCTACCTTGCAGATGAAAAGACCATCATCACTGTCACCATAGGTAGCATCTGATGATTCAAATTTATTTATACCTGTTATATAGGCATGAATCCCTAAAGAATATAATTATTTCTCATGTTAAAAATGTAGATGGAATTATACATGTGTATAACTTATGTAAAGTTATCATAATATATATTATTTTTCCCTTGGTGTTCTGTTTATAGGACTTATCCATGTTAATAAGTATTGTTCTGATTCATTATCACTGGTTCATTATACTATATGGTATTTCATGGATATATCATATTTGGGTGGTTGGATCACACAGATTTATCATCATTTATCTAGTCTCTTATTTATGAATATTGAAGTTGTTTCTAATTTTTTGCTATTAAAAATACCAATAGGATGTTAACTTAGATGTTTCTACTGAGGCACCAGGCTATGATGGCCACCAGATACCAAAGTGAGGGCTATATGCAGAATTCACACAGGAAATAATCCAGGACCAGTTTCGTGATTCTTGAGCCCCTCCCCCATTCTAAGAACATAAAAGGGTTAAGAGGGTGGAGGTTGGGGGAGAGTAGAGGATTTTGTGATGTTTTATTTGAAGACAGCCGTTGTAATGATGTCTCATATCCTCTTAGGGGGAGAAAGGGGACGCCTGTGTCTCACCTCAAGCATTGTGGGAGATCTCAGCAGAGTCACTTGTGATCCCTGAAGTTTAGGGACCATGGTGAACTGATGTCTGACTCTGGTTCAAGAAATCCAGGAGTAGATGAGATAGAAGGTTGAGCTGCCCTGACAGCAGGTCAAGGAGACGGACTGCTGCATTGAATGAGCCTGGCCTCCCCTGCACAGGGGCAAAAGATACATGAATGGTTCTCATGAACAAAAAGTGGCCCCTTAGGACAGAGAGATGGACTGCAGTCATTTTCAACTTTGTCCAAAGAGACCTTTGGAGGAGGTGGGAGCTGGAGAAACCAAATGCATCCCCTGTATCATACACGTCCCATCCCTTCAACTTCAGAGTTAGCCTAGCTTGCCATCAATCTGAGATTCAAAGAAAATTAAGGGGGTGGGGGAAGTGAAGCAAGTAATAACTCTAGGAAAAACAGAAGTGACAATGTAATTATACTCAAAATTTGAGTATACAGTATATAATATAGTCACAATAATATAAACATTGAAAGTGTATTTAACCAAAAATTGGGACAGAGCTATTTTAGGATGATGAGGAGAGGGGGAAATGTAAGAGCTAATATCCTGACATATCGTAATAAGAAGCTGAAATGGGTAAAATTAGTAAATCAAGAGATAGCTAGATGTTTTAGAAAATATGCTTTCATAATTAGAAGACACTATTTTAAAAGATGAAAATAATTGCCTTTGAGGAGTATATTCATGAACAGAAAGGAACTGCTGACTATTACTGTATTTTAACAATATTTCTCCTTTTTTAGTACAATTGCATATATTCCTTTGGGAAACAATGAAAACTTAACTCAAAAAAAAATCCTGGAGCTAATAAGCTAGAATATTGCAGATACAAGGTTAATACGCAAAAGTCAATTGCTTTCCTATATACTAACAATGAACAAGTGGAATTTGAAATTAAAAACACAGTACCATTTACGTTAGCATCTAAGAAATGAAACACTTACATACAAATCTAACAAAAATAAAATTTATATGAAGAAATCTACACAATCCTGATGAATGAAGTCAAAGAACTGAATAAATGGGGTAATATTCCATGTACATGGAAAGGAAGATTCATTATTGCCAAGATGTCAGTTCTTTCCAACTTTATCTATAAATTCAATACAATCCCAGTCAAAATCCCAGCAAATTACCTTATGGATAATTACAAACTGATTCTAAATTTTATATGGAGAAGACAAGACCCAGAATACCCAACACAATATTGAAGCAGAAAAAAAAAAAAATAGGAGCTCTAACACTTCCCAACTTCAAGACGTACTATAAAGCTGCAGGATTCCAGACAGTGTCATATTGGTGAAAGAACAGACAAATAGATCAATGGAATATAATAGAGAGACCAGAAATAGACCCACATAAATATAGTCAACTAATCTTTGACAAAGTTTGCTGGGACATGACTTACTGACAAAGTCAACTAAAATTTGCCATATGGTGCTGGAATAACTGGACATTCACATGCAAAGAAATGAATCTAGACACAGACTTTACACCTTTCACAAAAGTTAATTTAACATGAACCATACACTAAATGTAAAATACAAAACTATAAAACTCCTAGAAGATAACATAGGAGAAAACCTAATGACCTGTATATGGTGATACCTTTTTTAGATCCAACACGAAAGATACAATCCATGAAAGAAATAATTAACAAGCTTTACGCCATTAAAATGAAAAACTCCTGCTCTGTAAAAGATAATATCAAGAGGATTAGAAAATCACAGAATAGGGTCTTCCTTAATGGCACAGTCGTTAAAAACCCACCTGCCAATGCAGAGGACATGGGTTCGATCCCTGGTCCAGGAAGATCCCACATACCACGAAGCAACTAAGCCCGTGCACCAAAACTACTGAGCCTGCACTCTAGAGCCCGCATGCCACAACTGCTGAAGCCCATGCACCCTAGAGCCCATGTGCCACAACTACTGAGCTCACATGCCTAGAGCCCATGCTCCGCAACAAGAGAAGCCACTGCAATGAGAAGCCTGCACACTGCCACAAAGAGTAACCCCTGCTCACTGCAACTAGAGAAAGCCCATGTGCAGCAAAGAAGACCCAATGCAGCAAAAAAAAAAGAAAGAAAAGAAAATCACAGAATAGAAGAAAACATTTGTAAAAGACACATCTGATAAATAATTGCTGTCCAAAATATACAAAGAATGCTTAAAACTCAGTAGTAAAAAAAAAAAAAAAAAAAGATTAGAAAATGGGCCAAAGACCTTAACAGACATCTCACCAAAGAAGGTATACAGGTGGCAAATAAGCATATGAAAAGATGCTACACATCATATGTCATCAGGGAAATGCAAGTTAAAACCACAATGAGTTACCTCTACCTGCCTATTAGTACGATCAAAATCCAGAACACTGACAACACCAAATGTTGGCACAAATGTGGAGCAACAGGAACTCTCATACATTGTGAGTGGGGATACAAAATGGTACAGCCACTTTGGAAGACAGTTTAATGGTTTCTCACAAAACTAAATATGCTCATATCATAAAATTCAGCAATGGTGCTCCTTTGTTTTTACCCAAAAGAGTTGAAAACTTATGTCCACACAAAAACCTGCACAAGAATGTTCATAGCAGCTTTATTCATAATTGCCAAAACTTGAAAACAACCAAGATGTCCTTCAGTAGGTAAATAAACTGTGTAACATCCAGAAAATGGAATATTATTCAGCATTGAAAAAAGAGCTATATCAAGCCATGAAAAGACATGGAGTTACCTTAAAGGCATATTGCTAAGGGAAAGAAGTCAATCTGGAAAGGCTACACACTGTATGATTCCAACTATATGACATTCTGAAAAGGCAAAACTATGGAGACAATGAAAAGATCATTGTTGCTGGGGGCAGGGAGAGAGATAAATAGAGCACAGAGGATTTTTAGAGCAGCAAAAATACTATGCATGATATTGTAATGATGTACATATGTCATCATATATTTGCCCAAACCCACAGAATGTACAAAACTAAGGGTGAATTCTAACATGAACTGTGAACTTCGGGTGATGATGATGTGTCAATGTAGATTCATCCTTGGTAAAAAATGTACCATCTGGTGAATGATATGGATGATGGGGGAGTCTATGCAGGTGTGGAGGCAGGAGGTGTGTGGGAAATCTCTGTGTTTCCCTCTCAATTTTGTTTTAAACCTAAAACTGCTCTTAAAAAATTAAAGTCTTAAAAGAAAAAAAGAACTAGAATATCTCCCATTAGAATTTTCACAGTGTTGCCTGTTGAATAAACTTAGCTTCGGAGAGGTTCAGAAAATGTCGTTTCAAAGGAAATGACTAGAAATTTGGGCCTTCAGTGTGGCCAGAACAAGGAAACCAAGAAAGGGCATGAGACAAGTCCTTGTCATAGACAGGCCACGCAGACTGCATCTGCTCAGGGCAGGCATTAACTGCCATTGGGGGAACTACCTCTTTATCCTGGAGGTGATGGGGCCCATCCAAGCATCGTTGAGTAGGAAAGTGAGGTTGCAAAATGTGAGAAAAGTAAATCGGGGTGGTGAGAGCTCTAGAGTCAGAGAGTGTGGCTTTACATGTCAGTTTCACTATCTACTTGCCATGCGACCTCGGAGGGGTCATGTATTCTCTATGTAATGTAAGGGCTGGAGAGTGCCTGGCGCATGTTAGCCATTATGATGGGAGTGATGGTTATGCCTGAGGAAAGATTCCTTTGGTAGCCACCCTAAGGAGGTACTTCTGGAAACAAGGAGACTAGTTTGAAAAACCCCAACAAGCTATCAAGACCTGGAGCCGAAACACACTCCTGGAAACCTGATAAATGGGGGTCATGGCCTGAGACCTGGTGAGCAGCTGGGAGGAAAAGGGAAGACCACTCCTCAGGGCTATTCCCCAGAGCACACCAGACTGACATCCAGCAAGGGAGAAAACCAGATCCACGGGTGGGGAGACCTTGAGGGTTGTGAACAAAGAACTTGATGAACGGAGAAGGGTGACAGAGCGAAGAGCTGTCTCTTTCTCCTTGATTCCTTAATGCCTAAAGATGGTATCTCTTAAGCCAAAGGAAAGGAAACGCAAAGACTCCTTACAATCCTATTGATTAAGTAAATTTAAAAAAAAATCTTTTTTGTGGGGGTGTTGACAGTTAGGGGTGGGAGAAGAAAAGACAGACGTTCAGGTCCTCTTCAATCTTCCCAAGTAGTAATTACCCAGGGGAACTCCTCCTAAGTGAACCTGGGCCTCTCCATTGCTTGGTAAATGGGATAACTTCTGTTTTAGGAACTTAGCTATTATGTTAACTAAGCCGCCTTTGAATGGACTATCTATGGAAGCAGCAGCCAGTCAGAGAGCTCCAGCCTCAATTTTTCTTAAGTTGACACCCTCATCCATATTCCTTAAACAAACAAACAAAAATTCATGTGGACCCTGAAACTAACAATGAGGGCCACAGTCACTGTCAGGACAAGCTCCTCTGAGCACCTCACAAGACGAGGGAGGGGAGGGTCGGATGAGGGTGTTTGGCGACTGCAATTTGGTAAGAACAGAGCTAATTAATTGCAGAGGCAGTTAAATGAGTGCTTTTATATGAGGAACACAACAAGCCTATAATCTTTTCTGGGTCCTCTGGGGCACCTCAGGAGAGGGTTTTGATGTTTCCTAGTCATGTTACTTCTGCTTTGTTAGGAGTTATTCCCTCTTGTCCCATGAAACTGGAACACAGCAGATGCAGAGGCATCAAACAGAAAGGTCTGCACACAGGTCCCCATCCATGTCTTTACTGCCTCTCAGCAGACAGTTGCTGAGTTTCCCTGTGATTACCATTCAGCCCTGAATGCATTTTTCCCAGGAGATTCCACGAAGAACACTGCTTTTCAAAATGTATTCAGGCCTGGGAGCTTTCTGAGGGCTCTCTGGAAGGAGATGGTATTTATCACCAGCCAACTCTCTCTGCTGCTACGTTTTAACATAGCTGGCTCTCCTTGCTTTCACGGGGATGCCTGACTTTTCCAACTATGTCAAGAAAAATTAGCTTCATCTAAACCCATGATTATAGAGGCATGAGTTCAACCACTCCCCAAAAAGGGTGTTGGAGTAAAATTCTTTCCTTGATCAAAACTTGTCTTTGGTTAAGACCATGTAATAACAAAGATAGTGATGCTAATAGCAACAATAATGACGATACTAATGGTTATATTTGTTGAATACCTATAAGGTGCCCCCAACATATAACTCCTACGAGCTGCAAAATAACCTTGCAACATGGGAATGACTACCAGTAGTTTATAGACAAGCACACCAAAACTCAGAAAGGGGACCTGGCTTGTCCAACATTATCCAGCTAATATGTGGCAATGCCACAATTTAGACCCATATCCTGCAAACTAATTGATCCGACTATGTTTATGTCTCTCTGCTTGTTTCTTCCCAGCTGGATTCATACCAGAAGTTGAAAGGAATTCCTGGCTCAGCTTTAAATTTACTAAGGGGGCCTGGGTGTGGCCCTTCCCTCTCTGGGCTTCAGTGACCTTCAGCATTAGAGGAAATTCTGGAAAGATGCTCCTTAACCTCTGTCCCTGCTGGGCTCAGGCAGGGTTTGGAAACTTGGGCATTGAAAAGCATCTGTTGAGGGTTTTTTGTAGTCACATTAGCTCTTACCAACCTCAGATTTCTGTGGTTAAAACCAGAGTAACAATAATAATAATAATAATAATAATAATAATAATAATAATAATACAGTTTGATGCCATGGTTAAGAGTTCAAGCTTTGAACTAGACAGCCCTGGGATCCAATCCTAGCCTTTTTACCTGCATCTGTAACCTCAGGGATGACACTCAATCTCTCTGGGCCTCCATTTTTCTCTATAGGATGTGGATAAAAATGCTAACCACATTCAAGTACAATGAGATGACTTATATCAAGTCTCTGGCACATACCCAGTGCTCATACTATGTTTTTTTTTTTTTCCTTAGTGCAGTCCATCCACAGATATCACTATTCTTGGGACTGTCTTAGTAAACCGGGGACAAGTCTCATCCCGTCACTGTTGTGCTTGAAATCTTCCAAGGTTCCCTTGATGGGGCAAAGTCCTGGATCCTGGATATGAAGTCAAGGCCATTCCTGACCCAGCCCATCCCGCATCCCACCTTCAGCCCCTCCTATGTGGTCAGCACCCATCTCTCTCCTTCCCTCCACTCATCACTGCTACCCCACTCCCAGGCCACCTGGCACATGCAGTTTTCTGCCAGAATGTTCCTCTCTGCACCCCTGAAAACCTGGTTTCACCCACACCTTACTTACTTGGATCAGAAAGTCTCTACACAAGAGAAGCCTCATGCACTAGGTAGGGGACCTTCAGAAATGTTTGCTTTTACCAGGAACAAAGTCTGTGAGGATACACACTGTTATGAGATGAGTTGTGTCCCCACCCTGCAACCCCGCCAAAAGATATATCGAAGTCCTAATCAACTTCAGAATGTGTCCTTATATGGAAGTAGGGTCACTGCAGATGTAATTAGTTAATTTAAGATGAGTTTATACTGAAGTAGGGTGGACCCCAATCCCATATGATTGGTGCACTTGCAAGAAGACGGTTGTGTAAAGACAGACAAAAGAGGGGACAACACCATGTAACAATGAAGGCGTTATATAACTGCAAGCCAAGGGATGCCAGAGACTAGCAGCAAAGCATCAGAAGCTGGAAAAGGCAAGGAATGATTCTACTGCAGTTTGCAGAGGGAGTGTGGCCATGCCTATGCCTTAATTTCAGACTTCTGGCCTCTACAATTGTGACAATGAGTTTCTGTGTTTTTAAGCTACCCAGTTTGTGGCATAGTTGGCCCTCTGGCTTCTCAGGTTCTGCATCTGCAGATTCAACCAATGGCGGATAGAAAAAATATATATATATTTTAATTCCAGAAAATTCCATAAAGCAAAACCTTTTTGGAACTTGAACTTGCAGCCCACCAGCAACTATTTGCATAGCATAGCACTTACATTGTGTTTACAACAATTTACATTGCAGTTACATTATATTAGGTATTATAAGTAATCTAGTGATGATTTAAAGTATATGGGAATGCTGGGTCGTATGGTAGTTCTATTTTTAGTTTTTTAAGGAAACTCCATACTGTTCTCCATAGTGGCTGTATCAATTTACATTCCCACCAACAGTGCAAAAGTGTTCCCTTTTCTCCACACCCTCCCCAGCATTTATTGTTTCTAGATTTTTTGACAATGGCCATTCTGACTGGTGTGAGATGATATCTGATTGTAGTTTTGATTTGTATTTCTCTAATGATTAATGATGTTGAGCATTCTTTCATGTGTTTGTTGGCAATCTGTATATCTTCTTTGGAGAAATGTCTATTTAGGTCTTCTGCCCATGGACCTAGAGTCTGTCATACAAAGTGAAGTCAGTCAGAAAGAGAAAAACAAATACCGTATGCTAACACATATATATGGAATCTAAAAAAAAAAGAAAAAAGGTCATGAAGAAACTAGGGGCAAGATGGGAATAAAGACACAGACCTACTAGAGAATGGACTTGAGGATATGGGGAGGGGGAAGGGTAAGCTGTGACAAAGTGAGAGAGTGGCATGGACATATATACACTAAGAAATGTAAAATAGATAGCTAGTGGGAAGCAGCTGCATAGCACAGGGAGATCAGCTGGGTGCTTTGTGACCACCTAGAGGGGTGGGATAGGGAGGGTGGGAGGGAGGGAGACATAAGAGGGAAGAGATATGGGAACATATGTATATGTATAACGGATTCACTTTGTTATAAAGCAGAAACTAACACACCATTGTAAAGCAATTATACTCCAATAAAGATGTTAAAAAATAATAAAATAAATAAGTATATGGGAAGATATGCATAGGTTATATACAAGTACTACATCATTTTGTATAAGGGACTTGAGCATCCATGGATTTTGGTATCTGTCAGGGGTCCTGGAACCAGTCCCCCATGGATGCCTCTGGACAGCTGTACTTTGTTACAGCAGCCCTAGGAAACTAATACATATAGCAACATTATTTTCTACTGATTTTTCTAATTATTTACTCTACACCTTCTGCAGTTTTGCAACTAAGATATATGTTATTTGTTTCTAAAAGTATACATGGCTGGTTATTTTAAAATTGAACTAATACAGAAGTGTGTAGAATAAAAATTCATGCCTTTCCATAATCTAACCTCTTGGTAATAACTCATTTACATATTAATTAAATATTTATTTATTACCTACTCCACCCCAGACTAAGCATTGTGGACACATTAGTCAAAAGAGAAATGTTTTTGTGTACATGGGTAAACTTTTGTTTTGCTTTTTCTAAATGTCTAAATTTGCTATGAGCATTCATTACTTTCATAGTTGGAAAGGAATAGAGATAGAAAATAAATGAATGAAATTTTAGGTGGGATGAATGAGGAAGAAGTCTTCAGGAAACAAACGTACCACAGTCTCTTCCCCTTGGCTCAGGGGAGGAGGAGGGAAGCCTGACATTTCTCCTAAATGAGTCGGCCACCAACTTGCAGGTTTATCTACCCAGAACCCCAGAGTGCCCTTAGGGATACCATGGTGCTAGGAACTTGATCTCTAGTGACAGACAGACCTAGGTTCAAGTCCCAGCTCTGCCCTCTCTGTCCCATACTAGCTGTGTAGCTGAGATGTTTACCCTTAAATTGACTCTGTATGCTCATCTGTAAAATGGAAATAATAGTACCAACCAGCACTACACTACCTCTGAGGGTTCTTCCAGCTCTAAAGCTGCCTGACTCTGAGTCCTTCTCTCAAAAGGGGGGTCTCTTCTTAAGCAAAATGAAGGGGAACTTTAATGTTCCTGGTCTTTTAGGATCAAGAAATTCCACAGTCAAAACTCCACTTCCTCTACATGACTCCTCTCAACTCTCATTTCCTTCAGTAGTGAGTTTTATTTGGAGTTTGTTATGAACTGAATGTTTGTGTGTCCTCCCCTGCCCAATTTATATGTTGAAATCTAATCCCCTGTGTGATGGTATTTGCAGGTGATTAGATCATGAGGATGGAGCCTTCATGAATAGGATTAGTGCCCTTATAAGAAAAGGCCAAAATGCTAGCTCACTTTCTTTCCATCATGTAAGGACAGAGTAAGAAGGCTGCTGTCTATGAACCAAGAAGAGAGCCTGCACCAGATGCCAAATCAGCTAGCACCTTGATTGTGGACTTATCAGCCTCCAGAACTGTGAGAAATAAATTTCTGTTGTTGATAAGCCATCTAGTTTACAATATTTTGTTATAACAGCCCAAGCTGACTGAGACAGGGTGAAATCATCCAAGTGATGGTTGACACGTTTCTCCCTACATTTGAAGACAACAAAACCAGAAAGTGTCTTTCAACCTAGTACCATATTTACCTGGAACAGAAAGATAGAAAGGGTGAGTTCTAAACATTGACTCCCTGTGAAGCCTTTGGCTGGGTGCTACAGACACAAGGATGAACCTCATAGTACAGTGGAGAGAAGGGGTTAAATATAAACAAACAAGTAACTACAGCACAGAGTGGCAAGGGTAGATATGCTGTGAGCTCCAGATGAGATGAGTGATGAACTCTCCCTAGTGAGGGATGTGAGGAGTCTGAGAAAAGTCCACATAGAAGGGGGTATGCAAGCCCGGTCCTGAGTGATATAGCTAACGTGGATATGGCACCTGCCATAGGCCAAGACAGGGGTTTCATTTTAGTGAGTGTTACCTCATCTCATCTCATCTTATCTCACAACAGTCCTCTAAGGCAGGTACCATGGTTATCTTCACTTTCTGGAAGAGTCTGTCTTCTGTCATTTGCCTGATGTGTATTTTCTCAAGACTTTGCAAGTTTGGGGCTAGACTAAATTGCTTAGGAATATTAGTTATCTATTGCACATAACAAATTACCAGAAATTTAAGAGTTTAAAACAATACACATTTATTATCTCAGTTTCTGTGGGTCAGGAACCTGGGCACAGCTTAGCTGAGTCCTCCAACTCTAATGTCTCACTAGGCTGTGTGATTAAGGTGACCAGGGCTGTGGTCATACCAAGGCTCAACAGGGAGTGGATTCTGTTTCAGGCTTTTGAGTGGCCATGAGGCTATCGGCTTCCTCAGTGCCTGGCTGCATGGCCTCTCCACACGGCAGCTGGCTTCATCAGAGCACATAGTCAGGAGGGCAAGAGAGAGTCCCAGTGTGACAGAAGACACAATCTTTTATAACCTACTCTCAGAAGTGACATCATCATTTTTGCTGCATTCTGTTGGTTAGATGCAAGTCACTGAGTCCAGCCCACACTCAAGGGGAAGGAATTACACAGACTATAAATACCAGGATGCAGTCATCACTGGGGATCACTTTACATACATGGGACAGTTGAAAAGAGGCTGAGCTCAGCAACCAGGAGATCAGTCAGTCCTCTTCTCCAGGTCACAGGAAAAAAAGATGTGTGTGTATACATGTACCCATATATGTGTACATATGTGTGCACATACGTGTATATGCACTCACATATGTCATGAGTACACATGCATGTATAAATATATATGAATATACACATACATATATGCTTGTATATGTATATATATGCATGTCTATGTGATATATACATACACATGTATATATACATATGTGTTTACATACAGGACATGTGAGTGTGTGGGTGTAATTTTTTTACAGAACATATTTTGAAGGAATACAAAATTATAGCCTGAATATTAAGGAAAGGATTGGCAATAGGAATGAGAGATGGTCAGAACCCTATTTTAGGACTTCATACCCTGAATTTTGATCCTAGCAGATTATTTTCCTAGGTCAGTTTCCAGAAGGGTAACCACGCCAAGGAAGGAGGGTAAGTGGGTGAAAGCTGAGATGGGAGCTGAATGGGGGCTCGAGGGGCAGGGGGCAGGGAGGAAAGACCAAGCAAACCGGAGCTGGAAATTCCTTCCAGACTTAATAATCCAGGGCATCATTAGTAACCAAAGCAAGACTTCAGAACATATGTTTTGTGTTGACAGCAGACCCCTAATTAAAACAGCCCCGGTGAAGAACAGCCTGATTAAATGAAAAGTGGTGCTTAAAGAACAATTTGACTGTCGACTGACATGGGTTGGCAGAGGGTGGGGAGTTACCCCTCTGGTTCTCCAGTCCTCCAAGGGGACCAAGAACTCTGTTCCCTCCCTGTGTGTCAGGCAGTGTGCTGGGCCATTTCACAGCCCTTGTGTCACTGACTCCTCAAAATCAATTTCATTTCAATTTCAGAGATTTGACAACTCAACCGGAGAAGCAAGATGATTTGCTGGAGGCGCCCAGCTAGCTAGCGTGGTCATAGCCGTAAATTCAGGGGGGTCCTTGGCGTAGCTTTCACTCATGAACAATCCTGGTCGTTCTAATGAATCAGAATGTCTTGTCAGTTATAAAAACCATATGCCTCCTCTATGCATTCCTTCTTGGAAAACCAGTGGTTTTAGGTACCCTCGGGTTGCTCCAGGGCACAGCCAGCCTAATGTCTGCATTCCATCCAGGTCTAGAAAACACTGGGGCAGGACTGGGATGCTCTGTGCAGTCGTCCGCCTGCATTTCCAGGAAGTGACAGAGTTGTGGGTGTCGGGACTGGGCACAGGGAAAGCCTGGCCCGTGAGACAGCTGAAATCATCTTCAGATTCTATGAAAGAAACCACTTCCTGGGAAAATGAAGACCTTTTCCACGGGGATGAGGTTGTCTCAAGAAACAAATCCATTCCAACTGTGGTTTGGGGGCTGGAGGTTTTAGGGGCTGGAGGTTTTAGGGGAAGGGCAGAGAATCTGATCCTCCCTAGGACACTGCTGCAGCTTCACTTTTGGGGTCCCCCAGAGATGCACACACACACTGGGAAGATCCATACCCCACCTAGACACCCAACTCTTTGTTTATAAGAATAACAGCTAGCATGGACTGAGGGATTACTTGTGTCCCATCATTTAATTCTCCCAAGAATCCTATGAGACAATACTCCTATTAGCCCCACCTCAACATTACCCTTTCTTGGTGTTTTTAGGACAAAGATACTATTTACCTTAGTAAAAGAGGAATTTATTATTCTAAATGATCAATTTTCATAGGTGACGTGAAAACCAGAGTTAGAATTTGAGAGACCCATCTGGCCATCATTTGCTTCCATGGAGGGCTGGGACAGTCAGCTCGCTGGCCTCTCTAGAAATGTCCTCCCTCCCACGGCTAATTTGACAGCCTCACTGTTAATACCCTGTGACTTTCCTCTCTCACTCCTGGTTGTAGCTGATAGTTCCCAAGGTGGTCATCTGATCCAGCTGGACCAATGAGTGCCTTCCCTGGGATTTGGGCTTGGGATCAGAAAACATGCCAGTCATTCTCTGAGGGCTGAAATTGTGGCATTAAAAACCTCAGGCCATGTCACCATGCATCCTACCTCAGGAGAGCCAGTCTGCAGTAAGAGAGAACAAAGTTGCCTATAGAGAAAACCAAGAAATGAGGTAGAAAAAGTGCTCTGGAACGTTCCATGCCCTGGTTCTGATTGTTCCTGACCCAGCTGAGTAGCTGTCCTTCCTGAGGCTTGGTTCTTCAGCCCTTCCTTTGATTCATGTGCCAGTAAGTCCTCTTTTTATTTAATTGTTGGGTTTCTGACACTTGTAATCAAGAGTCCTAACCAACACACATATAAGTGGGACTTCCTTTGGGGGCAGATCCAGTCCCACTGAAAGATGGGGAAAGTTTCTGAGGGTTCAGCAGTCCCTTAGTTCCTGTGTGACCATGCGGAGGCCAACCCAAGGTTTAGGACAGAGAGAAAACAACCATCATGATGAGCTGACTTTCATAATGGCCACTGTGGTGGCCAGAAAGACCAATCTCTGTGCTCCAGTCAATTCACGCTATGTTAGAACACCAAAACCCACAAAGCAGGTCCAGCTTTCAGGCACAAGTCTGAGAAATTCAATGAGAAAGGTAAACCATTTTATCTCGTGATTCCCTCATGGAGCTGAAAAGACTAATCAATTTAATGAGGGGAATCCAGCCTAGCAGTAGGTGACACAGTAGCTGGGAATGCGGGCTTCAGGCAGACAGCGTGGAGCTGGGTCCTGGAACCACCACCTGAGGCTATGAGGTGATATTAGCCCCACCTCTATATTACCCTTTCTTGGTGTTTTTAGGACAAAGATAATATTTACCTTAGTAAAAGAGGAATTTATTATTCTAAATGATCAACTTTCACAGGTGAGGTGAAAACTAGAGTTAGAATTTGAGAAACCCATCTGGCCATCTCTCGCTTCCATGGATGGTTGGGACAGTCTGCATCTGGAAAGTACAGGGAATAATAATCCTAGTTTGGTAGACACACCATATGGGGAGATGAGCACTGCATGTGTGACATTGCCTGGACCCTCAAAGATTTCCATGGAGCAACCCTCATGGATGTGTCTGGAAACAAGCACAACCACCAGGGAGCAAGGTCGGAAAGTGCTGTACACCTTGGCCCCCTTGGAATGTTATGAGCTCATTAGCATATTAAAGGCACTGAGAAGTCCTACATCAGACCATTTTTTTTTTTTTTTTGGCCGTACGCGGGCCTCTCATTGTTGTGGCCTCTCCCGTTGCGGAGCACAGGCTCCGGACGTGCAGGCTCAGCGGCCATGGTTCATGGGCCCAGCTGCTCCACAGCATGTGGGATCTTCCCGGACCGGGGCATGAACCCGTGTCCCCTGCATTGGCAGGCGGACTCTCAACCACTGCGCCACCAGGGAAGCCCCAGACACTTGTTTTATCTATGTTTAAGCTGGTGTTTCCCAAATTTATGTGACCACAGTGTCTTTTTTTTTTCTCTTTTTCCATATAACACACTTTCAGGATAGCCTAAGGATCTAATATCTCATCTGAGCTAATGCTGCCTCACAGCAAAAAGAAATAATTTTACCAACAAATCAGCTATGGAAATCCCACCTGTCCCAACTTCTTAAACTGCTACACTAGTCTGATTTTTCCCTCATGGATTCATGTGACTTACTCAGCATTTGTATAATAAAATGATGGGCAAATTATATATCTGCCTTTATGTACTGAGGGAAAAATTAAGTCACTTTGATCTGGGGAAATTTCTACCCTAAGTCACCATGCTAGGAATCCAAGCAAACAATCAAACCAATTTTTATCTGCACTGGTTACTAAGAAACTGAAAGTTTAGAAAATTAACTGATAGTAAAATTACCCATAAGTGAATCTGCACAGTGCAGCTTACCTATAACAAGTTCACAGCTTGGGGCAGGTAGATGCATGAGAAATGACTGTAGAACGAAGCGTTTCTTTTTTGGGGTTTTTTGTGCTATGCGGGCCTCTCACTGATGTGGCCTCTCCCATTGCGGAGCACAGTCTCAGGACGCGCAGGCTCTGGACGCGCAGGCTCAGCCGCTCTGCGGCACGTGGGATCCTCCCGGACTGGGGCACGAACCCCTGTCCCTTGCATCGGCAGGTGGACTCTCAACCACTGCGCCACCAGGGAAGCCCCACCTTTCTTTGACTTGGTGGTCTCTTCTGATCATTGGGAATAATAATGACAATCCCTCCCTCCGTCAGCCATTATGATTATCAGGTGAGATTGTGGGTGTGAAGATGTTTGGTTCAGCAGGAAAACCCTGTAACCTGCAACCCCAATTATATTAAATGTGGGACTTCCCTGGTGGCACAGTGATTAAGAATCTGCCTGCCAATGCAAAGGACATGGGTTCGAGCCCTGGTCTGGGAAGATCCCACATGCTGCAGAGCAACGAAACCCGTGCGCCACGACTACTGAGCCTGTGCTCTAGAGCCTGAGAGCCACAACTACTAAGCCCACACACCAGAGCTACTGAAGCCTGTGCACCCTAGACCCGCTTGCTGCAACTACTGAGCGAACATGCTGCAACTACCAAAGCCCGCGCGCCTAGAGCCTGTGCTCTGCAATAAGAGAAGCCACCGCAAAGAGAAGCCCGTGTGCAGCAACGAAGAGTAGCCCCTGCTTGTGCAGCTAGAGAAAGCCCATGCACAGCAACGAAGACCCAACACAACCATAAATAAATAAATAAATAAATATATTAAATGTGTTCTGTGCCATATCAAAATAGTATAATGCAATGAAAGTTTTGTGGACAACGTGTGTATGTAACAGGGATGGGCAAACTTTTTCCATAAAGAGCTACATAGTAAATATTTTAGGCTCTGCAGGAAAAAAGTCTCTGTCATGTCACAACAACTCAACTCTGCCACTGCAGAGTGAAAGCAGCCACAGAGAACAATGCAAATGAATGGATGTGGCCCTGTGCCAATAAAACTTTATTTATAAAAACAGGCAGCCAGCCAGGTTTGGCTCATGAGCTGCAGTTTCCCAAACTCCGGTGTGGAGCCTTGTGTAATCCACAACTTGCAAAGAATAAAAACTGAAGTATGTAAGGAATATGAGCTTATTGTGGTACTTAAAGAATGAATTTTCCTTTAATATCACAATTTTCATTTTACAGTGAGTGAAATAGGCATCTTCTACTAAACTAACCATGTTCTAATAAGATTCCAGGGATTGTCATGGGACTTCTACAGGCAGTAAAATTGTGGATCCCTGGGAACAGCTTTCAATTCCCACTTCCTTTGCTTCAAATTCCAACTCTGTAGGGGTCCTTGGGACCTTTCCCACATCATAGTTTTGTGGGAGGAGGGGCCTACATGCCATTCCAGAACCGCTGTCTTAGAATTATGCAGCGCGGACTCCGCCTTTTGTCTGCTGTAACTTGATGGTCTCACAAAAAAGCACACACTCTATCAGTGATTCTCAACCGGGGCTGATTTTGTTCCCCCAGGGGACATTTGTCAATGTCACAACTGGGGGCTTGCCACTGGCATCAAGTGGGTAGAAGCCAGGGATGCTAATAAACACCCTACAATGCACAGGACGGTCCCCACTGCAGCAAAGAACTATCCGGTCCAAAATGTTAATAGTGCTGAGGCAGAGAAACTCTGCTCTATATTAATAGACTTTATTGATTAATATTATAATTTACAATATAATCATATATAAGATATAATGAATAATATTGACTTAATATTATTTATTATGTTTAACTCAAATAACCATTTGTTCACATATTCACGTTTTTTGTGTATCCCTTTGTAATGAAAAGGAGTTGTATTTTCTCCAGATGCTCTTCATAAGTCGGGGGTGGAGGCGTGCCTCAATGTGAACCCAGCCCACTTTGCAATAAACGCCACACAGAAAAAAAAGAGGGCAAGGAAGGAGGAAAATGGCATGGTTAATATTGATTCATTTTGTATATTATGAACTTTAATGTGAATTATATGACGTAATGTACACTCCCATTCCTCTTGGGTCGGAGTTAATGGGAAAACAAATGCCCAAGGAGCTGAAAATGATTTATTTGTAAGCATGTGCGATAACATGTTTTTCTTCTCTTTCCCTTCCTTACTTTTACAAAAAAAATTAAGTTTTATATTAGTAATAAGGGGATAAAGAGAGGGAGAGGGGAGTGTGTTCTGAAGTCTTTGAAATGAGGTACAAAGACCACAGTGATTATAAATAGTACTAGTAATAATAGTAATAAAATGAATGGTCAACATTTTTTGAGAACTGTTCTAAGCACTGTGACAGGCAGAGACAACTTTTGAATGTCTTCTCTTCCAGCCTCACAGCATCCCGGGGAGGTCACTATCACCATTATTTTAAAACGTTAATGACTTGCCCAAAGTCATACAGTCTTCTAACAGTGACAGGAGAGGTAACTCAGACAGTCTGGCTCCAATCGTTAACTCTTAACCCCATCTTTGTAGTGATCTGTCTCCACGCGTCCCCATCCCCACCCCAAGAGTCTAGAAGTTCTTGTTTATAGTCCCTGAAGGGCCCCGGGACCGAGCCTCACTTGCAGCCAGACGCGGTAAGCCCCTGACTTACTCGAATTGAATCAAAACCAGATTTTGCCTCGGCTGAAGGGGAGCTTCCCGACGGCAGCCGCGCGGGGGCGCGCTGGAGCCAGCAGCTCGGCGCACCGCGGAGGAGGCGCTGGAACGAGGACCAGAAGAAGCCCCGAGCGAGCTAGTGGGAAGGAAACCTCGGGATGGGAGGGGGGGCTGGGGGGCCGGAGAGGCCTGCCGACGGGAGGAGGAGCCGCCGTCTTACTCAACACATTATCGCATGTTTTCTGCCTTGCTAAGACAATATTATTCCATCAGGGAGATGGCTGTAACCACTTAATTAAGTCTCTCTTGTTGAAACAGAGTGGTGACTTCAGTAATTGCCCGTTTAAATGGCATGGAAATATGTGCTCCGCAGGCCCAGACACTGGGCTGATCTCCGACGGCTTTCCCGCTGTCCCTGTGTGCTGGAACTGACACCAAGGGCTGGTCTTAATTTTGAACTGGGGAGGGGGCGGGGGAGCGGGGGCGGGTTCTGCAGGCCTATTCATTTCCTTCCAGAGAGTTCTTTCCTCTTCGTAAGCCCCCTGCTTGCAGGCCCTCATGCTCCCTGTAGACCAGTCTTCCGTATCAGGGTCTGCCGCCATCTCTAGAGTGACTGCCTATTTGTTCACAGCTGTATCTCCAGCACCTAGACCTACTCTCCCTCCATCAGTCCCTTCTCCATCCCTATGGGCTCAGCGTAAGATCTCACAAAATGCTCAATAGATACATCAATATCTCCTAGTTTTATCTGATGACAAAAATCAGCCTGGGCCATTCACTCAATCACAAGTTTCTCAGCCCTAGGAAATTCTGATTCTACAGGGCTGGAAAGGGACAGTGGCTCTACTTTAACACGCATCTGGGAACTCCCAATCTGGCAAGTGTGGAAACCCTGCCTTTGCCAGCAGCCTCCTGCCCACCAACCCTGCTGAGCCTGCAACCTGCTTCCAGCTGCCAGACCCCACCCTCCAGTCCTTCCTTCCGGCCAGATGCTGCGGCGTTTTTTTAAAAGCAGAAATCCATCCCTGTCACTTTCCTACTGAAACCATTCAGCAGCCCCTCTTTGCCTAGCCAAGAGTAGCTGTGAGAATAATGGCCACAGGCACAGCTGCTGAAGCTACGACATGGGTTAAAATATTATGCTCTGGGGCATTGGGGGCAGCAAGTTAGACTCTAAATATCGAGAAACCATAGATAAGAAGAGTTCCTTATAAGATTATCTCAGGGTTTCTCAGCCTCCTCACTCTTGACATTTGGACAGGATAATTCTTCATTGTGGGGGGCTGTCCTGGGCATTATGGGATCTTCAGCAGCCTCTGTGGCCTCTACCCACTAGATGCCAGCAGCACCTCCTCACCAGCTGTGACCATCAAAACTGTCTCCAGACATTGCCAGATGTTTCCTGGGGTCAAACAGTTCCCTGCCCCCACTGAGAACCACTGGATTCTTGTAAAAATTAAATAAGAAAATGTATGGAAAGCACTTACCCCATGCCTGGCACAGAAAAATTGCCCTTCAAGGTAAGCTGTGACAAAGCGAGAGAGTGGCATGGACATATATACACTACCAAACGTAAGGTAGATAGCTAGTGGGAAGCAGCTGCATAGCACAGGGAGATCAGCTCAGTGCTTTGTGACCACCTAGAGGGGTGGGATAGGGAGGGAGGGAGGGAGGGAGACACAAGAGGGAAGGGATATGGGAACATATGTATATGTATAACTGATTCACTTTGTTATAAAGCAGAAACTAACACACCATTGTAAAGCAATTATACTCCAGTAAAGATGAAAAAAGAAGAATGTATTGTACAACACAGGTAATATAGCCAATATTTTGTAATAGCTGTAAATGGAAAGTACTCTTTAAAATTGTATGACATTTTAATTTTAATAAAATTTTTAAAAAAATTGCCCTTCAAGAATATCCATGATTTACCTCTAACCTGCCACTGTAGGCTTTTCTCCTGTCCATTTCTCACCTTCACCTTGAACTATGCAGTGTCCCCTGAATACTTTCACCCCGTCTCTACCTGGAGTTGGTTGCCCTCTTTTCTTAACATTTATCCCACTGTGTTGTACTTGTCTTTCTTTTCCATTGCTTTCTCTTTTTTTGCGATACGCGGGCCTCTCACTGTTGTGGCCTCTCCCGTTGAGGAGCACAGGCTCTGGACATGCAGGCTCAGCAGCCATGGCTCACGGGCCCAGCCGCTCTGCGGCATGTGGGATCTTCCCAGACCGGGGCACGAACCCGTGTCCCCTGCATTGGCAGGCGGACTCTCAACCACTGTGCCACCAGAGAAGCCCTCCGTTGCTTTCTTATCAAGACTATGGGCAACCTGAGAATAGAGGTGATGTTTCATTCTCCTCTGTGTCCATTGTACCTGTCACATTGTTAAAAATAATAATTGCTATCATTATTACTAATAACCATTGAGCTCTTATGTGCCAGGCACTGTACTCAATAGTTTGCCTGCAACATCATATTTCATCTTCATGACAACCCTGTGGGACTCCTGGCATTATCATTCCTACTTTACAGATGATGATACTGAGACACAGAGAGGTAAGTAACTTGCCCAAAGTCACACAGCTAGTAAGGACTCAAACCCAGCTCCATCTGGCTCCACAGCCCAGGCTCTAAACCAGGGCTTAACAAACTTTCTCTGCAAAGGGCCAAGTAGGAAATATTTTTGGCGTTATGGACCTTGCAGTCTCTGTCGTAACTGCTCTAACTCTGCCTTAGTAGCACAAAAGTGGAAATGTGTGAATGAGTGCACACAGCTGTGTATCAATAAACCTTTATTTATGGAAACTTAAACTTTAATTTCCTATTATTTTCATGTGTCACAAAACATTCTTCTTTTGATTTTTTTTCCAACCATTTAAAAATGTAAACACCATTCTAAGCTCATCAATGATACAAAAATAGTTGGTGGGTCAGATTAGGCCTGAGACTTTAATTTGCCAACCCTAGCTCTAAATCAATGCACTCAAAAGGAAATCAGTGAGACCACAGACACTAGAGAGACCACAGACCAGGAGGACCACAGACACCAGAAATTCAGGCTCCTGCTTTCCCAGAACCAGAGGCTAGTGCTACCTCAGTGCTGTCTTTGGCCCTTTTCGAGAGCAGCAGTAATTACAAACTGTGGAGAGTTGTGTGTACATCCCACACAGATGTGGAAATGTAACACTTAAGTCTTGCAAATCCAGAGAGATCCAGCAAACACCCTTTACCTCTAGATGCTGGAAGGGCTTCCTGGCATCACTCAGCATCATCTGTCATCTCAGCTACAGAGGACCTCCTGCATTAGGAGACATTTGGCTGCAGGAATTTTTGCATGGTCATTCCTCCAATGCCCAGATACAGTTGTGCAAATCACAAAGAGAAACAGAAAGGGTCAGGCCAAGAGACAGTTCCATGGAGGGAACTCTGGATGTTCATGGCAGAAAGGTTCTATACTTTAAACACTGAACCTTGGAAAACTTGCAGGCAAAGCCTTGATAATTATTACAGGCCCTCATATAATATAGTCAAGAGGCCAAAATGGTAGATGGTAGGGCAACAAGAAACAAAAATTAAAATAATAACAACAATAATTGAGGTAACATTTATGAAGTGCTCCCTATACAGCAGGCCCTTCCTGTATTGTATCTCATTTAATCCTGGGATGCATATATAATCATTATCCCATTTTACACACGGAGAAACTGAGGAACTGAGGCTTAGTGTTTAAGTTAATTGCCCAAGATCACATGTTAATATGGGGTGAAGCAAATTTTAAACTCCCTGAGAGGACTTCAGCACTAGGCCTCCAATAGTTACTTCTCACTACAATGGCATGCATGGTCTTTTTTATTCTGGCAATCCTTGTCCTTCTAAAGGTAATCTCATTGCCTTGGTTTTGTCTACCTCCCCTGCTCTAGTAGAACACAATATGCCTTCTCTGGGTTTCCATAGAATGCTGTCCATTCAAGAACTAAGGCATCTATCACATTGCCTTGTAGCCCTGTCTGTACAACCTCTGTCTCCAAAAGCCACCTGAGGGCAGGCACTGTCCCTTTACCATTTGCTGCCTCAACCTCCAGCCAGTGGCCAAGCTTCTAAAACTTTGTAAAGGTGAATTTAATTGAGTGGTTTTAAGACTATAAGGTTCTCCTGCATGTTTTCGTTATGAACTCATTAGTAAAAAGAAACAAACTAGTGATACACACAACTTAAATGAATCTCCAGGAAATTAGGCTGAGTGAAAACAGTCAGTCTCAAAGGGCTTCATACCATATGATTCCATTTCTTATAACATTCTTGGAACAACACAATTATGGAATTGGAGAACATATTAGTGGTTACCTGGAATTGCTGTTGGGGGGGTAGTTGGCAATGGGTATTGCTATAGAAGGGCAACATAAGGGATGTTTGTGTTGATGGAAGTCTTCTGTATCTTGACTGTATCAATGTCTGTATCCTAGTTGTGATACTGTACTACGATTCTTCAAGGTAATATCATTGGGGAAAACTACATATTTTTTTACAACTGCATGTAAATCTACAGTTAACACAAAGAAAGAGTTTACTATAAAAAGTCATTTATGTGGTGACATAATGAAAACTATGGAATAGGGAGCTCCAAAAGTACATCCTTTCAAAAAGCAACAATAAATTGGCAAAAACAAAACAAAACAAAAAACTGTCAGAATCAACTTTACCAGAACTCTGGAAACTAATCCAAAGTTTATAGCAACCAAGTGAATGCTTAATGCAGTCAAAACCAGCTAATCTTGGTAAGACAGCTTTGTGGCATTTTAACTTACCATGGCTCCATCCCCTTTTCCAATTCAGTAGCAGCTTTGGAGACAACAGCCTATTATAGGTTCCTGGTACCAGAGAGAGCAGAATGGACCTAAATGAACTTTGATTGTTTGTTTTGACTTGTCTGGTGGCTCCCTGAAGGACTGCTCAAAGGACTTTCCTTTATTTCACCTAATTCAGAACTATTCTAACTGAGGTGGCTACCAGGTAGAGGGGAGTGTTTGTCAAAAATATTTGAAGTATTAACCACAGCCACATGGGACAAGGGATAACAACTGGGGCAAACATAGACTAACCAAAAAGTTTGGAAAGAAAGGCTGAGAGAAGAAATGCCTTGGGGCATAAGGACTTTGAAAAGTTGCAACACATTCCTGGGAATCTAGAAGGTCACATGCATGGCTGGGGTGGGGCACATGATCAGAAAAGATCTGAGAAGTCCGTAGGCTCTCATCTCTGGCTGACCTTCAGGCTCTTCATAATTAGGAACTGAAAACTAAGGCAGAACTATAAACTGCCTGGATGAATGTTAAAGATGTTGACCAGCATACATGGGTGCAGAGCCCATCAGCAAAGACTGGGAATTTTGGTTTTGTTTGTCTGTTTTTTAGATCCAATCATTTAAAAAAATCTCCATTAAATTACTAGCTGACTAAATGGAACAGAGACTTCAGTGGTCACACATAACACAGACTACAGACTTTGCAAAATTAGTTCAGAAGATTCACTAAAAAAATAAACAACAACAATAAGCGGCGGCAACAACAAACCCTTGGGAAGGCAGAGAATCTGAGTTGCTGAGTTGCCACATTAACGCTTCAACAAAAAAAATTTTGTTGTTGACAAAAAATTACAAGGCATGCAAATAAACAAGAACACGTGGCCCATAGAAAGAAAAAAAACCCAAATTAATAAAAACTGTTCCTAGCAAGCCCACATATTGGACTTACTAGACAAAGACTATAAATCAACTATTTAAAATATGCTTAAAGTGGAAAACAGGTAAAGAACTGAAGGAAACCATGAGAATGGTGTCTCGTCAAATAGATAGGCATTATAAAAAGGAACCAAACAGGAATTCTTAAGTTGAAAAGAACAATAACTCAAATGAAAAATTAACTTGAGATATTCAATGGCATATTTGAGCAGGCAAAAGAATTAGCAGACTTGAAGATCAGCCAATTGAGATTATTCAGTTGGAGGAGCAGAAAGAAAAAAGAATGAGGAAAAACAAACAGAGTTTAAGAGACCTTAAGAGTTTACGACACCATCATCCATATCAACATATGTTAATGGGAGTCCCAGAATGAGAGGAGAAAGAGAAAATAATCTTTGAAAAAATAATTTCCAAAACCCTTTCCAAATTTGTTGAAAGACATGAACCTACATTTCCAAGATGCTCCAAGAACCTCAAGGAGGGTAAATTCAAACAGATCCACAGTGAAACACATTATAATCATCCTACTGAAAGCCAAAAATGAAGAGAAAATCCTGAAAACATCAAGAGAGAAGTGACTCAGGATGTTATGCTGTATGAGGGATCCTCAATAAGATTAAAAGCTGATTTCTCATCATAAATCATGGAGCCCAGAAGACAGTTAAATGTCATTTAAAGTTCTGACAAAAAAACCAAAAAAAACTGTCAATCAAGAATTCTCTATCTGACAAAACTATCCTTCAAAAATGAAGGTGAAATCATTCCCAGAAAAATAGAAACTGAGAGAGTTGTGACTAGGAAACTTGCTGTATAAGAAACGCTAATGTAAGTCCTTCAGGATAAAATGAAAGTACACTACACAGTAAGTCAAATCCATACAAAGAAATAAAGACAACTGTAAAGGTAACTATGGAGGTAAATATAAAAATTGGTATAATGTGTTTCTGGTTTGTAATTCCTATTTTTTTTCCTATATGATTTAAAAAACAGCTACAAAAAATAATAATTATTAATTTCTATTGATGGGAACACAATGTATGAAAATGCAATTTGTAACAATAACAACATAAAAGGGAGATGCAGAGCTACACAAGAGCAAACTTTTGTATACTATTGAAAATAAATAGATATTAATTCAAACTAAATTGTTATAAATTAAGATGTTAATTATAATCTTCAGGACAACCACAAAATAATAATAAAAATATTCATATAGTAAGATAAGAGAGAAAGAAATCAAAATGTTGCACTAGAAAATACCTATCTCACACAAAAGAAGATAGTAATGGAGTAATTGAGGAATAAAAATATGAAATATATAGAAAACAAATAGCAAATGACAGAAGTAAGTTCCTCCTTATCAGTAGTTACTCTAAATGTAACTGGATTAAACTCTCCAATCAAAATGCACAGATTAGCCAAATGGATTTTTTTAAATAATGATCCAACTATATACCATCTTCAAGACACTCCCTTTACATTCAGACACTAATATGTTGAAAGTGAAAGGGTGAAAAAAAAGATATTCCATGCAAACATAACCAAGACCTGAAGTGGTTATATGAATATCAGACAAAATAGACATTAAGACAAAAATTGTTACAAGAGACCAAAAAAGACATTATATAATGATAAGAAAGTCCAATCCATCAAGTAGATATAACAATTATAAACATATATGCATCTAATAATACAGCACCCAAAATATATGAAGCAAAACTTGCAGAATTGAAGGAAGAAATAGACAATGTAACAATAATAATTGGATACTTCGAACCCTCACTTTGAATTGAAAACCCCCAACAATGAATAGAACAACTAGGCAATAGACGAACAATGAAAAACATTATAAACCAAGTACACCTAGCAGACACATATAGAACACCCACTCAACAACAGGAGAATACACATTCTTTCAAGTACGCATGGAACATTCTCCAGAAAAAGTCACATATTAGACCACAAAACAAACCTCAATAACTTTTTAAAAAATATTGACATCATACAAAGTATTTTCTCCAACCACAACAGAATGAAATTAGGAATCAATAACAGAAAGAAATCTGGTACATTCACAAATATGTGGAAAGTAAACAACACACTCTAAAATAATCAATGCATAAAAGAAGAAATCACAAAAGAAATTAGAAAATATTTTGAGAAAAATGAAAATGAAAACAAAACATACCAAAAGTTATGGGATGCAGTGAAAGCAGTGCTAGAGGGAAATTTATAGCTGCAAATGACTACTTTTAAAAAGAGGAAAGATCTCAATTTAATAGCCAACCTTCCACCTTAAGGAGCTAGAAAAATAAGAGAAAAATAAACCCAAATCAGATAGGAAAAAGTAAATAATAAAGATTGCAGCACACCTGAAACTAATGCAACATTGTAAATCAACTGTACTCCAATATAAAATAAAAATTAAATTAAAAATGATTACAGTGGAGATAAATAAAATAGAGGATAGAAAAGCAATAGAGAGAATCAACAAAACCAAAAGTTTATACTCTGAAAAGATCAACAAAATTTATCTAGACAGACAAATTTTAAAATGAACATTCAAATTGCTAAATAAGGAATGGGAGTGGTGACGTTACTACTGACCTTATACAAATAAAAGAATTATAAGGAAATAGTATAAACAATTGTATGCCAACAAATGAGATAACCTAGATAAATTGGACAAATTTTTAGAAATGCAAAAATTATCAAGATCGACTCAAGAAGAAATAGAAAATATAAACAGAGCTATAACAACTAAAGGGGTTAAACCAGTAATCAAAAAAAAAACAAACTTAGAAGAACAACAACAAATTGTAAGACTGGTGAATTCTATCAAACACTTTAACAACACCAATCCTTCTACTTCCAAAAAGTAGAGATGTAGAGAACAGTCCTAATTCATTCTATGTTGCCAGCATCATCCTGATACCAAAACAGACAAGAACATCATAAGAAGATGACAGACCATTATCTCTTAAAAAGATAGATACAAAAATCGTAAACAAAATCCTAGCATACCAAATTCAGTAGCATATTAAAGATTATACACCATGGTCTAGTAGGAATTTATCTTAGTAATGGTTCAATATACAACAATCAATGTATGTAATACACCATATGAATGGAATGAAGGGAAAAAAACAACACCTGATCATCTCAACTGTTGAAGATTAACCATTTGACAAAATCCAACAGTCTTTCATGATGAAAACATACAACAAACTAGAAACAGAAGGAAACATGCTCAACCTGATAAAGGGCATCTATGAAAAACCTACAGTAAACATTACACTTAATGGTGAAGGACTGCAATTTTCCTCCTAAGTTCAGGAAAAAGGCAAGGATGTTCACACTTGCCACTTCCATTCAACACTGACCTGGAGTTTCTAGGTATAGCAACTAAGCAAGAAAAATAAATAAAAGACATTGAGATTGGAAAGGAAGAAGTAAAACTACTTCTATTCACAGAAGACATACCCTTATATATAGAAAATCTTAAAGAATCCACAAAAAAGCTTTTAAAGCTAATATGCAAATTCAGCAAAGTTACAGGATACAAGATCAACCTACAATAATCAGTTACATTTCTATATACTCGCAATGAATAATCCAAAAATAAAATTAAGAAAACTATTCCATTTATAATAGCATTATAAAATAAAATGTTTAGAAATAAATTTAACCAAGAAGGTGCAAGGGTTCTATACTTAAAACAACAAAACTCTAATGAAAGAAATTAAAGCATAGCTCAATAAGTAGAAAGATAGCCATGTTCATGTATTGGAAGATCCAATACTGTTAAGATGGCAATACTTTCCAAATTGATGTACGGATTCAGTGCACTCCAATTCAAAATTCCAATGACCTTTCCGCAAAAAATAGAAAAATCTATCTTCAAATTCGTGTGGAATTATAAGGAATCTTTAATATGTAAAACAATCTTGTAAAAGATTAATCAGGGAAACTAACATTTCCCTATTTCAAAACTTACTACAAAGCATCAGTAATCAAGACTGTTGGCACTGGCATAACGATAGACATATTAATCAATGGAATAGAATTGAGAGTCCAGAAATAAATGCTCATATTTATGGTTATTTGATTTTCAACAGGGGTTCCAAGACCATTCATGGGGAAATAATAGTCTTCAGTAAATGGCACTGGGATAATTGGATATTGACACGCAGAAGAATGAAGTTGGTTCCTTACGTCACACCGTATACTAAAATTAACTCAGAATGAATCAAAGATGTAAGTGGAAGAGCTAAAACTATAAGACTTTTAAAAGAAAACATAGGGGTAATTCTTCATGATGTTGGGTTTGACGATGGATTCCTAGATATGATATCAAAAGCATAAACAACAGAAGAAAAAAATAGATGAATTGAACTTCATCAAAAGTCAAAAACTTTGAATATCAAAGGACACTATCAAAAAGTGAAAGCACAGCCCAAACAATAGGAGAAAATATTTCCAAATTATATATCTAATAAGAATCTAGTATCCAGAATATATTTTTAAATGCTTATTAATAAACAACAAGAGCACAAGCATGCAAAAAATATGCAAAGGATTGAATAAACATTTCTCCAAAGAAGATATACAAATGGTCAACAAGCACATGAAGAGATTCTCAAGATCATTAGTCATTAGGGAAATGTAAATCAAAACTACAGTGAGATACTATTTCACACTCTCTAGTGTATTAAAAAAAAAACAGAAAAGTGTTGGTGAGGATGTGGAGTTCATTGCTTGTGCATTGCTTGCACAGTGCTAGTGAGAATGTAAAAGCAGCTGCTGTGAGAAAGTTTGGCAATTCCTCAAAAAGTTTAACATAGAATTATCATATATGACCCAGCAATTCTACTCCTAGGTATATATAAGAGAAGTGAAATCAGGTGTTCAAACAAAACAAATCTTGAACATTGTGTTCATAGAATTATTATTCCTAACAGCCAAAAAATGGAAACAACACAAAGGTCCATCAACAGACAAATGGATAAACAAATTGTGGTATACTGTACATACAATGGAATATCACCTAGCCATAACAAGGAATGAAATATGGACACAGGCTCCAACATGGCTGAAACTTGAAAACATTATGCTGAATGAAAGAAACCAGACACAAAAGGCCACACATTATATGATTTCATATATATGAAATGTCCAGAATAGGCAAGTCCATAGAAACAGGAAATAGATTCATAGTTGCCAGAAGAAGAGGGATATGGGAGTGGCTACTTATTGGGTACGGGGTGGGGTTCTTTTTAGGGTGATGAAAATGTTCTGTAATTACGCAGCGGTGAAAACTATACAACTTTCTGAATGCATGAAAACAACACTGAATTGCACACTTTCTTAAATCTTAAAGTAATGGGTTTTATGTTTTGTGAACTTTACCTCAATTTTTTAAAGAAATCATATATGTTTATTGTGAAAAAAATTTAAATATATATATTTAAATGGAAACATTTTTTTCTTCTTCCATTACTGAAAACTAAACTCATTAATGGTTCGTTTGTGTCCTTCTAGACCTTTCTGTCACACACACATACACATACACATGCATGCACATGAAGATAAAGGTTGTGGTTTTATAAAATGGGATCATAATCATAACATATGTCTGTAATTTGCTTTATTTATTTAATATGAATATCTATCTTATCAGCACAGCTACTCTACATTGTTTTTAACAGCTGCTTAAGTTTCTGTAGCATGGAGGTACTATAATCTTTTATAACTATTGTTCTATAGATAGACATTGAGAACGCATACAACTTTTCACTATCATTAACAGTTCTGCCACTAACGTTGGTGTACTTATATCTTTGCACAGTTGAAGAGGTAACACTGTAGGATGGATTGACTAAATTTGAATTGCCATTAGTATATATTGCATGTTCTGTCAAGGAGTTATCTGGGAGCCTGGAAGAACCAACCCACCTCTTTCCTTGACACCCCAGTGGCACAGTGGGTCGTCCTGGCAAGAACCTTGGATGCTTGAATAATGAGCCAGTCTGAATAATAGGGAACCAACTAGAACCAGATCCCATGGAGTCCCAACCCCAAGACATACACACATAGACACATAGGCACATACTGGAGCCCAGTAACTGATGAGATGTCAGCCGATGAACTAAACTAGAACTTAAGCTCTCTAAGTATTCAGGCTCTACCTATGGCTTTGGGGTTTAAGTTGACAATGAGGAAATACCCAGGTTTTGGGAGGGCAGGTGCCCAGATATTCCTGAGAGCCCCTGTTTTCTGGGCTTCAGCAAGAACTCTATTCCACCCTTGCCGTTGGTCCTTGCACTCTGGAAACATATGAGGGAAAGAGTCATAAACTCTGACAAATATTGAAAACCTCATTTTGTCACGTTAGGAAAAATTATACAAGACATGAAAACAGTACAAAAAGATGGCTGTCTTATGAGCTCACTCTATTATTTAATTTAATATTAATAAAGAATTATTTAATTCTCTAGCAGATGTACCTTTGTTGGACTTGCTAGTTACTATTTGTTAAGGTCCAAGCTCTGTGAAGTTGCATAACTGGTAGAATTTTGAGCAATAGCAATGTGTGAAGCCAGTTGGGTTCTCTGGGATACTGACTCAGAGATGGAGCAGTGCACGCAGGAGGCTAGTGAGGGGGTGCTCTTGGAATCACCACCCATGAAAAGGAAGATAAAGAAGCAGAACTGGACAGAAGGGTAAGTTGAGCTCAGATACTAGGCAGCATATTAGTGCCCACCCCACAATGTAAATGATTTCTATCAGGAATAGAAAAGACACTAGGATTTTATTGCCCTGTAGGCCAAAAACCAGTTTTGTCTTTAACTGAGCAAGCTATTCTCAGTATGCCTTTCCCATAACTGTATACATCTCAGTTCCTCAAGTGCTCTTTGAACCAGCTCTACAGTCCTGCCGATTTCCTTGTTAATGAGTTAAATCAATCTTTGGCATGGGCTCCCTATAATATTGGAATAGGAGCCATGTTTTTAACTATTTTGAAATTCTTTTTTGACAGCTGCTCCCTGCTTTAAGCCCCCAGTGGCTTTCCTGGGCTCTTCAAATGACATCCAATCTCCTTATGGTAGCTTAGGAGTTCCTGTCCCTTGACTCTGCCCACCTCCTCGTCACTCACCCCACTCATGCTGCACTTACATGCTTTGAGTGTGCCCACTCTAGCCCATCGCAGGATCTCTGAACAAGCTGCTCCTTCTGGCAGGAGTGCTCATTTTCCAAATTATCCCCAACTGCTGCCTTCTTGTCACTCAGGTCTCAGCTCACAAGTCACCTCCTCAGAAAGCCCGAATCTGACCACGACAGCTACATTTACGCCCTATTCCCCACTCCAGCCCCATCACTCTACCACCTCACCCTTCTTCTGAAGAGACCTGAGTCATTTCTGATATGATCTTGTTCATTTATTTGCCTATTTAAATATTGTCTAGCTCCCTGTCAACGGTAGGAACTCAAGAAGACTACCAGAAAAACCTGTTCATCCAGCAAAGCTAAGTTCACTAGAAGCACTGTGATCCAACCTTGACAGAGTCCCAGGAGTGTCTGAAAATGGGAATTTAGAGAAAGGTGTTTGTAGGGTTTTATGTCTTCGATGGCTGATTTTAAGGCAGGTCTTGCAAGGCAGAATACTGGTTGAGATTGCTCAGAGTTTATGGCATAATAACTTGGCAGACACAGCAAGGCCAGTGTCCTGAAGCATCTATCAATGAGCAAGCTCTTGGTTTTCTTCTTTTTTTAAAATTGAGATATAATCGACATTTAACATTGTATTAGTTTTAGGTGTACGATATAACAATTGATATATGTATATATTGCTAATTGATCACCATGATAAGTTAACATTCATCACCACACACAGTGTAAAAAAATTTTTTTTCTTGTAATGAGAACTTTTAAGATCTACTCTGTGAGCAACTTTCAAATATATAATACAGGATCATTAACTATAGTCACCAAGCTGTACATTACCTCCCAGTGACTTATTTATCTTACAGCTGGAAGTTTGTACCTTTTGACCCCCTTCACCCATTTAGCTCACTCCCACCTCCCATCTCTGGCAACCACCAATCTGTTCTCTGTCTCTATGAGTTCAATTCTTTGTTTTGCTTTTAGATTTCATATATAAGTGAGATCATAAAGTATTTGTCTTTCTTTGTCTGACTTATCTCACTTAGCATAATGCCCTCAATGTGCATCTACTTTATCACAAATGGCAGGATTTCCTTTTTTTGGTGGAATAGTACTCCATTATATATATAAAGAAAATGTGTTACATATATATATAAATGTGTATATAAAAATATTTTATATATATAAAACACATTTTCTTTCTTCATTCATTCATCAATGGACACAGGTTGTTTCCATGTCTTGGCTATTGCAAATAATGCTGCAATAAACATGTGAGTGAGATACCTTTTTGAGATAGTGATTTCATTTTCTTCAGATAAGTACCCAGAAGTGGAATTGCTGGATCTGTTAGTTTTCATAAATAAGCTGATTAGTTCACTGTGTCTTACCTTCCGGAAGCAGGTATGTTCTGGAGCGTACAGGTAAGTAAGTTCTGCTGACTCCCAGCATTGCTTAACACAAGGACAGGATATTGTGTTGGTTTCAATTCTCTTCCCACTAATAAATTAGAAAACTCTCCTTGAGAGTAGGAACCTTATCCATCTTGTTATTCCCACTTGCTTTTAAATGCCAAGGGCCTAGTAAGGATAAGGGCCTGTTGTGTAATAGGTATTTAATAAATATTTATTAAGTTAACAAATTATCACTATGTCATTAAAAGCTGTTGGTGATCCTGGTCAAGACACTTCACCTCTGCAAAATAAAGATAAATAGAGCAAAATAAATTTATTGAGCTCCTACCATTTGCCAGACACCCTCTTAAGTGCCACAGACCCAGCAGTGAACCAAACCAACTTTTTATCCCCATGGGGCTGATATCACAGTGCAGAAAGACAGACAATAAGAAAGCTAACAGATGGACAAATACCATATGATATCACTTATATGTGAAATCTAAAATACGACACAAATGAACTTTTCTATGAAACAGAAACAGACACACATATAGAACAGACTTGTGGTTGCCAAGGGGAAAGGGGGTAGGGGAGGGATTTATTGGGAGTTTGGGATTAGCAGATGCGAACTATTATGTATATAATGGATCAACAAAAAGGTCCTACTGTATAACACGGGGAACTATATTCAATACCCTGTAATAAACCATAATGGAAAAGAATATGAAAAGAATATATATATATATGTATGTATAACTGAATCATTTTGCTGTACAGCAGAAATTAACACAATATTGTAAATCAACTGTACTTCAATAAAATACAATTTTAAAAAGAAAACTAACAAATGAATAAACAAAATCATTATAGATTGCAGAAGTCCATATTTATGTTTGATTCTTGTTAGGAAGGCCGAAACATTTTTTTGAGAATGAGTCTAGAGAAAAGCTACACTCCAATGAAAATCACAAAACAGATGGTTTTCTTAAATTATGTTTTGTTATTGCTTTTATTACAAAAGGAACATAGGCTTGTTCCAATAAGTGAAGTAATTTTTTAAGTATACAAAGAAAAATGAATAAATCCACCACCAGCACCTCTAGGCATCTGCTTGGTGGGAACCCTTCCACATTGTTCCAGAACTATACAAATAAAGATAGATAGATAGACAGATAGATAGATAGATAGATATAGAGTCTTGTTCTGTTCTGTTTTCAATAACGGACTCTCACTTTATACGTGAAATCTAAAACACCACACAACCAATGCTGTAACTTGGTTTTTGCACCTAATGATGTATCATGAACATTCCATCTTATATTGTCTTACCAATAGTTACATGATGGTCCAAAGGTAAGATCTGACCCTCCAGGTTTAACCAGTCTCTCCTGATGCTCACTGGGGGATGTTACACAGGATTAATGCCCCAGGTCAAAAAAAAGTCTGACTCAATCAACCATTTTGCCTGTTTTGAGACAGAGTAAGACAAGCATTCCTTCTCAGGTGATCACACTCAAATAGCTGGTGTTAGCAACCAGGTCTCTGACATGAAAAATAGTCCAGAGGCTAACATTGGATCAGAATCCTTTATTATTTAAATTCAATTTTCTTTTGACTCGGATTCTAGCTTTAAGAAAGAAAACAATGTAGCACAAGCATGAGATGATTCCTTATTGGCATTAATAGTTATGATATGTGCCTGACACTTCCCTTGGAAATCTTGGTGTTTAAAATATTTTTTAAAAGAGATTTGCCTTGGAATTGAATGGTGAATCATGGCAATATTCACCAATGGATGTAAATAAAGGGGATTTTTGTTCTGGGCTTTGAAATTTAGATGATCATACGGACTTAAGCATTGAAAAGGGATTTTTGTTTGTTTGTTCCTTTTAAGAAAATTCTGACAGTGTTCTTCTTTCTCAATAATTTGTAATATTCATTTTTTTGGCCAGACTCTCTTCTGAATCTTTTCAGGGGACTCTTCTGGTCCCAGTGTGAGAGCTTTTTAAAAGATTACTTGACTCCTTTGTGTTTCCAGGTACTCTTGGGCTCCAGGAGTGCCAGGGTGAGGCAGTACTAACATCTTTTCAAATTCCTGGTTGATGCCCGTTAGTGACAAAGAATACAGTGTAAGGGTGAAATACCTCCATTCTGGGCACTGAGTCCAGGCTCACCTCCTCACCCTGCCTCCTTTTAACTGAAACCTTGGACAAGTCACTTAGCAATTCTGAACCTCAGTTTCCCCACCAGTAAAAAGGAGGGAACGAGGAAGCCACGGTAGGAGGGACATGGCCGGTGTCAGGGGCTTACAAGGAGAGAATGCTATCTAGAGTCCCCCACCTCGCCCATAGTTTGTACTGTCCTGATCATGAATGAAACACAGTCTCTTATCTCCACAGCTTACACTCTCTAGGGGAGAGAGATGTGTAAACAATGAATACCATAGATGGAGGAGAGCAAAACCACAGAAGGAACCCACGGAAACTCAGCAGAGGTGCATGGAGGGAGGGTATTTCAGCTATGTTGGGAGGTGTAGGTAAGAACTCCCAGGATGGAGAAGGTGGAAGGGGTGGCGAGTGTAGTATCTTCCAGTGGGAACTGACTGATTATGGGAAAACATGGAGGTGTAAAAAAATAGGTCAGGTAGGGAAGGGCGACACTGAGATGGAGGTCATAGAGGAAGGTGGTAAAAGGCAAGAAGATTCTGTTCCAGGGGAAGACTTGGGTTGGATATCTGCTATCCCATTAGGGCAGAGCTGTCCAATCTCCCAGCCATGTAGACGGTCATGGCTGCTGCGTGGTCTTGGATCCCCAGGAAAGGCCTTAAGGCAACTGTGAGGCCCAGTCCAAGCTCTTAAGCCCCTCCCTGAGAGAGAGGGTGCTGGGCCTGTCTTGCCTCTCAAATGTTTGCCACCATTCCTAAAACACTTCTGACACTGAAGAGAAGCTGTTTCCACTTACAAATCTTAAGAAGGAATCAAGCCTTTCTACGCTGAGGCCCAGGGTGGGACATGACCGTGATTTACACACCGTAAACTTTTGTGAGTTTTATTCACCTCAGTGGTCTGATATTAAACAGACTCACAGGGGAGCCACAGTGACTGGCTTTTCTGGGCAGCCCAGCACTGGGCTATGAGAAAGAGAGAGAAAGGAGGTAGAAGTATAGCACACTCTGGTCTTCGGACTCCTAGCTAACCCTCTTATATCAGAGGCCCCAAATTGCTGATGGAAAGGAACAAGTCCAGCTTGCCTACAGTTCTGTATAAACCAGCACCTTCTTGAAAGAAAACGTTGTCACATGCAATGTGGAAGAACAAAGTGGGTCTGAAAGATGGGGATATACGCCCAACCCAGATGTCCCTGGGCGGGAGGCTCCATAAAAATAAAAGGGTTTGAGGACTTCCCTGGTGGCGCAGTGGTTGAGAGTCCGCCTGCCGATGCAGGGGACACGGGTTCGTGCCCCAGTCCAGGAAGATCCCACATGCCACGGAGCGGCTGGGCCCGTGAGCCATGGCTGCTGAGCCTGCGCGTCCGGAGCCTGTGCTCCGCAACGGGAGAGGCCACAACAGTGAGAGGCCCGCGTACCCCCCCGCAAAAAAAAAAAAAAAAAGAATAAAAGGATTTGACACCCTGGTTGCTGTCCTCACACCAGTTCCTGACACAGAGCAGGCTTGGAGCTCTGCCCTCCGCTCCTCAGAGACCTAGCGCACCAGCCTTCACCACCTCTCCCTTAGCTCCACGACCTACGAAAGTCCAAATTCCTCCCCCAATTTCCAAGTCTTCTCTGCTTCCAGCTCCTGGATCTTCATTGCTGCAGTTGACCAACCATCCATCAGCCCCGAAAGGGTGGTTTCTCTGGGCCCCATGAACACTCCACTGAACGGAAGCCCTACTAAGTTAGGCAACCTCCCCAAATATCTGAAAAGAACCAGACATTCTCCAGCTCCCTGCACTATCCTTCTTTCTCCCTCATTCACCCTTGTTCCTCTCCCTTCCTCCTTAGTCCCAAAGGAAGTTCCAAGTATTCTTCCTCTGATGCATAGATCACCTGGCCCCAAATTCATGTACCAAACCCAAATAGGTGTCCCATTCTTACCATCAGGTCTGGCATTTAAGGGGATAGTCGAGCTTCAACAGTGGTTGGGATTATAAATAGTAAGAAATGTTTTCCTTTTAAGGGATCCACACTCAGTTCAAAGAGAAAGATCAAATCCCACTCAGAAGAAGCAAAACAGAGCTTCCCTGGTGGCGCAGTGGTTGGGAGTCCGCCTGCCAATGCAGGGGATGCGGGTTCGTGCCCCAGTCCGGGAGGATCCCACATGCCGCGGAGCGGCTGGGCCCGTGAGCCATGGCCACTGAGCCTGCGCGTCCGGAGCCTGTGCTCCGCAATGGGAGAGGCCACAGCAGTGAGAGGCCCGCGTACCACAAAAAAAAAAAAAAAAGAAGCAAAACAGCCAAACACTGTTTTCCTGAGATTCATCTAGAACTAAGTATTAGTTATATGTTGCCTAGCAAATCACTCCAGCACTTAGTGACTTAATAACAACCATTTATTATCTCATAATTTCTGTAGGTCAGACACCTGTGAGCAGCTGAGCTGGGCAGCTGCAGCTTGGGGGTGTCTCATGAGGTTGCACTCAGAGGTCAGCTAGAGCCACTGTCATGTGAAGGCCTGACCTGGGCTGGAGGATCCATTTCTAATGAATAGTCATTCATTCAGCATGGGTAGAAGGCCTCAGTTTCTCTCCACGCAGGCCTCTTCACTGAGCTGCTTGAGTGAACCCACAGCATCGTGACTGGCGTTCTCTAGAGCAAGGGATCCAAGTGGTCAAGATGGAACCTACAAGGTTTTTTATGATGTAGCCTCACAACACACACACTATCATTTCCACCATGTACTATTAGTTACGCAGACAGCTCTGATTTAAGGTCAGGAGGAGATTACAGAGGCGTGTGAGTGGTGGAGGGCAAGGATCACTGGGGGGTGGGTGCCATCTTGGAAGCTGGTTACCACAACCAGTTTATAATCTATCCACGTTCTTTACCTGCCTTTTATTCCCTGTTGACCCCTGGCTTCTCCTCCATCCCTTCCGGTTTTGTAGCTTCGTCCATTAGCTCCTACAGCTCCTGAAAATTCCTGCTCTTTCACTGCCCTGATCTAAGGTTCATCTCTTCCTTCCTCTGACAGCTAAAAATAAATTATACACTTGGTAATAATAAAATGGGGATTTCACACCCACCTCCATATAACTGTTGTGTAATAAATGTGTGTAAAATTCCTAGTGCAGCACTTGGCTCATATTAGGTATGTAATAAATGCTAATGGCCCTTTTTATTATTGTTATTCTTATTATTTCTATTACCAGTATTAACTCCATCATTATCAATACAATTATGCCATTATGAACTGCCTTGTGGAAAGTCTAGCCCAGAACCTCACTCCTGTAATAGGTACGGAGAAAGTCGTTTCAATGAAAATCTGCATTTCCTTTTTCCCCATCTTAGTGCCTTTCAACACCCAGTGTTGCAGTCAAAAGAAACCATTATCAGACCCCAAAAGCCTTGAAAAATAACCTCCATTTTTACTGAAGTCTTTTGAAGAGCAAGCAAGGAAGGATGGAATTACATGCCAGAGCCCAAACCACATCTTCTAAAAACTCTCTCCAGACACCCCTCCTCCCCAAGCCTCAGCATCCCAGCAGAGGCTTCTCTGAGCCTTTGCTTGCCGCTCTCCTCGAAAACTCTCCTGTCTTTCCTCCTCCAAAACTCTCGCTTGTCTTCATACCTTCGCCAACCTAAGCCTCCAACTTACCTGATCTCCTCTTTTCTGCTCAAAGATTTCAAAGGAGAAACTGAGAGGCATGTTTAAAACATTTCTAGCAATTTAACATTGCTGTGACATCCAAACACTTCCCAGAAATCACTTTACAACCGTCTTCCTACAAATTCATTTTTTATTGTATTTTACAGAATCATTGGCCCACAGTAGATTAGAAATGAAAAACCAAAAACAGAACAACTGATCCTTCGCCGAAAATAATTTAAGATGCTCTGGAGTTCCTAAGGAATATTTGAGCTTTATGTCAAAACCCCATTTGTCTGCTGCCTCTAGCATCTGACCACAGCTATTCCCTAGGGCACCCTGCATAGAGGCAAGCAGCCCATGAACATGGGTTTGAATCCCAGTCCAAAGCTGCTTTTTTTTTGAGTCTCACTTTCCTTATTAATAAACCAGGGGTCATAACTCCTCCCTCCCTGTTATCTGAAGATGCATAAGACAGTGGTCTTCAAGCACAAACACAGTGCCTGATGCTGAGAACATGCTCAATAAAAGTAGCTCTTAGCATCCCTGGAAATGTTTTTCATACGCTAGCAGAGGAAAATTACCTCATTAAATGGCTTCTGTTCCTGAGGCACGTCCAGTGGAGCTATCTCTTTTACAAATAGGGATCAGAATTTGGCTGAAGAGAAATATATACATTCAGAGAGGAAAAGAAAGAGGGAGTGCTTGGGTTATTTGGGGAGATAGATGGGTTAATTTCAAGTCTGATGTCACCACTTGGGCAGTCACTTCAATTTTCAACCTTTCAATTAGTCTGTAAGAAGGTTATAATAATACCATCTATTTCACTGAGTGGTGGTGGAGAACTCACTTAGCAAATAGATGTAAGGTCCTTGACAAGTAATGGAGGGTAAGTTTATTCTTTATGCCTGTATGATCAGACAGTCATTTTAAGGAACAAATACAAAGATAGGTGTTCTTTCTCTGAACCCCCATAGCACCCTATTGCCATGAGGAGACCTCCTCGTATCTAAGTTTATTATCAGACACCCTCAGGTATGAGCTTGTGGAAGCAAGTGTAGGTCATTGGAACATGGAAATCTTCACTCATGAACCCACCAGTTAAAAATCTGAGTCTCGGGGGCTTCCCTGGTGGCGCAGTGGTTGAGAATCTGCCTGCTAATGCAGGGGACACGGGTTCGAGCCCTGGTCTGGGAGGATCCCACATGCCGCGGAGCAGCTAGTCCCGTGAGCCACAATACTGAGCCTGCGCGTCTGGAGCCTGTGCTCCGCAACAAGAGAGGCCACAACAGTGAGAGGCCCGCGCACCATGATGAAGAGTGGCTCCCACTTGCCACAACTAGAGATAGCCCTCGCACAGAAACGAAGACCCAACACGCAAAAATAAATAAATAAATTAAAAAAAAAAAGAATGACTTTGATGAAGCAATAAAGGTTGTTAATAAAAAAAAAAAAAAAATCTGAGTCTCACTCAGACGTGGCTTACCACGTAACACAAGCTCCCTGGGTGGCCAGAGGGTCATCTCTGCTGCCTGTCCTGTGTTGTCACCCAGAGATACAATGCAGAAAAGACACAGGGCTGCAGGAAGTCAAAGAGAGTGACATTGGCAGCAGCTCCAACCACTCAGCAAGGCTTTGACAAATGGGGATGTGGTGGTGTTGGAACAACTTACAGTGAATGAGAAGATCTTTCTAAATATAATGCTTCAAAAGGGAATAAATATGAAAAGCAGCAGATGAAAAGTGATGCTTAGGGGGACTTCCCTGGTGGCACAGTGGTTAAGAATCCGCCTGCCAATGCAGGGCACATGGGTTCGAGCCCTGGTCCGGGAAGATCCCACATGCCGCAGAGCAACTAAGCCCGTGTGCCACAACTACTGAGCCTGCACTCTAGAGCCCGCTTGCCGCAACTACTGAGCCAACATGCTGCAACTACTGAAGCCCGCACACCTAGAGCCCGTGCTCCACAACAAGAGAAGCCACCGCAATGAGAAGCCCCCGCACCGCAACGAAGAGTAGCCCCCGCTCGCCACAAGTAGAGAAAGCCCGCGCGCAGCAACAAAGACCCAACGCAGCCAAAACTAAATAAAATTTTTAAAAAAGAGTATTAAAAATGATGTTTAGAAAGACAGATGAAACCTTAAGAAGACAAATGAAACCCTCAAAGAACTTTGCAAAACTGATGGTCTATGATGCCCTGTGAAAGTCAGATGTGACCTGAAGGTTGCTAAAAGCTTCTCTGCAGTTGTAATTGATATTTTGTTGAACATAAGATTTTTAAAAGTCTGTTATGAACTTTCACTTAATTTTTCAAGATAAAGTCCCAGTCACACCATTTGTTTCACTGTATCTGCTATGAAATTTGTGTTCCCCATTTTAATGCCTCTACATAAGTGGCCTTCTTCTGTTGCAACTTGTCCTGGAAAAATGAGAATCTCGTTTTCCATATCCTGGTTTCTGACTTGCCGTCCCGTCTACCTAGGATGCTCCCTGCCACCTCACATCCTCATAGCTCGCTACTCGCTTCTTTAGGTCTTTGTCAAATGTCTCCTTCTCAGAGTGGTTTTATGGACCTTCCTATCTAAAAAAGCCTCCTATACACTAGTGCACACTCACCCAGACACACGCAGGCACTTACACCGCCCACACCTCTACAATCACATACTCATCACACACATGAACCCCTACACACATACCCACACCTACACACGTGTGCATGCGCGCGTGCACACATACACACACACACAGCCTTTACTCACACATCTATTCCTCTCTACCCCTTTACCTTGCTTTATTTTTTCTTCATTACATTTATCCCCTCTTGACATATTAAATATATTTTTTTCCAATTCTTTGTCTATTATTTGCCACAAAATCAGGGACTTGATTTTGTTCACTATTTTGTCTCCCATAGTGGGCAGGAAGGAGGCCCTCAATATTCGTGGGATGGATGGATGGATGGATGGATCGATGGATTGATGGATGGATGGATGCCTGGATCCCAGCACTCAGGGCATTTTGTTGAAATATGCTATTTAATCCCTTATCTTCCCTCTGGACTGATGATGCCCTGAGGGCAGGGTCTAGGCTTCTTTGTCCTTTTTAACCAGTTTTAGGTTTTCCACAAACACCTGCTGGGCTGCATTAAAGTCCCAGCAGAGTCGTCCACGTTCTGACTTCTGAGTGTCTTCAAAGCCGGCTCCCAAACCCTGACATCAGCAGAGGTCCAGCCCCAGGCCCTGGGCTTTTCCCAGAAGCATCTCTTTGTTGGAAAAGCAAAACAAAAGAACACACAACACTGTGGAAACTACAAAATAAACTCTCTGCCCCCGGGGACTGGAGGGTGTGCGCAGGAGTGAAGACACAGAGGCTGCAGGAGGGGCTGGAGGTGATGTCGGTAGCCGGCCGCCTGGAGCACAACGTTTGCAATGTTGGAGCTCCGCTCCAGATTTATTAAAAATGCCAATCTAACGAGGCTGCGTGGCCAACCCATGGAAAGTGGTGTGCTGTGTGTGACCTGCGCGGCTCCTGCGGCTCTAAATTGGTTCAAGATGTGCTGGCAGGCGGCGAGAGGCAGTCAGCTCCACGCATGCCCCACCATTACTCTTCTGGGGCGATGCTTATCAACAGGACAGTGGGAAGCGCGGGCAGGCTGGCTAGTAACCTGTAAGCCTACTTCATGTGCAAGTACCAGTTTTTGTGGTCCCATCATCCCCATGTGGGCCACGAAGGGCCCGGGGAAGCCAGGACTGGCCCACCCTCTGAACACGACCCCTTACTCAGCTCAGAGGAGCACCTACAGAGATCCTGACCCACGGTAAGGCTCTTCCCCGGGTGTCCTTTGTGACTCCTGCAGCAAGCCTGTGGGTAATCGGCTCCCCAGACCTGTTTCACAGCAGAGGAAACCGAGCTCAAAAAGCTAGTGTCTCACCAAGGACTGTGCATCAGAGAGGGATGATGCCAAGATGCGAACCCAGGTTTGCAGGGATCTCCTTTAAAGCTATAGTGGAGGTGGAAAGGGGTCATGTGTGATTTTAAGAATAGCCGGGGGAAAGAAACTCACCCTCCTTCCATGTAGGAGATAGTATGAAGAAGTGGTGACATCAGGGGCTCCGGAGACTGTGCCCGTCATGCCCGTTCCCATGCTAGCTGGGGTCTTAACCTCTCTACCGCTCTGGTTTCCTCATCTGTACCCCAAGGGTAATAGAGGACCCACCTCGTTTGTGCTTATGAAGGTCCACTCAGTGCCTGGCACAGAAGAAGTTCTCAGATAAATACTGTGATTATTATTACAAATAAATGTTAGTTATTCTATCCTCTGAGAGTTCAGGAGAGATACAGGGAAAGATAATTGGGTATAAAGGATGTGAAATGTGAAATGTCAGACAGCCTAGCATCATGTGCAAGTCACCTCCTCTGCCTGTTCCTCGGCTTCTGAACCGTACAATGTGTTACTGTCCTAACTGGTCACTTCCGCCTCGGTGTCCTTGCAGCCCTTGGCATAGAAGTCTATGAGGACACTTAGTGTTCCTTCAATTTACCAGCCCTGGAGCCCAGCAAACCTTGCCTCACACACACAGGGAGCAGACAGTCATCACTGGCTCTGCCCCCCTGCCAGGGTCTGTATCAAGCCCCTTTTCTGAACCATCCCATGTAAGCATCACAGCTACCCTGTGAACAAGTGCTTTATCAGCCCATTTTAGAGGAGGGATCTAAGATCCCAGAGACGCTAAGTGACTTGCTCAAAAACAAACAGCCCGTAGGAGGCACAGCTGGGATTAGAACCTAAATCAAGATATCCACCACTACATGAGTGGGTGCTTAATGAGTCTGTGGAAAAACAGGGAAGAAGAGAGAGGAAGACTTTGAGAAAGGAAGGTGGATTTGGACAGAAGTACCAATCACTTTAGACAAGATAATACCAGAACAAGACTATAAATGGAGACTCACATTTTACTCAGAAAAAAGCATTTTAAATGTTTGTGTGTGTGTGTGTGTGTGTGTATACAGCTTTTACTTTCTTGAGTCAAATTTAGCAAGTTCACCCTCTACACTTAATTATTTCAGAGAAGCCTCTGGAAGGTGTAAATATAAATATGAGAGAAGGCTGTCACACACTCTGCCTGATTGTCTCCTGGGTTCCCTGTCTTCATCTTTATAGGCTATGAGCTCCTCAGCACTATTTTTCAATTAAACAACTGAGGAACTACAGCTATGTCCCAGAAACCTGATTTCCCCCTTAGAAATATGGGGCTTTGGGCGCATAAATACATATATACATGCATATGCACTTAGCTTTTTAAAAAGCTTCCATTTAGGGCTGATTAGACATCAGTGTTCTTGCAAGTAATGAAGGCACAAGAATCTAAAATTCCCATCCCTACAACTCTCCATATTGTTGAGTACGTGTGGCCAGGGTCACACTGCAGGGCGTGAGGACAACTGGATACCCTGTTAGCCTCTCCCACCTCCCTCAATGAGGGAACCATGACCTTAGTAAATATGGGTCTTTCCCCTCCTTCTGAAGACAGGAATAAAAATCATCACTAACTTTGGGATAGAACCTTACAGTTTACAGAGGACTTTCCAATTCCTTGCCTGAGCCAACCCCTGGCCAGCCTGCGTGGTAGGCATCACATGCCCATTTCTCAGATGGGGAATCCAAGGCTCTGAGACAGAATGTGTGGCCAGGACTGCACCTGGAGGAGCCCAAGCTGGACCCTGTGCCTGTCTGACTGGCAAGCTGCCCCTCCCTAGGGATAGCACCAAAGGGTCTCCAAGGACAGCACTTTGGTCCAGCCGCAGGCTTGAGGCACCAGGAAGACCTGTGTCACTAAAACTCTTACATCAGAGGCACTTGGTTCCTTCTCCTACAGTCACATTCAACAACTTCCTGGCAACTGGAAATTCACAGCCAGGCTCTGGTGAGTCAATCAGCTGGAGACAGCTTCCAGCACTGCCCTGTGAGGGGCTCACCAGCCCTGCCCCCGCCTGGGGCTAATGCCCACCCCCTTGCCCCCCTCAAGAGAAACAATTAGGGTGAATACACTCTGCCCAGCCCCTAGCTCCTTCCTTATCCCTCTTCTGGGGTGCTATGGACCCAGAGCATAAACCTATGTTTTTAAATGCATAAAATAAAATCCATCGGAGCTTCCCTGGTGGCGCAGTGGTTGAAGGTCTGCCTGCCAGTGCAGGGGACACGGGTTCGAGCCCTGGTCTGGGAGGATCCCACATGCCGCGGAGCAACTAGGCCCGTGAGCCCCAATTACTGAGCCTGAGCGTCTGGAGCCTGTGCTCCGCAACAAGAGAGGCTGTGATAGTGAGAAGCCCGTGGACCGCGATGAAGAGTGGCCCCCGCTTGCCACAACTAGAAAAAGCCCTCGCACAGAAACGAAGACCCAACACAGCCATAAATAAATTTTTTTTAAAAAAATTTAAAAATAAATAAATAAATAAAAATAAAATACATCGAATTACAAAGGAAACCAATTAAAATACAGTTGTAAACATTTTAAAATTTGTAATAAATTAATATATATGCTTTCTTTATTTTTATTTTCTTATTAAATAATCTAATGGCCAACATAATTTAAAGTAGTGATGAACATAAGTGATATTTTAAAATATTTGCAAATGTAATATGATAGGAAAATATCTGTGATTCTATGGGTATCAGAGTTATTGAAGCTTATTGGTTTGTGGCTTACGTTCATCATAGAAGGAAATGCTAAATTTTAGTTAGAGGTTAGTGAAAATAAAGATTTTACTTTTTCCCCATCCAAGTTCACGAACCCCTGGGTCAGGAGGGGTGTGGGGTCTGTAGATCCCAGGTTAAAAAGCCCTGCACACCAATTTTATACTTGTACAGCATTCTAATCCCCTGCTGACAAGCAGGATAGAGTAGTGGCTAGAAGCTCCAACCCTACAGGTAGGCAACATGAATCTAAATCCCTGCTCTGTCTCCTTAGTAGCTGTGTGATGCAGGTAAGCTACTTAACCTCTCTGTACCTCAATGTCTCATCCATACAATGGGTGGTAATAATTATCTCTACCTAATGACACTATTGCTTTGCCCAGTGCCTGGCAAACAACAGTGCTCTACTTAATATTTTTCATTTTTATTTTTTTGTTTGACCTTTCAGAAAGCCCTACAGGGCAATTATTATCTCCATTTTTCCATCTGAAGAAAATGAGACTCAGAAAGGGGAAGTTCTGTGCCCAGTATAACATAGGTTTTTCTAATCATGATACAGCCAGAGGAAAATTCCAGAAAGGTAGTCTGAAAGAAACATAAGTCTGCACAGTGAGGAGATACTAAGGAGAAAGACAAAACTATCCAACCATTTGCCAATTAGGTGATTTGGTGTCCAAATTAAAAACACCTATTTTTCTCCTCAGGAGCTAAAACTGCACTATTGCTGAATATATATCTATATGACTCACTATGAGCAAAGATGGCTCTCTGTATTCTCCATGGTAGATGTCAGCAAACTACAGTGGGCATATGCTGCCAGTTCAACATCCCTTCCCCTTTGGGAAACCGCCCATCTCTCTCAGTCCATGAGGTACTGGTGTGGTAGCCCTCCCATTCCCACCTCCCACCCCCACCATGATCCAGATGAGCCACAGTTCAAGGATCAGCACAAGACCCACACCAGAAGAACCAGGGTCAAACTTGTGAGTTTAGTTGGAACACGAGGAAAAGGGCCTTTTCTTTCCCTGAGGGTTTCTGAGATAGTAGCATGGAAGCCTGGAACCACTGTTCGCCATACTTATTAACATATGGGAAGAGCCTGCTTGACAGAAAGGACAAAACAAAGGGAATCAGAGCTGAGAATTGAAGAAATATCATCCTGGATCAAGCCATGCCTGAAGGCCATGCAAATGTTTCATTTCTCTTTAATACCTTTTCTTTTCTGTTTAATATGAGTTGGGTTTCTGCCACTTGCAAAGAAAGTAATCTTAACTTAATCCCTTCCTCGTTTTCTTGTCTCTGGCCTTCCTAGCTCAGCTCAGCAGGCTCCACTGTGCTCCCCAACTCTTATAGGCCTAAGCCTACTGCAGTTTCTCAGCCCATCATTCTGATGGAGAGAGAATGTCTCAAACTCCTCATCACTCACCCTCTACCACCACCACCCAGTGGAGCCATTTGCAGACTCAGGGGCCCAGAGAAGCCCCTGAGGCTGTGTTATTGTCCTGGAGCCCAGTTCTGGCTCTCTGCCTTGGCAGCAGCATGTCATGTCTGGAGCTCAGTTCTATATCAAGTTTGCAGGCCCTGACTTGGGGATTTCTGTTCCATTAGTCCAGGGTCTGAGCACATCATACTGGCTGCCCACCGAGCCAACTGCTTTTCTCCCAGCTACTCCAAGGCAGATTATCAACATACCAGCATCTTTCAGCTTAGTCATAGCCTGACTCATATCAAATTTTTGACACCATTTCTATATCTGGCAAAGAAATGGCTTGGAAAGTCAGACTTGGGGTAGACTGCTAAACTGAAAATAAATTCCTTATGGAGATCATTTAAACTTAAGCCATTACAAATCCAAGCTGTAAGAAGAAGGAAGGCTAAGACTTTCTAATGACCTGACAGTTAAAATAGTCATTAAAATCCAGCCTGATTCTCTAAGCCATGATTTTAAAGTCCTATTGGGAAAACTCACGAGGACAGAGTGGGTTTATGCAGTGGTGGGAAAATTATGGGAGTGTTGAGAGGAAAGAGAGTGAACTTTCTCCTCCTCCCAGCTTCAGGGAGGCCCAGCTGTGCAACCCGAAGGGTCCCAACGCCTGTACCGGAGAACTGCCTGGCTGTCCCTGAATGCTTCCTTCAAGACCAATTCCCAGGTGCAACCACACTTGGCTCAGACTAGCTCAAGGAAGAAGACGAGCTCCCCTTCCTGTGAACAGAGAAAGAGACAGAGCTCAGAGGCCAGGGGCCTCAGGTCAGTGACAAGTCCTTTGCACTGCCTTGGATGAGACCCATCTGACAAGGAAAGCCCCCTGGTAGAAATCCACTGATTAGAAATTACGATGGGCAAAAATGACAATAGTCATCATCTGCCAAATGCTTACTCCATGCCAGGCACCGTTCTAAGGCATGAGGTGCACTATCTCAGCTAAACCTCACAATAACTCCATGAAGTCAAGATAATATTAGCCCCATTTTATACAGGAGGAAGCTGAGGCTTAAAAAGGTCAAATTCCTGTGCAAGTTGCTTATTGCTGTGTTAAAAGGTACTCCAAAACTATTCCCTGGTTGCCTAGTGGTTAGGATTCTGGGCTTTCACTGTCATGGCTCAGGTTCAATCCCTGGTCGGGGAACTGAGATCCTGCAAGCCACTCGTGGAGTGGCCAATAAAAAAAAAAGTTACTCCAAAACTTAGTGGTTTAAACCAATTTTATATGATCTCAGAGTCTCTGTGGCTCAGGAATTTGGAAACATCTTAGCTAGGTGGTTCTGGCTTGTAGGGGAGGTACAGGTAGGGGGGTCTCTCAAGGGGTTGTTGTCAAGATGTTGCCCAGGGCTGAAGTTAGCTAAAAGCTGGGGGATCCACTCCCAAGATGGCTCACTCACATGGCTGTTGGCAGGAGGCCTCAGTTCCTCATCAGGAACTCAGCCTCTCCACAGGGCTGCTTGAGTGTCCTCACAACATGGCAGCCACTGTCCCTAGAGTAAGTGAACCAAGAGAGAGACCGAGGAGGAAGTCACGGTGCCTTTTACATCCTCACCGCAAATGTCACGCAGTGACACTTCCACCACATTCTATTCATTAGCAGGAAGTCACTTAGCACAGCTCACACTGATGAGTAGAGGAATCAGCTATACCTTTCAAAGTATGGAAGAGTTTGTGAACATATTTGAAAACTCCCAGAGCACCTTATATAAGATCACAGTGTGGCTGAGCCAGAGGATAAGCCCCTGCTCTCAAACACAAAACCGTCTTGCCTCGCAGGGAACAACGAAAGGAAAACTTTTCTCCTATGTGTCCGGGAACGTAAACTCCAGGTACATCATTTGAACAGATAATTATACAAAAAGGGTGTATATTGCAAAGGAAGTCTTGCATGAATCCTTCCAGAGATGGCCTGGGCCAGTGGTTCTCAGTGCGATCCCAATCAGCAGCAACAGCCTCACTTGGGAACTTGCTAGAAATATAAATTCTTAGGCCCCACCCCAGACCTAGTGAGTCAGAAACTCTGGGGACGGGACCCAGCCATCTGGGTTATAATAAACCCTCATGGTGAGTTTGATGAACACCGGTGTTTAAGAACCACTGGTCTATGTATTTACAAGCAAAGCATCAAGCAACTTTAAGCTCCTTATGTGCTCCCATCATCTAGAGTGTATTATGAATAAACTTTTGTACGTCTTGAAATGACCTTGTAAGCATCACAATGATGGTGCATTGCATTATGCCTGAGTGAAAACCATGATGCCATGATATCTGTTGCCTGGATTTGGTAATTTTTTTTTTTTCTTTTTTTTTTTTCTTTTTGCGGTATGCGGGCCTCTCACTGTTGTGGCCTCTCCCGTTGCGGAGCACAGGCTCCGGATGCGCAGGCCCAGCGGCCATGGCTCACGGGCCCAGCCGCTCCGCGGCATATGGGATCCTCCCAGACCGGGGCACGAACCCGTATCCCCTGCATCGGCAGGCGGACTCTCAACCACTGCGCCACCAGGGAGGCCCTTTTTTTTTTTTTTTTTTTTTTTTTTTTTTTTTATGTCATGGGAACTCTCTCCAAATGGAAGTATCCCACAAGTGCCTTGATCTCTTGGAGGTCCTGCAACTTGCCTATGGAGAAGTCATTTCAAGATGGTTCTATCACAAGTCTTCTCATATGGCAGGGTCCACAATATTTTCTTTTCAAGTTTAAGATTGTTCATCCCGGGCTTCCCTGGTGGCGCAGTGGTTGAGAGTTCGCCTGCCAATGCAGGGGACACGGGTTCGTGCCCTGGTCCGGGAAGATCCCACATGCCGTGGAGCGGCTGGGCCCGTGAGCCATGGCCGCTGAGCCTGCGCGTCCAGAGCCTGTGCTCCGCAATGGGAGAGGCCACAACAGTGAGAGGCCCACGTACCACAAAAAAAAAAAAAGATGGTTCACCTGTTGATATCCTGCTGTTTTCCCCTTTCATGCGAAGGATGTGTGATCTCAGGATGTCATGGAAAGATCCTATGCCTGTTTGACTATTATTGGAACTCCTCATTTATGGAAATCTGATTGTGGTGTATGAATTTTATTTGTTGAAATTATACTAATGATAATGGCAATAGGAATACAGCAGTTGTAACCTATCTAAAGAAAACAGAATATGCTAAATTCTAATCGTGACAATTTAGGAAATGACTCTTTATTTTACCGAATTTATTCCAGGTACAAAAGAGTTCCCTAGAGGCTTCCTTTAGCTGCAAGTCTCATGACCTTTAAGTATGATTCAATTTACCAAAAGCCATTATTCACACATGCAGTGTTCTGGGAATGCATCCACATAATAAAGTGACATTTGCTGGACAACAAAGGCATGATGACAGTGCTGATGTCCTCAAGTTGTGTTAACACAATCAATACATCTTACCTTTTTATATATTACACGTATTAGAAAAGTAGTAACAAAGATAAAACGTCAGACTTCATTCTTTTCTAGGCATTAGATCAACAAGAAAGAATCTGAGACTTCTGGGCATGTGTCAAAATATAGACACTGTGTGTATGTACACATGTGTTTCTAGGGTACATTTCTATACCTGTAGCAAGTCTGTTCATGTGTGTTGTATTAGGCATCTATCGTTGTGTAACAAATCACCCCCAAATTTAGCAGCCTAAACAACAAACATTAACTCATACAGTTTCTCAGAGTCAAGAATCTGCAGTGGCTTGGTTTTCTCTTCTCATCAAAGGTGTTCACCATTTTATGTTTAAAATCATTAGTCAGCTAATTTTGTTGTGCCACTTTCCCAGCCTGGCATCCAACCAGGGGGAAAATATGAAGTACCGATAACCTGAAAAAAGTCAAAGGATTTATTTACACTTGGTTGGGAGAGGGACAACCTAAACACCCACTAAAAGGGGCTTGTTTAAACAAGTTATGCCTCATTCCAATGATAGACTACTGGACCGTCATTAAAAATGATCATGTTGTCAAAGAATATATGGTGCCATGGGAAGAGGTTCATACTATAATCTTAAATTAAAGACCATGATCCCAATTTATATAAAAATGATGCTTGTGTATTTATAATGAGTAACATTTCTTGAGCACTTACTACATGCCAGGCATTATGCTAGTGCTGCAAATCAAAACTTCATTTAATCCTCACAACTTCCATATTTGTAGATATTGCTATCTTTTAGTTGAGGGAATTGTAGCATAACAAGTTTAAGAATCTGCCCAAGAATGGGAGAAAATATTTGTAAATCACATATCTGTTGTGGGTCTAGTATTCAGAATACATAAAGTATTCTTACAACTCAACGACAATTTTAAAACATCCTAATTTTTAAGAGGGTAAAGAATTTGAATAAACATTTCTCCAAAGAAAATATATAAATGGCTAATAAGTACATGAAAAGATGCTCAACAACATTAGTCATTAGGGAAATGCAAACCAAAACAACAAGGAGACATCACTTCATACCCACTAGGGTAGTTATAACAGTGACAGTAAATTAATTTTTTAAAATAAAATTTAAAAGAAAACAGAAAATAACAAGTGTCAGCAAGGATGGGGAGAAATTGGAACCCCCATACAATGCTGGTAAGAATATCATAGGTACAGCTGTTATGGAAAACAGTTTGGCAATTCCTCAAAAAAGTTAAACATAAAACTACCATATGACCCAGCGACTCCACTCCTAAGTATATATCCAAGAGAATTAAAATCAGTTGTTCAAACAAAAATTTATACAAGAATGTTCATAGCAGCACTATTCACAATAGCCAATAGGTGGAAACAACCCAAATGTTCATCAGCTGATGAGTAGATAATCAAAAAGTGGTATACAATGGAATATTATTGTCAGAAAAATAAATGAAAATCTGATACATGCTACATTACAGATGAACCTTGAAAATATGATGCTAAGTAAAAGAAGCCAGACACAAAAGATCACATATTACATAATTCCATTTATATGAAATATCCAGAATAGGTACATTCATAGAGACAGGAAGCAGAGTAGGGTCATGGGGAATGGAGGGTGACCACATAATGTGTACAGGGTTCCCTTTTTCGGGTGATGAAAATGTTTTGGAACTAGATAGAGGTGATGGTTGCACAATATTGTGAATATAATAAATGCTATTGAATTGTACACTTTAAAATGGAAATTGTATCTTTTGTGAATTTTGTCTCACTTTGACACAGAAAAGGAAAGGAAAGAGAAAAGAAAAGAAAAGAAAAGAAAAGAACTTTCCCAAGGTCACACAGCGAATATATTGCAGGATTTGGACCTGGATGGTCTGGGCTCCAGAGCTGACATCTTCCTCAGATCGGGAGGAAACATATCAGACAATTAACAGAAGTTTCCTGGATGATGGGACTGAAGATAATTCATATGTTCTTTTAAAAAATGCTCTGGGGCTTCCCTGGTGGCGCAGTGGTTGAGAGTCCGCCTGCCGATGCAAGGGACACGGGTTCGTGCCCCGGTCCGGGAAGATCCCACATGCTGCGGAGCGGCTGGGCGTGTGAGCCATGGCCGCTGAGCCTGCGCGTCCGGAGCCTGTGCTCCGCAATGGGAGAGGCCACAACAGTGAGAGGCCCGCGTACCGCAAAAAAAAAAAAAAAAAAAGTTCTGAAATTCCCAATTTTTCCTACTAATGATAATAAATAGTTGCAATGTAATGATGGGGATCTGTGGCTGTTCCACGTGTCAGCATATGACCAAAGGCTAGCCTTACTTACTTGATGTCATTAAGCTGGGTAATTAACACCTGGGACCCTCAATTTCTTTATCTATTAAATGGGACAAGAGAAATGAGAAAAACATCTAGCTCAGAGGATTTTGTGGGGCTCAGGTGAGAGAAAGTGTGTGATAGGTCCAGCCCGGCTAATAGGGGATAAAGAGGAGGTCGTGAACATGATCAGAAAGAACTTGGGAATCATTCCCACTGGGGTTCAAAACCGCTCCCATTTATTGACTGTGATTTTGAGCAAGATCCTGTACATCTTTCGGGCTCAATAGGACCTACCTCCTGGGGTTTTTTTTGAGAATTAAGGGACAGCCCTTGCTAAGTGCCAAGCGCAGTGCCTAGTGCATAGCAGGTACTCAACAAAAAATAGCAAGTGTCACTGATAAATGTTTACTCCCTTCTTGCAAGGAGAGGGATGGGTGGTGTGTGGGAGACACTGAGGGGGGATGCACCTCTGCCCCCAACTTTCTAATACCAAGCTGTAAATGGTGTGTCCCATTCTCCCTAGGTATAAAGGAAACAGTCACACCCCAAGGTGGCTCCAGGGTCATTCTGTTCTGTGCCCTGCTTTGCCAACTGAAAGGGACACAAGGAGAGAATGGGGGAAATTGCAGCGCTAGGTGGACAACCAGGCACCTGCTATGTCTGCCAGGCTTTACAATGCTGGGATTTAAGAGTCGGGGCAGTTGTGGAGAATGACCAGGGTGCTTGAACTGGGGGCTACGGAGGAGGGACTCAGAGACGTTTGTCCTAAGATCCACTTTACTCCGAAGATATTCGCCCCTAATGAGGTTACACAATCAATTGCAAAGATATAAAGGATGCAGTTCATCACGCAACATCAAACCTGGGTCAAACCTGGGTCCTATTTGCAAATTAATATATGTATTTTTCTAAATGTTGTCATCCGGTGATTCATATGGACCGTGCTTGTAGTTTTAAAAAGCACAAACTATTTTAAAAACAAGATCAAACTTACGACGCCAGTATTTTAAATATAGTTGAATATATTTTACTTGGTTCTAGCATTTCTTCTACTCTTCTTGTTTCTATTATTGCGGGAGCCTAGCAAACTGGGTGTGGCCAGGCCACTCGGGATGCCCGGGGCCGGAACAGCTCCACCCACGGCCTGGCGTCTTGGGAGCTGACGAAGATCCGAGCCCGCCGGTGGAACGGATCTCAGGGCAAGCAGAGGGGATCTCAGGGGCCTCCGCACCTGACAGGCTCCCTACATCCTGGCCAGAGCGAGCGCAACAAAAGGCCCCGTGAAATGCAGCGGGAGAAAGGGCTGCAGCCCCCGTGGGATGGGAAACGCTGCTGCCAACCAGCCCCCGGGCCGTACCGCCCTTGTCCCCGGAGTGAACTCTCCCTCTCTGCGCCCAGCTAATGGCGGGGCGCGCGGCCGCGGCCCCTCTTCTCCCTCCCTTTAAAGAGAAGGGCGCGATTGTGTGGATTTCACAGTCTGAGCACAGCTGAAAGGGATAGAATTAAGTCTCCCTCACGGCTCTTTTCAAGGAGGCCGAGACTGCGATTCGCCTTCATTCAGAATATATGAAGCTTTTGTGCGTCGGGGCCGGGCAGCCGCGGCGGCCTCGCTCTCCGGCTGACTCTCTTTACAGTGGAAACGTACAGTAATTAACACGGGTTCCGCTCCCGCCCGCGCCCCGAGTTGAAGGGGGCCGCCGCCTCCGAGCGCCTGGGAACCCGGGCCCGCAGCAAAGGCCCGCATTTGTCCACCTGAGAACGCCTCGGCGCATTTGTAACCGTGGCCTTGCGGCCTGAGAGCCATCCATTTTGGCTCCAAGCTGCCGGGCCGTCCGGGTGCGCGGTGGCCCCCGCATGTGTTGCTAATAAAAGCAAAGCGCGCCTCTTTACCAGGCGAGCTCGCGGCAGGGGGCACTGCCCGGGCTGGGGAAGGAAGCCCAGGGGCCGGCCCAGGTGACCCTTGGGGGCTTCCCCATCTCTGGTTGTGGGGAGTCGTGATTCTGATGGGACAGGAGGGGTGTAGACAAAATACTTTAACCTTCCTCCATGGGAATTATCACCATGAGATTAAAATTTAGTGTAATTTAATTTATTATTATTATTTTTATTTTTTGGTCTAAAGGAGATGAAATCTGGACCGAGTGGCTGAGGCCTGCCAATATTTTGGCTGTGCTTAGTTTTCAAGCTTCTGTTTTGTCACTCTGCTCAGATGATTCATGCTGGAAAGCATGTTGTATCATTTATCCAGTAATGCAGCCTAATAAACCCCCCCTTCAAATACGTTCCGTAAAGAGCCAGAAGAATTTGTTCCTGTAGACTCAAACTTATGTTCTTATTAAAGGCTGATTGAAGAAATGGAGCTCAGGGAGAAAAAAAAAAAAGGTGGTAGAGAAGGGGCTAAGTTTGCTGGTGAAACCCCAACACTACCTGGTTGTCTCCTTCCTTCCCTCTCCATCCTGGTGGGATTAAAATATGTGGTTTAACACAAAGTTTGAATGCAAAGTTAATTTTTAAAAGCCATCCTTCTCCCAGTGTCAGCACTAGAGCGATGCCGATGTTCAGTGTTGAGCTCTCTAAGGAGAAAAGCCGTGTATTAGACCAGTGATCACTGAAGTAACTCAGTGCCTGCCTGTGTTTGAGGGTCATGGTGAGCAAGGCCTCCAGAACAGCGTTCAGTAGGCTTGGGAGGTGGGTCACCTGCTTTGATGTACAATGGGCCTCTTAGAGCAGTTACCTCCATCTCTGGGAAAATCTCCCCTTCATTTCAGCAAGGTTGGAGAAAGTAACTAGGCCCCCAGGTTGAAAGGACAGCCCCCTCCCTGCTGGACAAGACTCATTATTAAGGCAGCAGAGCTTAGTGCTAAATTAAGCCCAAGGGCTCTGTCTGGGTTCAGATGCTGGTGCTACTTACTCTGTGTGGCCTTAGTCATGGGAAGTCCCCTTACTGTGTCTCAGTGCCCTCCCCTGTAAAATGGGGATGACCTACCTACCTTTGTAGGTGTAGTGGCCATCAAATGATATAACACATGTTAGCTATTGGTTCATTGTTTTTAATACTAACTACCATTGGTTGAGCACTCACTCTGTGTTAAACGCGTTACGTTTATCGCATCATTCCATCATCAATGGAGATTATTATCCCCATTTCACAGATAAGGAAACAGGTACAGAAAAAGAGAGGTGAAGGAATTGGCAACATGTCACACAGTGGTTCTAAGGGCCATGGTGCAATTTCAAGTCATCCTGGGAGCAGGGAACAAGGGAGAAGTCTGGCCAACAGTGAGAGAGGGTACGATCTTCAAGGCTCTCCGTTGATTGAGAAATGATTGTTAACCCTTTGAAAAGTGGCCTTAAAACCTATATGTGACTACAGTTTGGGTGGTAGAGCACAGCAGAGTGGCTAAGAGGCTTAGTTCTGGCATCAGAAAATCCTCGGTTCAAATCCCATTTCCACTAATTACTAACTGGGTCACCTTTAGCAAAGTCCTTAATCTCAATCAACCTCAGACTCTTCATTTCTTTTTTTTTTTAATAAATTTATTTATTTATTTTTGGCTGCATTGGGTCTTCATTGTTGTGTGCAGGCTTTCTCTAGTTGCAGCGAGGGGGGCTACTCTTCATTGCGGTGTGTGGGCTTCTCATTGCGGTGGCTTCTCTTGTGGAGCACAGGCTCTAGGTACATGGGCTTCAGTAGTTGCAGCACACGGGCTCAGTAGTTGTGGCACACGGGCTTAGTTGCTCCGTGGCATGTGGGATCTTCCCAAGCCAGGGCTCAAACCCATGTCCCCTGCATTGGCCGGCGGCTTCTTAACCACTGAGCTACCAGGGAAACCCTCTTCATCTCTTAAGTGGGTATCACAGCAGTTCTTGCCTCAAGGGGTTCTTCCATAGATTAAATCAGACAATGCACATCTGATTAGCTATTGCTCTTAGGGAACACTCATCCTACCTTGATTTGAACGGTGCTGATACTTGGTCCACCTGTAACAAACCTTTCTCACAGGCTGGGTGTTTTGAATCCCACAGCTAGAGGTTTATTGCTTAGCATGTTACATTTTACCTATCAGTTTCACATGCTTACACATTTAATCCTCCCTCTGAAGCTCAACATCTAGTTACAGGCTGAGCAGGAAGTATTTCTCCTCTAGTCCCAATCCTTCCCCACCTTCCTCTTTCTGAAAAAGTTTCTGCTGAGCCCTCATCCTGGACTAGGTCCTGCCATAGCCCTGACATGACACCCTGACCTTGCCCTTCCTAACACTTAACACGTGCTCCACTCTAGTCTTCCAAGTCTGATTAGGGAGTTATGAAGACAGGCATCATACCAATCGTGTTCATGTCTATATACGTGCCCAGACTGTAGCCTTGAATTTTATTCCCCACTAAAAGGGACAAGTACTCCTTTGGAGAAATGGCTGATTCCATGTCCGAGGCAGGAAATGTACAAGGTGAGGCTGGATCATCCTTTACCAGAGAGCAAGGAGGCTTTCAAAGGTGATTGAAGTTATATTAAAAAGGCAGGAGCCAACTTTAAAAAGCTCAAGTTGGTCAAAGAGGGATCATTTATGCATCCAGAAAATAACTGGAATAGATTGAAATACATATAATATGTTTAAAAAACATGAGCCCACTGACCATTGGAGAAGGCTATATGACCAACTCATTTTTCTGAAAAATGGCAACTAAAGAGAAAGGATGGAACATTCCTCCTGCCTTTACATACTACCTGCAAAGGGCATCCAAACAGTTGATGGAGAGGAAATTCTCTTTATGGAAGTATTATGGCTAATAAATGAATAGGGAATGATAGAATTAGGATGTCAATATTTCACAATCCCTAGTAAAGAAATGAATCCAGGAATTGATCATTAATAGCTTTAAATATCACCAAAAGCGAGACAATCAGCTGTTAAGTGCCCTGTGATAGAAGAATATAACACCATCTAGAAAATAGTCTTTCCAGAAGTAGAGCTTTAATCTGATCAAGCCTCTAGACCTAACTGACCATTTGTAAGAATTACAGGGGACAGAGGAACCTGTTAAAGGATGCCGTGGTCATTCAGGAAAACCTCTGTGTGTGTCTGTGGGAAAACATTCAGACAAAAAGCCTGGTTTTCTCCATTGGAAGAAAAAAAAGGAGACAGGGAGAGGGAAATCTCTAAGTTAAAAAAAAAAGACTTTCAGCGATATATCAACAGATTGCAATATATGCACTTTATTTCCATATCAGTTGCAGTATATTGTAATTTTTTTAAATTATGGGACAAAGAGATTTAAACACTGCCAGGATATTTAATGATAGTAAGGAATAATTGTTAATTTTTAGTTGAGATAATGTCATTGTGCTTACATTTTTTTAATAATTTTCTTAATCTTTTAGAGATACATGTTTAAATATTTATGGGTTAAATAATATAATGCCTGAGATTTGTTTCAAAATAGTCCTGGAAAAGAGGAGAAAGGGATGGGAATGTTAAGGTGTAACGAGATTGAGCATGAGTTGATAATTGGTAAAGTGGGTGATAGTAAGTGAAGTTCTTTATCCTGTTCTCTCTCTTTTGTATATGTTTGAAAATGTCCAGAATAAAAGGGGAAAAGGGAAAAAAAAAAAAACATTGCAGGTATCAGCTTATGTCAGTTAAAAGAGACTTTGGGGAGTCAGGGAACTCTTAGGAAAAGGGAGGCCCATACTCTCCATGTAAACTTTGGTGGATCTCACATAATGAAAGAATGTGTTCATTCATCTGTTTGTTTATTTATTGTCTGTTTTCTCTGCTAGAATGAGTCCCACAAGGGCAGGCTCTTTGTTTTGTTCACTGATTGTCCCAAGCGCAGCCATTGTGCCTGGCACTGAGGGAGTGATCTGTAAAGGTGAATGTCCCTCACGTGGGAGGCTGGGATGTGTATTTCCATTTCACAGATCAGAACACTGAGGCATTCAGAGCTGATGTTCCTGCCCAGGATCACATAGCTGGTTATTGGTGGGGCTGGGACACACACTCCAGTGTCTGTGAGGCTCCCCATCAAGTACCTTGTGGACAGGGCATCCCAGCCTGGTGCAGGAAGCTGAAAAGGGATCTAAAGGTTCTGGCATTTTTAAGTACATAGGGGTTATCCTTCCTCAGCCATTCTCCACGAAAAAGATGGAGAGTGGGAGAGGTGGGGATAAGAGTAGCTCACGTTCCTTAGCTGGACACCACTGGGAGCACTTGACCACAATGAACTCATTTAATACTTACAACTGGGGAGCTGAGTTCTACTATTATCCCCAGGAGACCAAGGCCCAGGAGCACATGCATTCTGACCCCAGAGCCCAAAACCTTCATCCCGACATTAGACCCGTAACCCCTTCATTATAGACCATTGAGAAATAAAACTGTATTGTCAAGTTGGATCGGGGGCTGTTGCTTCTGCTGGAGGCAGTACACATGTGAGCCTGAAGGTTGGACTCTGAGGACAGGCAGATGGAATGCTTATCTGACAGTAGCCACTGAACAGCAGGGGGACAGGTTACTGTCGGATAACTGTGGGACCACACTGCTCTCGACTGTCTAGTCCTCTTCGGAGTCAGAAATCCCACAGTAAGTCCCTACTCGGGCAGGTCCCTTTCCCCCTCTGGGCCTCAGTTTCTCCATATTTCAAACCGAGGGAGTTGGACTCCACAGATGTTCCCAAAAGACACTGCACGCTCTGACAGCCTTTCATCAACCCTGCCATTCTATGATCCCACCACGGGAGCCGTGGCATGTCTGGGACGTCTCCACATTAAGCAGTTGGAGTCTCATTTTTAACCCCTCATAGATGTCTCTTACAAATTATCCAGGGTCATGGATTAGTTTAAATACAAAAGCTTCATTTCCTCTGCTTGGCTACTGTTATAAGGAATGATCAAAAGGAGTCAAGGAACAAACACAGTTGGCTGGAGAGAGAATGGCCGGGATGAACTGAGGGACGTTCTCTCCCTGGACCCCTCCGGGTTTGGAAATCTCTGGGGCCTGTAATTCACTGCTGCATTAGGCAGTGCTGAGATGAATCATAACATTTTGAGCCCTCAAAGAAAGGGAGAAGAAAGGAGACAGAGGCCAGGGAGAGGGAAGTCTCAGTGTTTTCTCAGTTAAATACATGTTTTCATTGCAGCGTGATGGGTTGAGAGGAATGAATGGCCATGATTTAGTTATCTTTTGGATGGATGATTTTAAATGCATGTTGGAAATGCTTTCATGAGAGTGACTTTTAAAGCTGAGGCAGAGTGGAAGTCTTTGGTGGAGGAGCTGCTGCTTGTTTTTCAGAGGATGTAAAAGCCCAGGACCTTGAGATTCCTGATGCAGGCATTTTGTTTCTATGTTTTCCACTGGCACCCATTCACTTTCACCCCAGAATCCTTCAGACTGTCATCAGACACCTTGTCAAAAGAGCAGGGAAAAGAGCAGAGCGAGGTGGATTTTGCAAGGGGAGGGAGGGAGGGAGGATAGGAGGGGGAAAGGTGGGACTGTAGGATTCTTCAAATCCATGCAATGTCTATTTGGGGCTTTGAAGTGCCCGTTACTATGGTGCCCATTACTATGCCCATTACTAGGGTGGAGGAGGGACGCTGAAGGATAACCAGAGCTAGATAAATTATTAATTTTGTTTTTCGAAAACTTAATGACCATCTTCATTGAGACTTTTGCAACAAAAGTTAGTCACTCAAAGGGCAAAATCATTTTGAGTGTGAAAAGTCTGCCTGTCCACATGCCAGGGATATCGATGGGAGCTAGATAAATTATTAAAACTTCTACTGTGGCTGACTGTTCACTGGCAAAATGGGTCAGCTTTGGAAGTCTTGCTTAGTCACACCCACCTCCCTCAACACTGAGGGGTTTAGGGTTATCACCCATATCATTCAAAATGGCACGAGGGAAGACAGCTCGGTTAGTCCTTTGTTTGCACCACCCCCCTCCTGCACTGACACCCCACCAGGTCCTGTCACTACCTGCTTAAAAACCTTGAGTGGCTACTCGATGCCCAAGATAAGGACCAGAATCTTCATCAGGAGGTACTAGGTTTGCCGCCACCCGCAAAGGGCTTTCTCCAGGTCAGGCATCAAGAGTAGCATTTTAGGGCTTCCCTGGTGGCACAGTGGTTGAGGGTCCGCCTGCCAATGCAGGGGACACGGGTTCGTGCCCCGGCCCAGGAGGATCCCACATGCCGCGGAGTGTCTGGGCCCGTGAGCCATGGCCGCTGAGCCTGCGCTCCGCAACGGGAGAGGCCACAACAGTGAGAGGCCCACGTACCGAAAAAAAAAATAGTAGCATTTTATAGATGTTACCTCATTTTATCCTCACAGCATCATCCAAGATAAGTGCTATTGTCAGCCACAGGTGGCATATGAAGAAATCAAGTTCCAGAGAGGTTAAGTGCCTGGCCCAAGATTGGTGGAGCAAAGACTTGAACCCAGGAGCACTGACCTAGAGTCCAGACCCTTCCAGACCCCTCGTAAGCCCGTTGGCTCCTTCTGGGCATCCAATCACCTACACAAACCTGTGTCACCATTTTCCATTTGTCTCAGTGCTCTCCCTTCCTACCTCCCTCTACCTGGAAAGGGAGACTCATGATAAATAGTACTCTTTCCTCTCCTATTCTCCTCAATATGAATATAGTGGAACCAAAAAGAAACCAAAACAGAGCAACCGGTAGCCCCTGGGTGTGGTGGAGTTTATTCCTGCTTTATCCCATCTGCTAGCTTTGCCTGGGGAGTTTACGAATCAGTTGGACATCTGTGAAGCCGATCCTCATGGAAGAGCTAAAATTGTAGTAAGCAAGCACCCACTCACCACCATCACCACCACCACCCACCTGCCAGGATTCACCTCTAGAGGCTGGGCAAATGGTACCACGTTATTCTACCCCTGACCCCAATCTCCCAGCTATAGTGACTGACTTAGCCCCTAACTCCTTTGAAAAATAAATCGTGTGTACTTTAGCTTGAATTTTCTGTCTGCAGTGGAAGTCTCAACGCTTCTGAGAAACTTGGGACCCTCCCCCATCTATAAGCCTCTCCTTCGTGCTCCACCTACCTTGAAGAAAGAATGTAGGTGACAGAACTTTGTAAAGTGGTGCATTATTGCCACTCCTGACTCACTGGTTGTGAAATGGGCTCCAGGCAAGCTTTACAGTAACAATACCCCATGTCTGCCATGCAGCCTACCATCCATGTAGAGTAGCTGGGGTTACCAGGCTCCCTGAAATCTTCTAAAAACCCAAATAAATGAACCAACACAATCAACCTGGAGCCCTCACCATCACAAAGTACTCTTTGTTCATTTATTTTACGTGAGTCATTTAGTTTTCATTTATGATCATATTTCATAATCTACCAGCAAATGGCCTCTGCAGTTCGTGAGAAGTGATGAAGGCCCGGTCACGTGAGACCTCATTCTGGTCCAGAGTTTAGAAATCGGGGCTCTGATAAGTGCAGGGCAACTGTCAGACTTTGGGGGAGATTTTTACACTCTATGAATTAGTAACGTGTGAAATGGTCAGGTTTCTTTACAATAACTTCAAAAATCAAGGTACATTTCACAAAGGCTTATTGCAGCCCCAGATCTGGGCCCTGTGACCTGCGTTATTATGGCCTCCCTCGACCTCTAAATAGACTTTGAGTTGAGCACAGTTCAGGGTAGTAAGGGTGACACTTTTTACTCTGAAATTACTCGTTTTTAATTTCCCACTTGATTCCTAGAAGTGTTATTTTACTTTAAAACCCTATCACTTGTCTGGAAAATGTTAATTATGCCTTAACTATGCCTCTGAGAAGTACATCTCAGGGCTGCAGAAGCAGGGACCATAGGTCCCATATTAAGAAAGAGAAAACAGAGGCTCTGAACACAATAAAAGAGACTGTCCTACTGAGTGAAACAAGTCAGGCAGAGAAAGACAAATATCAAATGATGTCACTTATATGTGGAATCTAAAAAAAAATGGTACAAATGAACTTATTTACAAAACAGAAGTAGAGTCACAGAGGTAGAAAACAAACTTATGGTTACCATGGGGAAAAAGGGGCAGGGGGATAACTTGGGAGATTGGGACTGACATATACACACTACTAGATATAAAATAGATAACTAATAAGGACCTACTGTATAGCACAGGAAACTCTTCTCAATACTTTGTAATGACCTATATGGGAAAAGAATATTAAAAAGAGTGGATAGGGCTGCACTGGTGGTGCAGTGGTTGGGAATCCGCCTGCCGATGCAGGGGACACGGGTTCGTGCCCCGGTCTGGGAGGATCCCACATGCCACGGAGCAACTGGGCCCGTGAGCCATGGCCGCTGAGCCTGCGTGCCCAGAGCCTGTGATCCACAACGGGAGAGGCCACAATGGTGAGAGGCCCGCATACCGCAAAAAAAAAAAAAAAAAGAGTGGATATATGTATATGTATAACTGATTTACTTTGCTGTACACCTGAAGCTAACACATTGTAAATCAACTATACTCCAATAATTTTTTTTTAAATTTTTTCTGGAGATTCTCCTCTCCTTCCAAAGTAGCTGCAGATCAGAGCCAGGACCTACCCCTAGAACTCCTGTGAGTGAATGTGTTAATTAACCTCTGGACTGCCCTGTAAAACAAACTCTAAAGAAGGGTCCTACATCCACTTAGACCATTTTATAACTCAGGAGAGTTTCATTTAATGCAATGCTTTAAATATTTTTTGCCCATGAAATACAAGGACAAGCAGAACTGATTCTACAGTCTGGCTAACATACCAGTCAGGGTCGTGAAAGTTTCTTTAATATTCATCTGTGACCAGTCATCGCAGACTTGAACCAAATCAAGAATTTTTTATAACTGCCTTGATAGCACTACCTGGCCCATCTTGCCAGATGCAAATCATTTTTATTGTCTTGGTGAACTGAAGCGATTTTTTAAAAGCTTGAACTCATGGTAAACCTACATATTTCCTAAAATTTAAAAAATCAGCAAACCCCAGAGCTCCCAAGTGTTCCCAGAACTATTATGTCGTTTCGTAAAACATTCACTTTCATTCATTCAATAAACCCTGTGCTTACTAAGCACCTTCTAGGGCCATGCACTGTTCAAAGCACTAAAGATACAGTTCAGAACCAGACAGAACAAAACTTTGCCCTCTGGGCTTCCTATCTTTTATCCCACTGCTAATCCCTGCCTTGGTTTACATGTAAAGTGAGACTCAGGGAGCCATCAGTGGCTGGTTTGGACTTGAACTCAGTAACTCAGGCATCTCATTTGATGGTCTTTGGTGGCAGCCCCAAAATATCAATAAAAAGAGGGGCAGAGCCAGAGCAATCTTTTTGTAGGAGAGTATGATGGGGTTGGAGACGTTGCCTAGCAGGCATGCTATTTTTACCAAGATGGCATGTTACAAGATGAATAAAAATAGCAAAGTTTTCTGGAAAAAAGAAATGCTTTTACTCACACTTTCTCTGAGCTTGGGAAAATATTATTTGTTCAGATCAAATAATAGACACATATGTTTTTAATTTGGAGTGGCTGCAGGACATGGATGGATATTACTGGGGACCAAAATCCATGTGCCCATTCTGGTGTTCTTGATCTGGCTGCCTCTTTCATTGAACTAATAGCATTTAAGGTATAAGAGGCCTAGATTTCAGGTTGCTCAGAAATCAACTTTCCGAGGTCTGTTTGAGCTCAGATCAGCTGAACTGAACTGGAAATGTAACTATACCCCCCCTTTTTTCCCCGATATTGTTCTTCCACACAGCTCCTATGTGACTTTGAGTAAGTTACCTCCACTCTGAACCTCTTGTACAATATGATCACAAAATTCCCTTCTGCCCTAGCATTTTATGGTGTAGTTCTTCAATGTAATTCTACCCCTGGTTCAAGATATTAGCCTGCAATGTCATTTTGCTTCAGATGACAACTTCTTGTTTTAAATCAATTCAGAAACCCAGTGGGCCCAAGGACCATCCCTTTCATCCTGGCTTCTGTTCCCATAAGTCACAAACCCCAAATTCTTGATAAAACAGGGAATGCTCTACAATAGCAGTTTTGAGACCATGATCCTTGGATTCCAACTGTTCAAATCCCAGCTCTGCCATCCACCAGCTGTGAGACCACTGGCAAATTACATGAGCTCTCAGGGTCTCAGTTTCCTTATCTATAAAATGGGGTGACATATATTTGTGCTGCTATTCACATTAAAATGAAATTAGGGATCTACTTCCTAGCACATAGGAAGTGCTCATTTAATTCAGTTATTCTCCAAGGAGATGAACAATATCATCTTTTTCTTCTTAGTTGTAGTATATTTGAATAATTCTGTTTGGAGAATTTCAGGAAGATTCTGGGGCATGTAGGGATCGATGTTCGGGATCACAGGTATGCCATGAGACCCAGCAAAAAAAAGATCTTAACTTGCTACTGATTTAAGGAGAAGGAGGGCTTAGTTTTCATGCCATTAATATTGCAATTTTGAACTCCAAAGAGACATCACACATTTTTTTACTTATCTTGCTTTAAAAAGCACATGATTTCCCTTTTCTAGACCCTGACTTAGCCAGGGATGTCAGGTAGAGGAAAAGTTGGACACTATTGCCCCTGAAAGAGACATTTGAATCCGGCTCAGTTTTCGTCACAGTTGGGAAATCTGCCTTCCTTCCCCTAATTGCTTCCTTCCTTCTAAGACCTAATTTCCTTGGCACTCTCCTGCTACTTGCAAGGGAAAAATCAGTTTTACTTTCTCATCAAAGTGGGCTGTGTCCTAGTGGTACCTACACGGGGCAGAGAAGTCCCTAACCCTAGGAATAATAGATCTGCAAGTCCAGCCCCAAAGGCAAAGCCACCTCACACTGTCCTCTTCCCGCACCCCCTGGAAGGCACTGACATGGCAGACACGTTGCCCCACCCTCATCTCACCCCACAGTGGGATGACTTCACTGCCCAGTTGCTTTCCTGGAATTCTCAAGTCCGAGATCATATTCCCCACATCCACCCCTGGGATTTTTTACGTTGTCTTTTTGGTTCCTCTCTGTTCCCATTGCTAAACAAAGAGAAATCCAACCGGAAAGACTAGAAGGGGTAAGTGGCTGATGTGGTGGGAAGGAGGGGGAGAGGGACACTTTGCAGCCCTCTGACTTTCCCTAAATTGGCCAATTTCACATCAGTAAGTGCCTCATCCATCACCACCACCTTTCAGGTGATTTTCTGTGATGGAATTTCGGGAGGGGAGGCACTTAGCATCTTACACACAATTCCTTTACAAAGTCAGTTTTTCCATCATCAAGCATTCTCAGCGTTCAAATAAAAATAGGCAGAGCTTTGCTACTAAAATAGCTCTTTTTATATCAGGCCCTGCAACCCAGAAACCCTTTTCAGGGACCTGTATACTTTCTCGAGTCAAAAAGAAACACAAAAACGGCAAGCTAGACAGACTTCTAGTCCAGTGAGGACTTAACCTCCGCCCCCCCACCCCCCACCCCGTGCAGGAGGAAACTACACAATTATCTGTCAAGCCTGGGTCTGCTTCCTTGCTGTTTGACCTTAGGGAAGTGGCCTTGCCTCTCTGAACACCCTTATTTTCTACGACATGTGGATAATAATAATACCCCATCTATTGCCTTGAGGGCCAAACGAGGATGAGGGTATTTTGGACACTGTCATGTATTTTATAACAAAATCTAAGGGATTAAGAAAGGGTATGGCATAAATAAAGTCAATGGCTGACTTTAGATGACTCTTGCCCCTTTCATCATTTTTTTAATTAAAGTATCGTTGACTTACAATTTTATATTAGTTTCAGGTACACAACGTATCTTTTTTTAATTTAGAAGAGCTCTTAATAAGAACTAATAATAATAAGTATAAAATTCTAGGTAATTAAACTTAGGTAATTAAACTTACATCATAACTGGCAATTTTTTCTTTTAAAGTGGAATATAAAATGCATATTATAGTTGATGGCAACTTTGTTTAGTTGAAATACATTATATATCTTTAACATAACTGACTCTCTCACACGCTCTCGCTCTCGCTCTCTCTATATTTAGATGCTATATCCTGCTCTTTTCACTTAACATTTTATGTCAATATCATTGCAAACTGATCTAAGCCAATCTGGCCATTTGGCCTCACACAATAAGTCGGTGTCACCTGCTTCATCCTTGTTTAGATGTATAACTGTTATCTTTCCATGAATGGGAAACTACGTAAAACATAGACGTAATGTGCTCTTTATAAAGCTAAGGCTCTTGATAGAAGGGTTTAGTGTGATGGAAATGGCTGGAACTGACATGACTTTCTGGGCTCTGAGCTCATCCGCTGTGTGATTCAGCCTTGCAGTGCCCCCTCTCTGGGAACTTTGCTGTCTGAGGTTTGTTTTTCTGCTCTGCGAAAATGAGAGAAGCCACCGTTCCCGAATTGCAGGGTAGCGCCGAAGGTAATGAGTGCAAAAGGGAGTAAAGGGTGGCATTCAGGCAGGAGACAGGTCAGGACCTCAGTTTGAGGGTGCCCTCCCCACAGCTCACAGCGGAGCTCAGGCCCCAGTGTCCTCATCTGGAAAACGGCATACTTCCCAGAGTTGGTGAAAGGAATAAATAAGCTGCCATAAGAAGTACCTGGCTTAAGGTGTTGGTCCGCACACCTTAGTGCCAGGGCTCCAGGTGAATCTTTCTCCTCTGGGAGGCACTATCGCCTCGTGCTTTTACCCATAGCCCGTGGAATTGCCGGGTCGGAAGTTTCCGTCCCAGAAGGGCCAAGGCCTACCTTTGCCATCTGGGGAACGTTGAAGAATAAAGCTAAGAAAGTTCCCTTGATTCAAATGGAGATGCTAACACCTCCCAGACAGAGGGTGGTGAGACTCCAAGGAGGGTGTAAATCGCTGAGCACCAGTGTCTGGCACTTGGGATGCGCTCAATAAAAGGGGACTGTTATTATCTGCTTGGCTTGCTCCTCTGGGCGTCGAGGTGTAAGTTTAATGATGGGAAGGGGGCTGGGAGTGGGATGCGGGGCGCCTGGTCGGCTGAGATCTCCTGGGCCAGCGGGCCAGGCCGGTGTCAGCGCGCATTTATTGATGGCAGGTATTTGGGGAGTAATTGAGCGCGGCGGCCGGCCCGGGGCGAGAGTGGGCCTCCACGAGCAATTAAATGTGATTAGGCCGAGACCTTCAGGATCCAGCTGGGTGATTGATAACCCGGCCGCATTCCTGCAGGGCCTGCGACATCAAACGGGCGGCCGGCAGCGGGCGGGGCAGAGGGGCCGCGCGCGGGGACCTGGCCCTTCTCCGTCAGGCGGCTGACCTTCTCGTCCGCGACGCCCAAGGTTCCAGGGAGAAACCCAACGACGCGCCGTCCTCCCGCGCAGGGGTCTCTCCCTTACTGGCTTGCCAGGTGCAGCAGGGGCGGGAAGGGCCCAGAAGGGATGAGGTGACCAGGAGCCCCCTGCGCTAGGGCGTAGCGCCCGGAGGAGCAAAGCCGGCTCGCGCTAGCTGGGCTCCCGCAATCCGGTACGGAATCGCTGGAATCGGGGAAGAAAGAATAAAAACATAGAACGAGAAGGGGGAAATAGGTGGAATAAGAATAAATAGAAAATGGAAAAGTATTGAGAGACAGTGGAGGAGCAAAATGACAGGAAAAGACAAGAAAAGAGGAGAAAAAGAGAAAGTTAAAAATGAGAGCCTGAAAAGGAATTATATAGACCGATGATTAAAAAAAATTAAAAAGATAGAGTGGGACAGACATGAAAAAGAATGGAAGGAGGAAAATAGTAAATAAAGGCGCAAAAAAAAAAAAAGATAAAGTGAGGGGTGGGCTAAAGATGAAAGTCAAAAGAATGGGGAAAACAGGGGAGGTAAAGGTAAGAGGAAAAAGCCAAAAGGAGGCAGCGCTGGAGAAGGGGGTTGTCCCTTCCTCGCTTCACCTCCACCCTCATCCCAGTCCCTGCCTCAATCTTAGTCAATTCTTTGCCCAGAGCTAAGTGCTGCCTGGTGCCTGGGAGACCTGGCATGTGCCCCCAGCAGCTTGACTCTGGCCCAACCCAAGCCCCAGGCCAGCTCCTTCCCCCTCCAGGCTGGATGAGGGGCAGCTCTCCCCACCCAAGCCCAGAGTGAGCAGTGGGCTCCCTGCACCCCACTTCGGGCCCCACAAGCCATAAATCACAAGTGGAGGTGCGGGGGGTTCCCGGGGCCATCGCCATCGGAGTCTCTGGAGCCAGAGAACAATTTCTGTCTGTGCTGACTCCACAGACAGGATCAAAACAGCATGAAAGAAATCAGAGCGAGAACGTCGTCAGCAGGAGCTGGACTTCTAAAACCCCCTTCCGCCCCCATAGGCTTCAATATTAAAAAACCCCCTAGGAGCCTCAGACACTGTATTAATTAGTGCAACCACCCATGAAAAGTTGGGTTTGGAGCGGCATTCTTTGCCCTGTGTGAAAAACCAAGTCTAATAAACAATTGTTAAGTTGGCCTGTTGCCGCTGGTAAATTACATAGCATTAAAAAAATAATGCTTTTCATATTAGGCACTAATTAAAGGTTGGGACAGCTTTAAAACAAGAGAGGGAGGGGGGAAATCAAAGAAAATATAAAAATGTTCTTTCAAGAGTTATGGGAGGTTAATAAAGTAGGTCTGTTAGAGTGAGCCTACTTTGCCCCTAGCTACAGCCAAACTGGAGCCACCACAATTGGGTCTCAATAAGATAATGATATTCTTTTCTCTACTATTAAAAGCCTCCCAGTGCAAACTTAAAATGATTTATTTAATTTAGGAAATTATGAGGTGTAACTTCAAAGCCCGAGCCGTTAGTAATGGAAAATACCAGGTTGTTTAAAATTATAATAATAATTGTTTGGAGGACTCAGGACATCAAAGTGTTTTCATCAACAAATGCAGAGGGGTCCGGAGGAGGTTGGAAAGAGTCAGAGGAGGTGGATGGAGTTTAGATTTGATTATTATGAACCTTATCAGGGCAGGACTCAGGATTCCCGCAGCCTGGTACTCTGTTCTGCTTTGAAGCAGGCTATTTTGGAAAGTAATTTTACTGCTTTTTATTTAGTTCCTAGCAGGGAGGAGGTGAGACGGGTTGCTGGGCGTGGGAGAGGGGTGGAGGGGTCCAGGAGTTGACAACAGACTTTTCCTGGTTGCTCTCGGACCGATTTCATTAAAAAGACCTACGGCATCACCAATCTGGAATATTTTTTCTTTTTTTTTTTTTTAAGTTACACTGAAGGGGAAAACAGGCACAATCAACTTCACCAACTGAGGCCTGTGATTTCAGGGAGGGGTGTGTGTGTGTGTGTGTGTGTGTGTGACGTGGGTTCTTTTATAAATGAGGTTTATGTTTATTCCAAACCCAGCAGTGGAGAGGGAGTGGGGGTGGGGAAGTGGCCTCTCCAACCCGTGGCAAATGAGCTGCTTTTATGGCAAAGAATGGCCGTGGGAGTTTTCATTCGGTCAGACAAGGTTCTGCTCAAAGGCAGGGATCCTCTTTTCAGTCGGGTCAGGCAGACGTTTTACCAGCGCCTGCTCTCATCCAGCCAGGCCTTCGCTGCCTACCTCCTGCCGGCCTTGCCCCAGCATCACCTCCCCGGGGCTGCAGGGGGGAGGGTGGTCAGGCTGAGCCCCAGGTCCCCTGTGATAGAGAAGCTGGGACCCTGTGTGGGGAGCCCCTTACAGCAATGAGGGGTGGGGAAAGGGATGCAGAGAGGGGCTCCAGAGCTGGGCTGCGCTAGGATCTGGGCTGGGGCATCTGGAGAGCTCCCTAGGGCCCAGCATCCCGCAGCTCCTCTGAGACAGCTCCTTCAGGGTCCCCCTTTGCCAGACTTTATGCCCACCACCAGGCTCACACTTAGGTCTGAATTCTGCTGCTGCTTCTTGCCGACCCTGGGACCTTAGTGAGCCACCTCTCTGAGCCTCAGTTTCCTCAACTATAAAATGGCATCAGTAATACCTCCCCAAGGGTGTGCAGCGACTAGATGAGATGAGCCAGAAGATGCCTAGTTCTGTACTTAGCAAGAGCTCAATAAATGGGATTTCCTCTCCTTTTGTCCCCTCTTTCCTGAAAGCAGGGCCGTCTTTCTGGGAAGTTTTAGATAAAAGCATTGAGAAGTACGGGAGGACTGGGGGGGAGTTGTGTGCCAGGCTCCCGGCAGCGCAGGCGACGATGGCCAAAGCCGGCACAGTGGCATCTTCGGTTTTAATTTCCAAGGCGCGGCTGCGGGGTCCTTGGTGAGACAGGGTCCTTCTGTCGCCCCAGGTGGTTAGCCTGGTCCCTGAAACGCCTGGCATGCCAAGCCCGACTTAAGCGGAGACCGTGGCGATCGCCAAACCTAATGCTGGGCAGGCGGTTCGGAGGGAGCCCCAGAGCAAGGCGCACCGGCGGGCCCGCGGACCTCTGGCCGTTGTCTGGGCCCCGGCAACCCGGCCACGTCCTCGACTAGGTAACCCCATCCGCCCAGGAGCGCAGGGGTGCGTGTATTGGCGCCTGAGCGACTCTTTTTCCCTGTCCCGGCCTCAGTTTTTCTTTGGGATTTAGGACGATTGGGGTAATGCGCAGGCGCTTAGACGGTTTCCAATCCACCCGGCTGACCACACAGGACGCAGCCCGGTTCTCCGAAAAACACTCTAGCCTGTGACCCCCTCCTCCCAGGGGCAAGCTGAGTCTTAACCCAGAGTCGGCGTCTCCGGATTCCCCACCCCGGGCCGAGATTGCCCGAGGCTGCGGGGTCCGAGAGGCTCCGGGAAGGAAGCTCCCGGTGGACGGGCTAATTAGGGCCCCAACTTGGCGGCTGATGACGAAACCGGGAACGGCTTTGGCCTTTGGAAAACGTATCCCACAAATGAGGAGGGCTGGGGTGGCCCAGCGGGATGGCCAGGGCACACTCGGGGAGGTCTGCGGTTCACTCCAGCTCGGGGGCCTAGCTGGAAGAAATCGGTGGGACCCCAGCTTCGGAGCAGACCCCTGGGTTTGGATCACACTCCGTAGGAGAAACTCACCGACCGACCTTGGGAGCCTCTGCCCCACCGGAAAAATGGAGTTTCCGGCGCCCACCTCTAAACTGGGTGTCGGCACAAAGGAAACTGGGACGAAAGCGCTAGTCCTACTAGGTGCCAGGTGCCAATCTCCCCACCGCTCAGGCTCCGCAACAGGAAGTTCTCGACTCCCTTCCAACTCGTTCCCAGGTCACTCGAGCTTCTCATCCGAAAACAGCCCTCGGAAAGTTATCAGCAATGGCCACTTGGTTTCTTTGTGCAACAGAAAGTGGAGTTTAAGATTCTTCCCCGCCTCCCGCACCCATTACCAATTTATTTTCATGGTGATGCCTCAAAACCCAAGCCTGACCCCCGTTCTGTAACCAGTGGAAAGGCAGGCTGCAAAGCAAAGGGAACTTGAATGAACTACCTTCCCCCCTACAAACCGAAAAGAGCATTTGTTCAAGGCTGATCTCCTTGGAAGGAGCTAGGAATGGTAAACGGAATGTGATTTGACACAGTCCTGAAAAGGGCAGCAGGCATCTACCCCCCTCTCCCCCTCAGTGAACGCATCTAGTTACCATCTACATTTGCAAAGAACTATATAGGTCCCTTCCCTCGGCTCGAAGCTTGTTGTGGTAGCTGAGAGATTTCAAGTTCAAGATTCCCGCCCCCCACCTCCGCAGTCATCCACAAACCCCTCAGATTCTGGCCGATCCCCGGGCCCTGCCACTTCTAAGCTCATCTTTCACTGGAATTTGAAAAACTCCTAATAGCAATTTTCCATGAGTAACACAAGCTGCCAGAGGAAGCATTTCAAAGTCTTTTGCTATTTGCTGTAGACTTCCCTACCCCGGGCTGAATCTGGCCACAGCTCTTGATTGATTCACATTAAAATCATCATAAAAATCACCAGCCCCCCTCCCCCATCTGGGTGGCATTTCTGGGCTAAGACCAGCTAAAGAACAGAGAGCGCCTCTTAAAAATAATTGTGACTTTGGACAGACTTTACTGCAATAAAACGTTTAATTTAATTCAGAATAAGAGATAAGAAATAACTCTTCAATAAAATATATAAAATTATACAAGGCACCCTTTCAAAGGGATAAAAGTATACTTGGATGGGGGAGGGGGAGCTGGATAGAAAAATGAAATACCAAGGAGCTATATGGGCTGTCTGACAACACCATTTTTTATCAAGTCAAAACGTGGCTTTACCCTCTGCCCCCAACATGTTAAAAAGTATATAAATTTTTCTAGTAAGTTTAGCACATACAACAGGTACACACACAGAGAAAGCATGATTTTTTTTCTTTTTAGATCTATTCATTGTTCAGGAATATTTAGTATAGATAATGGTTACAAGATATTCATATTTTTTAAGCAGAGAATTAACTACACACACCCCCACCCCCCAAATCACCTTTTCAATGTGTGAGGACTGATGGACCTAGTGGTTCACAGAAACCATCCATTCCTCCCGACATGCTTTAACTTTTCACTCTCCAATTATCTGAAATGAAGTTAAGCAACAGCCTTGAGAGGAATTAGTAAGGACTTCCATTTTCCACCTTATCCGGAGGCACTCTCAGGATTCTTCTCATCTCCCTTTTATTTATCTTACAAAAACTTTTAACAATGTGTAACAAACAAGGTGAAGGGGAAAAAAATAGGGCCAAATAGGGTCATAGCTAGTGAGTTTTTAAATGCACGTAAAAAATGCAAAAACATGATGTGTCCCCTTCTCTGGGAGGAATCCTTCCATATCTACTGCCTAGGCACATAGTGTCTGATTCTAATGTTTGCAAGTCAGTCATCCAAATCATCAGATTTCAGCAATTTTAGCAAATAATTTGTCTCCCCCATAAGAAAAAAACAACAGGTAGACTTAATTAAGCAGTCTCTTTTAGGAAGGTGATATATAGAGAAAAAAAGACATATATATATATATATATATATATATAAATTTTACCTTTCAAAATAATTTGATTTTTACGTCTGCTGTATAAAAATGTATTATATTTTATTTTATATATATATATATACATTTATATATAAAAACCATCAGAGCCAATCTTGTGAAAGGAGAAGGGGGGTGGCCATCTGGAAGATTACACCAAGAAAACAGGGCTTGGGTGTCTCCAGTCAAAAGAACCAATTTCAACTATGTCTGTGGCCCTGTTGATCTAGCCGCTGAGGGTGGTGCATGCAAGGTTTGCAGAGCGGGACTGTCTTCTTGGAGAGGGAGGGGGAAGGCTTTTAAACAAACATCCATCCCGGAGTCTATTGAGCTGGTCTTCCTTAGGACAGGTGGTACATGCCATATCCCACTGGAGTCGCATAGAGTCCGACGGGCGGGATGGGGAGCACAGGTCTATGGAAAGGGTAGGACGCGCCGTATAGGGAGGCTGCTTGCAGGGGCGAATTGATGGGGAAAGGGAGGCTGAAGCCAGAGGGCAGCATAGGTTTTGCAGCCATTTTCAGCTTTTCCAGTTCGGCCTCTTGCAGTCTTTTCGCCTTGGCTCTTCGGTTCTGGAACCAGATTTTGACCTGTGTCTCTGTGAGGTTCAGAGAGCTGGAGAACTCTGCCCGCTCTGCGATGGAGAGGTACTGTTTCTGGCGGAACTTGCGCTCCAGAGCGAGGAGCTGGGAGGTGGTGAAGGGTGTGCGTGGCTTCCGATTGGTCTTGTGTTTCCTCAGGGTGCAGGTGGTGGGGCTCATGTGTCCTAGGGAACAGAGAATGGGGAGTGAGTTAGCAAAACAAAGTGGCTTTCTCGCCAGGTGTGTCCGTGGGTTGTGGGGGGGATCTTCCCTCTTCATCTTTCAAAAAGGTACCTCGGTCAAAACCATGTGTGGATGGATTTTTTTTTGGGGGGGGTGGATAGAGAAGGACTATACTTAAATGGATAAATTGTTTTGTTTTTAAAAAACTGAATCTTTTTCCAAAAGTTTGGGAGTTTTATGGTGTAACAGAACTTTCTATACGGAAAACACACAGCATTAGAGATAATGAAATATGAACAGACCCCTCATAAGTCAAGAGAGCTGAGGGTTCTCTGGGAAACAAAACCCCATCTCTTCTTGATATTGCTTATCTTAAAAATGGGGAGCTGGGTTCATGATAATCCTCACATCCCTAGGACACTGAGATAATCACATATGAGAAGGAAAATGAAAAGGGTCTTATGAATTGGGTCCATCCCCTCTCTGCACCAGGAGAAGTTGGATTGAATCAACATATTTATGAAGGATAATCGTGCCGATAAGGTCTGCAGTAAATTAATAGCATCTATGGATTGGTGAGCAGCCTCATGCAATAAACAACCACACAGCTGTCATTCCCTCCAGTCTACAGATTATAAAACCTGAACATCATTTTACAGATCTGGATGTGGGATAACTTTCTTGGCTGGGTGCTTCTGTAATATAAACTTTACTAAGAAGGAGGGAAAAATTAGCTCGCCCATAAATGTAAATGTCAGGGGAAATCATGCTGCCTCCTGAATTGAGAGCATGTGATGACATTTTAGCCATCTCTCCTACCCATTCTATGGTTTGGAGGCAATGTGTAAATGATTAGCATGTTGCTGGAATTTAGAAAGAAGGAATAACAGGCAAAATAAAGGTATGCCAACAGCATCCAGACTCCATATTTAAAATGGGTTCAACTATAGGAAATCATAGGACAGGGCATCCTTGTGATTCCATAGCATCACCTAACTTCGGGTTTTTCCTTAAAGGAAGTTGGGGTGGAGCTGAGGGGCAGATGCTAAACAATTCATTTTCTGCATTTGGCTTTTATGAGCTATGCTAATTTTCCAAATGTAGCCACTGTAGTAACTCCAAAGCACTCCAAAGGGAGAATGTAGCGTTTCTTGTTTAGTTACTTTGGTGGCCCCAAGAAAGAGTTTTTACACTTCATACTTGAGGGTGACACAGCACAAGTCCCAACCCAGCCTCCATTTCCAACAAGAAATGGATTTCTCCTAATGTGACATTATTAACCATCACTTTTAAGTGGCTAAAAAAGAAAGAGGTAGTGGGTTCTGCCATCAATCAAAAAACAGAAATCTGGGAGAGAGTTGGGTAAGAAACTACCACAGGAGTGTAGACTTTGCATATGCTAATCCCTAAGTAAGCCAGAGAGCTGGGGGTGCCTACTTCTTAATTTACAAATAAAATAACAACAATCAGAGACTCAGGGAGCTGTGAAATTCTCACCCTTCACAAACGTGACCTGGCTAGCTGGGAGGATCCAGTGGCCACAGCTCAGATACCAAGCTCCTGGAATCTACACTTGCCTCTGCTCTACGTTTGGAAGCGATTCTGTGCCGGGGCGCGGTCATTCCGGCTGCTCCTAGGGGCTGCATTTGAATTACGAAATCCAGGTGACTGGGTCTCATGTGTGTATCAAAGCTTCCCTCCCAGCGCACCTCTCCCTACCCTCCCACTCTCCTCCCCATTTTAAACCAGCCTGAGGAAGGGTGCGATTATACAAAGCAAAACAGCATTTATCCTATTGCCTCCTGAGAATAACAAAACCCGGGCCTGGGCAGGTGGCTTCCTCCTGCCCCAGGCTCTGTCGCTAGGCTCCCCCGGACCCACCGCTCCTATCACAGGGCTCCTGAGGCCATCTCCAGGCCCAAAGCACCAATGACCCACTTTTAAAAAAAATTAAATCCTTTCTCAGAATCTCCTACTTTTCTCATGGAAGGGTCACATCCAGGGCCCACAGCTGCCTTACCTTGGGCCCTGGCAGGCATGCTTACAGAACCCCAGGAACCTAAGAAAGTGGAAATGTCTGACCTCTGGACACCACTCCCTGTAAGGCCTGAATCCTTGATGCGCAGCTGGGAATTGGCCCAGGCCTAGGCATATACAGGCCCTCAATATCTGTCAAACAAATTAAGTCCCTTAAAGTTTCTAAGCCTCGATTTCACCATCAATAAAATGGGTAACTAATACTGATCCTGCAGTGTGGTCCAGAGTACCAAATTTTAGAATGCCCAGAGTCTTGTCTGCCATCAGATAGGTGATCATTAAATGTCCCCAAGTCTCTCTTGTCAAGCCCAAACTCGATGTGTGCAGATTCCTCTGAACTCTGCTGAAATGTCCTCATCTGTTACCGGGAGGCCAGCTTCAGCCACACGGAGATCAGATAAGATAATACGGTGAAAAGTGCTATAAAGTACTGTGCAAACTTGAGTTTAAATTCTTTGAGTCCTTAATCTCCACGCCCTTTGAATCTTTGGGAGTTTCTAACAGGGTGGAGAGAGATGCCAGAGGGGACAGCCACTGATGTCTGGTTATATGGCCTTGTTTTGTTCACAAAATACTTTGCATCTCGAGTGTTCCGGGCTGACGGGAATGGGGTAAAATGTGATGCTCCCAGCTTTCGAAAAAGTCCCTATGCAGGCACCCTTTCTCTCACCTTTCCTAGAGGTAGAGTGCAGACAGAGAAATCTTAAAGGCTGGGAGACAGAAGTAAAAGGAGCTACAGGGAATGGCTTCTCCATATTGCACAAGGACCCAGGGCCCAAAACTGGACGTAAACGCTGGAAGAGAAATCAGCTCTCCTGCGACTCTCTGTTCTCCCCCCTCATTGGCAGGAAGCGGGGTGCAGGTGTTCGGCCCTCTGCTTGGTCTGTCTGGGGAGAGGGATCAAGGTGGCCAGGGTTGGGGCTTGGACACCAGGGCCCTTTGCCCAATTCAGACATTGTTGGTGACCTGGCTCAAGCAAGTTCAGTCCTCAAAGTCTGCATGTCTGAAAACTGGGATAACCACAGGTCCCGGGCTTCTGCCCACACTTCGGGGCTCCAGCGATGATCGGGATCTGGTGAACTAATAAGCATCACTTTGTAAACTCAAGCGCTGCTGGAATGCTGTTAATTATTACTCTGAACCAAGCGGAGCCCCACGCTGCTGACCCCAGCCCGCTCCCAGCGAAGCGACGGGCTGGCCGCCGGGACGACCGGGAGATTATTTCCTCGCCGCATTAAGTCTCTGCCGCCATCCCTCCGTGTTACCGTGCTTCGATACCCGCGGGACCAATGGAAGATGATCATTTCTACCCAAAGTTGGGTTAGATTTTAATTAGCTCATCTTTATAATGAGGGCACACCTCGCAGGGTTGTGAACTTTGAAAGGCAGTTAGACACTCTGCCTCTGCCTGGCATATATTCCGGTGCTCATTAAACGTGGATCCTTCTTCATTCCCCAGACGGAGACCCCGAGGGACAGTGAAAAAAAGCGAAGTGGCCTGAGCGCAGGGCTGAGGGCTAGAGAAAAGGATACCCAAGCGACCCCGCAAACCCAGCTGGGTTCGCCCTTCAAAGATCAGGGCGTTGGCAATTGTGTCGAATATTCTGTACAGCTAGGGGATCCCAAACACGCGCTGCGCGGATGTTACCCTGAAGGTATCTTGGATGCCGTGGGCGCGCTGAACTCCGGGGATATTAAGGGGCCAAGAACTTGAAATGCTTGCTTTTCGGGGCGCATAGTACAGAGGGGTCTCCGTACACCTAGTTTGGAATACTGACCCCCAGTTCTCTCCTGTACCCCGCGCACCCTCCTACCCCTTGTCCCGGCCTCTGCAGGCACTCACTTGGCGGCGGCGAATATCTGCCCGGTTCCTGCATCCACGCCGCTCCGTCTTCTGAATTTTCCGACTTGACCGAGGCTGTCTCGAAGGGCTTGACCAACGGCCCGGGGCTGTGCGCCTCCCGAACGCTGTGTCCGGGCAGCAGAAGTGGCCGCAGGGTGGCCCCGGCGGAGGCGCTTTCGGGTGGCAGTGGGGAAGTCTCCTTGGGCGGCTTCTTGTCCGACATGAGCGCCTCCACGCTGAAGGGCAGGCTGGAGACCTTGACGCGGCGCTCCTCCGCGGCCCCGTCGGCACCCCCAGGCCCCGGGCCCGGCTCGGCCACCATCGCCGGGCCCTCCTCATCAGACGAAAACAGGTCATTGCCTTTGGACGGAGAAGCCATGACTTCTCTGCCCTACGTAGCTCCCGGCGCGCGACTCCGCTGGCAACCAGGCAGCTGCGACTCAAACTTTTTGGGGGGGAGACGGGAGGGGCGCGCCGGCAGCCGTGCCTTTCCTCCAAGGGGAAGTGAGAGACTCGGCTCAGCCAATCCGAGACGGCCCTGGCGCTGACGTCACGGACGCTCGCCTCCGATTGGCTCTTCCGGAAGAGGCTGGGGCCTTTTTTTTTTTTTTTTTTTTTTTTTTTTTTTTTTCTGTTTGAAATAAATTAGGAGTTAATTACAGGAGCAGTCAGCAGAGTTGTTATCAGGCGATCCCTCAAGGGTTATAATCGCGCCAAAACTGAAAAGTCTAAGGCGTAATTAAGGCCGATTATTTAAAGAGGAAGTTCGCGGAGTCCCATTTCTTCTCTCTGTTGACCCCTCTTTTTAAAAGGCACCCCGCGCCAGAACATGTTTAAAATCTGCAAGTGACATTGCAAAAACATTTATGAAACTCCTACTATGGGTCGAAACTGGGCGAACGTAACAGTTTTAGGGGCCAGCACTGAAAGCAAGGGCCAGCATCCCTGCCAAAAGAAATACTACATGCATGGCGCTTAGAAAAGCAGGTATTTCGCTATCAGCAAGTGCCCAACGGCGTCCGCTATTACTATAACTCCCTTAGGAGAGGGGCCTGAGCGAGCCAGAGAGGTAGGTAGTCACAGCTACCCTCTCCCAAGTAGTTCCAACTGGAAAATTTAAACCAGAGCTTTCCATCTCTTCCACTCGAAAACAAAACCAGCGCACTCTTAGAAACTTGGAATCCTCGAGTTTTCTTTTCCCTGAATCTCCTCTCTGGACACCCGGATCCGACCTTTTTCTCAAGACTGCGTGCATTGTGTGTTCATGAGTGTGTCTGAGCCTGTGTTTGTCGTGTGTTTGGGTGCCAGTGTTTGCCTTCAAGGCGGAGGAGGAGTGAGGAAAAGGCATAGATAATATCTAGTGCTTCCCAAACCACCCACCCCCACACACACCCTTGCAAGTCTCAGAACTGGGTGCCAAGTTTGCCCACCCCGGACCTGTGTATCTTTTGGGGAAGGACATTTTTATTCATTGCACCTGGTTAAAAAAAAAAAAGTATAGATATTCCCACCCCACTTCAAACTATACCCTGGGTAATTACATCTCAAAGCCTTAGTGATGACTGTCTCAGTATGGGAAAGGGGAGAGAGCACGAACTTCCAATGTGCAGAGGCCTCCAATCTCTCTGCAGGCCGCTGGGCCAGCACCTATTTCTTCAAATGACTCTTTCCAGGCTGCGGCTGCCTTTTCCTATATCTGAGCGATTATCCCACAAGTGGTGAGGTGAATAGAAGTGACCCGGCTCAGGGACTTGCACACAGCAGATGCTTGCTAAACAGTTCCCAAAGCCTTGGAAGGAAGGGACACTGTTTTTAATTACTGAGATGCCCAGAGCTTGGAGCTACTTCCCCATTCAAGACTTTTAGAGACTTGACCCCCAGATTCACTTCCCAGAGCACCTCCCTTCACCCCAAACCTCTGCCTGGAGTGAAACTGTGCTGGCCTAGGATAACCAGAATAGGTGTTATCTGAATCTTAGAGGATAAAAACAATCTGCATTGGCCACTTAATTCAATTTGATTAGAAATGGTCCTGAATAAAAGTTTAAAAGTAAAGAAGTTCTAACCACAGCCTTCTAAAACCCCCTTCTCCCACCACTATCAACAAACTGGAAGTTCAGAGAAAGTTATTTTTTAAAAAAACTAGGAAAGTTATCTGGAGATATATGCCTTATGCATTTTCCCCTTGAGTCATACTTGATGATAGCTCGCTTGATATGCATCTCAAATACAGTACAGGTAAACCCAGATTAAGTTCTCTGCCTCCTAGAGGAAACTAGCAAGGTGCGGGCTACATATTTTGGAAGCAAACCTGAAATTCGTTTAGCCCTCTGCTGCCAAAACATACCCAGCCACTGTTTGATAATTGTTCTTGAAAACTCCTTGTTAATATTTGTCAATTAGGGGGCATGCAAGCTCATTCCTGGGTTTTTTGTTTGTTTGTTTATTTTAATTAGTACTAGTAGAGAGAGCTCTTTTATTTTGATGAACTTTTCTGGGAGAGGATAAGGTAGGTTCCCCTCCCTACTCTCTGGTCCTAATGTCCAGGCAAAGACAAAAACTGTAAAGCCAGAAATGAGAAAATAGTAGAGATTAAACAAACAACTGGTATTCCAAGGGAGGTTGCCAAGCTCTGGCCATGAACAGGAGAGATGCCAGGGAGCAACCAGCCTGCCCATCTTGTTTTCTGCCTGCTGAGGTTGGGACAATTCAGGAAAGGGTGTCTCTTCTGCTGTGAAAAGAGTGGAACCTCAACACAGTTCTAGCCCTTTGTGGAAAACCCCGTCTGTGCATTTGGTGCTGCGTTAGCTGCGTTTTCACAATATTGTATACACCTCTTCCTTGGTCGCGTTACTTCCCCTCCCTTAGCCTTTTTTTTTTTTTTTCCTCTAAAATGAGAGAGAACCCCTAACCAGGATGGCTCTTGCGGCAATTCAGTTCAAGGGGCTACATAAGATAACTAGCAGGTGTTAGGGGATCCAAAAAAGCTCCACCATATTATTGTATATCAAAAGCAGCAACAATGTATCGAATGCTTTCTCTTTGCCAGATATCCAAAATGAGGCACTTTGCCCCCTTTCACGTAGTTCACGGTGCGTTCTTTGTAAAATCTCTGGGACTGAGAATTCGGCTCGCCCTCAAAAGTTTATAGCCCCTTAGCGGAGGTCTGTCTTTGGCACTTAGGGAGCATTCAGTAAAGGTTAGTTCCCGGTGACATATACGCAGGCAGAAACGTGAGGTTCCAATCAGAACTCAGTCACCACTAAGCGTCACCTCTGCTTTAATACCTGGACCTGTCCTCCATGATTTCATTCGTTTCTTCCAACACATCGCGCCGGGCAGAAATTATTTTCCCCATTTTACAGATGAAAAGCCTAAAGCCAGGAAGCGCTAATTCTGCGGCCGGGTCACGCAGGTAGGAAGTGGTGGACCCGGGCATTTCCCCTCGCCGCACCGGCGGGTGCGCGCAGACCTGCCGCACTCCACCTTCGCGCGCGCCCCGGTCATTTCGCACGCGCCCGGGCCCTGCGTGGAACAGCCGCGCACGCGCACCGCAAGTCCCAAGGCGAAAACCGTGAAGGACAGCGCGCGGACCGCGGCGTCTGCAACCTCAGGACCGATCGCTGGATCCCGGCGGCTCGGAGGAGGCGGGGGAGGGGCGGAGGAGGGGGCTGTAGACGGGCCAGGGGTGCGGGCAGGCGCCAGGCGCGGGGAGATGAAAGGCGGGCTCCGGGGGAAGGGGCTGCGCCGGGTGACCGGCTCCAGCCGCGCCGGGCGCCCCGCCCCCGCTGCCCGGGGCAGAGGCGGCTGCCCGCGCCGGAGCCGCGTTAATTGCTCTCGGCCCCGGCACTCAGCCTGCGCGGAGCCGGGACAACCTCGCTCCAGGAGGAATGACAATTCGCCCTAATGGGACAACCTCACTCCCAGAGGAGTGACAATTCCTCCTAATGGGCCGCTCGTTAGCAGCCTATTCTCCCGAACCCGGGTATCAGAAGCGGGCAGACAAGCGGGCGCCAACGTCCGCCTGGAATTCCACAACACCGCTCCCCCACCATCCCCCACCCTGCTCCAGTCCTTCGCTGTGTGACCTCGGGCAAAAGGCTGCTCCTCTCTGGGCTCATTTTTCTTACCTGTGCAGTGCAGAGTAGGAATGGGGAAGATCAGGCCTCACTAGGGCGGGCATATTTCCAGGCATTTGAGAGATCCCTTTTCGACTTACAGAGCAGGAAGGCGAGTAGACGGGCATTCGGGGTCGCTGCTTGAGGTTATTGGGGGGTGGGGGGGTGCAGATCCGTTGCTTGTGAAGTTCTGGACGCTCCAATCAGTTTGCTATGGCCCCCGCCCACTGAGTTCAGGACCCAGTCTGAGGAGAAGGTACCTTTGCCAAAGCGCTATACAGATTACGCAAAGCTACCTGAAGCCTGAGCTTTCATGGCTCCCCATTTTACAGATGAAGAAGTCGAGGCGCAGACAAGAGAGAGGTTGGCCTGAAATTTGCTGCGGGCGGAGTCTGATTCGACAAGGTCCCCCTGGAAGTAACCCACAACGGAGACATCCTCGGAGGAGGGGGGAAGAAATGGAGGCAGATGTTGTGCCTCTCTGCAGGTCCCACAGACTCTGAGAGGAGTGGGCCAGTTCATGGAGATGTAGTTGTTTCTGGCCACAGCAGGTGTGAGGGTTGCGAAAGGGGAACGAGTCGTGAGTTCCGCACTCCTTCAGTAGTTCCGTATTCAAATCCAGGCCCTACTTTTTGCCATTTGCCACCATCACTGCACTGGGGGCCTTAGTAACCTCTTTTAGAAAAGATGCCCAGTTTGTAGGGTTGCTGGTGAGGACTAGGTGAGAAGCCTTATAAAAAGCAGGTAACACAAGAGTGTGGCTGTCTCAGGCACCCCACCCAGGAGTGACTGTAAAGGTTCTGCTTCCAGTCTCCTGGAGGGTTTAAACAGGGCTGAGCCACTTACTTCCTGTGGGACTCTGGATAAATCACTTCACCTCTCGGCACCACCGTTTCCTCAGTATGGGAGTGTCTAGCGTTTAGTAAATGTTGGCTGTTATTATCGTTTCTTAAATCCTTGTTGATAGTATTTTTTACCACCCTTTTCAATAAATCTGCCTGACGTCACACACATCTGGGATCTACTGATACAAAGTTGGATAATTTGAGGCATGAGGAGATAACTTTTTTGAGCCTTTTTTTGCCCTCTCTGCGAAATGTGTATAACTACCCACCTCTTCAGAAGGAAGCAGATTGACAACTCTGTCAAGTGAAGGATGGGGATCAAGGGAAGAAGAAACCTCTAGACAAACAGCAAGGAGTATCTCCCGTTTCCCAGACCTCGGGCACAGCTTGCTGGCACCTTCCCAATCCCAGCCTGCACTGGCAAGAGGTTCCCACGAGCAGGGCCCAAGCCCTGATGTGTTTACATAGAAAGACCCAAAAGGCTCCCTGGAAGAGGTGGCTCCAGGAAGCTGGGTGGCTGCAGTGCTGTGGAATCAGTCCAGACATCCAGGACAGCACCAAGGGCATCTTGCCCAGCCATTCACATGTCTCTGCCCGTCCCCACCCCATCCCTTCTCAGTTTGCTCATCTATAAAACCAGGAAAACTACCCATACTGAACTGGGCTAAGATGAGCTTTAAGCCACCGTTCAGCTCCCTCTTATGCCTTGAGCAACCCTGTGGTGGAAAGGCCTTCATTCCTCCTTAAGGAGGAGAAAATGGAAGCTTAAGACTTGATAAGAGTTTTTCACAACTAGTAAATACCTGGCAGAGATGCACATCAGGGTTTGGCTGATTCTAAAAATGTCTGTATTTTGCCTGGGGCAGAAGTTGCTGTAAAGGTGGGAGGAAAGGCATCTGCAGTTGTTCTCAGCGATGAAGTATCTACTATTTCCATTTTCTTCCAATTAGACAGATGGAACGGTTGAGTCTGAGATGGGCTTAATTAGTAGCTAGGGCACACAGAGAAAGCGCATGCTGTATTATGGATTCCCGAATAGTTCGGCAGGAATCTGAAATCTCTCTTATTTAGTGGCCTCCAAGTTGGGTTAGATTCAAAATGCAGTTGACTGGGCATGGGCGAGGAGGGGAAAAGGAAATTTGGGGAGTTACTTAACAGACATAATTATATTTTTTAATTAAGGAAAATGGAATCTCTTCCAACTGCCCCACCCCCAGTTGCCTGGTGGGGAATAAGCAAGGTTTGTTTTACCGTAAGGATGAAGACAATTAGAAGCAATTATTCAGAATTCTGTTAATCATTTCTAGGGGAGGGGTTGGGGCATTGGAGCTGAACCCAGAGCTTGTGCCAGCCTTGGGAGGGGGTTGAAGGCTATCCCCAGCAGGAAGACCCCTCCCCGAGGTGATGCAAAAACAGTACACCTTGAGCTGTAGGCTTCGCAAACTGCCTTCGCATCCAGGACTTCACTTGTTCCTCAGTATCGCCCTTGGGTGCGAGATACCCTGCTCCTTCCTATACCCCACAGGCCTCGGCTCCTTCAACTCCAGCCCCTCAATTCACCAAAGAGGTACCTGCAGCTCAGAGAGGCATGGCCACCTTCCTGTGGTCACAAAAGGAGTCTGGTGGGAGAGCACATCAGTTCTGCCCGGGAGCCTCCCTGCACCTTCCAGGGACCCTCTGAAGCACAGACCCAGCCTCTCCAGGTCTGGATCCAGAAAGGTCTTATTTCAGAATCCCTGGGATTTGTCATGCCCCCACGGATCTGTGTCAGGTGCCCTGAAGATCCCCTGACACAGTGAGGGACACAATAAATATTGGCCGAGTTAGTGAATAAGTTCGGGAATGGAAGCAGTGGCAGAGACCGTAGGTACCTCTCAGCCGGCTCGGAAGATCGCCCTCTCCCAGTGACTAGGAATGAACCTTGAATTGTGAGGGGTAGACTCATGTGTCTTAACAATTGGGACCCACACTGGATTCTTGCGGGGAGGGGTCGGAGTTTTAAATTGTCCCCAAAGAAACACTGAAAGCTCATTTTGCCCCAAACCCTTAACTTGCTAGGCTTTCAATTAATCTCTACCTCCCCCCTCCTCTCGCCCGTCCCTTCACAGATGGAGAAACAGTTGGGGAGATTGTTGCCTGCCCAAGGTCATGCAGCAACTAAGTGATCCAGTCAGCATTTGACCCCTGGTGCATCTGACTCCAAACCCCAAACTGGTTTCTCTTTATCATCCTCCAGATCGCACTTCTCCTGCCCCTGACATGACGCAGCCAGAGAAACTCAGCATCCTGCTGTTATCTTCTCGGCTCACTTTAGCAATATCTTGACTGTGGCATTTCCCAGATTTCCTAAAACAAGAGCGTGTTTATACGATAGAAAAAATAGAAAAAGAAAAAAAAAGACCTAAATGTATTCAGAAAAATATAAACTCATAGTTTCTCCTCCTCCTAATAAGAGCAGGCAATGCTTACTGAGTGCTTAGTACACACCAGACCCTGTCCTAAGCACTGACGTGTACTCACTCATTCAATCCTCACAGCCCTATTTAGTAGATGCTATTTGATCTTCATTTTACTGAAGGGCAATCTGATTCTCAGACATGGAAAATCTAGATAAATATAATTTCTCTTTAGAACTGTGCCTGTACAAAGTGCATTTTCTCCCCATGCTCTACCTACCTTCCAACCCTAGAAAATAAAAGTCACCATCATTTAAATAGAAAAAATGAATTTTATTAGACCCACAAACTTTAAATATAGTTAGGCCTTCCTCATAATGCTAATTCTGTTCATAACTTAAAGTGCTTGTGTGTATGGTAGGTTGATAAAATTGGCACGTTTTCTCTTTTCCATCTCTTTGCAGCTCATGACTTTTTGCAAATGGATTTAGTCTTTGTGGGGAGGGTGGGAGAGTGAAGAGAAAGGACCTGGGCCTCGGCCAAGAACAAGGGTCCTGAGCCCCACGTGTCACTCACTTGCTGGGTGACTTTAAGCAGATGCTCCCCCTCTAGGGTCCCCTATTCACCTCCGTGGCAAATGAGGGGAGTGTAGTTACCTTTCCTGTCTCTTCTGGTTTTGTAGTTCTCTGATAAAGGAGTGTGTGTTCCTTCTTCTGTCTCCCGCCAGGCTGTCTGAGGGGTCCAGGAAGGTGGCGGCAGAGGGTGGAAAATATCCCAGGTGGTAGGGGACACTAGCGGGGACCCCCATTTTATCCTGGGCCAGCTGTGTATCCTGGGGCAAGTTCTCCCCCCTTCTCTGAGCTGAGCCTCACTCTCCCCATTAGACAACTGGGGCTAAACATCCTTATTTCAGGGTGGTGGGAAGATAAATGGGCTCGTGGATATAAAACTCTGGGAGAGGTTAGTCCCCTCCTGTCCCCTGGTGCTGGTCTCCTGTGTGAGAATAGAAGAAAGTCTCTGACTCAGCAGATGAGAAGCCTGGGAGGAAACCTTGTGGATAATTGTTAATGATACAATTAGAGCTGACACCGTTGGTGTGGACAATTGCAAAGAGGCTTACGAAAATGATGCTCGCCAAGAATCCTTGGGGCCTTTGAGCAGCCCAAGGAAGCTTTGCCCTGTGGTGGCACGGCCCTTCCCAGAAAAAGAATCTTAGAGAGTCTCTTGGACAGGACATGAAGTAACATCTAGGCACGTGACAAGAAAGTTATTCCCTTTTCAGTGACCTGATAATCAAGCCATTATACTCAGGAGACTGTCTCGGCACAACTTTAATACCTCGGCAATGATTGCTGACCTCCTGTGGACCAAGCACCAGGCTTCAGTCTTCAGGAGGCAACAGCATCTAGTGAGATAAGGACAGTCTTGCTTCCATTCTACTTATTTTCAGAGTGAACCCATCTACGGCTGGTAAATAATACTGTGACATTAATTTCCCTTTACAAATCATTTTTGTTGTTGCTGTTTTAAAACGAGAGTTTAGTTAAACGTTAATTAAATAATACTACTGTTGGTATTGGGATAAGGCCAACAATCATAATGATTGTTCTTTGGCAAGGGAACAATCGTGTAGGCGGATGCTTGAAATTCAGGTTAGCACTGATTTACAGGAGAGAACACTGCATTTCCAAAGGCACCAAATCTAGTTGGAATCCTACTCCGCCTCCTCCTAGCTGGGTGGCTGTGGGCAAGTTACTTCCCCTCTCTGGACCTTGATTTCCTTATCTGTAAAGCTAGGGGAATGGTGATCATTCTGATCTTCTAGGTTTGCAGGAAGAATCTACTCCAGAGATAATAGATAGATGACCATACCATGTTGGAGATATGGGGTTGTTTGTATTATTAGTAAACAATGAATGGGAGAATTTGGCCAAAACACTAGCTTATTTACCCTGGACCTCATTATCTGCTAGCTTAGTAGTAATTGTAAAAGAGGGGAAGAATTCTTTGAAAGCTGAAGGTTCTATTTAAAAATCACTTACCCTTGTTTAATAGATCCATCTTCAGTGTCTGGATATTTGGACTGTCTAACAAATACTTCCACAATAGTCAGGGAACTTCACTGTACTCTGTAGGCAAAATTCAGCTCCTCTAAATTGCAAATAAGGCAGAAAATGTTTTTTCCTTTGTCAGTTTTGTAAATGATGAAATGCGTTGCCCGATCTGTCGTTTTTTTCATTTCTTTCATCCTTCCTCCTTATTTCCCTCCCTTCCTCCTTTCCTCAGGCAGCTGTGTGCTGAATTAGTGCCACGCCTGGAAAACAGACATTACCCAGGCAAGTTCCTGCCCTCAAGAGTCTCCCACTCTAGTGGCAAGACAGCCTCATCAGTTACTCCACACAAATGTCAAAAGGACTGCCCCGAAGCCAGATTCATCTCTCAGAATTCTTTCACTCTCACGGTGTTGTCCCGAAGACAGTTTAATAAAACATCTGAGTACATTGCCAACATTTAAAAATCAGGGGACTTTCCCTAGAAATCTGGCATTCTGGCTTCTCTGTATCAATGTGCAGGTGAGTGGCCCCAGGTGTGTTCTCAAGCACTGATTCTTTTTCAGATGAGACATGCCTTCCCTATGCCTCACCAGCCAGAGTGTAAACCCTATTATGGGATATGATGGGATGCGGTTCCAGAAAGTACAGGGGAGCTTGTGGGATGGTGGGATGCCCAGAGGTGGGACTGACCCACTCAACCTTGGGTGTTAGGGTTAGGCTGCTGGAGGAAGTGGCATTTGGACTGAGCCACCGAGGGTGTTGCCAGGTGGAGAAAGGAAGAGAGTTGCTGGCAGAGGAGGTAGTATGTGAAGAGGGACAAGAAGTGAAGTGACCTGTGACCTGTGTGTTTGAGTTTCAAGAGGCTCAGGAAGAAACAGGGTGGGGTGGAGTGGGGGGTTGTGCTGGGGGTGCAAACAGGCTAGGGAGAAGGGTGGTAGAGGGAAGAGCCGCACTCGGGGAGCTGCAGCTCAGCGGTGAAGGGTCTTTCTTCTTTTTCTTTCCTTCCTTTTCTTTCTGTCATCTTTTTACTAAATTCTGCATTTCGAATTTCAAAAGCAATAGATATTCATGATAACCAGTGAAACAAATCAAAGATAAGTTAGCAATGAATAATTGCTCTCATTTTTTTTTGCCATCATCATAAGTAGGATGAACAATCGTGTATCCTTAGAGACTCCTAATTATATACAAACACAAAATAGCATACAGAAAAGTGGAAATTGATGGTGTTTTGTGTGTCCGTGTATATGTGTGTGTGTGTGTGTATGTGACTCTCTCTATGTAACTATCTGTGTGACTTGCTTTCTTGTCTAATTCATATCACAGACATCTCACCATCCATTCTTTTTATGTTTCATAGTAGGGCTATATTAGAATGCATTTCACCATTTCCTTCTTGATGGACCTTTTTTCCCCCAATTTTTCCTACTGCCAAAAATTCTTGAAAAAATAATCCCTGCAAACCTTCATACTCACACTTTCATTTTTAAAGGTTTAATTTCTAAAAACTGAGATTGCCAAAGCCAAGTGTGTATATTTTTCATCTGAACAGATATTGCCGAATTATTTTTTTTTAAAAACCCTTTTCTGGTGCACATTTCCACTAGCAGCATTCATTTCTCTCCCAGCTCTGCCAAAACTGGATAGCATTGCTCTGGTTTAATTTCTGCCACAGAGTGTTTTTTGAGCAAGAGAGTAATAGAGCTCCATATCCCTTTGAGAAACTCCCTGGGGAGCATTATGGAAAATGGGAGGGGGGGTGGGGGAGATGCTGGAAGTGATAGGACCAATGAGGAGGCTGTTGCAGGCTTCTGGGAAGAGGGGAGCAGCACTGAGGATGGGAAGATGAGGAGGGAATGGAGAGGTAAGTCAGGAAGAAGTAGAGATGATGGTTAGAGCATCCCGGGCCTAGAGGGTGCCCTGCTGGCTCTCAGGTCTGACTGCATGGTAAGGATGGGAGTATACCCTCCTGCTGTTTCTCATGTGCCTAGGGAGCAGCCACCCCAAGCGTCCTGTCCTCCAAGTTCAATTTCAATAACCTCACATGTCTGGAGCCCTGGGCCAAGGCAACAGGCCACTGAGAACAGAAGTGCTCTCTCACTGCATCTGCTCAGGGCCTGGGCGGGTGGGCAGGGCAGGGCAGGACGGGGCGAGCAGACAGACATGCTTCCATGCAGTGCGAGCCTTGGAGCCAGCCTTGCCAATGAAATCACTGGTGAGGTCACAATGTAGCTTGATAATTAGCAGCAGCGTTGTTTCACCTTAATCCTCACTGATTTGCTTTTTAACCTACGCAGCACCTAGCGACAGGTGTGTTAGCAACAACAGCATTCAAAGGCTTGGATTCCTAGAAATGGGCTAGACAGGTCCAGGCTGCTGAGGGAGGGGTGGGATTCCTGCTAATGTTCCTGGGGCGCCGCTGAGAGTTTTCCTCCAGCCCCCATGCCCCCCTCTCTCTTTTGCTCTTTTGCTTTCTCTCTGTTGCTTGGGCTCTTTCTCCCCTACTCTGGCATTGAAGACCAGACTTACTTTCTCACAGGGCCCCGTAGTGCCTGTAAGGCCCTGGGAAGCTCTGGAGCCCAGGGATGGGGCCGTCTTCTTCTAAAGGGTTTCCCCAACCCTATGGGAAGCTGGAGCAATGATTCAGGGCCCCGGGAGAACCAGAGATTGTCATCAGTACAGGACGGCCCGTACAGTGTGTTTGCTCAGCCCTTAAATGGTCCAAGAGAGTGTGGTAAATTTTCCTTGACCATGGGTCCTTCTGATCTGGTAATTAGCTCCATTCTCTATGGAGCACAATGTAGGGAGCTCGGATCTAATCACTGAGGTTTCTACCCTTGGCATGACCTCATAACTGATCCTTGAACAGTCACATGGACCTCCAAGCTCATGGGCATCAAATAGAGGTATTTAGCAATCCTGGACATGGATTAAAATGTGAGGGGTGGAATGGAAATGATCCATCCGGCCTTGACAGTGGGTCCTCAAACCAACACTCAGGTCCCCTCTTGGAAGAAGCAGATCTCATCTTCTCGTTCATCACCTCTGACCTGGCTGCATAGCACCAGAGGAAGAGTATACACCTCAGGGTCACTCAGACCAAAATGTGGGGCTGTGTGACCTCTGGCATGTCACTTAACCTCTCTGAATGTCAGTTCCTCAGCTGTAGAATAAGGTGGTAAGAGTACTGACCACCAAGAGCTCTTAGGAATATTAGTGGTGAAGGAGAGCCGGCACCTGCCACAGTAGGCACTTAACTCAGAGTGACAATCTTTGAAAACCAGTGGCTAAAATGACAGAGACCAACTGACTCTATAAGGAGGAGGAGGAAAGGTGATGGGAACTGTTTTCTTTGCCGCTACCTCATTCCATTTTGGAGGCTGGCTCTCGGTCACCTAGGCAATGCCAGGTCATGGAAGCCAAGCTCCCCGCAGAATGTGCGGCCCTGTGGAAGCTCCAGGTGGGGTGCCCTGCCCCCACCCGCTATGAGATTTGGGTTGCTCAAGTGTGTCCCTTGAGTCCAGGGGAAAAACTGAGGCTGAGCTATTAGCTGACACCGCGGTGTCAGCCCTTGCTATTGACAGAGATTGTTGGGACATGGGAATTAACCCTCACAGTGAAAGGGAGCTCAAAACCGGTTGATGTCACATTAAAACAAAAAAGAAAGAAATCACTTTTAAATTAAAAATTAAGTTAAAAAAACCCAGCAGAACTCCAAAATCAGTTGGCGTCAAGGTGAAGGGAGGTCCTCAGGTTTGTTTATAAACAGAGTTAAATAACTAAATAAAGGGGAGAAGAAGACGTGAAGCAGTAGAGTGTTTGGGGGGCTGACCTCTGTTTTTCATGGAGTATGTTTCCCATTACGAGGGGGAAAGGCAGGCCACACATGGGCAGAACGAAAATATGCAGACGGGAGAATAATTGGGGGTGTTGGGGTCGTGGGATAATCTGTGAGTTTGTTTTCAAAATCTTCTTGAATGTTTCGTTACTTTTATAATTGAAAAAAAAGTTTAAAACATCAACTCGAAGTTGAATTTGGCTGGAACGAACTTACCCTGTTGGTATGATTTCCCATATGATGTGTCCTTCCTTTTACTCCAGGAAAGGACCGTGGTGGTTTTTCTTTGTATTTCTTTGTTTCTCTAAAATCCACTTCATATCTCTCCTGCATGATCAAGTTTAGTTAGAATCCGGGCACCCATTTCAGAAGGGGTTCCCTCGCTGACCGGTTACAGCATGTGTAGTGGTAAGGCCTGGAGGCCACGTGCTGCCATTCATAAGCTTGACTTCATCATCCCTATTTACAGGTGGGGGACCCTGAGGCTAGGAGGGAGCAAGCCATCTGTCCAAGCTTAATCCGCTGTTATCAGGATAGAATAGGTTTCAAACTTCTGAGTTTATAAGTTCTCTTATAGCCCCCAATATTTCCCTTTCGTAGAAGGCATCTCCTTCTAGAGTCTCCCAGGAAATATGGGAATCAAGATAGTGTTATTTACCCTCTCTCTCTAACATGAATCTATGGGACCCTCTAAGAGCTTGCAAAGGGGGCAAACGTATAAAAATCTCTCTGAGCAGAACTAGAGATACACACGTAGAGAACAAATATATGGATACCAAGGGGGAAGTGGAGGGGGTGGGATGAACTGGGAGATTGGGATTGACATATATACACTATTGATACTATGTATAAAACAGACAACTAATGAGAACCTACTGTATAGCACAGGGAACTCTACTCAGTGCTCTGTGGTGACTTAAATGGGAAGGAAATCCCAAAAAGAGGGGATATATGTATATGTATAGCTGATTCATTTTACTGTACAATAGAAACTAACACATTATAAAGCAACTATACTCCAGTAAAAATTAACTTAAAAAATAAAATAAAACATATATTAATGAAAAAAATCTCTCAATCTCTCTCACACTTGCAGTCAACCAAGCATTTTCATTGTTGAGAAAACCCAAGTGTCATAAAAGCGATTTGGATAGAAAACAAATAAAACCCTGGTTTGGGAAGGAAAGCCAAAATTCCTCATTATCAACGACGCTGCCTCTGGATAAACATTTGCCTAATCCAATTCTTCTTCCTTTCTCCCCGCTTCCTTTGACTTTCTCGGGGAGCCGCTATGGCCCTGTTAGAACAGACGATGTTCAACGTTTCCATCACAAGGCATGTTTTTTGGGGGTTTATTACTCGGCTGTAGAAATGTGCTCTAGGCAAAAAGTTGGCATTAAGTCTCATCTCTGAGGTAATTGGTGGGGATTTTTTAAAACACCTTTTTTCTTTTTACAGACAATCTTGGAAAGGGTAACAAAAAACAAATCAAGAATTTACTGTTGGCAACTATGGGGTTTCACCCCCATGGGTTTTCCTCTTTAGTTTGGCTTGTTCTGTATTAATTTTGTTCTCCTCTGACCAGTTATTTGGAGGCAAAGTTATAGAGGCTATATCCCCAGACGTTCATCATCCATCCATTCATTCATTCTTCCTTTTGCAAATCTTTACCGAGTGCCTACTACATGCCGGACACTGTTCTAGACGCTGAAGACACAAAATATCCACGCGGTCTAAGCTCTTATGGGGCTGGCGTGCACACACACTCACACACAAACCTCATGTGTTTCTGGCCCCCAAAGAAATTCAATTTGCAGTAAGTGGTTGGCGTGGCGGAAGAACAGGGAAGGAGGTGCAGGCATGGGAGCTCTCACTTGAGAGAGGCTGGCCTGGGAAGGCCCTCCAAGGAGCTGACCTTTCCTCTAAGACTTTGAGGTTAACAGGAGCCTCGTGCCAAGTCTGGGGAGAAGCCGGGGAGAGAGGAAAGCACGCATGAAGGCTGGAAAGAGCCTGGTGTGTTTGAAGAACACAGAGAAGGCCTCCTTTTTAGACAGCATTGAATGCGGGGGAGGAGATAATAGTGGACACCTGTGTGGGCAGGGAGGCACGGGCAGATCAGGCAGAGGGTTTTCAGCTTTCATCCAAGTGCAAGGGGAAGCCGTGGAAAGATGCTCAGTAGAGCATGAAATGGTTGAATTCTATTTCTGGAAGGTCTTCCTGGCCTCTGTGCAGGAGGCTACTGCAGTTGCCGGGTTGTGGGCTGGTCCTAGAAAGCAGCGAGGGAGGGGAGAGTGTGGGATGGAGGGTAGTTGAAGGGAGACCTGGACACACCCTGCTGGTGGCGAGGGGGAAGAGGGCTCGGGGATGACCCAAGGTGGTGGCGTCCAGCTGGAGCCAGGGATGAGCATGGTGCCATGACCCGAGGTAGGGAAGGAGCAGGAAAGGTGAAGGGAGGGAGAGGTGAAGAAGGACTCCCTGGCTTCTGGTGCAGCCCAGGGTCGTTCTGATATTGACGGGTCCTGAGACAACGAGACTCACTCTGAAATCACTGCACATCACACATCCGTTTTGAGTGAGGATCCCCAAGTGCCTTATAAATAGTAATTAAAAGACATGGCATCCCAGATGGGCTGGTATAATTATCACCATTCAACTAAAGAGGAAAAGAATATTGTTCTTTGGCTTGGTGAGGAGAAGGCCTTGTCAGAGCGGTCCGTGGGCCAGTGGAGAATAGTAACCCGCTCTGGGTCCAGGCTGGACAGGTGCTAAGCCTGTAAAATGCACTGTGAGGTGTGTGCAATTAACACCCGTATTTTACAGATGGCAAAACCAAGATCCAGAGTTTCTTTCTGGGCTTTCTAGCCCAGGAGGGACTCAAACCCTCTGGGATTCCAAGCCAATAGTATTTTCACTACTCCTATATGCTGCCTCCAAGTAATTGTTCATTACATCCGCAAAGCATTTTATAGTTTACAATGCATTTAATGTTACAAAGCATTTAAACATGCGTCACTGGGCTTCCCTGGTGGCGCAGTGGTTGAGAGTCCGCCTGCTGATGCAGGGGACATGGGTTCGTGTCCCGGTCCAGGAAGATCCCACATGCCGCGGAGCGGCTGGGCCCGTGAGCCATGGCCGCTGAGCCTGCGCGTCCGGAGCCTGTGCTCTGCAACGGGAGAGGCCACAACGGTGAGAGGCCCGCGTACTGCAAAAAAAAAAAAAAAAAAAAAGCATCACTTTATTCATTCCTTACAATAACTCAGCTAAGAAGGAGGTGCAGAGGTGACTAGCCCCATTTTATAGGTGAGGAAATGGAGGCTGAGAGAGAAGGAAGTAATTGCCTATGTTCTTATAGCAGCAATAGTAACTCACATCTATATAATGAGTTATAGCTTGCAGAATGCGTTCTGGTTTTGGACATCACAATAGCTCCATGAGGTAAGTAGGCCTGGTGTTATTATTATTACTATTATTACCCTCATTATTATTAGTAGTAGTGTTGATAGTCTTCCCATATCACACATGAGTAAACTAAGATTCAGAGAAGGTAAGAAAGAAGATGAGAAATGAACATTTATATGTCACACCCAGAGCTAGGTACCATGGCTATGTGATCTCACTGAATCCTAGTAGCCCTCAGGAAAATATTTGCAAAGGCCTTCCTTCCTTCATTCACCGATTTATTCATTCATTTGATAAATGTTTACAGAGAGCCTGCTGTGGATCATTTACTGTTCTAGACACAGGGAATACAGTAGGGAATAAAAGAAAATCCTTGTCTTCACTGAGCATGTATTCTTTTGGGTGTGGGTGGAACAGACCATAAATAAACAAGTAACTATATACTATATGAGATGGCACTCATGGCAAAGAAGGAAAATAAAGCAGGATAAATGTAACAGAGAGGTGTGTGATGTCAGTTTGGTGAACGTGCTCAGGAATGATGGGGCGGTCTGATTTGGTGACAAGAGTGGAGATCTGAGTAAGGTGAGCAGAGAGGGCTTTCAGTGGGGTCTTGAAGGATGAGTAAGCACTGAAACGGTTTAGTGGGAAGCAGGGGAGAAACCCTAGTGTGATGATCACCCTGGTGAGAACAGCTTCTCTAGCTTGAGGGTTTAAAATGTGCCCAGACTGTTACAGTGTCACTTCAGTCCTAACCCTTACAACAATGATATGTGGGTGTTGAGGGAAATTGAGGCTGGAAGGTGAACTTCACTGTCTCATAGCTAATAAGTTGCAGATTCAAGGCTGGATCCTCCCCTGCCTGGCACCAAGCTGGCACTCCTGCCCATCCCACGTCCTCTGTGCGAAGGCCCAGGAGGAAGTGCAGGGAGTAAGGGGGAGGGTGATGGGAGTGAAGCCATGGGGAGGACCATGCACTTCAGGACTTGAAAGTCAGGCTACAAATTAGGCCTCCATCCCAAAGGAGGTGGGAAACCAGGGTGGGGGGATGTTAAATAGGGGCAAGACAGAAACAAGTTTATGGGGGCTTCCTTGGTGGCACAGTGGTTGAGAGTCTGCCTGCCGATGCAGGGGACACGGGTTCGTGCCCCGGTCCGGGAAGATCCCACATGCCGCGGAGCGGCTGGGCCCGTGAGCCATGGCCGCTGAGCCTGCGCGTCCGGAGCCTGTGCTCCGCAACGGGAGAGGCCACAACAGTGAGAGGCTCGCGTACCGCAAAAAAAAAAAAAAAAAAAGAAAAAGAAACAGGTTTATGTTTCGTTGAGAGCACTGTTTCTGGAGAGGGAAGAGGAGCATCTAGGGGCTCCTAGGGCATCCGGAGGGATGAGGGGGCCATTTACTGAGATGGGGAGGTGAGGGAAGCGGGGGCCTCCTCTCTGCCAGTCCTCCTGTTATCATGTCTAATGTCAAAGTTCTTCAACTGGAGTCCAGGACCAGTTTGGGGGTGAGGAGAGGAGAATGCCTGTGCAGCTGGATGGGAAAACATTACATCTTTATTTTGGTTGTCCTCCGAAATGCATCATTTCTTTTCATTATAAAAGTAAGCAGCAACCCAGAGCAGCACTACCAGTAACTGTGACTTTGTCACCTGTAGTGTTTTCAGGTCACATTACAGTTGTTACAGATACATTGAAACTTTGTTTCTACTATCACTACTTCAAAACTATGAAAGTCAGCACCAGCTGGTGTTGACTGATACATTAACAAAGAAACACCAGTAATAGCACATTGCAACCTTTTGATAACTGTATTTAAATACAATTAAGTGGCTTTGTTAGTTGATTTCATTCACTTCAAAACGTTACCCTGAGAGGACATCCATAGGCTTCAGCAGCTGCCAGAAGGATCCACCACACACAAAAAGGTTTAGGACTGCAGAAAGGAATCCACCAGTTTCCTGTGCATCTTTTACCTTCAATTCTCTGCACTGGTTCCCTAAGAGACAGTAGTGGTGATTCTGGCCTGGAGGCTCCTGGAGGCCGCGGTCTGGTCTTGTGCAACTCCTTAGGCTTGAGGTTCGTGGCTAGAGATCAGGCAATGTTATTTTAATTTGGAATTGATGTTAGCCAAGGGTTTTCCCCCACATCTGGATTTCTGGCTTCTCTTACAGAATCAGAAGGTCTGGCAACTCTGGGCCCCTCCACCTCCCATGGCACAACGACAGGGGTTCCGAAGCAGCCAGCCCTGTGGACGGAGTGCCCCTCCCCAGTTCGCCACAGCTCCCAGGCACCCAGGGGTACACTCCCCGATAAGCCCCAAGGCCTTTGAGGTTTTGGTCCCCAGGTTGGGGACAGGTGTGACTTGGGGATACCTCCAAGTCACACTCCAATTCCAAGGGGACACTTAAGGGCAAGTGGCAATTCACTGAACTGCTCCCAGCTGCCCCACTTTACGAGAGAACAGCTGAGGTTTCTCCAGGCCCAACTGGCAGGTCAGAATGCAGGCAAATCCTGACCCCAAGTGTTGCTTCTTGCTTCACTGAACTCGCTCCCTGAAAACCTTCCCATTGCTTCTCATCACAAGGAGAATATTGTCCAGGCTCTGGAGAAGGTCCCGAGCACCTGGGCCCTCACTCCCTTGCCAGCTTCTCCAAGCCCGCTTCCTTCTCGACCTTCAGGACAAGTATCATCTCCTGGGAGGGAGGGGTTCCCCAACCACTCTCCAAAATTGTGCTCCTGCCTCCTCCCCGCAACACTCAAACACTTTCCTGCCATCTCGCTTTCTTTTCCTCAAAGCTCTTACCATCATCCCAAAAGGACCTTCCTAACTTATTCCTTTACTCTCAGCCTCCTACTGGCATGCAGACTTCACAGAGGCTAAGGCCGGCATGCTGCTCCATCACGAGCTTTCAGTAAATACGGATGAATAAACAGACAGCAGGTGGAGGCCTTATGCCATCCTGGTCCTGCATCTCGTCTCTCTCCTCCCTCCATCGCTCACCCAGGGGTCAGAGTCAGGCTCAGGGACTGGGTGGAGATGACTGTTTAGTAACTTACTTGGTGATTTAAAAAAGCTGACTTTTAAACCTTTGTCAAGATACTCTTGCAGTAAAATGTTGTGCCTGTCGCTGCCTTCCTGGGGGTCACCGGGAAAATCATTGAACTTTTCTGCGCCTGGTTCCTCATGCATGTCCCAGGGATAAATAACACTTTCCTCCTGGGGCCATCTGCCTGTGACCAAGAAAGGCCACAGACCCGAGAAGTTCCCACCAGCACCTGAGCACATAGTAGGTGCTTGACTAAATACCTTGACCCCTTCATTCCCCATCCCATCCCCCCCACCCTTTCGCCTTTTCATTTGGAGCTGGAAGAAAGCACGTCAATCACAGGATAATTTATGCAGCATGATATGCCTTTATTATTCCACACTGAGTCGGGGCTTCTACTGTCCAATGAAGGTCAAAAGGAGGTATGGCTTTTATCTCTCCAGCAACTCTGGAAACACAGGGGGGAAGGGGGAAACTCCCAGAGGTTTCCTCTTGAAAACAAACAGATCCTCTCCCCTGCCCTGAATAGCTTTCCTCAATCAAAGCTGTAAAAGTCTGCAAGCAGCGGGACTTTGCCCTGAGCCTGGAGGGGGCTAATAAAGCATTGAATGGAGAGAGTGACCCCTAACTGGCAGAGGGGTCCCCGCTGGGCCCGGGCCCGCGCCTGCCGCCTCATGGAGAATCCAAAGGTCACGTGTCATTAGTCAGTGTCTTACAGTGACCCTTTCAAAATTATCGATAAAGGGGGAAGGCGACCCTTTCTGTTGAGAATCCCCCAAACGAGATTTTCTTCTCTCTTTTCTATCTTTTTTTTTTTTTTTTTCAATGTTGGAAAAGCTAGGCTGCGACATCTTTTTCTTGTTTGCTTTCAGAGGCAAAAAGAACCAGTTTGAAATCAGGAGTTTCATGCTTTGGGAGACATAAAACTCAGGACGTCGTACTTTTCTTTTTGATGCAGTTTTTCTGTGAAGGCTTGGGTCTGAGAAGCCATTCGATTTGGGTTCCCATGAAAATTTGTCTCGTTTGTCCTTGTCCTCAAACTCTTCTCAACAGTTCTAAAAACTCTCAAGGTGTATCTTTCCTCCTTCCTAACCTCAGTTTGGCCCAAGGCCTGGGACCTCTGTAAAGACATGAGGGGATGCACACGGTGCTCAAACAGCTGTTAACCTCTGGCCATCTCCTTCTCTTCCGCGACTCAGTTTCCTCGTTGGTACAGCATCCCAGGCCCAGGGGCAAGTGACCTGGATGACCTCAGTAGAGTCTGAGGAGAACTTGAAAGAGATAATCAGACCTTCCTCCAATGGGAAGAATGACAATGATCTTATTTCCTTTATTATTTACTTAGCCCCAGCAGGCAGTTTACACCTGAGTCCAACATGGGGTTGCGGTGGCATTAATCTTTAATCCATTACCCTCGGATTGCTTCGATGACATTCCTAGGTAGTCGTTATATTGCTTTTTATTTGTTGTACATTTTGTGAAGTAATTAAGGGCCACATCATACCTCCTCTGCAGTGCCTGCTGCAAAGGCAAATCTTGATGCATGCATGCGGGTGTGTGTGTACATGCGTGTGTGTGTGGGCAATACTGGTGTGTTGTATCCTGCACTTAGTAGAGAAGGTAGGAATCACCTGGAGTCAAAAATCCTCTGGGGAATTGCTTAAATCATTTCCCAGAGCACTGTCTCTGTGGTTATGTGTGTAGAACACTGTAGAGGGATAAACATGTACACGACAGAAACAGAAGCAGCAGCATTGGAACAAATTCCTTTTGCTTTGGACATCAGATGAAACGCTTGGCTGGTATTTAGAGGACAGGTTATATGAATATTTTTTAAACACTAGAATCTTGTTCCTCAGGGCAAGATGCTCAGAGGCACCCCACCCTATTTAAATCTCTCGTGTTAAAATCGAAGTTGAGTAAGTTGAATGCCCTTGTCATGTGACCTTCACAGTAATATTTTTTTCCACTTGCCATCTGTGGGTATTGGGTTACTTTAACTCCCAATAAATTAATATTCCCACCTCTCATTTGTCTCGTTGGAGGGGAATAGTTCTTGTGCAGGCCAGCACAGGCCACAGGTAAGCCATGTGGTTTTATAAAAGCGATGACATTGAACCACAGTGGTACGTGTGACTGCGGGTTGAGATTCCCCGCCCCCCATGCCTCCAGCTGGCAGCTGCCCGGTGGAGAGCTCAAGGCAGGAGCTCTGGGGTTGTTGCCTCTCCCCCCAGCAGAAGAATTCCTGGAGAAGGAACAGGGTCTGCATCATTGTCCTGCCCCTGGCCATTATTGGCACAGAGCAGGCATCCAGGAACATTTACAGAATGAGAGCATATGAAAAAGGAGCCTGGCCAGAGGCTGGGGGAGGGTGGGGGGAGGGGTGGGCAAGGGGGGATGAAGTAATAGAGGTATGAGAAGGGGAAATTAGCAGGAAAAAAAGTGGAGAGATGGGGCTGTGAAGGCACAGCTGTTATGTTGAAGAAACAGCTAACCAAACTGAGATCATTTTTAAAATGAATGATTCAAGGTCAGAACCTCTGTGCTCCCAGGGTTCCCTGACTAGAATGCTGGATTCTGCTCCCTTTCCTGACCTACTGGGATCTCTCCACTTCTCTCTACCCCCACCACTTGCTGCTTATAGTCCCAGCCTGGTCTACTGCGGGGGGCTACAGGCCCCTCGGAGATGAAAAGGAAGATCCATTTGCCTTCAGTTCCTCTGGACTGGACCAAGGCTTGGCCAGAGCAGCCACTCGGTGGCTTAGTGTTTGGTGGACAGCTTCTGAGTCCCACTGGACTCTCTGTTCACAAGCTGTTAAGAGCCCACCAGAGGCTCTGGCTGGCTTGACGTCAGGACCTCCTATGTTTTCCAGTTGTCCCCAGAGGACTTCCCAAACCAAGTCCCTAGCCAAGCTGCAGGAACTCAGCCTTGGTCCCTTCTTGAACATCTACCGGCCTGAGAAATGGGGCCCAATTGGGTTTGTCCTCCTGAGAAACAAGACACTAGGGTTTCTGGATGCCTCAGTTTTCCCACCTATAAAATGTGGCTTTGTTATACTTCCTACCTCATAGAGCCATTTTGAGGATTAGATGAACAAATGCATGAAGAGAGCCTGGCACAGAATTAGCTGCTATTATTATTGCTATTGCTGATTTTTAGTTTGTTTTTTACTTATTTTATTTTCATCTTTACTGTTTACTATTTTATTTTATTTTATTATTACTATGTGTTATTTCACTTCTTATAATGACATATATTTGTGCTATTGGTTTTGATTCTGTGTGTTCTTTTTATTATTGATAATCAGCTGTTATGATGGTGATGCCCAATGATTACATTTTTACCAGCCAGAATTTTTTTTACTGTCAGGCAGGAGTATGACATGCTCCTGTTGTCTCTATCAATGTATGCATCAATCTCAAATGGTCACATACGATGCTTAAATATCTTTCCCTGCTCACCTGTGGTGGAGAATTTATACATTTATTTATTCCTTTATAATATTTTTAAAAAATATTTTTAAATTGAAGTATATAGTTCATTTACAATGTTGTGTTAGTTTCAAGTGTACAGCAAAGTGATGCAGATATATATATATATATATATATACACACAAACATATGTATATACATACATATATATATATGTATATATACATACGTGAGTATATATATTCTTTTCCATTATAGGCTATTACAAGATATTGAGTATGGTTCCCTGTGCTATACAGTAGGTCCCTGTTGTTTGCCTATCTTATATACAGTAGTGTGTGTGTATATGTTAATCCTAAACTCCTAATTTACCTCACCCTCCACCCCTATTATCCCCTTTGGTAACCATAAGTTTGTTTTCTATGTCTGTGAGTCCATTTCTATTTCGTAAATAACTCCATGATTTCTTTTAAGTCACACAAGAGGCATCAAAATGTGACATGCCGGGCTTCCTTGGTGGCGCAGTGGTTGAGAGTCCGCCTGCCGATGCAGGGGACACGGGTTCGTGCCCCGGTCCGGGAAGATCCCACACGCCGCGGAGCGGCTGGGCCCGTGAGCCATGGCCGCTGAGCCTGCGCGTCCGGAGCCTGTGCTCCGAAACGGGAGAGGCCACAACAGTGAGAGGCCCGCGTACCGCAAAAAAAAAAAAAAAAAAAAAAAAAAAAGTGACATGCCTCATTTGGCTCTGTTCAGACATTTTAAGAGGGCACAGTTACCAAGAGTAGGGGGACAGTGTCACCTGCGTGCTGCACCTTGGCTTTTTCCCATGTGGAATGTGGACAATAACAGTATCTGATTCACGGGCCTGAGACATAAATGGGACACTGTAAAGCTGTTAACACAGAATGGTTCACAGATGTCTAGCCAGCGTTAGATAAGAGATGGTTCCTGGGACCTCAGTTTCTTCCCCAATAAATGGATGTGCTGCCTTACCGTGCCTTCGTCCCCTGAGGATCTGGGCTACCCAGTAGTGGGGAAAGTGTCCAGTTTTTGGTAAGTGCTACATCACTACCAATTCCCCCCTTCCTCTCACTTGCTCACCCTTGAATCCCCAAGAGCCCTTGTGAAAGAGAAAAGGAGAAAATACCCAGCATGGCCTTGCCCATTGCAGAAGCTCATTCCCACAGGGAGCCCTGAAGTATTAGCCCAGCCAACAGAGCATTGAAGTGAGACAGTACACGGTACCCATCACTTCAGGGGCGGAGGAGACAGCAGGATTTTTTTCCCCCCTCTGGGGGGTTGACACTTTATTAGCATAGAGATAAATAAGGCCAGATAAGAGTCTTCTGGTTTTATATCTGGGGCTGTAGGAACTTCGTCTGGGAGAGAAAAAAACAGGACATTTCTTGCTGGAGCGAAACCCAGCTAGCTGGGAGGAGGGAGGCAGAGGCCCACCAGGATGTGCAGCCAGCAGCTTCCCAGCACGGTGGGAAGCAAGTTTTGACAACAGCAATGCTAATTGATTAAATGTTCTCATCAGAGATTACAGTGCAGAGAGTGACCATATTTTTATTTCTTTTGGGAGGGAGGGCTTTCCCTTCCTTTAATAATTCTATTTATCCCTGTATATTCTATTCCAAACTGCAAGAGGCCCCGGTTAGTTTAGGTGAGTTATTCCTGGACCCTGAGGCTAAATCACTCTTCATCCTAAATAATGTTTACTACAAATGACCTTGTGCAATTGCCTTTGGTTTTCTGGGTTTGATAGGAATTTGAGCCTGTAGCTGGCTGGGACCCTGGACTTTGGGCCATAGGATGGAATCCTGGTTCTGCTTTATACTGGTGTGTGCATCAGGGAAGGGATTTTCACTCTCTGGGTGGGCTTGACTTTTCTTATCTGTAAAATGGGGATTTAATATATCCCTTTCTTTAAAAAGTTACTGTGCAGGAGCAGGTGGGGGGAAAAAAAGCTTTCTTTAAAAAAACAAACAAACCAAAAAAACAAATAAAAACCTGTGGTGAAAGACACTCTTAATATAAAAAGGCAGCCAGAGACTGGGACAAGACATTCACAACACATGTATTTGACATAGGATGTGTAATCAGAATATATAAAGGATTATTTCAACTCAATAATAAGACAAATTTAAAAAATGAGCAAGTGGTTTGGACTCTTCACCAAAGAAGTTATGCAAATAGTCAGTAAGCCCATGAAAAGATACTCAACATGATTAATCATCAGAGAATTGCAAATTGAAACCACAATGAAATACCACTACACACTCATTAGAATGGCTAAAATTAGAAAGACTAACAATACTCCTGTTGGCCAGGGCTTGAAGCAGCAGGAACTCACATACACTGCAACTGGAAATGTAGAATGGTAAGACCACTTAGATAAACATTTCGGCAGTTTTTTAAAAATAAAATTAAACATATTCCTATTACATGCCCTAACAATTCTACTACTAAGTTTTTACCCAAGAAAAACTTGAAAACTTGTACAGCAGTTTTATTCATAATAGCCAAAAACTGGAAACAGCCCAGCTGTCCATGGGAAGGGAATGGAAAACTTGTGGTATACCATACAAAGGAATACTACTCAGCAACAAAAAGGAATAAACCAGAGATACATGCAACAACATGGATGAATCTCGAAAACGTTATGTTGAGCAAAAGAAGCCACACAAAAAAGTATGTATTGTATGATTTCATTTCTATGAAGTTCTAGAACAGGCAAAATGAAGGTACAATGAAAGAAATAAGACCAGTAGTTATCACTTGGGGATGGTAGGAATAGTCTGGAAAGGGGCATAAAAGAACTTTCTGGGATGACGTTCTCTATGTCTGTTTGGGCAGTGGTCTCATAATTGCGTACAAATTAAATGAGACATCATTGAGTTCTACTCTTAAGATTTGTGCACTTTATATACATAAATTATACCTTAATACAGTCATGTTAAAAACATAATCAGACATATTATTCTCATTATTGAAAAGAGAAAAGCAGACCAGTTACAATCCAACTCAATCTGGCTGCCCAAGAAATTCTCTTTCTTAAACTGACCCATTGGCAAATTCAATTCTATTTTATTTTAAAAAATGCATATTTTCAACCAGAATGGCTACAATGGAAAAAAAACAGACAATAACAAATATAGGTGAGAATAAGGAGCAACTGGAACTCTTCATGCATTGCTAGTGGGAGTATAAATTAGTAAAACCACTCTGGAAAATTGTTTGACAATATCTGATCAGGCTAAATATTTGTATACCTTAAGACCCAGAAATTCCATCCTGAGTATGTCACCATATAACTAAGTCCACATGTCCACCAAAAGACAGAGGCAAGGGCTTCCTTGGTGGTGCAGTGGTTGAGAGTCCTCCTGCCGATGCAGGGGACACGGGTTTGTGCCCCGGTCCGGGAAGATCCCACGTGCCGCGGAGTGGCTGGGCCCGTGAGCCATGGCCGCTGTGCCTGCGCGTCCGGAGCCTGTGCTCCGCAACGGGAGAGGCCACAACAGTGAGAGGCCCGCATACTGCAAAAAAAAAAAAAAAAAAAGAAAAAGAAAAAAAAAGACAGAGCCAAGAATATATACAGCAGCACTCTTTGTAATGGCTCCAAACTTGAAACTATCCAAATGGAAGTTTCAGTGGAATGCCTAAATGGATTGTGGTACAGTCATACACCAGAATACTACACAGCAAGAATGAACCAAATGCAGCTACACACAACACTGTCATATGGAGCAAAAGAAGCCAGACTCAAAAGAATACACACTGCAGAATCCCACTTACATAAAGTTCAAAAACAGGTAAAACGAACCTATAGCAGAAAACATCTGAACAGTGGTTGCTCTTGGCGTGGGAAGTGGCAGGAAGTGATCGGGAAGGGGGCACGCAGAACCATTGTGGGATAAGGGAAATGTTCTAGATCTTGATTGTGTTGATGGGTTCCACTGGTGTATACATTTGCCAAATTCATCAAACCATGCTTTTAAAATGGTTGCATTTTGTTGTATGTAATTTGTACTCCTCTAAATTTGATTTTTAAAAAAACCCATTTCAGAGGTTGATTGGAAACTAACTAGCACATATAACTTCTTAATAAATATTAATAATTATTATTTCTGTCATCACTGAGAAGCATGTCAAGAGCACTGAAAGGGTGTTAGTTGATGAACTGATAAATATCCCTCTCCCCCAAATTAGAAACGTAGAGATGAATTTGATCCTGGGTCTGAGAACTTGGTAAAAGGAGTCAGCCTTGGAGGGCAGGGTGGGGAGAGGTTTTAGATAGGGCCACAGGAAGAGGATCAGTCAGCCCAGCCCCCACATCAGGCTTACCTTTCCTCCTGGGGACCCACAGCACTGCATTCTGAGATTGGGGCTCAAACAACCCTCATTGCTGTCAGGTCTGAGTTTGCCTGCCATCCTTTTAAAAGCACATTTAGTTGTATATTTATGTTTGTTTGATAGTTGTTTTGTTTGTTTTCGTTTTATAAAAATGGTATATGCTCTTTCACAAGCAATTGTAAAACAGAGAAGCAGAAAGAAGAAAATAACCCCAATTCCCACTCTTTGAAAATAACCACAGTTAAAGTTAGGTGGATTTATTCCTAATCTTATCTGAGTGTAGATTCTTTCTTGCTATGGTTGGGATCATACTCTAACAGAAGCAATTTCCACACCTTCATAAACTTTCTGCCAATGCCATTTTAAGGTACAGAGCATGCCCTGTGGTCTTATTAACTAACTCCTCCTTCCTGTTGTAAAGTTTTCATTATTATAGCTAATTTTAAAATGGTTATCATTATTCAGAAAGTTTTTTTCCCCCTGTGATTAATTTTCTCAGAATAGAGTGTAAAAAGAGAATTACTGTGCTATAGGAATATTTTTTTTTGTTATGTTATACTATATTTATGTATTTTATTTTTATTTTATTTTTACATCTTTATTAGAGTATAATTGCTTTACAATGGTGTGTTAGTTTCTGCTGTACAACAAAGTGAATCAGCTACATGTATACATATATCCCCATATCCCCTCCCTCTTGAGCCTCCCTCCCACCCTCCCTATCCCACCCCTCTAGGTGGTCAAAAAGCATGGAGCTGATCTCCCTGTGCTATGCAGCACCTGCCCACTAGCCATCCGTTTTGCATTTAATAGTGTATATATGTCAATGCTACTCTCTCACATCATCCCAGCTTCCCCTTCCTACCCTGTGTCCTCAAGTCTGTTCTCAACGTCTGCATCTTTATTCCTGCCCTGCCACTAAGTTCATCAGTACTGTTTTTTTACATTCCATATATATGCATTATGCTATAGGAATATTTTTAAGGCCTTTGATAGATAACGATCTTCAAAAACCTGGCATCACTGCTGGTCACCAGCAGCAGCACGTGAGTTCTAATTCCATCACACAGGGAGTACTAGGTTTTATTTTTTTTAAATCATTTGTATTTGGAGAGGCAAATAATCCTTCCTTTCTAGTGATATTCTATGATTCCTTAAGACATTGATTATTTTCCCATATATTAGTCAATCAACTGTATTTCTCCTTTTGGTAATCATCAATCATTGACCTTCTCCACTCATCAGTTAGGATCTCAGATTCTCCTTTTGTAGGAAGATCACTGAGCCCAGAAGTGGGTAAACGACTAGACTGAACTCTTGACCTCTCTGTGCTTTCTGAGATGAATCAGGAGCTCTGCCCCAGCCCCCAAAGCACAGATTCTCAAACTTCATTGTGCACCAGATTCACGTGGGAGGGAGCTGATTTAACTGAAAGATGCCTGCACCCACCCGCTGAGATTCTGAGTTAGCAAGACTGTGGTGGGCTCTAGGAATCTGCATTTTTAATAAGTGTATCCCAAGATGATTCTGATGCTGGTGGTTGATAGAACGAGCAACAAAGTGAAAAACATTGCCCCAGAGGGCTGATGGTCATTATCATGATGGTCACATGGGCAAGGTGAGTTTGGGTGATGAGGAATGAAAGGACTCAGTGTCACTAGAGATCACCTAGTGTAGAGTAGGCACTCAATACAGGCTTATTTCATTGGTTGATGCGTCTTAAGTCCAGGCACTCAGTAAGTGCTCATTTACTATTATTTCTGCTTAGCGATTAGGGGCTAGGCATGCAACAGACAAGTAAAGACAAGTCACACCAGGTAAATTTAAGTGGTAGGCAGACAATAGGTGCTCAGTAAATGTGTGTAACAAGCAGCCCTGTGGCAGTAGGTAGCAGCGACTGGTCTTAATGCAGCCCAAATATTATTTCAGGGAGAATGGTGCTGCTGGAAGGTTTCTTGGGTGCCTGGTCTGGGAAACTGAAGGAAGAGGTTAAAAGATCAACATACTTACATTCCAGGCTCAACCAGAAGAACTGGCAGATCCTGTGAGCCAGACTGTCTCCCCAGACCCTCAGGCTGGTGTCTCTCATTACGTGATTTGCCTTTTTCTGTGGTTTTGATGTCAAGACTTGAGCCTTTTTAGAAGCTCATTTGCCCGTGGCAGCAGCCTTAGAAAGGTCCATCCCCTGGCCAATCCTAGCCAAATGCCCATTCCTGGGTACCCCCTTTTCTTTCTTCTGGACTCCATCCTTCCATACTTCTGGAGATGAAGTCTTCCCTAAGACCCATGGGGAGAAACATAACTCTCTTCCTCCATGGAGCCCTCCAAAGACTTTTAGAAGGGTACAGAGGTGGGGGTCATTCTTTGAAAGACAGAACCCCTCTTCTGGGGTGCTGGGGGTTTTTTTGTTTTTTTTTTAAATAAATTTACCATCTATACTATTTTTTTAAATTGTATTTATTTATTTATTTTGGCTGTGTTTGGTCTTCGTTTCTGTGCGTGGGCTTTCGCTAGTTGCGGCGATGGGGGTCCACTCTTCATAGCGGTGCGCGGGCCTCTCACTGTCGCGGCCTCTCTTGTTGCGGAGCACAAGCTCCAGACGCGCAGGTTCAGTAGTTGTGGCTCACGGGCCTAGTTGCTCCGCGGCATGTGGGATCTTCCCAGACCAGGGCTCGAACCCACGTCCCCTGAATTGGCAGGCAGACTCTCAACCACTGCGCCACCAGGGAAGCCCCAGGTTTTTTTTGTTTGTTTGTTTGTTTTTTTGCAGTATACGGACCTCTCACTGTTGTGGCCTCTCCCGCTGCGGAGCACAGGCTCCGGACGCGCAGGCCCAGCGGGCATGGCTCACGGGCCCAGCCACTCCGCGGTACGTGGGATCCTCCCGGACCGGGGCACGAACCCCTGTCCCCTGCATCGGCAGGTGGACTCTCAACCACTGCAACACCAGGGAAGCCCACCCTGGTTTTTAATAGAAGAGCAGTAGTAACTCTGATTTCTTTGTGAATTGAATGCCATTTGGTGTTTTCAGGATATACTCCTTGTGTTTGCCTGGTAAACAGTGTCCACGAGCCTTGTGGTCCAGCCAGTCTGCAAAATTCTATTGTCAGCCCTGTGGAACTCCTGAAACACAATACCTCATAAGTATTCACCACAGTGTTTCCTTATGAAATAAGGGAAATATTGTCTGTTCATGGAGGTGTTTGCACATAAGTTATACTCTTCTGACTAGAAATAGCATCCATGTGTGTCAGCCGGCTATACCCTCTGCAGCTAAACTCAGAGATTGTCACAGATATTGGAAGGAATAAAGACTGGAAGCATGGCAGGAAGGGAAAGAAGGAGGGTAGAAAGAAACTATGAAATCCTTAGCAGCCAACAAAAGAGATGCCAAGAATACACAGTGACATAAGATGTCCACAAGCCATCTGTAATTGAAAAATGTAAGTTTTATAGCAGTGCAAGTTCATTATCTCAGAAAAATATATAAACCCAGAAAAAAGTCTGGAAAGATATTTATCAAAGTTTTAAAAATGGCAATCACTAATGCAATTCTAGGAGATTTTTACTATCCTTTTAAAAAAATTTCCATGTGTTTTCAGAAGTTAATACAATAAATATATTGTGCTTTTCCCATATATTCAAAGTATATACCCAAAGAGTGTTAAATGAAAAATAAAGTTTTCCTTTCTTCACAACCATCATTCCTATTTTTCAGAGCTAAATATGATTGACAGTTTTATTGTGTGTAATCTCAAAAAATTCAAAGCATAATAAAAATGTATACATTAGATGTGTGTGTTTTTAACACAATAGTATCATCCTATATGCATTTATTGGGAAATTTCTGCTACCTTATTCTTTTACATAGCTACATTTTATTCCATAGTATGGATATGTCACAATTTATCTATGTAGTCTTCTCTTAGTGATTATTTAGGCCATTGATTGTGGGTTTTTTTTTTATTCCTAAGTATTATATTGTAATTTTAAAAAGGAAGGAAAGTAGGAAAGCAGGAAAGTAGTCAGGGATTTTATCACCAGGGGGACATATCGAGATACAGAGCAAAGGATTACAAAAGACACAAACAGCCAACTGAGTGAGTAAAATAAAACTCAACAAACCAAAAATTCTCTAGTAAACTTCTTCCTGGCCCTGTCTCCTATTCTTCTGAGCACCCATCCTAAGAGAATGGGAGTGTTCTTAATAACCCACTGATACCACAAGTCCCCAGAAGGAACAGTTCAATGACATTTCAGCAATTTCTTCTTTGAATCCAGGACACACAATTCTTTACCTATTGGCTTACAGATACGTACCACCCTCTGGTAGAAGTGTTGGATGTATGGGTTTTATCATTCAGGAGAGAGATCAATGCTTTGCTGAATATCGGATTATGCAAACCTAAAACTTCCCAACAGGCCGGGAAATAGTTGAGTTTGGAAGTGTTAGGGGGATGGGGGTGGACTTGGAACACAGGTGTGTACAGTGTGCTGTAGTAGAAGTTTTGTATTATAGTAATCCTGTTTCCATTTTGGTACACTCTAGCCAGGATTGAATGTATTAGATGAAATCTGAGGATCTTGTTCAATCTGAAGCCCCCTTTGTCCCCTTCTCTCCACTCCTTTTTTTTTTACTTAAAACATTTTTATGATGATTTAGGTGGAAGTTGGTTTTTGTAAGTTAATGTTGGTTCCAGTCCTTCAGATCTGCTTTATAACATTCACTGTACTAACCCTTCTTCAAATCAGGGTGGGGGTGGTGACGCGGTTTAGTTATGTCCTCAAGACAAAGTCTTAGTGAGAAAAAAATAAATGTCCTTTAGTTATATTAAAAAAAAAAAAAAAAAAAACTTCATCTGGAAGGCTCAGAGCAGGTTTCACAGAAGAGGGCACAGTGGAGTTGGGTCTTGAAGGATGAATAGGAGTTTTCTAGCTACAGACTAGAGGAAGGGCACATTAAGAAGATGAAATAGCCTGTGCAAAGACCTAAACATTTTAAGTAAGGTTTGTTTGAATAATGGTGAGTCAACTGGTATGGCTGAAATACGGGGAAGTGGCTGGAATAGCCTAGAAAGACAAGTTGGGCCAGGTTGTGAAAGTCTTTGAATGCCAGGTTAAGATTTGATTTTTCAGTCTGAGGGCAGTGGGGAGCTATGGAAGGTTTCAAGCAAGGAAGTGACACAATAGAGATGATCACATTGGCAGGCAGAGTGACTGGACATGGAGAGAGTTTGGAAGCAGGAGGATAGACTAAGGCAAGACAAAGAACACTGGGAGTTTTGTTTGTTCCTTGGTGATCCAAGTCCTTATCAGGAGAGCTAGTAAGTATCCCACTAAGGATATTTCACTTTTAGGCATTTCTCTTGTAACCAAACTCCCATATAGGATAACATACACGGGCATTTCTTGCAATATTACCTATATTAGATGGAACTATATAAAATTGTTATTTTTGTAGGTCCAAAAATGGTCAGATATTGATAATTTCATATGGTTCAACTTAATAGCAGCAAAAGATCAGCCAAGACCTCAATGTTGATCAACAGGAAACTGGTCACTTGTGGCATCTGTGTGGATGGACCAGCTTTATGTAAGTGTGTGTGTGCTCCAGAATTATCTTTAAGATCTATTAAGGACTTACTGTTTTTTTAAGATATGATAATAATATTATGTGTATATTTCAAAAAGAATCATCTTTTAGCTAGACAACCTGAAATATTTACAGTTAAAATAATACGATGTTTGATATTTACTTCAAAATAGCCTGGGGCAGGGTGGGGTGGGCGGGAGGTGGGTTGAGATAGAGGATAAACGAGATTGGCAGAGAATGGATGCTTGTTGAAGCTGACTGGTGGACACATGGGAATTCATACTACCCTTCTGTCTACTTTTATATAGGTCTGGCAGGTTTCCATAATAACATGTTTTTGAAAATGCACAATGTAGAGCAGTTTTTAAAGAAAGCTGCTAACTGTGTAAAAGTACGTGCATGCACACGTACTATATGCTGGTATAGGCATAAAATATTTTTAGAAGGAAGGTCAGGAGACGGAGTTGTACTCTTTTTTACTTTAAAAAAAAAACCCCAAAACACCTTATCCATGTATTATTGTGACCCAGCAACCCCACTCCTAGGCATATATCCAGAGAAAACCATAATTAGAAAAGATACATGCACCCCCAACGTTCATTGCAGCACTATTTACAATAGCTAAGACACGGAAGCAACCTAAATGTCCATTGATAGAGGAATGGATAAAGAAGATGTGGTACATATATACAATGGAATATTACTCAGCCATAAAAAAGAATGAAATAATGCCATCTGTGGCAACATGGATGAACCTAGAAATTATCATACTAAGTGAAGTAAGTCAGACAAAGATAAATATCATATGATATCACTCATATGTGGAACCTAATTTAAAAAATGATACAGATGAATTTATTTGCAAAACAAAAGCAGACTTACAGATATCGAAAATAAACTTATGGTTACCAAAGGAAAATGTGGGCAGGATAAATCAGGTGCTTGGGATTAACATACACACATCACTGTATATAAGACAGATAACCCACAGGGACCTACAGTATAGCACAGGGAACTCTATTCAGTATTCTGTGATAACCTAAATGAGAAAAGAATCTGAGAAAGAATGAATATATGTACATGCATAACTGAATCACTTTGCTGTACACCTGAAACTAACACAACATTGTAAATCAACTATACTCCAGTAAAATTTAAAAGTAAATAAATAAATAAAAAGTAAAATAAAAGTGCAATGTAAAAACAAACCAAAACGTAGACCTGCGTCCTATTTGCAGCTCGGCACTAACTCCCAGTGTGTGCTGCCCTCAGTTTGCTCATCCAGAGACTGTAGAGAGCAGTGCCTCCCTACCCGGTGTGGTTGGAATTGAACTAGAAATAACGTGGGCAGATTGCACAGCCCAGGGCCTGGAATAGGGATGGTTCTTAGGAATAATGATAACAGTAGTGAAGGACACATCATGAAATTGTATACAGGAAAGAAAGTCCTATGGGGCCTTTGGAAGGACCATGCGATGAAGTGTCCAGGTGTGATACCCGTTTCATACTCCCTGTGTCCTTGCTCCTCATTAGGCAGGGAGGCCGGGTTTCTGCCCCCAGCTGTCTCCAATAATCAGATTCACGAGACCATGGCTCCACTGTACCCGTCACTTCCTACCTGTGGACTCTACTCAAATCTCAGGCTCCTTCCTCCGGGGATGAACCCGAAAGCTGACTCAGCCGTTTTTCCATGAGTTCATTTCTAGGGTGAGCTAGAGGCAGACCTTTGCAAGGGCCAGAGAGGACTTTGCTGGCTCACATTTCATCAAACTCTTCCATGGTGACGCTGGGGACGAGCACAAACAGCCCATGCATGAATTCCAGTCCAGGGGAGGGTAGATTACACCTCAGCAGACTGTTGAGGGTGGCTTGCGGGCTTCTGGGGTTGTTTGTCTAGCACCCGGACACATATGAGGCCTGAACCTTGGCCCCCTTTCTCACCAATAACTCCATCCCCACTAGGGTCCCCATCTTCTCACTCGCACCATGGGTCTCTCCAGGGCCCAGAAGGTCAAGGAGGATCAAACTAGCAGTGAGGTTCTGAATCCGACAAGTTGATGCCTCTGGAAACTAACGGTGAGGGTTAGATGCCTTAGGCAGCCTCTAGTGGGAGATTATTTCCTCCACTTTCTTTATTTTTTATTACAAAGGGGATTGTAAAAATTCTTTTCTTTTCCTCCATAACTAACCACATGGATTTGAAATGGGGGGCCCCTTGGTGAAAAGGGGAATCTGAAATGCGTGTCTGCAGAGAAGTATCATTTGGAAAAGGAAAGTGATCTCTGGAGCAGAACTTTCAAAGGCAGAAAACGGCAACAGGTACTTTAGTCACTCACCAGTTGATTGTCACAATCAAAAGCTCGAGGAAGGGAGGGAGGAATATCAATTGAATGAGCTGTTTGGCTTTGGGGACACAGATAAAGTAGGAGATGGGCTCGCTTCTCCCAGATTGGCCCAAGATGAGCCATTGTGACAGGTTCCAAGAAGCCCAGGCTTTCAGGCGAAAGGGCTCGATTTCTCACTCCTGATAATTATATAAATAATATAATACATATTACGTATTATTATATATTATATATAAGTGTCAACATATACTGAGTATTTACCTTGTGCAATAAACTGTCTGTGATAAATTCATTTTACGTGTGTCTATGTATTTAACCAACACAACAACCTTTGAAGGGGATGCTCTTTTATTCCCATTTTATTGATGAAGCAGTAGAGGTACCCAGAGATTAAGTTCCCCAAGGTTACATGGCTGATGGATAGCAGATCTGAAGCCAGGTGGGCAGGCTGACTCACTAAACTGTGCTTAATCTGCAAAAGGAACAGAAAAGAAATAAACACTTTCCAAAGGAGTCTCAGCGCACTCTTAGGTGTCTTACCTGGCTAACAGCCTCTCCAGCACCTGTGAGCTAGGTATGCTCACTCTTAGGTCTCTTGTGGTTACAACCACAGAAACCCAATTCAAACTGGTTTGGGGAAAATAAAGGGGAACTTACTGGAGCCCATTCCTAAAACTACAGGGCAAATTCTGGCTTCAGGCATAGCTGTCCCCAGGATGTGGTTCCTTTCAGCTTCCTCAGGTCTGTTGCTGTACCTGCCTCCTGGACATGGGAAGAAGATTCTCTGATTCAACGGGCCTGTGTCACTATTGAAAGCCAAACCACGTGGACTGCAGCAGGTCAAGAAAGTGTCCAAAAGGAAAAATCAAGGTGCCATTACCAGAAGGGAAAACAAGCCTGGATGTGCCCAGTTGAATGATGTCCATGATTGTATGTCCCTGTGGGAGGAGGTGGGGAGTCACAGCCAGGAAGTGATGGCCCCAGACTCTTTTGACTATACAAGTTGGTCTCTAGCAGTAGTAATAGTAATAATAACGATGATGATGATAATCAATACCATCCTCAGGTTGTTATGAGGAATGTATCACAGTGCCTGGCACATAGTAGGTGCTCATTAAAAGTTGCTGCACTGAACTGAGTAACAATTTTCATGAATCAAAGGCATCATGTGGCAATACTACCAAATTCTGCTCTGGCAAATCTAACATAATAGGATATTCTTTTCTCTTCTGGCATTAAAGCAGAAAACAAATCTGTTTCGTTCTTTCAAGATGCAGAATAACAGAGGAGGCAGAGGGGTGGGGTGGGAGGCGGAGGGAGGAAAATCTATCCTCACAAGTCCTTCCAGGTATTTTTACACCGAAAGTCATGCCTCCAACAAAGACTCTCACAGGCTCCCTGTGGAAAGCTGCCCGTTCATTTCTGGGTGGTGACGGCAGCACACACAGATTTCTCAAAAATGATTTCTTTACTTGCTCCAAGCTGAGCTCAAACACTTGGCCCAGATGCAACTAATCTTTGATCCAGATTTAATGAAGTCACAGACATATGCCATTGGGATTTGAGACACACTCAGGGAAAAGTGTCGGCAGAGCAATTTGCTAAGACAAATGAATGACTTTTGGCAAATGGGTTGAGAGCCAGGGTCAGAACGAGCTCTGAGAGAGGCAGGGGAGAGGCCTGGCTGTGAAGGATCAGAGTTTCTATGCCATAGTCAGATATCAGCCCTTCTCCATCAGCAGACCAGGGGTGTAGGTGATAAGGGCTGGACAGAAGCCTGTACAGGGTGCAGGCGCTGTGTGGACACACAGGAGGGGCCAAGAGTCAGCTGGGGAGTGAGGGAAACATCACAGGGGTCCAGATGAACGAGGAGGCTTGAAAGGAGGCTTAAGAGTCATGGCAAAGGAAAGTTCTGGATAGATAGATGGTCTCCGGACAGTAGCCGCCGGGGGGGCGGGGGGTGGGGGGGTAGGGAGAAAGACTTCCTCACCTCCGTTTATACCCTTGTGTGTCTTAAATTTTGGATGCTATGCATGCATGTGACTTCATAAATGCACATTACAAATACATAAAGTATGCAATTTGTATATATATGTATGAGATAATAGATTCTATTCGTACACGTGTGTTTGTGAAAATTTAAGAAATGAACTGGAAGGCTAGTTTTTGCTTCTGGGGAGGAAGGAAGAGATCGAAATGGGTGGTAGATGGTTAAGGGGAATTAAGTTTTATCTGTAATGATTTATTTTTTTTAAGAAAAAGACTAGAAGCAAACACAAAAGCTTATGGGCAATGGGATGTCTTCCTATTATTGTTGATGGTTTTACCATGTTTGTAAACATTTTCCAAAACAAAGCAAGACCTATCAGAGCACAGGCCTGGCACGTCTGGGGAAGTGCAAGAGAGTATTAAGTGTGAAGTTCAGTTTCTGATGGCGGGAGAGGAGGGCTTGGAGAACCACGGGACGCAGGCCAGACACATGGCAGGCGGGTCTCGATGTAGCTCCAATGCCCAAGGACTCCCATCTCCCAGGCCTGATCCCTGGATCAGGATCCTTGAGTAGATAGATCCACTAGGAAGGAGACTGGCTTTTAGCAGGGGCAGGTGGTCCTTCTGGGCAGGAGAGGATTGGAAGAGGGAGAGATTGGAGACTGAGAAGAGAAAAGGACGGCAATGGTTTGGGCCTGAGATGTGGGTCTAAGAAGGGTAGCAGCTGCAGAAGCAGAAATGAGAGGTCCCTTCTGAACTTTCCTAAGGCCTCCATGCACTCGGGGTGGCCCTGGAGGGAGGGAGGGAAGGAGGCAGATTAGCAGAGATCTGAGAGTCAGTGGGAATGCAATCAGTGTGAGCAAAAAGCCAGAGAATACCCCTTGAGTGGGGAGCACTAGACCTCGGAGGCAGCTCCGACAGACTCTGGGCCTCTGCACCCCATCAGATCCAGAGCAGGTGAGAGGAGAGTGTGGTGGCCGGACCCACTGTGGATTTTCCCTTGCAGTTCCTTCTCAGCAAGGAGTCTTTGTCTCCAGCCCTGGGATGGCATTCCAGGCTGGAGTAAATGGAACACTTCACACCCACTTGGCCAAGTCCATTTATTTTGATTATTCTCATACCCTTGTCAAAAGTGGTGCCAAGGTGCATAAACAGACCAATTTCTGGGATTGTTTCAATCTAATCATATTAAATTATTTGCTCTCTTGGCCTTGAGGGGGTTCCAAGGGAAAGCGATTGAAGTCGGGTCCAAAAATAGCTACCTTTGATTTCCAATCCTGGTGCTAATGTGGGTGAACTTCTTAGAGCTTCTGGTGTTGACGTCAGCGATCCAGGGATGGTCTGAGTCAGGCACTGGGAGCCTGGGAGGGGGGACGACGGTGGGGAGGTAGGCACCGCCTCTGCTGATTTTTCTCCCAAAGCCCCATGACGAGAAGAGACATTTTAAGGAAGGCTTTTGACAGTGATGGTTTCAAGTGCCAGCTGCCCCCACAAAAAGAGCATAAATCTATGTCAGGACTATGCGTTGATTGGGAAGAAAGGGATTATGACCAAGTCTACTAGGGGAGAAAGAGGCCAGAGAGGAGAAAGAATGCCTAAAGTTTGACATGCTTTGACCACAGACCCCAAAGTCAAATAAACCTCAGTGAGAAGATGTGGTGAATGGGAAGAAACACATTATGGCAGAATGCCGGGACTTTGGGATAAAACAGATGTGGGTTTGAATCCTGGCAACTTCCTATCTGTGTGACCTTCGGTAAGTTTCCGAGTCTCCCTAAGGCTCAGTTTTCTTCCCTGGAAAACACAAATCATAGGAATCATGCAGGGTTGTTGTCTTTTAAGGATGTCTGCAGAGTGTCTAACTCTGGGTACAGCTTGCAGAAGGCAGGCCTTTAAGTCAATGTGCTCCCTTCTGGTCCATTACAACACAGCTGCCTTGCACCACTTTGGGCTCTGGGGCCTTTCCAAGTGTTTTTGCACTTTGTAGGTGTTCATTAAATGTTTACAGTTTGATTAGAGGGCAATTCTCAATTCATCCTGCATTTATATAGTTCTGGTCTTTGGGGAATATCAATCAGGGCAAGACAGAGTCCCTTCTACACTGGTTCTAAGTAGAACACGTAAGAGCTGCATTATGTGCATTGGAGAAGAGAGTGTACTAGTCAGAGGCGTCTGACGGAGACATTGCTGCACTAGTATGCTTAGCCTGAGCGCTCCATCCTGATGCTGTCGACAGGGCTTGGCCTGTGTTTTCACCAGCTCTGGGAGAAGAAAGAGCCACAGTCATGACATTCCTGCCTGGTAACCCCCAAGTTCCAGGAAGATGATGTCATCCACAACCTTGGGATTCAAAGGCAAATATCCAGTCAGATCTGATCTCTCTTCTGATTTCTCCAGCTGTCTCCTGGGCATCTCCAGCTTGTGAGCTCATCATCATCTCTGTCCAGTGTTCCCATCTTAATAATTGGCACCACCATCCATCTGCCACCTGGAACAGAATCCTTCACGAAAATGACAAATGCTTACGGAGGGCCCACTTCTAGGTACTCGGGAGTCAGCAAAGAACAAAGGGAGATCAAGAACTTATCCTCATGGGACTCATGTTCTAGGGGTAGAAATAGGGTTTCTCTTATTTATTCTGCCTCCCAAAGATGTTTCATACTAGTTCTCTTCTCTCCCTTTCTAGTGTTGTTATCAGAGTTCTGCTTTCATCTCTAGACTATTGTCACACTTTCTCGCTGGTATATGGGCTCTTCTTCAACTCCCATTTCCAATCTATCCTCGGCACTTCTCTAAAATCATCTTCCTAATATTCAAATCTGATCATGTCACTACCCACTTTAAAATGGCCAGTGGCTGCCTATTTACTGATGGAAGCAAGTCTAAACGATTAGCCCTTTACAATGAATAGAGAGGTTGTAAACAAGTGGCCTAAGGCCCGCATCTTCCAACAGAAAGAATTTGTTTGATGCTCACAATGTTGGCCTAGAAAGTATTTAAGATATGTTACCACTACTTACATATTGGGAGATTTCACCCAAAAGTTCAAATTTCTAGCTTCTCTTGAAAAATTCTAATGTCTGGCAACACTGGGCCAGCATTCCTGACTGGTAGCAACTCTCTGGAGCGGATCGGCCTTGTCCACGTGACACTGGATTGGATATAGATGTTATTTATCACCTGATGCCTGGTCACCTTGATTCATTTATGCTGGATCCTTGTAGGTATTGAAGTTTGTGACCCTAACCTAACTGAATTTCACTCCGAGATATATTCTCCTCTAGATATATTCTCCAGTAGTGCAGTCCTGCTTACCTATTTTGGATTTCTGGCTTCCAGAACTCTAAGATTAGTGTTGTTTGAAGCCACTAAGTTTGTGATAAATTGTTCCAGCATTAATAAAAAAAAAAATCCAGATTTTAGTAGCGAAGTGGGGTGCTACTGTAACAAATACCTAAAAATATAGAAGTGGCTTTGGGATTGGGCAGTTGCAGAGGTTGGAAGAATTTTTAGAGTGTGATAGAGAAAGCTTAGATTGCCTTGAAGACACTGTGAGTAGAAATGTGGACATTAATAAGCACTCAGAGGGAAGTGAGGAACATGGTATAGAAAAACTGTCTTAGAGAATATTTAGACCACCACAAACAGACACTTGATAGAAACGTGGATGTTGAAGGCACTCTGGTGAGAGCTCAGAAAGAAATGAGCCAATGTTATTGGAAACTTGGAGGAAAAGGGATCCTTGTCATCGAGTGGCAGAAAACTCAGCTCAGTTGCATCCTGCATTCCTCTGGGAAGCAGAACTTTTAAGTGAAGAGCTTGGATATTTAGCTGAGGAGATTTTGTTGCAGAGTTGAAAGTGTGTCTTGGTTTCTTTTGCTGCTTATAGTAAAATATGAGGGGAAATAGTTACACTGAGGGAAGAACTCTTAAGTGAAAAAGGAATAAGGACTTGATGATTTGGGAAATACTCAGCTTACGCAGATGCCAAAAGATGCTAAAATTAGATTTGCTCTCAGGAAAATGTGCTCTGAAGAGAAAGTGAAGGATGTGTCCAAACTTTTGCTAGTGCCTCAGAAGTATCAAAAAAAATCAGAGTATACAGTCACACAGAGGGGCCTTTGAAAAGATTTAAGTGTGTGACTCATGGAACTTCTTAGCAATCACAGTAGAAGCTAGGAATAAAGATAGAATTACCTAAGAAGATTCTTTGGAGGCGTCTCTTTTCTGATTGTGTGAATCCTTGTGACATATACAGGAGACTCACACCATTCTTGAGAATTTTATATCAGCAGAAACATTGCCTGCTTGAACTGGCAGTCCTAAGATGATATTGAACAAGGCTGTCAGACTCCCAAAATTCTACAAGCAGGAAAAAATCTAATAAAACTACTCAGTTGTAAATATCTGTTAGCCTTTAAGAAAAAAGGAAGAATAATTCTTAGAGAAGAACTATAAGTTCAGAGGGCAGAGCCATGAACCACAGGGGATTATTCCCAGGTCTTGAAACCTAACGTATTCCTAGCTGGACTTCAGAATTGCTCGGGACTGGTAACTCCCTTTTGTTTCTCTTCTATTTTATCCCATTTTGAACAGGAATGTCTGTAACTGGTATACTATGCCTGTCCCACCATTGCATTTTGGGAGTAGATAACTTGTTTTCTAGTTTTACAGGACCAAAATGGAAAAGAATTTTGCCCCAAGATAGATCGTACCCATGGTCTTACCCATACCTGATTTAGATGATGAAATTTGAGGCTTTTGAGTTGATTCTGTAATGGGTTGAGCCCTTTGAGGATGTTGGGATGGGCTGAATGAATGCACATGGGATGGAGGTGAACCTATGGAGGCCAGAGGATGGACAGTATGGTGACAAAGTTCCAGGTATTGCTAATGCTACTGTAGACTGTTGCATAAGTTCATTGAAGAAAATACTAAATTTACATTAGAGGTTTGTGAAAATAATGATGTAATTTTTTTCTCCAATTAACTTCATGTTAAGAATCTCTGACTAGGAAGGGGTGATCCTTGGGAGACACTAGGTTCTTTATGCTATCCTATCCGTGGTGGGTGGAACATCATATTCTAATACATCAGCCTCCCAAGCTGGAAAAAAAGAAGAAGGAAAGGGGGAAACAGGATGTCAAAACTTTTTCTGTGAGTTGCATTTACCTGTTGTCAGGGGTGAAATTTTCCTGAAAGTACCCAGCAGACCTCTTCTTTTGTTTCGTTGGTCCCATGGTCACACTGCGAAGAGACTACTTGCAAAAAGGAATTAAGTTACCATGATTGGCTTAGACCAAGGGGTCCACAAACCTTTTCTCTAAAGGGCCAGATAGTGTTTTAAGGCTTTGTGTGCCAGATCGTCTAAGTTGCAACTATTCACTCTGCTGTAGTAGCAAGAAAGCAGCCATAGACAATACGTGTGGCTGAGGCGGTCAGAATTAGCAAAGAAAAATACAAGCTGCTCAATAAAATTTATGCTCCTTATCCACAACAAATGATTTTTTAGTGTAAGTATGTCCCATGCAATTTTGGGACATACTTATACTAAAAAACATATTTATTTTTTTATCTAAAATTCAAATTAAACTGAACATCCCATATTTTCCCTGACAACCACAGAGTTGGCTATCACAGTGATCAGCTCATGTTGATTTGCTGGAAGCTTTCCTGTTTTCAGCACCAAATCCAGAGTTTAGGGAACCCATTCTCTGACCAACCACGACAGTTGGTCCCTCTATCAATAGATCTTTGTGGACTTTGCAATTTGAATTTTTGTATGATTTTCACAATTCTTCTTCTTTTGATTTTTTTCAACCATGTCAAAACATGAAAAACATTTTTAGTTCACAGGATGTACAAAAACAGGCAGCGGGCTGAATTTGGCCTGTGGTCAGTAGTTGGCTGACCCGGGGCTTAGACCATTCATGATTCATTCCCTGGGGATGGACATATTGCTACTCAAACAAAATGATGATTCTGTTCACCGGGAATGGCTGTTAGAAAGTAACTAAAGCTGTTTGCCAAGTTTGGACATCTCCTTTTCTGAAGACCTGTGTATTAAATTCTCTGAGGCTGCCACAGGCAATGGATTACTTACCCTTCATCTCTGCTGCCTCCCAAGCTTGTGTGTTTCCCTGAGAGGCTTTTTAGACAAACTAAGGGTGTTCTAGACTGGGCGAAAAAAAATCTGCCCCTTTTCCTCTTTCATGTAAACTCTGATCTGGAGTAAGTCTGTCCCTGTCTCTGAGCTGTAGCTCTCTGAGCTTCCACAGCTCAGCCTGACCAAGGGAGACAAGAAGATGTCTCTGATCTTTAAAGCTGTTGGGTTTTCATGACTCAAAGTGTACACATTTACAGAGATGATCTCATCGAATTGCAGGAGGATCCACTAGCAGACTATCAGTCTCCCTTTTTAGAGGAGGATATTGAAACTCAAGCATCCGCTTTATTCCCTGCATCCTATCTGCCCCACTTCATTTCTCATCTCCACTTTGGAGGACCAAGAAGGAAGAAAATCCACTCCAAAATAGGGACAGTCAATCCTACTGTCCCTGCTCATAAACTCCAAAATGAACAGAACTCCAGATGGTGCCTGTTTATCTGTGGTTCTAACCCAATTAGGACAAATTATCATTTCTTTGGTTCGATGTGTCCCCTGGGCATCCTTAAACAGTCAACAAAAACCACACAGAGTTTGTATTGTTTCAGCTTTTCCATCAGCAACTTTTATGATCAGATTTAGAAATTGGTTGTAAAAAAAAAAAACTGGTTCCAGACCTCAACTTGGCAATAGTGGACACTTTAGTTCTTTCCTGTCCAAAATTTAGAAGAATTCCTCCCTGGGCAGTCTAAAGAGAGAAACAGAATGAGTGAGATGCAAAGTCTCTTGGCCTTTGAAAAGCCTTTCTCTTTTAAATGAGGATGCGGTCATTCCATTGGTACTGAGAGGAGGCAAATAAATGAACAGAAGGAAAAAATAAAGCCGTCCTCACCAACTTATCTTTCTGGCTTTTTGAGTTTTAAGATGAATGATCCCACGCCTATGAAGTCAAAATCCTGAGAAGAAAGCTCTCATGCATCTAGTGAATAAAGAGAATGTGGGTTAATGAACTCAGTGGTCACGTTGAACAAAGTGGAGCATTTATTATCCTTTTTGGAACAGCTGATCCCTACCAGCTGCAGATGGGCTTTGAGCAAATGTCACTGCTTTGAGACATGGTGGCGTGTCCCATGCCTGCCCACAGATGGCTGCCCAAATCTCTCCTGCTTGTTCATTTCCAAAGATATTGTTGGCTCTTTTCTTCGTCCACTGGGTCATGATGAGGGGAGTACCCTGGGTGACCATGACAGACATGGTCAAGATCCATGCTTCCTAGGGTTTCAGAGCATTCAGACGTTACTGGGTTCTTTCCTGCTGACCCATCACGCCTTCCCAGGATGCACTTCAAAAGAGAAACAAAACAAAGGTCCTGTGAGGTGTCAAGTCAAGACTTGTTCTTTGCCCAAGGAGAACCTTTTTCAGCAACAATTACCACATCATGCTAAACACTCAGGAGAGACATGATGTAAAAATGAAATTACTGAAAACATTTTTGGACTGACACTTGGCTTTATATAAACTCACAGACAATCCTATAAGGCACTCAAGCAGATTATGGGTTTGAGCAAAGCTGGAAAATTGCTGCCATTATATTGTTATCATTAACACCTTGTAATTAGCCCTAAGGAATCCCAAAGTTCTCCTTCTTGATTTGGCTTTAATGAAGGAAAATTGCTACCTTTGCAAGTTGGATGGCGCCCGTTCTGATCAACCTTAAGTATATAGGACTATTATTTTGAAAATGTTTGCTGTCGTGTGAAGATTAGCATGACATACTACTGGGAGGGGGCTGGGGGTGGAGAAGGTGGAGAGGAAATGTCTCCTCTTCTCCTCTTTTGTCCTCCCACCCCCACTCCAAAGAAGGTGAATCATGGGCTTACTTCAGCTGTGGTCCTTGCTTGGAAGATCAAGAATGAAAGCCTGTGAAGGCCATGACCGCAAAGCCTTGGTCTTGGCCAAGCTCTACTGGCAAGGCTGTTGGCTGCCAGCTTCTCAACCTGTTGATTGCAGAGGCTGGTGGGGTAATTGTACAGGGTGGTTTTTACCATTGCCTTTAGAGTGACCCTATGGTGATGAGATCACTGGGGAGTTAGCACCTAGTGCAATAAAGCAGGTTTTATTTGCATGTCCCGGAATTCTCCAGAGACCCCTTCTGAAGCCTTCACAGGCACCGTGTCTCCAATGAAACGCTGCCAACATTCATAAAAGATCCCTCTGTATATCCCTTACCTCCTTTCCCACAGGCAAGACTTGATTTTCATTACCTTCTCTGGGAAAACCATACATTAAAGAGAACTCGTTTGATCTTATCTGTAATTAATTTGTATTTTGATAATACAGAGGAGGAATTTTTACATGTGATGACTTACCTGTTCATTATTTTTCTCTTTTGAACTCCTCTGACCACTTAATAACTCAAGCTGAAGGCAGGTCGATTATGACATTTTCCCCACCCACCTTTCAGGGAGGGAAAGGTGTTGCCTCTCACATGGAGACAAATTGCTTCAAATAATGACTTTGTGCAAAATTAGTCATACATAATTGAAAAATTCTATATATGAATACCAAAGTAACTGGAGATGATCAGTTTACATAGGGCTTCCTGCTAGAAGCTGCTCTAACTAACCCAGGAGCTTGGCAATTGGTAAAGTTTTTTTGTTCTTGCTTTGTTTTTTTCCCCCCTTCTCATCTCCCCATCAGAAGGTGAAAAACTTATGTACAGGGAGGGATGGTGCAATGCTATTCATGCAGAAGTGTCATCACCATCCTCATAACAGTAATAATAATGATTGTAGTAGTAGTTCCACTCAAGAGGCTGACATCCCTCCGGTGTGAGAAGAAGGAATGATCTCTTGAGGCTAGAAATTTCATTATACCGATCTTCCTTGAAGCTCACTAAAAAACAATGGCAACCATTTCACTTGTTTCTAGGAGCCAAGGTCTAGCCACCTCTCTGCCAACTTGACATCTTGTCAACCTCCCCTAGTGAGATTCTTTTTTTTTTTTTTTTTTTTGCGGTACGCAGGTCTCTCACTGCTGTGGCCTCTCCCGCTGCGGAGCACAGGCTCCGGACGCGCAGGCTCTGCGGCCATGGCTCACGGGCCCAGCCGCTCCGCGGCATGTGGGATCTTCCCTGACCGGGGCACGAACCCGTGTCCCCTGCATCGGCAGGTGGACTCTCAACCACTGCGCCACCAGGGAAGCCCCCTAGTGAGATCCTTGATGTGAAACACATTGGAGTAACTGTCCTCTCTTTGTGAAACAGAGTTAGCTCCTCTGGGGTTTTAAACACCAGCTTGAGACAGTGGTCCAGCACTACATGGACATACCTGGAGTTAAATCCTGCCTTTGCTTCTTACTAGGTGGAACACTTTGGGCAAATCACTTAAACAGCCCAGCTGTCAGGGGTTTGGAAACCTAAGAAGGGATGTGAAAAGGAAAACACGTTGACGAATGCAAGCCAGTGCCTGGCACAGAGTAGGTGACTCGCACACTTGCTTTTCTCCCCCTTTCCTAGCAGGGCGAGTGAGCTTGACAGTCAGGGCAGAGCTTTGCTCTTGCCAGTCCCTCCTGCAGGTCTGTAGGGAAGCGTTCCATCTCCCTCTCTCAGTTTCTCTCACGTGTAATGGGATCATGAGACAGCTGCCCATCTCTACGGGAAAGAGGAGGATTAATGAGTTAACGTTTATAAAGGGTTGTGAGGTATCTCTCTGAAAGTCTCTTCAAATGTTTTTTATTGGCATATTAAGGCTTCTATCATCTGTGGGAAAAACATCCAAATAGGAAAACATAATCATAACTCAAAGGAGCTAATGAGGATATTATGAGTGTACATTCACCACCTCAATTGCTTGTTTATAGAGTAGTTTCAAATGAAAAGGAGCACGCCTGTCCCATCCTGAGCATGTTGGACCTTGTTCAAATAAAGCAGTGCGCTCCAGGGGAAGGGCTGTTTCTGGAGCATGGGAGGGAGATAAAACAGAGGTGGCCCACAGTGTGGACGCGTTGAGGGAAGGGATGACACCTTTTATGACTTCTGAGTGTTGTCTCATGTAGACTAGCTTAATCCTTCATCATTACATGATGAGAAAAGTTACACACTGCATACCTTAGTCAAGAATTCGCCTCTTCTGGACTGGTGTTTGGAGGTTAGGAATCATTGATCAGTAGGAAATAATAGAGCTACTCAGAAGTAGAATAGGTGTGGCCTGAGTGAACTTTGGCACCCCCATTGCACAGTATTTCTCAACTTTTTATATTCATTATTGTCCCCCTAAGGAGACTTTTTTTTTTTTTTTTTTTTTTGTGGTATGAGGGCCTCTCACTGTTGCGGCCTTTCCCGTTGCCGAGCACAGGCTCCGGACACGCAGGCTCAGCAGCCATGGCTCACGGGCCCAGCCGCTCCATGGCATGTGGGATCTTCCCGGACCGGGGCACGAACCCGTGTCCCCTGCATCGGCAGGTGGACTCTCAACCACTGCGCCACCAGGGAAGCCCCCTAAGGAGACTTTTAGATATTTTTTTCTAATCTCCAATCTACCCCCTCCTCATGAAATTTTAATATCACTGTATATCTATTTTATGGATTGTATGTATGTTTATGATTTATACATTAAGAGAGTAAGATTTTTTCACTCTCCTGACACCAGGAACCACTATTCACATCCTTGGGGGCAATATCCACCCTGCTGAGAAGGTGTCCTTTTGAATGAAATGGGACAACAAGCGTTTCATTTGTTAACAAGACCCAAAGTCCTAACTTGCCCTCAACTTTGTTCTCATGCACACCTCCCCAAATAGACATTCTTTATTATAGGGAAATCTTGGAAAGAACCTACACACTCAAAGTCAAGGATCGGTTAAATACAAATTGTGGTGTATTCTTAACATGGAACACTTTACTGCCAACACACACGATATTTACATACATGTTGGTTTACGTAGAGAACCTTACAGAGGACAATTATTGAGGGAAACAGCAGGCTACCCAGTGGTCAGTATGCAGATACATTTAGAAAAAGCTTAGAGTTGAACCTGCCCGTGTTATTGCTGGGCTGGGGAATATAAAAGGTTTCTTCCTCCCTACCCCTCTCCCTCCTTTTCTCCATTGTTTCCTTCTTTCTTTTTCTTTCTTTCTTTCCTTCTTTCCTTCCTCCCCCATTCCTCCTTCCCTTTCTCTTTTTCTCTCTCTTTCTTTCTTTTTTAGTTTAACCTGTATTTTCTACTTTTTCTATAAGGAACATATATAATTGCATAGTTAAAATAAGGAAATCTAAAAATTCACAAAGAACGCTCACATCATAGACGTCTAAGAGTCACTTTTACAGTGGTATGAGGGTTCCACATGATGGTCCAGGCCCTGTATCTGCTGAGGGCCTAAGTGGCCTTCTAGGTCCTCAGCAAGGACAACTTTCTGCCCACCCTCCCTGTTATTAAATCCTCTGTATCCCCTTGGGGCAGCAGCTCAGGATTCCCCAACTCTAGCCATGGGTCCCAAAAGGCAATCTCAGACCACCTGCTGTGAAGATTCTCTGAAAAGTCTGTCTGAGGCAAAAGCAGTGCACTGAGGCAGATGTCAGTCAGACCCTGGGTCCTCCCTCTGGACCTTCTTCCGGCTCTGCTTGGACCCAGTGGGGCCATTGGAAGGTTAAGAACTGGGCCCGGCTCAGCTTAGTCCCAGAAGAACTGCATCTCCTGAGGTGTTTTTTGTTTGTTTGTTTCTTTTTCGGTACGCAGGCCTTTCACCGCTGTGGCCTCTCCCGTTGCGGAGCACAGGCTCCGGACGCGCAGGCTCAGCGGCCATGGCTCACGGGCCCAGCCGCTCCGCGGCATGTGGGATCCTCCCGGACCGGGGCACAAACCCGTGTTCCCTGCATCGGCAGGCGGACTCTCAACCACTGCGCCACCAGGGAAGCCCAGGTGTTTTTTTTTTTTTTTTTTTTTTTTTTTTTGTGGTACGCGGGCCTCTCACTGCTGTGGCCTCTCCCATTGAGGAGCACAGGCTCCGGACGTGCAGGCTCAGCGGCCATGGCTCACGGGCCCAGCCGCTCCGCGGCATGTGGGATCTTCCCGGACCGGGGCACGAACCCGTGTCCCCTGCATCGGCAGGCGGACTCTCAACCACTGCGCCACCAGGGAAGCCCCCAGGTGTTTTTTTTTTTTTAAATCATTTCTTCTTCGCCCTCAGTCTGGACATTATACCATTTAATGTCAAGTTGCTATTGACCGTCTGGTTCTTCGTGGCATCTGTTTAGCACTCAGGATGGCATTGGGCATGTAGCAAAAATAAATGTTTTCTAATGAAGAAATGAAGATATTCAGCCTTGGGTTAATCAATATCTACATAGGGTCTAGTCACAGTGCCTGCCAGAAAGTTAGCTCTGAATATAAATAAATTTCTTGAAGAATTTCACAAGTAGAAAACGTGTCCCTTAAATGTTAGCATTCCTATAATCAGAGATTGGGAATTATGGAAGCCATTATGTTTCCCTTCTTGACTTTGATTTCTTCCCACTTTAGGGCTTTCCTACTTGCTATAGATTCTACCTGGAACCAAGTCCCCCAGATTGTTTGCTGTTCTAACGTGTCCTCACCTCCAGTGTGGCTTTTCCAGACGATCCCTCCTGATCCGATCCCTCCTGACCCTCTCCATTAGATCAGTTCCTCTATTAACTATTCTCAGAGCTCTCTGTACCCCCTCCCTTCCCCTGGCACTTATCACAGTTGTAATTATACAGTTATATGTGTGATTATCTAATGATATTAATAACCAGCATTTAATGAGTACTTATTATGCACCTAGCACTGTGCTAAATGCCTCAATTCTGAGTCCGTCATCATTTAATCCTCATGACAATATGGTGAAGGGCTATTATTATTGTCAGTTTACAGAAGAGAAAACTGAGTCTCAGAGGGGTTACCCAATTAGCCCAAAGTTGCACAACCAGTTAGTAGCAGTCAGGATTAATATTCAAACCGCCTGCCCCTCCCCCAAAGCCTACACAGGGAGCTCTTGTAGTAGCAGAACCTTCCAAAGCATGTTCCCTGGGGCCAAATCCAGACGTTAAGAAATTAGGAGGGAGACTCAGGAGGGAGGGGATGTGGGAACAGATGTATATGTATGACTGATTCACTTTGTTGTAAAGCAGAGACTAATAAAAAAAAAAAAAGAAATTAGGAGTTTCTACATGAAAATACAGATGTCTGGTTTCTCTTGAAAAATTGAAAGTTGCACCCACGCTGAGGCCCATGCCCTCATGACAACAATCAACTGAAACTGGGTGACTGCTTCCCCATGGTATGGGACATGCTCTCTCCAGCTTGCCAGTGGCCACTTAGCCCTCTTTCTGCTGTGGCCACTGTGCTGCTTCCATCATTTATTTTAAATGTAATCTCCTCGAGCTAGGTTCCAGGTCATGCTCAGAGAGGGGAGACAGGTGTATAAGGTTGCTTATAGGGCAGAAGATAAATTCAACAATGTGAATGGTATGGATGGTGCTATAGGAGTCCAGAACCTGACTCAGGTACTTGGTGAGTTTGGGGAGTCATGTCAGGCTTCTCAGATTAGGACTTTCTTGAGTGGAGTCTTGAGAGATATAAAGAGTTTTCCTGGAGAATTGGGGGACAACTCCCAAGGAGACAGAATAGCGTATGAGAAAGACAGGAAAGTTAACACATATGGGGAATACTTAAAACTTTGAGTAGGGGCTTCCCTGGGGGTGCAGTGGTTAACAATCTGCCTGCCAATGCAGGGGACATAGGTTGGAGCCCTGGTCCAGGAGGATCCCACATGCCACGGAGCAACTAGACCCGTGCGCCACAACTACTGAGCCTGTGCTCTAGAGACCACGATCCACAACTACTGAGGCCTCGTGCCACAACAACTGAAGCCCACGTACCTAGAGCCCATGCTCTGCAACAAGAGAATCCACCGCAATGAGAAGCCCGCGCACCGCAATGAAGAGTAGCCCCGGCTCGCCGCAACTAGAGAAAGCACATGCGCAGCAACGAAGACCCAACACAGCCATGAATAAATAAATAAATAAATAAATAAATAAATAAATAAATAAAGTTCCCTTAAAAAAAAAAAAAAAACTTCGAGTATTTTGGTATGGCTGAGGTTGGGGAAAGGTAGAGAAGATGGACATTGAGGCTGGGGAAAAGGGCAGAGTCAGATGACCAAGGGTCTGTGTGCTAGGGTTGTCATTAGGGATTTCCATAAATACTGGGGACCTCCTCCCCACTCCACAATCCTGGGAGGAGCCTTCTTCTCTGTCCCCTTTGACATACAAGTGGCCATAGGACTCTCTGACCAATGAAATGTCAGTAGAAGCAACACATATTTCTCCCAAGTGAAAGTTTTGAGTCAGTCCTCAATTCACTTCATTCACTGCATCCCCTTTTCCTGCCTTGGTGTGATGTGGGCACATGAGGAGATGAGTTTTGTCAGTCTGGGCCCTTAAATGACTCTGATGAGAAGAGTCCTTCTCCCCCACCATCAACGTACAATGGACCAGTAGCATGGACAAGAATAAGCCTGTTGGGTTCACTGAGATTTGGGGATTGTTTGTTATTACAGCAGGATGGTGCTCATCCTGACCAATACATCTGCCAACATCAGGAATTTTGAGTTGACTTTGTAGTCAGTTCTAAGCAGGTAACATACAGGAGTAAAGAGGCAGGATGGAGTATTATGAACCAGAGAGTAATGTCTCACCCACCAGTGGTGCTCCACTGACTCCGGGTAAGTGGGGCTGGTGACTTCTTTCTATTCCTAGAAAAGGCCATGTCCTTTCACATCTCCATGCCTTTGCTCATGTAGCTGTGTCTCCCTCTGTCTCCACCTGGAAAATTCCATGGCTCCTTCGGGTGCCACTTAAATGCCATTATTGAAAGTAAAGGATCCTTGAACCTGCACTCACCACCAGCAAGATATTTTGCTATGATGGCTGTCACTACTGCCAGGAGAGGTGGCACACTGAAATGCCCTGTGGGGCTGAGCAGGTAGTGGAGTAAGTGAGGTGAGCAGGTGAAGCCCACCGAAATTGAGGAGCATGGGACCCAGCTTCACCAGCAGACACATGACTCGGCACTAGCTATTCACAGCCAAGTAGGAATACAGGCCCTAACTTATCCCATCTTCTGATTTTTCAAGAGAATCAAGGAATCTGCAGTCATAAGGGAAATCTCCAGATTTGCAAAGGTTGGAAACTGTTTTAAATTTCAAAGAGCTGTGAAAGCCAAAACTTTTCTTTCTCTAGCCTGGCCCTTAGGCAGCTAGTGTGTGTACTGGGTTGTGGAGTGGGGGAGTTATGAATGGATTTGTAAGGAGAGGAGGAGCTGGTCCAGATCTGGGAGTTGACAAGATCCTTCAGAGATCTCTCTGGGGAGAGATGGAGGCAAGGAGATGAGTGAGGAATGAAAGGAGATGGGCACTAGGGGTATTTGATGAGGGTGCTTCCTGAGGACCCCTCTGGCTCTGTATTTCTATCCCTGTTTGAGCGCCAATTGCAGGGCAGTCACTCAGTTAGCATCTAGGGATAGAAGGTGCTAAATAACAGGACCCTGCCCTCCAGGAGCTCTTGACACAAGATCATTTATCAGTTTATCATTTATCAGCTACAGATGAAGAAAACCCCAATCATAGTACTTTGAAAAGATAGAAGTTTATTTCTCTTGCACAAGGGAAGTCTGGAGGTAGGCAGATGGTCCAGAATGGTTGGACAACTCCACGATTATCAGGGACTCAGGCCCTTGCTCTCTCCTTCTTTGTCATCCTCACCATGTGACAAGATGGCTTCCAGAGTGACTGCTATCACATGTGCATTCCATCCAGTGGGAAAGAAAAAATAAATAAGTAAAATAAAGAGAAGAACACTTCTCTTTTTGTGCCATTAGCCAGAACTTAGTGACACAGTCACACTCAGCTGTCAGGGTGTATGAGAACTATCTTTATTCCATGTGCCCAGCTACAATCAGAGGTTCTGGTACCAAAGGAGAAGGGAAGAACAAACACTGCAGGGCTACTAGCAGCCTTGGCCTCAGATGGGGCAGAATATAGTCTGGCTGGGGGTATTTGGGGGACTGAGTGTAATCATAGAATGAGAGGACCAAGTACAGGTCTGAATTCCAGCAAATTTAACAAACAAAGCCTTTATTACAATGAACCCATAGAGTAGTGGAGGGGAGAGTGCTGATGTTCAGGCCCCTCTGGCTTCAGAAGCCACCTCGGCAGTGAGCCAGTGGGAAATAGTGCATTTGGGAAGCCTGCATAAACACACACACACACATACACTCAAACACACTTACACGTACACATGTACACATACTACATTCCTTTTCTCTGCCACCCCAACTAGTAGGGTGGAAGGAGGGAGTCAGATTGGACTGGCTTGCAACTTTAGTGCCACCACTTGCCATGTGATTTAGTTAAGTCACTTCACCATCTCAGAGGCTCAGTTTCCTCATCCATGCAATGCAGCAAGGAAGACCCCCACTGCCAGCCTGAGGTGTTGATTACATGAGAAAACATATCAAAAGCAACTCGTACAACTCACTGGGACTGGCAGTTGCCGGAATGCTGGTTTCCTCTTCTCTTTCACATCAGCTTCACAAAAACACAATAGCCTGTGGGATTTTCAGGCAAGAGAAAGCTTTGGTTGTGGCCTAGGTATTAGAATTGATCAATGATGTGACTGGGAACCCAAAGGACACAGGGCCAGTTAGTTTCATCACATTAACATACATATGACAACTTTAGTAATATGGGTTATTCACTTCAACTGATACTAATTGTCCTGGGCTGGGCTGTGTCTGAGAAACACTCAGCAGAGGCACCAATAAAGGGCTCGCTACATTTGGAATGTGGCTATCATTATTTCTGCCAGGAATGACATGCATGTCCTTTGTTACTAAAGGGGGGTGGAACACTAGAAACCTTATTTAGGAAAGCAAAGCCATCAGCCACCTTCTGCTCTCCATTGCCCCTTGCATGGAGGTCACTGTGTAGCCTCCTGCATAAGAGGCCAGCCGAAGAGCAGGGAGCTCTCCTGTCACTTGAAGTCTTGCTGAAGAAAGTTTGTCCCTAAAGTCAGAGGTCTATGTGGCCTAGGCAGGAAGCTGTGAAGTTTATTTGGAACTGAGTTGTGGCCATGCTGGCGATTGGGAAGGGTGACCTTGGATTGAAGGTACCATCTTGCCTTGGGCATCACCGCGCTAGGAAGTAACCAGAGTCAATTTCAGGAAGGCAGCCTGGGTGTCACCTCGGGGAAGGGGTCAGGGGACTGTCACCTGTTGGCAGCTTGTTAAACTACTTGGAGTGGACAGCTCCTCTGAAGGGACACTGTTGAGACTCCTAGGCCAGAGTGTCTGCCCTGGCACCACAGAGACCCCTGATCTCCTTGGAACCCTCTCCCGTGGCCCACAAAGACCAGTTGTCATCTTACGGGCTGCACCTTTCTTCTGTAGCTGAAGGAGTATGGGTCAGATAGATGGGCAACTCAGGAAGAAGAGCGGCATTTTCTGAGATCGCCGGGAAGCAGAGCCCATTCACTCCTCTCCCTTGGAATATCACTCATCCTCCATGACCTTGTCTCTCAGCAAATGGCCTCACCATCCATCCCCTCCACTGCGTGAGATTTATAAACCCTGGATTCAGTTTAGTCTGCTGCTCCTCACCTTCCAAAGACGCTGAGGATATTCAGGTTGTTTATAAGTTTTAGTGATTTAGCGACACTCCAGTGAACTGGGCCACGTGTTGATTTGTTTCTTGTCTTCTCTTCTCCTCTAGACTTTTCTAACCTGGCCTCCCTCCTTCCTCTGGGCTGTTGGGGGCCCTGACTGGCCTCCCTGCCTCTGGTCTGGACCACGTCACACTGTCTACCTTCCACACACGCCCCGTGGGCTGTTCCTAATGGGCTTCTGAGAACTGTGCTAACTCATTGTCTTTTGTTTTTATCCAATCTATTTTAAGCCAGCAGCTTCTCTTTTTTGGTTTTTCTCGATTCTATATGTAAGGTAGGGCGGCTATAGGCTTCTCCTAGGAAAATGTCAAAAAGTACAATTGTAAACAGGATCAAAAGCGATCATTCCTTTCAATTCCTTTATCTGAATCCTTCCTCCTAGATCTGCTGCCGTTCATTTTTGTGTATTCTTACTGACTTTTTCTCTCTGTCTGTATTTGTATACAAACTCACATGGTTTGGGGATTCTAGAAATCTAAGTGAGATCACACCATGTATTTTGTTCCATAGCTTGCTGTTTCCCCTGAGCAACATCCCTTGGGGAGCTCAGGGCTCCGTTTCATTCTTTTTTGTGAGCTGTCTACTACCCTATAATATGGGCAAACTGTGATTTATTGAACCAAAGACGCTGAGGATATTCAGGTTGTTCATAAGTTTTAGTGATTTAGCTACACTCCAGTGAAGATCCTTAAATACATAGCTCTATGCGTTTGTTTTTTTTTGTTTTGTTTTTTTTTTTTTGCGGTACGCGGGCCTCTCAACTGTTGTGGCCTCTCCCCTTGTGGAGCACAGGCTCCGGACGCGCAGGCTCAGCGGCCATAGCTCACGGGCCCAGCCGCTCCGTGGCACGTGGGATCTTCCCGGACCGGGGCACGAACCCGTGTCCCCTGCATTGGCAGGCGGACTCTCAACCACTGCGCCACCAGCGAAGCCCATATGCGTGTGTATTTTTGTCAGGGTGATTCCTGTGAACCGCATATCTGGGTCAGAGGGTGAATTAACTATTTAGATGCAACCGTGTGGACACTGTTTGCTTAGAGCACTCACGGCTCTGCACAGCTCTCGCCATGGAAGCAGAGCTCTGTATCCAGGTCTGGCCTGGCCTCCTACTCCTACGTGCATCGGCCCCAGGCCTCGACTGAGCCAGACTTGCCTCCATCGTCCCACGTCTTTGTGCGCTTCCAGGCCACATGGAAATGTCCCCTTCTCCTCCGCCAGCCTGGCTTCTGCTTATCAGTTAAGACCCAAGTTACTTTTCATTGTCTCTGAACTGTTTTTAAAATAACCCAATCTGAAGGCTTACAGTGCTTTGATCACAAACCTTTACTTTGGCACAGGGCAGGTTGCAATTATAGTGGCTTGCCTGAGTATCACCACCTGCTTGTTCCTGAGCAATTCAAGGGCAAGGCCTGGGTCTTATTCATGTTTACATCCCTGGTGCCCAGCACTGAGCCTGGTCAAGCAAATGCCGAGCAGATGATCGATGAGAGAAGGGGTGGGTGAGGGAGTGAACTTGTGTTCCTAGAGACTTCCTGGGCACAAGGGAGATTCTGGTCCTGACCCAGTTTCTAGGGGAGAAATGGCCAATTTTGTCCTCTATTTCCAAGGTATGTAGTGTGGTGGACAGAACAGTGCCCCTCACCCCCAAAGGATATCCATGTTCTCATACCTGGAACCCATGAATGTTACAGGTTATAGGGTTTATTTTATTTTATTTTGCCGTTCAAATTTTTCCTTTAATAAAATCAAAATATGCACAGCACATGCAATGTTAGCATCTAAAGTAATACAATAAGCAATTATTAAAGCTGCAGTGACTGGAGTTCCAATCTTTTTTTTTTGCGGTACGCGGGCCTCTCACTGCTGTGGCCTCTCCCGTTGCGGAGCACAGGCTCCAGACGCGCAGGCTCAGCGGCCATGGCTCACGGGCCCAGCCGCTCCATGGCATGTGGGATCTTCCCGGACCGGGGCACGAACCCGTGTCCCCTGCATCGGCAGGCGGACTCTCAACCACTGCGCCACCAGGGAAGCCCTGGAGTTCCAATCTTTACATTTAGTAAGCTTAAATCCATTCTTACCTGATTTTTAAAATTGAGATATAATTGACATGTAACATTATATTAATTTTAGGCATGTAACATAATGATTCAAACACATATCTATTGCCAAATGATCCCCACAGTAAGTCTAGTTAATAGTTAACATCCAACGCCACATACAGGTTTTTTTCTCTTGTGTTCCCTTAGCAACTTTCAAATATACAATACAGTATTATTAACCTTATGTGATGTTTAAAACCTTATTTATTAACTGAAAATGTTGCTTGCTGATAAAACTTGCCCAAATGCTACCACTGAATGTACAAGTCGTTGATTATGCCAATAAAACAAACGGCAACATGCCAGATACTCCGGGGAAAAAAGAAATACACAAACTAAACAAAACTCATGCAATAAACATCTGAGAATCTGGACACTTCATATCACTGTTTTGAAGTGTTTCATTCACATCTTAAGTTGAGTGTATCAAAACCTTGGCACGATTTAATTTCAAGTTGCCAATTTTGTTTTTACTAACAACAGAAAGTTATGCTACACAGACAATGCCAGGGCTGCTTGCTATGACCAAAGGGACTTTGCAGATGTGATTATATTACAGATCTTAAGGAGAGGTTATCATGGATTATCTGGGTGGGTCCTAAATGCCATCAGACATGTCCTTTTAAGACGAGGCAGAGGGAGATTTGTCACAGAAGAGGAGGAGGTGCTGTGACCTTGCAGGCAGAGCCAGGAGGGATGTGGCCACAAGCCAAGGCGTTCCAGCTGCCACAAGGAGCTGGGAGGAAGCATGGCCTGGCCCACTCCTTGATGTCAGCCTGGTGAAACTGATTTTCAACTTCTGGCCTCCAGGACTGTGAGAGAATCCATTCTGCTGTTTTTTTTTTTTTTTTTTTTTAAAGGACTCTTTATTTATTTATTTATTTTTTTAAGTAATTTATTTTTGCTGTGTTGGGTCTTCGTTTCTGTGCGAGGCTTTCTCTAGTTGTGGCAAGCGGGGGCCACTCTTCATCGCGGTGCGCGGGCCTTTCACTATCGCGGCCTCTCTTGTTGTGGAGCACAGGCTCCAGACGCGCAGGCTCAGTAGCTGTGGCTCACGGGCCTAGTTGCTCCGTGGCATGTGGGATCCTCCCAGACCAGGGCTCGAACCCGTATCCCCTGCATTAGCAGGCAGACTCTCAACCACTGCGCCACCAGGGAAGCCCCCATTCTGCTGTTTTAAGCCACCAACTCTGTGGTAATTTGGGACAGAGACTACAGAACACTAATGCATGTAATAAGTGTTCCAGAAGCTGTGCAGGCTCATCACAGATTAGGGACACAGCTCTTTCCTCAAAGCTTTCAGGGTTCCCCCCAAAGCAGACAAGTTCAACTAGAGTGAGGCAATGTGAGAACAGTATAGTGAAATGGCATCTAACTAGGATTTTTCGCTTAGCTTAGAAACTTAAGCTTGTAAAAGTGAGAAGGTGGGCGTGGCAGTGGTGGGGGAACTCAGGCAGAGAGCAAGTTTAGCTGTGGGAAATATGGTGAGAATTATGAATGCAGGAAGACTGACCTGTCAGTGGTGGTCTGCGGTTGTCTATACTCGGCTGGAGACGTCACGTGATTCCTTAACTCTTCTATATTTGGGATTGTTGGACTAGATTGTCTTAATGCTTAAGTTATGTCTTGGCAGTTAACTTGGTAAATTTGGAAGGCACATTGACTTACTGGCCTCTTTTATACTACTATTATTATTATTATAACATTCAATGGTCCCACAGTGATCATTTAAAGGTTAATGTAGTTTTCCAGAAGTTCTGAACATATTTTTAGCAGTCCAGGAATTTGGCCCAATACAATCACAGGGCCATCATTTTTATGAGGGTGACTTTTTTTTCTTGCACAAATATTGCATCCACAGTATGATGGGATCCAAACATCGAAAATGGGTCGCAGTCCCACCACTCAAACAATTCTTGCCCATATTCTTTTCCTGTCTCTGTTCATTCACAGACAAATGATTTATCATCTCAATTACAGGTTAGATGTAATTTTGTAAACATCTCTTTTCTCTTGATATTCTAGCAAAAGCATTTTCCATGATGCTACTTAGTGTTCATAATAGGAAAAGACTGAGTCAAAGTCTTTTGAGTGGATGCCCCCAAACTGATACGACAGTTACTCCATTGTTGAGCATTTTGATGGTTTCTGATTTTTTTCATTGGTGTAAATAAGGCTTCAATATAGGCTGGTCTTCCTTTTGGATTATTTACTTAGGTAAATTTCTAAGCCTGGCATTACTCCGTCAAATCATAAGAAAATTAGGAGCTTGCTTTTAACAGATACACACTGCAATATATAAAATAGATAAACAACAAGGACCTACTGTATAGCACAGGGAACTGTATTCAATATCTTGTAATAACCTATAATGGAAAAAAATCTGAAAAAGTATATATATATATATATATATATATATATGTGAAAATGAATCACTTTGTTGTACACCAGAAACCAACACAACATTGTAAATCAACTACACTTCAATAAAAAAAATCATATGAAAATGTGTCTGTTTGAAATACCTTGCCAAATTATTTTTCAACAAGGCTGAACCAATTAAACTTGCCCAACAGCTCTGCTGGTGTGTTTCAGTTTCTCCCTCATCTTTACCAGCATGAGATGTTATCATTATTTTCCACTGAATTTATTTGATATTAAATAGCAAATTCGTGTTGTTTTCATTTGCATTTCTTTGAGTGTTCTCAAAGCTCGAATAGCTTTTCATGTTTGTCCCTTAATTGCACACATTATGGCTCTTCTTAACTCAATTACATATTAGGGTCTGGATTTTTTTTCTGATACAGTTAAATGCACTTTTAATATCCAAATATGTATCGATTTTGTCTAATGTATTTACTACAATTTTTAAAAACTTTTCAGGTCTCTTCTTTTCTTTGTTATTTAGATTACAGAGTTGTTTTGGGAGTAATATCTCATGCTCTGAAGTCAAACAGACATGAATTCAAATTCCAACTCAACCACCACTTGATCCTGGGTAAGTGCTTAACATTCCTGAGCCTCCGTTTTCTTAGTGGCAAAATGGAGACACCAGTGTCTTCTCTCCTTGGAGTTGGTTCTCTTTTCCAGACTGCTCTCCTGCCTCTTATATCAGTTACTTCTGCCCCTACCCCCACCCCTCATATAGAAGTTTTACGTGTTTACATAGTTGACTCTGTCTTTTTTGGTTTTTCTTTAAAGTTCCCAGTGAACTGTCTCTGGTGCATGTTCTCAGGATCACAAATGATTACAGCTCTTTGGTGCTCAAATGTGTTCCAGATGGGCCATGCTCACATGGTAGCATCAGTTCCGGGCCAGCTTTTCAGCACGTAGTCTCCTACTGTCATCCAAACGACGGTGTCTGGACTCGGAAGGTAGAGGTTTTCCAGTGCAAAAGGGAAAATGAAAGGGGTTACTCTAACCCTGACGGAATTGCCCATCAACACCCCCAAATGAAAGTTAATATTGTTCTAGCCATGGACAAGAATGCCAAGAATGCTTTGTAAAGTTTTATCTCTTTGTAACTCTCCATTTTAATTATTGTCAGGAGGTGACCTACACGCTCGCCAGGGAACTTTCACCCCCTACCCCCCGTACTGGGGAGAGCCGTGATCCACTGGAGACAGGGCCCCTGCTCCCCACTTCTCTGCACTTCCCTCCACTGTCTGATGATGAGAGAGCTGGCCTTTGGTGCCAGAGGCACTGGAGTTTGGATTCTGCCTCCACCACCCTCTAGTGATGGTAAAGTCTCTTGTGCCCTCAGAGCCTTAGTTTTCTCAGCTATAAAATGGGAATAAAGGTACCAATCTCAGTGTGTTGGTCGTGGTGTTTAAGTGAGATCATAGAAGTGGTTAAGGGCTGAGATGAGGGTGAATATCACCTCTCTGCCCAGTTCATGGCAAATTTGACCATGATTCTTCCTCAAAATCTTTGAATGACTCTCCAGTTTTAAAGCCTCAACTGTTTGGGTCTTGAGACTTTCCACAATCTGACTCATGCTCCCTTCTCCAGTTGCATTTTCAGCTCTGCTACTTCTCAGCCACGTGGTCAGGGTCCAGTTATTTAATCTTTCCATGTCTTATATTCCCCATCTGTAAAATGGGATAATAACCCTATCTCATAGGGTTTTGGCAAGGATTCAATCAGCTGCTACGTGTAAAGAGTTCAGGAGAGTACCTGGCATCTAGTAGGTGCTCAATAAAAGTTAGCTATTATGATCATAATTATTTTCATCTGCATTCCCCACAGTGCACCCTGGTCCCTATGGCCCCATACATTTTCAGGTACTAGTCTCTTTGCCTGGAAGCCTATTCTCTCCCTCTTTGCTGCCTACTCATCCTGAGCATCCTTCAAGACTCAGGCCATCTGGTCCTCATCCAGGAAGCCGGCCCAGGCTGGATGAGGTGCCCTTTCTGAGGCCCACAGAGCTCGCCATGCTCATGCCTATGGCAGCCGGGTCCAGGGGGCAAAGCAATGGCTCTGGAGTCAGGCTTCTTTCCCAGCTCTGCCTCTTGGTGACTACACCAGCTTGGGCAAGTCCCTTAACATCTCTGTGCCTTTTGACATTAAAAAGATAAGACTTAGGCAAAGAGCTTAGAACAGTGCCTGGCACATGATAAGCATACAATACAAGAAACTATTAATTTGACATCATTCATTACACTGTACAATAGCTATCTTTATACATTTTTCTTTCCTCCCTCAAGACTCTGAGTGCCTTCAAAGCCGGGATTATGTCATTCATCTCCATCCCCAATATCTGGCACATAGCGGGTGTTTAATAAACTCTTGCTAAATGTAATTCATCCCAAAATGTCTTAAAAAGTTTTTTTATTGAGATATAGTTAATTTACAATGTTGTATTAATTTCTGGTGTACAACAAGGTGATTAAGTTTATATATATATAATTTTTTTCAGATTCTTTTTCTTTAGAGGTTATTACAAGATATTGAATATAGTTTCCTGCGTGACTTTAGGTAAGTTGATAACTTCTTGAGCCTTAGTTTCCTCATTTGTAGAATGAGAATAATTTTATCATCTTCCTGGGGTTTTTTGAGTGTTAGTAATAAGGTATGTGAGAGACACACCATGTTTCTGGATGGAAAGCCCGAACAACTGTGAAGATGGGGAGTCTTTCCAATTAATTTAGTCAAAAAAAATCTCAGTGGGCTTTTTCTTTGAAGTCGACAAAGTGGTTCTAAGTTTATTTGGAAGAATGAAGATGTTGTAACAGAAGAATAATTGAGTGAGAATTCTCATCAGATGTTAAAATGCATCCATAAGTTCCAGTTACTAAAATGGTGTAACATTTGAACAGAGATGGGTTCAGAGCTTATTGGACTAAGAACAGACTGTCTGAAACCAATTCCTGGGCCTAGGAGACTTGCTCTGTGATGAGGAAGCGCCACACAAAACTTGGATTTAATCAATAAAGGGCATAGGGAACACTGGGTATTTGAGAAAAAAAGAGAGATCATCACCACACACCATACTCTGAAATAAATTCCATATGGATTATAGAGTTAAATGTAACAAACAACACGCAAGAAGTTAAAAAAAAAAAGCTAGAAAGGGAATACATACATATGTTTGTTTTCCATATTTAACATTATATTCCATCTGAATTATTCTCCCCTCAGAATAGGAAATAACTTTCTTAAGAAAATGACAATGGGAGAATATACACATAAAAATATGACAATATGATTACATAAAATTCAAAACTAATTTCTTACTTTAAAAATCATAAAATTAGGGACTTCCCTGCTGGTCCAGTGGTTAAGAATCCATGCTTTCCACTGCAGGGTTCCTGGGTTTGATCCCTGGTCGGGAAACTAAGATCCTGCATGCCACACAGTGTGGCCAAAAAAAAAAAAAAAAAAAAAAAAAAATCATGAAATTAAAAAAAAACACACAAATCAGGAACACTATAAAAAATAACAAGGAACTAAAATCCTTCCATGTCTAAGGTTATTACAAGTCAATACGAAAAACAAACAAACAAACAAATTCAAATAGGACACATGGAAAAACAGTTCACCCTCCCTAGTAATCAAATAAAAGCAAAATTAAATCATTATCAGTCAGGTGACCCCCTTGGTCAAAATCCCTCAAGGATTCCTCATTGTCTCAGAGATAAAACCCAGAATAAGTAACCCAACATAGAAGGCTTCTTACAGTTTGGAGCTTGCTTTCCTCTCTTTCCCCAGCTACTTCCCTCAACGTCAGGATGGAGTCTTCCATCCCATGCTAATCTCTCCATTTTCCTGCACACAGTGCTGCCTGAGATTTTGCACATACTGTTCCCTTTGTCTGGAATGGCCTTCCCAACCCTCTCCTTGGTAAAGCTCCGTCTACCTTTTAATACCTGGCTGAGCCTAAATTCCAGTTCGGTTTGTCTTGTGCCCCTGCTCTTGGGAAAAAGTGCTTGCAAGTGCCTGGCAATTTATGATTCCTCTTAGAAGGAAGGGAAACAGAGAAAAGTTTGAGTTCTCTCAAACTGCCTGATCTGCCTACATTCTTCTGGGAAGCAGGTGTAAACCTCATATTGGCCCTCGGAGCTGAGATAGCGAGGCTAGTAGTAAAGGTGGAATTCCTGGTGGGCTTGGATAAAGATTCACAGAGACTGATTCCACGATGCCCTCCCTACTCTGCCTTAACCCAGCTCATCTCAGGGCCAGCTCAGAATTAGGCTGTCAGGTAAAATCAGATGCAGGTTGTTCCCGGACATGGGACATGCTTATATTACAAATTCTTCTTTTTCTCTTAATCTAAAATTCAAACTGAACAGGGAATTCTGTATTTTTATTTGCTACCTCTGACCACCCTAGCAGAGAAGGAAGCTGAAGGGTGACTGCCCAATTTTCAAGACTTTGGGAGGGACCACTGTTGCGGATGGGCCTAACAAGGACAGGGGACTCACTGCTTGAACCCTGAGTCATGACTGATGTCCCAGATGGGAGACTGCTCCATGCATAGTGGCTGCTGCATGCCCTCTGCGGGAATGGCGTCCCAGTGAGGGTGGATTTTTTTTTTTTTTTAAGCATCAGAAAGCACATGAACAACACCTCTGGGGCATCAGGGCTATACAGTGGCAAGGGCAATGTCTCTTGAACCAGATGGATTTGGGTCTAAATCTCAACTTAGCTGTGTCACCTTGGGCAAGCTCTGTAACCTCTCTGAGCCACTGTTTCACCATCTGCAAAGCAGGGATTATAACCACTGCCGAGGGCTGCTGTAAGGATTAAATAAGAAAACATGTGAATTCACTGAGCACAGTGCTTGGCATAGAATAGCCACAGGTGTTTTCCTTGGACTATCTAGAGGAAGGAGAATACCAAGAGTTCTACCCCGATGCAACCAAAAAGGACACAGCCTCCTGTCATTTTGTTTTCCTATAATAAGATGTATGGTATGGTGTTATATATTGATTATCTATCCCTACTTCAATTATTATCAGTATTCAAGATCCCTCTTCCAAATATCTTCTCTCATCCTTGTGTTAAAAGTTGTTAGATAGGGCTTCCCTGGTGGCGCAGTGGTTGAGAGTCCGCCTGCCGATGCAGGGGACACGGGTTTGTGCCCCGGTCTGGGAAGATCACACATGCTGTGGAGCGGCTGGGCCCGTGAGCCATGGCCACTGAGCCTGTGCTCCGCAACGGGAGAGGCCACAACAGTGAGAGGCCCGCGTACCACAAAAAAAAAAAAAAAAAAAAAAGTTGTTAGATAGATCTTACTGTTGCCACTTTAGAGTTCAGGAAACAGAGATGCAGAGCAGTCAAGGTCATGCAGTTGTAAAATGAAACAGCAGCAGCAGCTGGGCCCTTACTATGGGCTTTCCTGGCACTAACATCTTCACACATCCCTCACCTCAGTGCACCCGTGTACTCAGTGCACTCAAGATGGCTGTTCTCTTGCTCTCTGTACCAAGCCTGCTTTACTCACATGACTATCCAGTCCTCTTGATCATAGGGCTTAGTTAGTCCTCGGTCACTGATGAGCCCACCTGATATCAATCTCCCCTATAAATGGTACCCTCCTTCCTGCCGAGTAGCAAATACTGTTGCCATGTCCTGGGCTGTCCCTCCAGGACCCTTTGTATAAGATTCTCCTGTCTAATAAACCATCGATGTCTCTGTCGCTGTCTCCGGGCTCTTTCTTTGGTCTCGAGGCTGGGCAACTACAAGGCTTGCCTGCCTGAGGGGTACAGCCCATCAACCTCACAAACCACTTTTCAAGGTCAGAACGATTTTCTCCATTAAGAGAAGGAGTAAAGCTCAGAGAGGGAATGTGTGTGTCCCAAGTTTACAGAGCAGTAAGTGGTGGAAGTAGGATTCAAAACTGGATGTCTTTGGGCACAAAGCCCACCCAGCTGGGGATGGAAGCCTGGTCCTCAAATCCTGCCTGAGACTGCCCTCCTAGCTCATATGCAGTGTAGACAGTTCTCACTCGGTAGTCATTGGCTGAGTGAGTGGATGGACCAAAGGAGATGTAGGGAAATGCCTTCCATGTGCAAAGTAAGGGTTTACTGAGCCTTTGCAAAGCCATTCCAAGATGAAAATCAACGTAAAAAAAAAAAATGTCTATCTCACCAAAGGTGCTGTTTTACATGTTTGACACCAAAACAAAACCAGAAATCTCTAGCAGACGTCAGGCTAGTAGCTCCTCTTGTGCCCATGAACCCTGGCCGAAGCCCACGGGATGCTTGCGTTAATTCAGGATGCCCTGACGGAGACTCTCTTCGTGGTGTTCGGGACCCAGAGCAGGACCCCAGTAGCCAGATGCCTCTGCAAGGTGCAGGATTTAGGGCCCGAGTGGCTAGTTGAGACAGTGGAGGTTGTGAAACCTTCGAAAAGCCTTTTCCAGCAACATATTATGATTAGCCGGTCTGTCAGGATTCCTCTGCTTCCTGCAGAGAATACACACCACCCAGAAAGCCTGGGCATGCAGACAGGAGGGTGGCAGGGCCACCAGCTGTACTTCTTCTCATCTGAGGAGCCCCAGGTCTGGCTTCTTGTCCTGGGCTCACGTGTGCATCCCCCCTGGATGTGGTCCTGCTCACCCTGGGCCAAAGTGCAGCCATACGGAGAAGAAATTTTGGAGCAGTTTCTCCCTAATATATCAAGCTCAGAACTTGTCACCCAAATGGAAACCCCTCAGAGGAAGGGAAAGGAGGAGGAAGCTGGCATTTAATGAGCAAGAACTAGGCCTTCCCCGGTGGTGCAGTGGTTAGGGATCCGCCTGACAATGCAGGGGATACGGGTTCGAGTCCTGGTTCGGGAAGATCCCACATGCCACGGAGCAACTAAGCCCGTGCGCCACAACTACTGAGCCTGCGCTCTAGAGCCCGCGAGCCACAACTGCTGAGCGTGTGTGCAACAACTGCTGAGCCTGCGTGCCTAGGGCCCTTGTTCCGCAACAAGAGAAGCCACCACAATGAGAAGCCTGTGCACCGCAACGAAGAGTAGGCCCCACTCACCACAACTAGAGGAAGCCCGTGCGCAGCAACGAAGACCCAACGCAGCCAAAAATAAATAAATAAAATAAATAAATTTATAGAAAATGAGCACCAACTCTGTGCCAGGTGATATAATCTGCCACCTCTGGATGTCCTCACCATCCTTCAAGTGCCAACAGTCCTCAGCTTGGGGCCACCTGCACAGGGCAGGGGGGCAGGGCGTAGTCACAGCTGGGAGTAGTTTCCCCTCCCCAGAGGAAGCAATGCAGCAGTCAGAGATGCTGAATCTCCCCAGGACCTCCCAAGCTCCCAGCCCCCTCATCTCGTTTTCACATGATGGATTGGAGGAGGAGGAGAGACAGCAACCTGGGGTCCACTCCCTCCAGGCTAGAGTCAGCCCTCCACCTGGCACACAGGTCCCCAGTGACCCGCCTTCTCCTGGTCCCCTTCACTCCCCCCACATCCACCCACGTCCCCCTGTTGAAGGGGCTCCCGAACTGTCCCCATCATCGGGGCACACTGGATGCCACCAGCTCGCAGGCACTGCTCACTAGTGTGGGGAAATTCTCCCCAGTGCCCAGCTCAGCTGCCCCCAACTTTCCAAGACTGTCTTCTTCTCATTGATGACCTCATAGTGCCCCCCAAAAGAAGATTTTTTTTTTCCTTGAGAGTTGAAATAGCGTTGATGTTATCATCCAAAGAAAAGAAAAACTTGTAACATTCTCATCAAACTTGGGTCTCCCAGGAACAAGCCCCAGTCTCCAGCAAGCAGGGCAAGCACACTGTAGCCGTGTTTGCAGACCATCCCCTGTTTTTGACCTTGGTTCCTTGGGAGCTGGGCCATGGCAGGTGCACCCTGCATCCCAGACTCCCCTGTGGTTGGCATAGAACTGGCCCCGGGGCTGTGCCTGATGCATACTTGTGCAATAAACCAAGAAACAAGGAGTGAGTGAGTGACCAGGTATATTCCCCGTGAAGTGACAGGCATGAGGGCTCGTGCCCAGGTGTCCTGACTTCCGGTGCAGCACAAGTCACACTCTATGGCCCTGCCTGGCCTCTGAAGTTTCCCTTCCTTCTATAGGTGCTGTTAGGCCATTAATCTCCCCCAGTTTCCAGTGTACCTCTTAACTGACTTTCCAGTGGGGTGATGGATGGCTCTGGCCCATTCAAACCATCAGCCCCCCCCTTCAAGTTCTTTCTTCTTTCTCTCTTACTCCTTCTGTGTAATTTTATTATTTTCCATGACAGCTCACATTATAAACCAAGATTAAATGCATATAAATGAAAACATACTCTACATGGCATCATGGCATTACCATAAAGATCTTTTGAGACGGACAAATTAGTTGCTAGATTCGGAAACTGAAGGTATACTTCTGGAAATGTAACTTCTTGAAGAAGACAAAGGTGTTAGAACCAGTAAAGATTTTATTATAAGCCTAGTATTAGCTCTTCCTTAGTAGCAATCAATATTTTAAGGGAGGGAGGGATCAGGGGAAACCAATGGTTTCTGAGGACCTACTGTGTGTCGTGCTTGCTACATGTCTTTTCATGCAGCAATGACAAAGGCCCAGATGCAGGCAACCAGGCTGCTCTGGGCTCAAATTCTGCCTCTGCCATTTCCTAGCCAGGTAATCTTGGGTTATAACCTTACCCCTCATTTCCATCGGATGGGGAAGACCATCCTGACCTTAGCTGCTCTCAGGAGGATTAATTAAAATAAAGTCTGTAATGGGGCTAGTATACACAAATTCAAAGCAAAATAAGTAGTAGTCATTTATAATAATAGTATTAGTAATCCTCAGATGATTCAACCATAAAGCTATTTGGCCAAAGTGAATTTGAACAAATGAGCAATTTGGTCAAAACAATTTGTAAGAAAGCTGAGTGGCCAACAGAGCAGCTCGGTCCCAACAAAAATTTGGTGGAAAATGAATATCCCCAATAGTTGACATTTGAAACATCAATTGCAAATCTATCTTCCTCTACGCAAAACATTTCTGCACTTTTCCCCTAGGATTTTCTGTCATCTTTCTGTTTTGTTTCCACTTTATTTTCAATAATAATTTATTCTTTCTCTTGTAATAGGGAAAAGTTGGGACATAGTAAATATTTAGTTGTAAGCAAACAACCTGCATAGCCAAGGAAAGAGGAAACAGTTGAGATGATCTCGTCTACCAAGGTGATGTAAATGAATTACGGAATGTCACAAAATAGTGTGGCATGAACGCATTTTTGTAGAAAAATCCTTATAAAAGGCCACGGCTACATCTGTATCAAAGATTGAGAGTAGGTGGGGAGGGAGGTGAGGCTATGGGGATTCTTTATGTTTTATTTTGCTTCTCTCTCTATATATTTCACTATTTCTGAGATAAGTATGCTTCACAGTAAGAAAGACACTAAAAGAAAAAGCTCAAAACTTTTTCAGTCTTTTACAAAAAATTTTAAAAAAAATTTAAACAGTCTCATTGGTTTCAAGTCAATTCTACCCTTTCTGATGTTTTGTTGTTTACAATTTTTCACACATTGAGAATGAGATTATTCTCCAGTCTGTGAAACAGGGACACAAACATTTGCCTCCAATGATGAGTAGAAGGATTGAGTGAGCAGTTTTATATAAAATTTCTTGCACAGTCCTGGCTGCATAGTTGGTCCTAAACAAACGATAATCAACGAACGGTTTCCTTCCTGTGGAAATGTGTTCTAACAAGTCTTCGTTGTTGCCCATTTGGTTTGCCTCTTTTTTTTTTTTTTTTTTTTTTTTTTTGCGGTACGCGGGCCTCTCACTGTTGTGGCCTCTCCTGTTGCGGAGCACAGGCTCCGGACGCGCAGGCTCAGCGGCCATGGCTCACGGGCCCAGCCGCTCCACGGCATGTGGGATCTTCCCAGACCGGGGCATGAACCCGTGTCCCCTGCATCGGCAGGCGGACTCTCAACCACTGTGCCACCAGGGAAGCCCATGGTTTGCCTCTTTTGCCTATAGATTATTCGGGTGAATTCCTCCTGGTGGACGTGAAGAGTGTTCTCCCATCACCTTTGCTTGCATGACTGTGACATCCTCCTAACTGATCCCCTTTCACTCAGCCCCCTCCGCTTTCCAAGCTGTTCTACTCACAGCAGCCAGAGTTGCTCCTTTTAAAATGTAAACGCAATCACACTGGTTCTTAGAACTCCAATGGCTTCCATCATTTTTAAGTTGAAAGTGAGGACTGACTGTGGCCTACAAGCCCCTGTGCTATACCAGGCGTTGGCCGCTTTTTCAGGCTCATTACCTGCCTTGTTCTTACTCGTTCACTGAGGACCATCCACTTTGGCCTCCTTGCTCTTCTCAGCGCCCCGAGGCTGCTTTGTCTCAGGGCCTTTGAATGTCTCATCCATTCCCTTTGCTGAGATGCTCTTGCCCTGGACGTGTGCCTGGCTCCCTCTCTCAGTGCCTCGGGGTCTCTGCTCAGTTGTCACCTCCTCAGCTATGCCTTCCTGAGCCTTTTGCCTCTCTTTCTTCATGACATTATTTGCTCTCAATATTTCATATTCATATGTCTGTTTATTTGATGTCCCTCTTTCCTACCAAAATGTGAGCTTCCCAAAGGGATGGACCTTGTCAACTTTGCTCACATCCAGGCCTTAAAACAACACCATTATATTGGACTCCTAGTAAGCATTTGTGGAATGGATGAGTAAAATAAATGAGTTAAGGGACTTCCCTGGCAGTCCGGTGGTTAAGACTCCGTGCTTCCACTACGGGGGGCATGGACAGGTTCGATCCCTGGTCAGGGAACTAAGATCTAACATGCCACACGACCAAAAAAAAAAAAAAAGTGAGCTAAGTCTGACCTTAGTATTCATAACAAAGAGTTTAAATACAAATGATCTCTTGAAAATGGATTAGAAATAAACACCCCCCCCCAAAGAAGAGAACACAATCCCTGAAGCATGGTTGAAGTTCTTAAAAGAATCACCACCAGTTGCCAAAGTACCCAGTGGTGTACCAAAAAGAATAATCCTTGACCAATAGAGAATGAGGAGATTCACTTTCAACCAGTCAGCACCTGCCCAGGTATCAGAATGACTAACTTGCTTGTGGCCAATTGTGTCTCAGCCACGTCACCTGGGCTCAGCGTGGTGGGAGAAAGAGGACAAACGCGGGGTCCCTGGCAGAGTCGAAGTCTGCTCACCTCTAGTAGGGGCAAACCCCGATTCCCCAGGTCTGGGTGCCGGCTGTGTTTCTTTAGGAAAACCACCCTTTCCTGAGCACCCTGGCTCCACCAGTGGTGTCCCAGCCCAGAATAGCACCTCTTCTCCTGGAGGCACGTAGGGCACCTGCAGCCACCCATCTGGGGATATGTGCTTTTAACCCCAGAAGGCTGTGGGAAGCTAGCGGGGAGGGTGTGGTCCTCTGGTCCAGTTTCCACTGTGTATTCTGGAAGTGTTTGTGTGTGTGTGTGAGAGAGACAGACGGACAGAGACAGAGATACAGAAAGAGAGAGACAGAGACGGAACAAAAGACAGAGGGAGAGAGACAGACAGACAGAGACAGAGATACAGAAAGAGGGAGACAGACAGGCAGACAGAGACATGCAGAGACAGAAAGAGATATAGACAGACAGAGATGGGGGAGGGGGCCGGCCTGTGTGTTTATGTACGCATGTGGTATGTGTTTGCGTCTCTGGGTCTGTGGAGTGTTCCTCTGCGTATCTAGTGGTTGTCTGTTTATTATCTCAGTACCTCTGTGTGTGTCTGTGTCTGTGAGTTTGTGTCTGTCTGTCTGTCTGCTTGCTGCTTCTGCGTCCATTGCTTAGCTCTATCCACTCCCTGTGTGTACTTGGTGTGATCTCCTCCTGTGCTGTGTAGGGGTCACCTCTGCAGACACACAAGCGTGAGCCCAGCCTTGTCCTCCCTTGGCTGGGACCCTTTTGGTAACTTGTGCCAGGTTTGGAAGAAGCTGAGAAGATATCCCTGGACCTCCAGCCGTGAGGAAGAAAAAGGTGGAGGGGCTCAGAGTCTCAGTTGGCAAAAGTGGATGAAGTGAAATATCTAAACCCTTGGCTGGGTCCAATCAGGGACCGGCATGTAAGAATCCAGGCTTCTGAGCACAACCCTGAGGGGCCTCTTGATCGACCCCTGCTGATTTCTTACTACCCTGGCCCATGCTTTCCATTAGTTCCCAAATATCCCCTGCTTTTTCTGTCTCAGACTTTGCTCCAGCCTTTCTTTCTTCCTTCGGAACATCTCTGGAGCACCTCCTCCGTGAAGCCTTCCCTGACCATCACAGAACAGCTAGCCTCCCTCGCCAGGGTTCCCACGGGGCCTGGACACACCCTCATTGGAGCCCTTCCATCCTTGTGTTGTATGCTTCCCTGTCGCCTCCACTCTCACCCCCAGTGAGCCTCGGAGCTCCTTGAGCACAGGGACCTGGCTTATCTGATTTTGTACAGCCAGAGCCCAGCATGGGGCCTAACGTGCAGCAGAAAGAAGTGTCACTGCCAAGTGGGATTGAGCCCTGTGCTATCACGGGCTGACTTGGCCCATCCATGCCCTCCCCCTGCCCCCCCCCCCCGCACCTCCTGTCACCAGGGGAGGAGGAGATGGGAGGAGAGAGTAACATTGCACGGCTCCCATGAGACCTCAGCTAATGCTCCTCGCTATTGGACAGGCTTAAATATATATAACACACGTTTTCTCCCCTCTTCCAAAATCACTCCTTAGACAGAGGGAGTTGTTTTTTACATTGAGCTTTTTTACAAAGCGTCTCTCTGGATGGGGAACTCTCTAAATTGCTTTATTTTCAACAACAAAGAAGTGTTTGGGGAAGGTACATTAGCCTAAAACCACCTCAAACAACATGGGTTTACAATTCTTAAAGAGATAATCTCACAGAATCTGTAAGAGAGGGAGTCAGAGACATTTTACACAGATTTAGCAATTCTTCCTCGGGGTATGACCTCCAATTACAAGTGCTGGATGTCATGGCAAATAAGCCTTTTAAAGCTGGGCTTGAAAAAGCAATGCGGAGTTGTTCTTTTGTGCAGACCACGCATTGACACACACCCAGAGAAAGAATCAAAATCCCGACAGGACTCCTGTCAGGCAAATGGCAGGTAGACTGTGTTCCCAGCCTGCCGGCCTCAGACATGCAGCCATAAGGCGCTGGATCTCAGGGCTGTTAGACCCAAGTGAGGAGAAAGGTCTGGAAAACTGGGCTGGATGACGCAAAATAGGGCCCCTGGGAGGCAGACACTTGCGGAAGAGCATGGCAAGCATCAGAATCAAGCCGTTTTGGGCAACCTGGATATGGAGAAGAGCTAAGTTTCTCAATGAATATTATTCATTATGAAGAACAGTCATGAAACAGCCCATCTGTTACTTCCTATGTGAAAGGGATCCTCTCGGCTGCCATCTATTGGATACTCACCACGAAACACAAGTGTTTCCAAGCAGGTTACCTAAATTATTATTTTAAATGATTATTTTTTCCCTCCCCCTACATGTAAAGTGGGCATTCTCATTTTTTTTTTTTTTTCCTAAACACTTGACCGATGAGGAGACTGAGGTTTGAAAACTTCATCTAAATCTCACCACAGGACTGGGAGCTGGGATTAAAATCCAGACCTGACCTCTTCACACAGCTTTGACCCAGCTCTTATAAACATTTCTTACTGTTTGTACAAAAGGATCTTATCAGAATGGCAGGAGAGTGTTCTAGCAAGGAATTGTAACTTAATTCCTCTGGTTACTCCTTGCTTGCTGGGCTCTGTGAGTCCTACTTATCTAATTAATGGAGAGATGGGGTCTCAAAGCCAAAGGTATAGAGAGGCCAAGAATGTAAAGGAAAAGAATGAAGGGTCCTGGGGTTAAGCGATAGGGAGAGGTGGGGACTGCGGGATACCAGAAAACCTATGCTTATCTAAAGGGGCCAGAACTACTGCACCAGCTCATTGTTGCCCATATAACCACGGCCCCACTATTACCAAATCTTCAAATATTTTCAGAAACCAGAGAGCCAGATTCTGTGGCAAAGTCTTATTTTTAAGGGTTGATCACTAGTTCACATTAATTTTCAAAACCCACATAGAGCAAACAAAACACACTTGGGTGCTAGAGTTGTAACCTCTGTGTGTGAACATTATTACAGCTTGGGGCAGCTGGGATAGTGCTGGCTTTGGCCTCCAAAAATACGAATTCACGTATTAGTTCTGCCCCTTACTAGCTGTGTAGCTTTCCCAAGCCTCAGTTTTCCTGTCTGTAAAATGGGAAATACTAACAGTCCTTACCTTGTGAACCCATTGAGAAGAGCATGAATACATTTGAGTGTCTGACTGGCATTGAAAATCTAATATATCCAACACCGAACTCTTGTCTTTCAGCCCCTGCATCTTTGCTGTCCCCACTGTTTCTCGTAGCAGGGCACCATTATATTCTTGCCACCCACTCCAGCAGAAATGGTCTTCTTCTAGCCTCGTTGTAACCAAAGGGCTCTGCTTTCAGAAGTTGCCACTGGCTGGCTCCCTCGTCACTCAGGTTTCAGATTACATCACCTCCTTAAGAGACACCCTCCCTGTCCACCCTATCTAGTTTTGCCACGTGCCTCTTGTATCGAGTCAACACCACACTTAGGCCATGTTGCTTTCTCAATAAACTCATTACGACCTCATGTATTTACTTGTTTCAGAGATCACTGCCTGTCTTCCCAAGTAGAGCAAGGACTTCACTGGTCTTTGTTCACTCTTGCATTGGCAGCACCTAGAACAAGGCTCGGCACATTGCAGGCACTCAATGAATATCCCCTGAATGAATAAATGGATCAAGAGTGCTGGATGAGACTGAGGTACAATAGAATTCGATGGATATTAGAACCTGGTCCCCTAGAGAGAAGAATGGAAGGACGCTGATGTCCGGACTGCTCTAGAGAGGCCTTGGGTTTGTTTGGAATCTTGCTATGAATCAGCACTAGGTCCTGCCCATTCCTTGCTCTCTTACCCAGTAAAATGTTATTGCTTGAGAAGCTATTAGAGAGATAGAGATAAAGCTGCCTGGAGCATAGATAGGATCAAAAGTCCAAAATTAACTCCTAAGCAGGCTGAACAGCTCACAGAATCAGGCAGGCCGGGCTGAGAAAGTGGGGAGGCTAATCTAGCTTTTTTACTAAATGCACATGGGCTCAGAATCTGCTGGGGCAAAAGGGGTGGCGAGACTTAAACATTGTTTACTCTGACAATTATCTCTACCTGTGGCAGGTAAATTTCTATTTTCATTAGTGATAAAAATTTCCCTTTAGGATAGATACCCCTTAGTTTTTGGTTTTTGCTTTTTTAAAGGAGAGGTTTATCTTAAAGGAAAATATTAAGTAAATAATTGCACAACTGGTGTGTGGAGGTGACAGTCTGACATGGGAGATGGAGCCCCAGTGGTCAAGGTTCAGCAGTTCCTAATCTGGACAGTTAAATGCACCCCCCTTGGAATGGACCTCAAAGATCTCTGAGATGTGGCCCTGGCTCAGTTTGCTAACTCTTTCTTTTTACTCCCTTTCATTTAGGAAATTGCCCCAAACTTAACTGCTTTACCCATGACCCCGCCTCTGGGCTCAACTCACTCTTCCCCCTCCCAGCATGCCCTTCGTTCACATACCCATCCTCTAAGATGCAACCCACTGCTACCACCAACCTCTTCGCATCCATTGTTTGTTCTTCTGTAATAATAGCTGCTAAATGCACTTTCTGTGGGCCAAATCCTACAGATACACCCGTCTTTAAGGCTCCATCATTTCTGGGAGTTTTGTCCTCATAATCTCCATGTCACTGAAGGGTGAAGTGCTCTGGCCAAGATTCCTCAGCTGGAAGGGGCTGGGACACATTCTCACCCAGGGGCCCCAGAACGCAGGTGCTTAACATCCCCACTTCCGGTCACCCTGGGCACTTTCTACACAGCTCTAGGTGTAACTGCATCTGTGTTTTCTCCCTCTAGGGCTTGTGAGAGGCTGGAGGACATATTCTGTATCACTCTCCAACTTTGGGGGGTTTGGCACCTTTTGAAGATTCTGCAAACATCTGCAAACGTCCGTGAACCTTGATCCAGATTAAGTTGACGTCCTCCTGATGAGGTTTCAGGCTGGGCAGGGCTGCCAGCCTTTACTGGAAATCTGGACAGAGCAGCTAGAAGAAGGAGGGCAAATCACTAATCACTTCAGGGGAGAAGGCTGTACCTTTTGGATCCTTGTAAAAATTGGTGTTTCTCTGAGCCAGTGTCTTAGAGTCATGGAACAGACACAGCGTGGGTTTGGGTCCATTGATTTCCTGACTGTATGACCCTGGGCAAGCCTCTCCATCTCCCTCCTCCAGCCTCAGTTTCCTGATCAGTAAAATACAGCTGGCTGGGAGGTTTATACGAAATAAAGGAAATACAACGTCTAACACTGGGCCTGGCACATAGTAGGACCTCCTTACTTCACTGTTGGCTTTCTGCCTGCTTTATCTCATTGCCCCTGTCCCCCACTTGCATTAAACAGGCCTGTGTGAAAGAACTGTTGGGGTTTATAATTCCCCCACTAGCAAGAACGTCCTTGGGCAATTTACTCTTGAATCCTCAGTTTCCTAATCTGTGAAGTGGGAATGATAATCTATTCGCCCCAAGGTTTTGTGTGAGAGTTAATGAGATAATTTGGAGCTCTTAGAAACAACCATTACCTGGTGTGTAGAAAATGTAGACTTATGAGAAGTGCCTCTTTATGGCCTGATTCCTCAAGCAAATCTGAACCATCTAATCCCCTCTTACTTAATTGCTGCTTTTCCCTTTCTTGTTTGCAGCCACAGAAACATTTCAAATTCCACAGTAAGTACCAGGTAGGGAGATACAGAGATAGAAAAGGAAATACATGTACAAAGTTGAGTACTCCTGACAGAATGCAGCCTGTAATAGCAAACTTGGGGCAAAGACATGGAAAATATGAGTAAAATTTAGAATCCATCTGAAGATCTCTTCAAAGCCCCCCTTCTTCTTTTTCACTTTTCTCTAAATGTCATCAAGATAAATAGATGTTCCTGAACTGGGGAAAAGCCAGATTACAGTGAAATGAAAGAAATATTCACGTCATATTCAGCACCCACTCAGAGCCAGTGGACCCAAAGATGAAGGAAGATCATCCATGTTTCGAGTCTTAATGGAAAAGACAGACAGGGGAGTAAAGGCATGAGGCTGCCTGGTAGTGAGTCAAGGTGGGATAGAAAGGAGACAGGTCAGAGTAGCTCCAGAAAAGGCAACAACAGCCAAGGCAACTGATGAGGTGAAACGGGCCTTTCCGTCAGATCCCCAGTGGCTGGCATTGGAAACCATACCCTGGGGCATCGTTTAGAATTTGTTCTTTGCAAGCCCAGAAACAGACATTCACTGGCTAATTGAGGCAGAGAAGGAATATATTGGAAGGATGCTGAGCAGCTCACAAAATGGACAGGGAGCTAGACTTGGATAAGAATAGAACTGGGGTTGCCCTGGGGGATCCCGAGAGCAGAGTTAGCAGACAGCCTCATCCGCAATGGGAAGGAATGTGCTCCAACTCTTTCTTTGTTTTTCCCTTGTCTGTGTCACTTGGATTAAGATTCTAAGTCCAAGGAGAGAGAACTTGATTGTACTGACCAGGATTAAGTGCGTACCTGAGAGTACAAGGAAGGGGCAGGACAGTCACCTGTGACCACACCTAGAGGGGGAGCGGGGATTCCCTAAGTAGAAAGGAAAGCGATGTGATGAAAGACTACGACATCCATGACTTCGTCCGCTACAGTGAGTGATGGAGAGTTACAGAGCACAGTGCTCCAACCCCATTCAGTCCTGGGTGTATTAGCATTTAGTCTAGGTCAGGTCCCTGCATTAGGTGCTAGAAGAAGAGGTGAGTAAAATGGATTTGGAAGTAATTGAGCCTATGTTGTGAACACAGGTTTTTTGATGCCAAATCCCTGCCTCTAGGAGTGAAGGGTTTGGAGGGGCAGGAGGCATGAGACAGAGGCAGCTGGAGGAACAGAGGGACCACCAGGTGCCTTGATGGTGAGACAGGGGAGAGAGAATAGATCCTCACTGACGTTTGCTGAAGGTCAGAGCTACAGGGATAAGGAGAGCCTCACTGAGCACCAGAAAACTCAAGAAGTGGCCCCCTCTTCCCCAAGCCATTCTGACACCCACCCCAAGTCAGTCTCAAGGCCTGTTTGGCCAAGACATCCTCAGAACCAGATTATCCAAGCATAGAATGTTGGGCCCAAACTGGGACAGATCAAGCATGGGAGGCATGGCCCAACAGCCCCATGTAGGGTTGATCGTGAATGAGGTGGTCTCCTTTCTCCTTTCCCAGAGGCCACATGTCAGGAGCACCATGTCAGTGGCCAGGCACACAGCAGGTGTTCAACAAATAGTTATGGAAGGGAAGAGAGACAGGAGGGAGGAAGGGATAGAAAGAATGCATAAAAAGGGAGAAGGGATTTTTTTTTTTTTTTTTTTTTTTTTTTTTTTTTTTTTTTTTTTTTTTTTTTTTTTTTTTTTTTTTTTTTTGCTGTACGCGGGCCTCTCACTGCTGTGGCCTCTCCCGTTGCGGAGCACAGGCTCCGGACACACAGGCTCCGCGGCCATGGCTCACGGGCCCAGCCGCTGCGCGGCATGTGGGATCTTCCGGGACAGGGGCACGAACCCGTGTCCCCTGCATCGGCAGGCGGACTCTCAACCACTGCGCCACCAGGGAAGCCCGAGAAGGGATTTTTAAATGAACAAGTAATGGGGAGATGAAAATTTGAATCAATAAATGAATGACTTCTATAGGGATAGGGAAAAAAGGAAGAATGAATGCATGAAGTTTTAAGATAATCCACACTCTGCTATTTGCTAGCTGTGAGATTCCAGGCCAATTACTTAACCGTTTGGGGCCTCAGTTTCCTCATCTGTAAAATGAGGCTAATTTGGACAACTCTCCCAGAGAGTCATTATAAGAACAAACCGAGAGGATGGATGCAAAGCCTTTGGCTCCAAGTGAGAGCTCCGTGCATGTCAGCTGTTATAACTGATGGGTTAAAGGTCAGAAGTGAATGAACGAATGAGTGAATGAATGAATAAAGGAAATGAAGAGAGAGAAGATGAGAAGACAGTGGAGAGCCTTCATCCGGGTCCCTCTTGATCCTTGGTGGCCAGCGAGGACTGGGGACTGTCTGCCTTACACACAGGGTGGCTCCCTGCCTCTGTGCACAGGCCCAGCCTGTGTGATTTCAGGAGGCAGATAAGATGCCGGGGCTGCTTTTTCATCTGCTCTGGGCCCCCCCACCCCACTCACTGCCCCCTTGGCAATTGGGGCCTTCAAAGTCCCTGCTGGCTCCAGATCTACAGATAATCGTTTACTGTAATCCTACCCAGGAAAGAAGCTGATAAAGTCCAGATGGAGTGTGAGGTCTTCAAACTCACTTTCTCTGCCCAGATAACGCTGGGGCCTCTCAGGAGACCCCTTTCTCTTGGGAAGAGAGGCAAAGAGGCCCATGTTCGCATAGCATACACGTTGTAAGAAGGGACTCTCATTCGTCAGGGAAGCTCCTTGCTTTCCTGGGGAGGGTGGGTGGATGGGTGGAGAGGGAGTACTAGATTTAGAGTCAGATCAGCCTGGATTCCAAATCTAGCTCTGCATGTAATTAAAATGGTGGCATGAATCCCCATTTTCCAGGGTGCTGTGAATGTTCAGGGATGCACTGGGTGTGGAAAGACCTGGCTTGGGGGACAGTTCAGGCCCTGCCTTGGTTAGACTTCCCCACATGGCCCAAGAAGGCTCTCCCAGCACCTGAGCCCCAGGATGGCAACCAGCTGGCTTCCTGGACTGGCCCTCAGCGGGTAGCCTTAGGCCCAGGAGTCAAACAGGCCGGAGTTTGAATTTAGCTCTCTCACTTACTAGCTGTGTAACCTTTGGCAGGTTGCCAAACCTCTCTGGGCTTCTGTTTCCTCATCTGTAGAGTGTGCTAAAACCTCATTGGCTGGTTGCAAAGGGTCAAATGAAATAGCAAATGAGAAAGCGTGTTGTGATTAGAAAAGTAGGCAAAGTGAGGTGCTACTTTTCTTCTTGCCAAATTGGGCCCATGATCCCTCACAGTGGAAGGGCCACATTGTTAGACCTGATCGGGGAATGCTGGGAAGGTCCGCCCCAGTAATGCATTCAGGAAGGATGATGTGGCCCCTTTGACCCATTTACTCAGGATTTCGTGCTCCAGGCCTCACTCACCACTATCACTCCAATCCCTGAGTTTTGGGGACAGAAGAGGTCCTGAGGCCTGACTGCCCAGACTGGGGTGCGACCCAGGTGCATGGAGTGGATGCACGGGGCAGCATCAGCTCTCGACACACCCTGCAAAAGGTAAGGGATCAGGGATGGGATGGGGGCCCCTTGGGAAAGGCTTCTGACACAGTGCGATCCCCCATTTGGGCTTACTTTCATATCCCTTTCATCAACCCATTACGTAAACCCAACCAGATTTAAGATCTGACCCTACCTACTTCTAAGAGGATTTAGGGTGTTTTAAGATTAAAACCTAGGGCAAAAGAAGACCTTGAAAGAGATTGTCTGCTGCTCAATCTCATAATGACAAAAATGCAATCGAAACTACAGGAGATGCCCTTTGCACCGATCAGATTGGCAAAGATTTGAAGCCTGATAATACTCTGTGCGGGTGAATTTGTGGGGAAACAGGCATGCTTACCACTGTTTGAGGAAGAAAAACATGTGTACTGACTCTTAGGAAAGGCTTTGGTTTCTAGTTGTTAAAGTTAAAACGGGCTTGTCCTTTGACACAGCAATTCTAGGAATTTATCCCTTACTTAAACTTGCAACCATGAGCAAAGGCATCAATACAAGAATATTGACTGCAGGATTGTATGTTGAGACAAATATGGAAACTCTCTAAATGCCCGTTAATAGGGAACAGGTTAAATAAATTATGCTGTAGCTATTCAAAGACAACACAGTCTAGGGTGAGTGTATATAGTGTGCTCCTCTGGGCGTTTATGTGAAGGATATACACAGATTTGTATATGTGCAAACTAGTTTGTAACTGATCACAGTTCCTCTGGGGAGGAGAATTGGATGCTTGGGGCTGAGGTGAGAGAAAAATTTACTCATAAATTTTTATACTTTAAAACTGTTTGAATTTTTTATTATATGCCTGTATGAATTGTTAAAAAAAGAATCTAAAGAGCCAAAGACCCACCCCCAACAGAAAATAAACAAGAAAACATCAACAACCACACACACACACACACAACCCACAGAGAACCCATCTGAGATTCACTCTAGACCTAGCAGAGCAATTTGCTCAGCCAGACCCTCAATAAACATCAAAATAAATAAATAGATTGGGATTATCGCAGAAAGGAAGCCGAATAAACGCTTTCTGTACTTGAGCCAAACCGTTTTATAATATTCGTGCAATATATTTTACTGTCAGCTTCTTGATGCAAAGACAAAACGGCAAGCAGGTTGCACGACACAGTTTGCATTTTCTAACATCAGAAAGGCCTTACATTAGCCTACTGAGATAACATTTCTCCTGAACAAACAAGCAATTAGCAGTTTGCCCCTTGCTCTCTGGGACCCTTCCTGAGGACCTGCCTTGGTCTAGCACACCATGTTTACTCCACCCCAGGTGGAAACATGGCCCCGTGTGCACATGCCCGATTGCCCCTTCTGGGTGAATTTGGCAGAGGTGGTCTACTGGCACCTTTGAGAAAGGGAAAAGGGACTTTTTGGTGGGATGAAGGGGCACTGGAATAAGAGACCAGGGTTTGAATCCCTCCTGGATGAACCTGCATCTAGTAGCTGAGTGGTTTTGAACAGGTGACACAACATTGCTGAGCCTCGATCATCCAGGTCTGGGAAATGCAGTTCATGACAGCAGATGGGCTAAGGAACCTGGAAACGATTTCTGAACTTTAATAATCTTTAATTACTCAAGAAGAAGTTTCAGGTTCCCCGGCCATTGGTAGGATAGAACACTCTCACTCCATCTCAGATCTTGGAAGTGCTTACCAGAGTAAACTAGTTTGGGCTAGTCATGTCCTGAAATGGAGCAACAACATCTTCTGAGAGGAACAAAGGATGTATGATGAATGACAGCATCCACTGATGTGTGCGACATCACTCTCTGAGCCTCAGTTCCCTCATCAGCAGAATAGACAAAATGACCTTTATGTAGTTCTGTCAGGATTAACTGAAAGCACATCTCAGGACCCCAATACATAGCAGGTACTTTGTGGGCACTCAATAAACATTAGTTTCTCTCCCTTCCTCTTAAGGATTGAGAAAAGATGAACTATTCTGGGCACTCAATATAGTAAATTTCCAGTGCAATTACAATGACTATCCAGCCTCTAGACTAATGGAGAATGACCAGCTCCATTCAGACAAGAGAGTGCATTCTCCCTGCAAACAGTTGGCCAAGCCTGATTATATGCAGCAGCTATGAATTAGACACCATAGAATACTGACACTATTTTCCAGTCCCTGCCCATAAAATATGCAATAAAAACTCAAGCCAGGTTAACCTATATCTCACTGATGGAACTGAGGGTTTTCCATTTAAATGGTGCCATGGGTCCCATGTTGTTTTGTCCTGAAGCAGTTATGTTGTATTAAGATGCATTGGGCTGCAAGTAACAGCAAATCTAACTCAAGGTTTAACAGATATAGGGTGGGCTGTAGGAATGGTTGATTCAGCAGCTAAATGTTGACATCAGAGACTCAGGTTCTTTCCATCTTTCCAGCCTTCCATCCTTAGAGTTAGCTTCACACTCAAGCTGGTAGAAAGATGGTTGCTGTAGATCCAGGGTTCCACCTAAATGCTGAAACTTCCCAAGGAAGAAATGAGAGATCATAACTTTCCCTAATTCTATCTTGGGAGTAAGGAAATTCTCTGCAGAAGTTGCCAGTAGGCTTCTCATATCACAGTAGCAAAAGTTGGGTCACACACTCTCTCCCAAACCAATCACGGCAAAGGCTTATCTTTGGACATATCAGGCTCATCTCTGGAGCTGGGGGCTAGGATGGATGCTGGGGAATGACCAATGGTGTCTTGGTTATGTGCAAACAGACATGTGGCTCCCCATGACCCCTTCCTCACTTACATCTTTGTGTACTTCCCTCTCCTTGAATGTGGGCAGGACCTGAGACTTACTTCTAACCAATGGAATGTGACAAAGGTGAGGGAACACCACTCCTGTGATTATATCACACTATGTAAGACTCCATCTTGTTAGCAGACTCATTCTAGAGACTTCCTTGCTGGCTTGATGAGGTAAGCACCATGCTGGAAAGCCCACGTTGCCAGGAACTGCAGGATCCTCTAGGAGCAGAGGGCAGCCCCCAGCTGACGTCCAAGAGCCAGCAAGGAGTTGGAACCCTCTGTCTTCCAACCACAAGGAAATGAGTTCTGCCAACAACCCAAGTGAGTCTGGAAGTGGATTCTTCCCCAGTGAGTCTGCATATGAGAACACAGCCTGGCCAACACTTTGATTGCAGTCTTGTGAGACCCTAAACAGAGGACCCAGCTAAAATACACATCGGCTCTATTTTAAGCTGTTAAGTTTATGGTCATTTGTTATGCATCAATGGAAGACCAAAATGGTCAGTTTCTATTTTGTTTTAACAAGATTGAAAAAAAATTAATTCTTAATAATTTGTTCCAATGAGGGAGAGAATAACTGTGCCTGGAAAAATATATTTAGAAGATCTTGGGAAGAAGAGACATTCCCAAGGACCTGAGTGGCATCAGGTGCCAAGTTCTCAGACAGTGTGGGAAGCTGCTCTGCAGTAAATGTGGAAAATAATTTGAGGACTTCCAGGGCCCCTCGGGAGCTGAGAGGGTGAAGGAGGTGAGTGCCTGGGAGTTGGAGGGTCTTGGAGAACAAGACTTCCCTCAACCGCATCTCCTTCTCATGGGGATGCAGTGGAGTATAGTCGTCTGCTATGGCTACCATAACAAAGTACCACAAAACAAGTGGCTTAAATGACAAAATGTATCATCTCACAATTCTGGAGGTAGAATCGTGAGACGTCTGAGATCAAGGTGTCAGCAGGGTTGGTTCCTTGTGAGGGCTGTGAGGGAGATTCTGTTCCATGCCCCTCTCCTGGCCCCTGGTGGTTTGCTGGCAATCTTGGGCATTCCTTGGCTTATGGGAGCATCACCCCAACCACTGGCTCCATCATCCATATCTCTGCCTTCATTTTTACATAACATCCTTCTACGTGTGTGTATCTGTCTCCAAATTTCTCCTTTTTTTTTTTTCTTTTTTTTTAGCGGTATGCGGGCTTCTCACTGTTGTGGCCTCTCCCGTTGCGGAGCACAGGCTCCGGACGCGCAGGCTCAGTGGCCATGGCTCACGGGCCCAGCCGCTCCACGGAGTGTGGGATCTTCCCGGACCGGGTCACGAAGCCATGTCCCCTGCATCGGCAGGCGGACTCTCAACCACTGCGCCACCAGGGAAGCCCTAAATTTCTCCTTTTAATAAGAACACCAGGCATATTGGATTAGGGGTCCACCCTACTCCAGTGTGGGCTAATTACCTTTGCAAATCCCTATTCCCAAGTCAGGTCACTTTCTAAGTTCCTGAGGACTAGGATTTCAACCAATGAATTTGCAGGGGCATAACTCATGGGGGTTAGTAGGAATCTGAGCCAGAAGTAGATTTTCATCAGCCGTGGGATTGGGGTACACAAAGTAATTTTAGCTTTATTTGAAAGGGTTAGTAGGTCTGCAACTGACATACCATGTGAAGAAACTCCTCAGGGTCTGTCTGTAACTGGTCAAGCACAACATGCCGTATTCCTAGGAGAGGTTGCTTCCTCCAAAGCATTCTGCAAGATGCCCGATACCCGTTTCCTTGAGAACAGTGTCTCCTGCTATTTCATGGCCCTGTAATGCCATGATTTAACCCTGACCGTCTCTCTCCTATCCAGTGGCAAAGAGAAAGGCAGTTGAACTTTATCCCTTTTGATGGGGGAAGAATCTTGCAGACTAGGTCAGGGCTGAACACGCCAGCTTCCCTGGAGAGAAAGCTGGATGGTGTGCCACTTCTTGGGTGTCACTGTCAAAGGCTTTCTTTTCAGAGATGAAGAGCCTGCAGGAGCTTCCTCATTCTTTTTCTATCTGGAAATCCAGCCACAAAGCCATCAGATCTAATTGACTGCAATTAATTGTCTACATGTTCTTTTAAAAAGCGCTCTTGTTAAGGTCCTCTAATTGACTCATTTTCTTCTGTGACAACACAGGCTACAAAGTGGTATTTCAATGGGAGAGTGAGTCAGGGCTTATTAAATGATCAACAATTTAATTCAGAGCAGATCCTGATTAGGGAGAAAGAGGAGCAGTGGAAAATACACCCATTCTTGTCTCTATGAATGATAACTTCTATATGGATTGATTGATTTCTTCCTCCTTCCCTCCCTGTTTCCATCCTTCCTTCATTTTAGTGTATACCAAGCACTGGATTCACAGAATATTTGAGCTATAGAATGGTCTTGGAGTATATTCAACATGATTTCCGGATAGGGAAACTGAGGCTCAGAGAAGTGAAGCATCCCATCCAAAGAAACACAGCTTTGAGAATAACACAGTTGACTCAATTCCAGGCCTTGGGGTTACTTCGCGCTGTCCTATGTCATCCTGTATATTTGGGGATGAGATAACCCATTTTGGTTTTTGCTATCAAGAAGAGCTATGGGGGCTTCCCTGGTGGCGCAGTGGTTGAGAGTCCACCTGCCGATGCAGGGGACACGGGTTTGTGCCCCGGTCCGGGAGGATCCCACATGCCGCGGAGCGGCTGGGCCCGTGAGCCATGGCCGCTGAGCCTGCGCTTCTGGAGCCTGTGCTCTGCAACGGGAGAGGCCACAGCGGTGAGAGGCCTGCGTACCGCAAAAAAAAAAAAAAAAAAAAAAAAAAGAAGAAGCTATGAAAGCTGTTCTCTGCTCACCCTCACTCCACTTCCCCCCTAAATGATGATCGTGCTCATGGACTGGCTTCTGTCTCCGTTTTTTAAGATTCTAGATCTGTTTGCTGTTGGTTGCTTGTTTATCTCATTGGAATGAAGATGATTTCCTAAGGGGCGGCAACTTTGCTGGTTCACGTGGGCAGAACCAGAATAAAGGCAGACAAGGGCCAGTGGCCAAAGGAGGTTCGTTACACAAGAGTGACAACAGCAAGCAATCAAACAAAGACACAGCAGCAGCACCAACAGTGAAGCCTTCTGAGCTTGGTGGCAAAAGCTGATGGCCCTCATTTTCTGATTGCAGATTCTCTGGACAAGTGGTTCAGGCTCTGTGAATCTGGAGAGGAGCTGCAGAAATCCACCCACGGACCAGAGGGGAGGGATCAGCTATTACAGTCATACGACAAATTACTTTGCCAAAACTTAATGTCACATGGCATTGAACAGTAATCCCCAGAGCCATGAGTCTCTGGCTCGCTGCAAGAGACAGGCTTATTGGAGATGATTCCAGATGCTGATGGGCTCCAGGCTCACCATTCCGTCCCGGACATTCTGTTGCACAAATCTACCTATGACACGTCTGTGTAAAGATGGTTCCCCTCCCTTGGTTTGTTCTTGGTCCCAGCTGGAAAGGGGAGATATTAGCATCTGTGTTCTTAGGCAATCACTTCAGAGTCAGGCCCAGGTGTAAATTTTAGCTCTGCCACCACTAGCTGAGTGACCTAACACACATGTCTTGAGCTCCTGGTCTTCAGTTTCCCTATCTGTTAAATAGTGGTAATGATAGCACTCAGCTCACGGGGGTGTTGTGCGAATGACCTGAGATGATGGGTGGAAAGGGCTCAGCTCAGTGTCTGGAACATGGGGGCGGCTCCTAAATGATTCCCATCCTCGAGGCCCAGTGAGTACATTGGATTCGTGGTCTCACAGCTGCAAATCACCACAGTCTCTTTTCCACCAGTGCTTCAGAAGCTTTCATGTGGCTAAGAGGTCCCCCCGGGCAGTTTGCTAAAAATGGTGATTTCCGGATTCCACCCCCAGACAGTCTGAGTTAGCAGATTTGGGTCGGGACCCAGGCATTTCTGCATTTTAACCAGCATCCCACGTGATCCTGGGCGGTCATGAAACACACTTTGAGAAACCTCTTCATACAGTTAAGGGAGGTGGGAATACGCCATGTCTGCCTGCTTCCCCTTTGTCTTCCTGGGGGAGTTTGTGGTACATGCTTAGGGCTCCTATGGCTCATCTCTCAAAATAAAATGAAATGCCCTAGTCCAGGGACCCAAAATTCAAATAGTCACATGACATGAGAGCAGCAGGCTGAGGTGGGACTCTCAGCCCTGAAAGTTAGGTTTCTTGCAAAGGCAGCAGCTATCACCCATCTGCCAACATCTGCCGTCTGGGGCTGTGGAGACCCAGCATGGCTGCCTTTCCCATTTTTTGCAAAGGATTCCCAAAATGTAGGAATTATCATTAAATCGCTTCATTTTTAAAAGTTGGAAATCATTTACTATTATTTTATTTTATTTTTACATTCATGTGGGACAAACCAAACATGTTGATGAGTCTGAAGTGGCCCATGGGTTGCCAGTTGATCATCTTGGGGCTGCTCCTCTGGTCTTCTTATTTGTCAGGTGAAGAAAATAGGGAACAGAGATGGGAGGGGAGATGCCAAAGGCTATGCAGCTTGGGGGTTCTGGGAGCCAGGACCGGACTCTGCTTCTGTAGCATGATTGGGGTGATAAGCGCTTTTTTTCCAGGAGCAGGGATGCAGGGCCACACCCCAGAGCATCCACGGGCTTCCTCCCTGCTCTGGCTCAAGCACCGGCTGAGAGGCCAGGAGCGGGCAAACGGAGCCGAGCTTCCTCATCCCTCCGCTGCCACCTTCTGCTTTGATATCTTGATGTTCCAGTTCTGGCAGCCCGAGAGGCAGCGGCAGCAGCAGCTGCGTCACACCAAAACAGCTCTTGGCAGGGCTTGCTGGGGACTTCAAAGGTGGAAAATTGCCCTGGGATAGCTTCTCGAAGTCGCCTTCCCAGTGTGAACAGGACGAGCAGAGAAGGAGATCAAAGTGGGACCAACCTTTGGTTACAGGGAAAAGGACATGCAGGGTCTGCTCTGTGCTGAGTGGACCTTGGGTTGAGCCTGTCCTTGAGGGCTGTCCAAAGTCCAGAATCAGAGGGTGGTCTTACTCTTCTCACCTGTCCCCATCTCGGTGGAACCAGGAACCTCTGTGTCTTACTGGCTGGGATGCTGCTGAGTAAGTGTTTCTCACTGTGTCTCCTGAGCTCTTGGCCTTTTCTTTGGTTTTCTTGGGCCTCATGAGGCACAGCCCTGCGTCTGAGGAGGAGGAACCGCTTGGTTTGACCTGCCCGGAGCCTGAGATTGCATGAGGGCAGGGCAGCCAGCCAAGCACTGATAACTCTCTTCCTCTTGGGAAGCGCCAGCCAGCACCCCAAAAGGGGAAGTGATCTGTGGCCCGATCTGCTAATGATTTATTGCTGGGTTCTTTGGCCTGGCACCCGTGGCACCAGCTGCAGCTGGGCTGTCTGGAGAATCTCCCCAGCAGGCATCAGGGAGCACAAGGTAGGAAATCAAGCTCCCAGCTGCCAGCTGCCAGCCACTGCCACAGGCAGCCCCTGCCCTCCCTGCCCAGAAAGGGCTGCTTTTGTTTGTTTGTTTTCTTTTTCAAAGCAGCCACAGGCTGTGAAGCAGTGGCCTAATGAAGGCGCGGGGAATGGACCAGGACTGGGATGTGTGTGTTGAGTGATGTGTTGGCACTAGACTCTGGGCCTGTGCATTGCTGTCAGTGTGACCTGAAGGCTCAGCCCTGAGCATCTAGACCAAGAGGAGCCCTGCGCTGCCCCTGCTCACTTACTGCTCGCCACCAGGTTTCCAGTATTAATGAAATAATTATTTACAAAAGGAATAAGTGCCCATGGTAAACATTTCAAACAGGCTTAAGAAAAAAACTAAATCTCTCTTTATTTCCAATCTCATCTCCAAGAAATAAACAACGTCAAAAGTTTCCTATTCCAGAAAGCAGGTATTTTTTTAAAATGAGCACTTACTAGGTATACTCTTCTTCAACTTCATTTCCCTTTAATGTATCTTTCCCTCGTGAGGAGCTACATTATTTAAAGCAGCTTCATAGTACTCTAGTGTATGGATGTGCTGTGATTTACTAATCAGTTCTCTGTGGAGATCTTTTGACTGTTTCTAATTTTTCACTTTTACAGTCGAGAGACAATAGGGCTTTGTGTACTCTACAGGGGTGTACTTTTGTGAGTATGTCTCTTTAAAAACTTGAACTGAGTATATGCATTACAGTTTTCTCACCAACACTCTGAGGGAGGCAGAATGGTACTCATTTTACAGATGAGGAAAACAAAAGCTCAAACAAATAATGCTTTACTTTTGCCCTGGGTCACATTTCTGACATTTAGAACAATCATTCATTCAACAGGCATTTATTAAATATTACCACTGTCCTTTCCAGGCATAGTGCTAGACACTGGAGAAGCAAACGGATACAGTCCTGCCCTCTTGGTGCTTACAATCTAGTGTAGGGGGGTTTATATACATATATATATATATAAATATATAAATATAAATATATATATATATATATATGAATTTGGGGGAGGGGGGAATTTGGGCATATAGCATTCGCTCTATGACAACATCTCAGATTAAATGTGGTCTTCTCTGACTGCACAATCCATATTCAGTCCACTAGTCATTCTCTTTAATAACATCATGGTTTGTCTTTCAAAGCAATTAGCACAATTTGTATACATATATTTATATATTGTGCTAATCTTAATCTTAAATGCTTATCTTAGACAAGAAGAAATATCTAAAGTTAATGACTAAAGTTTTCTCCTTAAGAATACAGGGAAGAAGAACAAGTAAACAAAAAGTAAACATAAAGAAGGAACTAATGATAATAAGAGCAGAAACTGATGAAATGCAAGACATAGGGACAATACAGAAAATTAGCAAAGTCCAAATTTGATTCTTTAAAAATAATCAGCAAAACTGACAAATTTCTAACTAGATTAATCCAAGGGGCAAAAAAAGAATATCAATTACCAAAATGAGAAATGAAAAAGGGATTATCACCACAGATCCCTTAGATATTAAGAGGATAATAAGAAAATACTATGAATATATTTATGCCAGCAAACATGATAAATTAGATGAAATGGATGAACATTTTGAAAAATAGAACTAACCAAAATAGACACAAGAAATAGAAAATCTAAATAGTCCTATGCCTATTAAAGAAATTAAATTTGTTATTAAATTTTTTTCCTAAAAAGGTAAACGTCAGGCCCAAATGGTTTCACTGGTGAATTCTATCAAACATTCGAGAAAGAAATAACACCAAAATTACATAAATATTTTCAAAATATAGAGAAGAAAGAATTACTTCCCAACTGTTTTCTGAGTCCAATATATCTTTAATAACAAAACCTGACATAGGCATTATTAAAAAAATAATAAAATGACAGATCAATATTCTTCATAAATACAGCACAAAAATCTTGACAAAATAGCAAATTGAATCCAACAATATGTAAAAATGATAATACACCATGACCAAGTAGGGTGTAACCCCAAAATGAAAGTTAGTTTAATATTTGAAAATCAATCTTTAAATATAATTCAACAAAGTAAATGAAAAATCAATTCACTGCATTGAATGAAATTGATTATTTCAACAGCTGCAGGAAAAGCATTTGAAAAACAAAAAATTCTACTCATTCAAAGTAAAAACTCATATAGCAAACGAGAAATAGTAGAGAACTTTTTCAAAATGTTAAAAAGCATCTGTAAAAATAATCTAGAGGGCTTCCCTGGTGGCGCAGTGGTTGGGAGTCCGCCTGCCGATGCAGGGAATGCGGGTTCGTGCCCCGGTCTGGGAGGATCCTGCGTGCCACAGAGCGGCTGGGCCCGTGAGCCATGGCCGCTGGACCTGCGCATCTGGAGCCTGTGCTCCACGGCGGGAGAGGCCACAGCAGTGAGAGGCCCGCGTACGGCCAAAAAAAAAAAATCTATAGATAACATCATACTTAATGACAAAAGATTGAATTTTTTTTCCCTTGAGAGCTATTACAAGGCAAGGATGCCTGGTTCACCACTTCTATTCAACCTTCTTGTATAGTATCTTACTGCTGCATAAGGCAAGAAAAAGAAACAAAAGGCGTAAAACTTAAAAAGAAAGTAATAACTCTTTATCTGCTTGCAGGTACAGTAATAATTTATGTAGAAATCCAAAGAAGATTAAAAAACAACTATTAGAACTAATAAATGAATTTAGCAGTGTTGCAAGATACAAGGTTAAAATACAAAAACTCATTGTATCCTTATATATAACAACAAACAATTGATGAAATTAAGGAAACAATCCCATGTATGGTAGCACCAAATAACACTGAATACCTAGGAAGAAATTTAACATAAGACATTCCAACAGCACACTAAAATGATCATACACCATGATCAAGTGGGGTTTATTCCAGGAATGCAAGGATTCTTCAATATATGCAAATCAACCAACGTGACACACCATATTAACAAATTGAAGGAGAAAAACCATATGATAATCTCAATAGATGCAGAAAAAGCTTTCGACAAAATTCAACACCAATTTATGATAAGAACCGTGCAGAAAATAGGCATAGAGGGAACTTTTCTCAACATAATAAAGGCCATATATGACAAACCCACAGCCAACATCGTCCTCAATGGTGAAAACCTGAAACCAGTTCCACTAAGATCAGGAACAAGACAAGGTTGCCCACTCTCACCACTATTATTCAACATAGTTTTGGAAGTTTTAGCCACAGCAATCAGAGAAGAGAAAGAAATAAAAGGAATCCAAATCAGAAAAGAAGAAGTAAAGTTGTCACTGTTTGCAGATGACATGATACTTTACATAGAGAATCCTGAAGATGCTACCAGAAAACTACTAGAGCTAATCAATGAATTTGGTAAAGTAGCAGTATACAAAATTAATGCACAGAAATCTCTGGCATTCCTATACACTAATGATGAAAAATCTGAAAATGAAATCAAGAAAACACTCCCATTTACCACTGTAACAAAAAGAATAAAATATCTAGGAATAAATCTACCTAAGGAGACAAAAGACCTGTATGCAGAAAATTATAAGACACTGATGAAAGAAATTAAAGAGGATACAAATAGATGGAGAGATATACCATGTTCTTGGATTGGAAGAATCAACATTGTGAAAATGACTCTACTACCCAAAGCAATCTACAGATTCAATGCAATCCCTGTCAAACTACCACTGGCATTTTTCACAGAACTAGAACAAAAAATTTCACAATTTGTATGGAAACACCAAAGACCCCGAATAGCCAAAGCAATCTTGAGAACGAAAAATGGAGCTGGAGGAATCAGGCTCCTTGACTTCAGACTATACTACAAAGCTACAGTAATAAAGAGAGTATGTTACTGGCACAAAAACAGAAATATAGATCAATGGAATAGGATAGAAAGTCCAGAGATAAACCCACGCACATATGGTCACCTTATCTTTGATAAAGGAGGCAAGAATACATAGTGGAGAAAAGACAGCCTCTTCAATAAGTGGTGCTGGGAAAACTGGACAGCTACATGTAAAAGTATGAGATTAGAACACTCCCTAACACCATACAAAAAAATAAGCTCAAAATGGATTAAAGACCTAAATGTAAGGCCAGAAACTATCAAACTCTTAGAGGAAAACATAGGCAGAACACTCTATGACATAAATCACAGCAAGATCCTTTTTGACCCACCTCCTAGAGAAATGGAAATAAAAACAAAAATAAAGAAATGGGACCTAATGAAACTTAAAAGCTTTTGCACAGCAAAGGAAACCATAAACAAGACCAAAAGACAGCCCTCAGAATGGGAGAAAATATTTACAAATGAAGCAACTGACAAAAGATTAATCTCCAAAATTTACAAGCATCTCATGTAGCTCAATAACAGAAAAACAAACAACCTAATCCAAAAATGGGCAGAAGACCTAAACAGACATTTCTCCAAAGAAGATATACAGATTACCAACAAACACATGAAAGAACGCTCAACATCATTAATCATTAGAGAAATGCAAATCAAAACTACAGTGAGATATCATCTCACACCGGTCAGAATGGCTATCATCAAAAAATCTAGAAACAATAAATGCTGGAGAGAGTGTGGAGAAAAGGGAACACTCTTGTACTGCTAGTGGGAATGTAAATTGATACAGCCACTACGGAGAACAGTATGGAGGTTCCTTAAGAAACTACAAATAGGACTACCATACGACCCAGCAATCCCACTACTGGGCATATACCCTGAGAAAACCAGAATTCAAAAAGAGACATGTACCAAAATGTTCATTGCACCTCTGTTTACAATAGCCAGGAGATGGAAGCAACCTAAGTGTCCATCATCGGATGAATGGATAAAGCAGATGTGGCACATATATACAATGGAATATTACTCAGCCATAAAAAGAAACGAAATTGAGCTATCTGTAGTGAGGTGGATGGACTTAGAGTCTGTCATACAGAGTGAAGTAAGTCAGAAAGAGAAAAACAAATACCGTATGCTAACACATATATATGGAATCTAAGAAAACAAACAAATAAACAAACAAACAAAACGGTCATTAAGAACCTAGGGGTAAGATGGGAATAAAGACACAGACCCACTAGAGAATGGACTTGAGGATATGGGGAGGGGGAAGGGTAAGCTGTGGCAAAGTGAGAGAGTGGCATGGACATATATACACTACCAAACATAAAATAGATAGCTAGTGGGAAGCAGCCACATAGCACAGGGAGATCAGCTCAGTGCTTTGTGACCACCTGGAGGCGGGGGATAGGGAGGGTGGGAGGGAGGGAGATGCAAGAGGGAAGAGATATGGGAACTTAGGTATATGTATAACTGATTCACTTTGTTGTAAAGCAGAAACTAACACACCATTGTAAAGCAATTATACTCCAATAAAGATGTTACAAAAAAAGAAAAAAAGACATTCAGGGTTTCTACAGTGAAAACTACAAAGTACTGATGAGAGAAATTAAGAAAGACTTAAACAAATGGAAAAATGTCACGTTTATGGTTTCCAAGACACAGTATTATTAATATGACTCTTTTCCTTAAATTGAACTATGTTCAATGCAATCCCAATAAAATTCTGATTTTTTTTAGTGGAAACTGACAAGTGGATTCTAATATTTATGTGGAAATACAAAGGGTGTAGAATAACAAAAGCACTTTTTAAAAGGGAGTTGGAGAACTTAACCAACTTGTGTTCAAGACTTACTATAAAGTTACAGCGATCAAGATAGTTTGGGTATTAGTGAAAATATAAACATATAGATCAGTGGAAGAGATTAGAGAGTCCATAAATAGAGCCACATGTATTTGGTCAATTGTTTTGACACAGGTGCCAAGGCAATTTTGTGAGAAAAGAAGAGTCTTTTCAACAAATGGTACAAGATGTTCATGTGAGGAAAAAGTGAATATTGATGGTTAACCCATACCATACACAAAAAATTGATTCTAAATGGATTATAGACCCAAATGTAAAACTTAAAAGGACTGTAAAACTTCTAAAAGAAACCATAAGAGAATATTTTTGCAAATCTGGGGTAGGCAAAGTTTTATTAGATAACACACAGAAAGCACAAACCATAAAAGAAGAAAATAATAAATTAGACTTCAATTAAAATAAGAGCCTTTTGTTCTTTGAAGGACATCATTAAGAAAGTACAAAGGCAAGCCACAGATTGGGAGGAAATGTTTGCAACATATATGTCAGAAAAAGGCTCTGTATTCAGGATAAAAGGAACACTGACAGCTCAATAATAAAAAGACAAACAATCCAGTGAGAAAATGGGCAAAAGATTTGAAGAGATACTTCTCAAAAGAAGATATGACAAAGGTGCTCAACACCACTAGTCATCAATGAAGTGCAAATTTAATGACAATGAGATACCACTACATACGGGCTAGAATGGCTAAAATCAGTTGTGTTCTGGTAAATGTTTAAAAGCTAGGTCTGGGTGGGGTAGGAGTAGAGGAAGCCTGACTAGCAGTGTTTGCTGATTTCTATGGTGTAAATACTCTCACCATGATCAGTTTCAAGCTACCAACAACAAGATGTCAATGAACCCAGAGTTGGGAAGAGATGTATACAATTGGCTCCCACAAACTGGTGCAAGCTAGCTCCAGCACACTACTAAAATGTTTAAAACTGACTGGCCCTCTTCCACTGGTAGAGATATGGGGCAGCTGGAACTCTCTTACGCTGCTGTTGAGGATGTAAGATGATAAAATCACTGGGCAAGAAGAGTTTTAGTTAAACATCGTATGCTATATAACTCAGTCATTGAACATCTGGGCATACTCAACTTCACAGCAGCTTCATTTGTAATAGCCCCAAATTGGAAACAACCCAAATGTTCACCAGCAGATGACATACTGTGGCATATTCATACAATGGAATATTAATCAGCAATAGAGAGGAATGAGCTGTTGGTACACAAACCATACGGACGAATCTCAAAATTATTATACTCAGTGAAAGAAGACAGAAAAGGAAAAGAATACATGATGTCTGCTTCAATATACAAGGTTTGGGCTTCCCTGGTGGCACAGTGGTTTAAGAATCTGCCTGCCAATGCCTGGGACATGGGTTCAAGCCCTGGTCCGGGAAGATCTCACGTGCCACGGAGCAACTAAGCCCGTGCACCACAAATACTGAGCCTGCGCTCTAGAGCCTGCAAGCCACAACTACTGAGCCCGCATGTTACAACTACTGAAGCCCATGTGCCTAGAGCCCATGCTCTGCAACAAGAGAAGCCACTGCAATGAGAAGCCCACACACTGCAACGAAGAGTAGCCCCCGCTCGCTGCAACTAGAGAAAGCCCATGCACAGCAACGAAGACCCAATGCAGCCAAAAATAAATAAATTAATTTAAAATATATATATATATACACACAAGGTTTTTTTGTTTTGTTTTAATGGAATCTATAGTGACAAAAACATATCGGTGTTTGCCTAGCGAGGGGCTGGAAGGATGGATTACAATGGGCACAAGGTAATCTTTGATGGTCAGGAAATGTTTGTAATCCTGATTATGGAGATGGACTCATGTGTGTATACATATGCCAAAACTGATCAAGCTATACATTTTAAATATGTGCCGTTTCATGTACTTCAATTATATCTCGATGAAAGTGAAAAAATATTTTAAAAAGTGCAAACTCCTGGGCTTGACCCCAAGCTCGGAGATGGGAGAACTGAGAGAGGAGCTGGACTTGAAGTTTAATAAACTCCTCAGATGATTCTCAGAAACTGGGAGACCTACTGAAGAGGAACACCCCAAATTTAATCAGGTGTGACAAGTCTGATTTTCAAGGTGGATAAAGGAAGATGTGTTTATACTTCAAAGTGAAGCCTGTGTTTTAATAGCCCAGCAGTAGCATTTGCACGATCTAACTGTCCTAGCTTGTGCTAGGTGCTCCCCCATGCATGCAGGTTTGTCTGACTTTGCCCCCACTAGGTAGCAAAGATGGGAGAGTTGACTGTCAGGGCAGCTGAGAATTACAGGGGTCGGTTCAAGTCTCCTTTCTACCACTTCCTAGCTGAGTGACCTCTTGTCCACATCTCTCTGTCTCAATTACCTACTGCTGTGGATCCAAGCCAGTCCAAGACATTGCAGCTTAAAACAAATGCTCATCACCCGGTGATCTGGGTAGGGCTTAGTGGGGACAGTTAGTCTCTACTTCATGTAGGGAGGGTCAGCTGGGGTGCTTCTCCAAGGCTGAAGGATCCACTTCCAATCCACCTGGATGCTGGCTACCTCCTGGGAGCTCTGGCACAATTGTAGGCTGAGCCTCTGCCCCTCTCCAGATAGATCTTTCCATGAGCTGCTCTTTATAGTTCCCTTATAGCATCACGGCTGGGTTCTAAGAGAGAGTGTTAAAGAGGATGAGGCAGAAGTTGTATCCCCTTTTACGATCTAGCCTCAGAAGTCACACAGTGTCACCTTGCCCAGCTGATCATCCTTTAACACCTTCCCTCTTGTTCATCCTCTTGCAGCCATGCTGGTCTTTCTGTTCCTCTAAAGTTCTAAGTCTGTTCCTGTTCCAGTGTGTTGGCACCTGCTCTTCCCTCGGCCTGACACACTTCCCCTTGCCCCTCAGATCTGCACAAGACAGACCCCTCCTCATCATTTAGTTCTCAGCCAAATGTCCTCACCTCAGAGAAGCTTTCCCTTCTGATCGTCTTCCCTTCTCACCCCTGCAAATCTTGCCAGCACTATTCAATAGAACTTTCTGGCATCATGGAAATAGTCTTTACCTGCGCTGTTGCATATGATAACCACTATCCAAAAAATTTTCAGAACTGGAGTTCAACTTTTCCTTGATTTTAATAAGCTTCAAATTAAATTTAAATAGCTGCATAGATCTAGTTGCTACCACATTGGTGAGCTCAGCTCTATTCCATTATTTCATCCTATTTTCTTCATAGCAGTTATCACCATTCAAAATTATTTACTATTTCTTTTTATGTTTTCAACTTTTTTATTATGACAAATTCAACTCTATAGAAAATTGCAAGAATACTAGAATGAACCCTTCACCTAGATTAATTGAGTGACTGTCTTGTCAAATGTGCTTTATCTTCTATAGGGGTGTATATAATTTTTGGCGGGAGGTGGCTGAACCCTTTGACAGTTAGTTGCAGATATCATAGCATTTCACCCCTAAACACCCCTAAGAACAAGGACATTCATGCTATCATCATGCTGAAGGAATTTAACACAAACACAATACTATTATCTAATATTGATATCATACCATTGTCTCTAATATGTCATCTGTATTCAGCTTTCACAAATTATCCCCCAAATGTCTTCTGTGGCATTTTTCTCTTTTGATCTGGGATGCAATAGAGAATCACGTGTGGTGTTTGTCTTATCTCCTTATTCTCCTTTAATCTGAAACAGTTCTTAGACTTTCTTGGTCTTTCATGACCTTGGCATTTTTGAAGAGCAGAAGCCAGTTGTATTGAGAAATGCCCTTGCACTTGGATTTGTTTGCATGTTTCCTCATAATTACATTCAGGTTATGCATTTTGGCTGGAGAGCCACTTAGGGATGTGTTCTCTGTATCAAATCAGGAGGCACCTGATGTTAATTTGTTCTATTTTGGGGGACCCTTATTTTGATCACTTGGTAAAGGTGGTATTTGCCAGAGCTCTCCATTATCAAGGGACTGTTTTAGTTTTTCCCTTGGCAGTTTATAACTAGTCTATAGGGAGATCCTTTGGGACTATGTGACTATCCTGTTTCTCGTCAAATTTTCATTCAATGGCTTTGACATTCATTGATAATTAAGCCTGAATCAATTATTGCTATGGAGTTGCAAAATGATTTTTTCCTCTTTATTTCCTTCTCTATCTATGAGTTGGCCTTCTACTGTAAAGAACATCTTTCCTTTCCCCTTTTATATTTATGCATTTGTATGTCTGTTTGAATCAGAATAAACTCATGGATTTCATTTGATGTATTATAATCCATTACTGTCATTATTCATTTTGATATTAAAATTGACCCAGTCTAGGCCAGTGGGAGCTCCTGTAAGCTGGTGTCTATGTTCTTCTGACATACACCCATCAATCCTTGAGATTTTCTTTCTGGCATAATAAGATATTCCAGGTTTACCTTAATTAATTAATTAATTAACTAATTAAAATGTGTATTATGTTTCTCTCCCATCAGAAGATAAGCTCTTCTCTCTCCCAAGATTCTTCACAATTAAATGCGCAGGTATAAATTGGACAAGAGCAGTCTTAGAACTCTATTTCTGGAACTAACAAGGGCCATTCTGCAGGAAAAGGAAAGAAGGTTCCAATTCCATGCAGTTCTTAGCTGTTTGATCATAACCGCAGAGTGTAGAGTCAGTGAGGCCGCATAAGTGATGAAAACCATGGGCCATAGGGCTAGACCTTCCCAGGTTCCTCTCTGCACTTCATTACTTCTAAACTGTTAACTTTGGATAAGTCACATCACTCTAAGCCTCAGTTTCATTATCTCATTATCATCAAAATGGGACACCACTAACAGTACCTCGTCACATGGTTGTTATAAGGACTAACGAAGAGAATATACATAAAGTGGCTAGCGCAGTGCCTGGCACATGTAGATGGCTGATAAATAGTAGGTATTATTATTGTATACATTTTCTCATCTAGTTTTTCCAGGAGCTCTGTGAAATATCTTCATTTGTAGATAAGGAAACTGAAGTTCAGAGTGGTTAACTAAATTATCCAATGTCACAAGCTAGATGGTGAGGAAGTCCAGGTAGGAACCTATGGAGAGGCTTTTCCAATTGCACTGGAGGGTGAGAACAGACCTAGGTGAAGCAGAGCCCTTTATACCTGGCCTGGCCATGCACACCTCGCCGCAACCCCCTGAAGAGTGTAGGCAGAGGGGGTCACTGCTCATGGAGAAGTGACCAGGGCCTGCAAAGGAGTGACAAGTCCTTTTTACTACCAGAGGTTTATCAGTGATACTGCAGACCATATGTGGCAGCAGAATAGTGGTTAAGATCATGAACTTGAGTTAGACCTGGGTTTTCATCCTGAATGGGAGATCTCGAGTAAGTTACCTAGCCTCTCTAGGTCTTAGTTTCCTTATCTGCAGAAGAGTGCAGAGGGGGCGAGGAGGGATAAATTAGGAGATTGGGATTGACATATACACACTACATATATGAAATAGATATCCAATAAGGACCTACTGTATAGCACAGAGAACTCTACTCAATACTCTGTAATGGTCTATATGGGAAAAAACATTTAAAAAGTGGATATATGTATATGTATAACTGATTTACTTTGCTGTACACCTGACACTAACACAACATTGTAAATCAACTGTACTCCAATAAAATTTTTTTTTAAAAATTAAAAAAAAAACTTCAGGGCTTTTGCATTGGTTGTTCTCTCTGCCTACAATGCTCTTCCCCCTACACTCACATAGTTAACACCTTTATATCCCTTCTATTTTTATTAAAATCACTGAGCCCTACCTCGATCACCTTACTTAAAAATAAAATTCACCCTCTCCACTCCATTGCCTTCTTCTGGCTCTATTCCTACCCTCCCCCCCACCCCCACCCCAGGCACTTCTTCCCACCTAACGCTACATCCTTCACTTATTTATTATTTTCTTTGCTCATTGTCTTTCTCACCAGAGTAGAATGTCATATCCACCAGAGCAAGGACTTTGGTCTCTCTGGGTCTCTGAGAAAAGTGCCTGGACATAATAATAGTTCAATAAATATTCCTGGTTGTTGTCACCATAAACAAATCACACCAGAGTGCTAAATTTTTAGGAAATGCTCAAAACAAGCAACGTTATCAAGTCATGTTGATGTTTCAGTCCCTCGAATGTGATCATGGTTTTAATGCCAAATTCCTGTCATTTTTAGTTATGGTCTAAGGCCTCCAAGTAAGTCTGGGACTTCCTCTTTCTCTACCTTACATCCCGCTTTCCACTGTGACCTGGAGCGTATCCTTACCTGGAGCTTGCAGAAATGCAGACTCTTGGGCCCCACCTCAACCTGATGCAGTCAGAACATGCATTGGAACAAGACCATCGGGTGACTGTGCCAGGTCAAGTTGCTAGCATCCATCACTTTCTTCTTTTCTGGAATCTCTCTTTTCCTGCTCCCCAAATCTTTCATCCATGCTGCCCTAGCTTTCTAATTTGACTTAAAGCTTCTTTCCTATGCACATTAGCTCTCTGGTGCTTTAAGGGGACTTTTCATGTTCCTCTGCCTGCACATCTTGTCTCCTCAAGGTGCCCCTTCATCAGATGGGGAGCTGTTTGAAGCCAGAGCCTCTCCCTATCTACCTCCACCTCCCACTGCCTCCGCCTGCCTTAACTTACTAGGATCTGTCCTGAGAGCAGATGAATCATTTCACATCTTTGTTTCCTTTGTTTACTCCAAGGATCTAACGATGTTTAACACAGCATTGCTTTAATGGATTCTTAGATCTCCATGCTTCCTAAAAAGGCAGGACCATTCTGTCTTCCCTAGTACGCAAATTCACTTTTGTTTTAGCCAGTGAACATTGGGAACAGCCTGAGTGCCAGTCCCTAGATAAAGTGGCTGCCAGGAAAATAAATATGCTTGAGACACAATTCCTGGAAATAAGCTCACAGCCTTGTGGATGCCCCACGTGGACACACTAACAGGAGTCTTCATTGTAATATCATCCGATTCAGTGGCAAACATCTAAATGTCCACCTGCAGGAATAAAAAAAAAATTATGGCACAATCATACTGTAAAATTCTATGTAGCAGTGTATTTATTTATTTATATTTATTTTTGGCTGCATTGGGTCTTTGTTGCTGTGCGCGGGCTTTCTCTAGTTGTGGCGAGTGGGGGCTACTCTTTTTTTTGGGGGGGGGTATGCGTGCCTCTCACTGTTGTGGCCTCTCCCGTTGTGGAGCACAGGCTCCAGATGCGCAGGCTCAGCGGCCATGGCTCACGGGCCCAGCAGCTCTGCGGCACGTGGGATCTTCCCGGACCGGGGCACAAACGCGTGTCCCCTGCATCGGCAGGAGGACTCTCAACCACTGCGCCACCAGGGAAGCCCCTTATGTAGCAGTTTTTAGAAAGGGAGATAAATATAGAATTACTGCCAGAGAAAGATCTCCAGGACAGGATGAGTGAAAAAAAAAACATCTTGCAGAATATGTGCCTTTTGATACTGATTAGAGCTTAAATATAAACATTTATATTTAATGTGTACAGAATGGATTGAATGGACACACAAACTAATGACAGTGATCAAGGGAGACTTTAGCTTTATCTGTCATTTTTTTTTAACATGGAGAATATTTGTATGTAATATTTGGGCCATTATAGAATTCATAATAATTTTAAAACATAGCACAATTCAATTCAAATTAAAGAAATAGGGCAAGAACAACCAATGTGACCAGAACTGGGGGGTGGAGAGATATTACAGGCTTTGGAAACAACTTTATGTGGCCAAGTTACAATCGTTCCGATTATATGGATGGCTTGACTGAGACCAGCAGTGGTTAAGTGACTTGCTTAGAGTCCCATAGCTACTAGATAAGATAGGTCGAATGGAGCACAGGTGCTTTGTGCTAAATGTGGAGTGGTCCCTGAGTGAAGGATGAGAAAAGCAAGTGCCCTCCTCCACCACCAGGTTAGATGTGGCCATCCCCACCTATCCCAATATGCCTGAGTCTGATCTGCATTTATCCATTTTTTGGCCTCCCTTCCTTAAGATGATGGAGACATGACAGTTTCCTCTTTCCCTGAGGGCATCCACCTCCCCCTCTCCCTTTTATCTGCTTCCTACAAACTTAGATCTTTGGTCCTGACATCTGCTACAACTTTGCAAGAGGAACTTTACAAATTACTGCTCCTCTTGCAATATTCTGAGCTATAGGCCAGAAATCTGGGTTACCAGCTTCTTCTCCCAAGTTCTCAGCTTCACCATAAACCCCAGCCCAGGCACCACACAGGTAGGCAAGACCAATTTCCTGGACACAGTTCTGATCAGGCATTACCTCTGGAGAGCAAGCGTCTTCTACTTTTATGGTTCTTGCACACTCTAAAGAAATGTTGCGAAGGCAAGCAGAGCACATAAAATCAAACAACATTAACACCAAAGACTTGACTTCAAAAGTGTCTGTACTCATTTCAGAAAACCATAGAGGTGAAAATTATTTCCCAGGCAATAAACATCCAGAAGTAATCAAGTTAGAACAAGATCATGAGTATGACACACCTTGCTAAGTGCTCAGTACACAGTGAATGTTAGGAAGGGGGGTTTGAAACAACTGAAGCCTTGTCCTCAAAGGTGCCCTGTATATATGCTGAAATGAACAAAAGGAGGTTTTAGTGTTTCTCAAAACAAAGACAGCTAGCTCTGGAACCAATGACAAAACATCAGAACGTCATAAAAGGCTGAACATGGGAATCAACTCTACCAAGAGTGAGTGCAGTAGGCCTGGAAGAACCAGATTTGGAAACATCTCGAATTTTGTTTGCCCAAATTTGCCAAGCATAATAGATTAGGAGGCCTTATGGGTGTACCCAACTAATTGCACTTAATTATTTGTACACTTCAGATGACCTTTCAGCAGGGAACCCAATTAATTAAATGCAGACACACAAGTCAGATTTGGAAGGAACGGGGAGGGCTGGGTTCATTTCAAAATTAAACCTGTGTTCTTTTATTGTTTTTGAAAAGTCACCGAGAGAACACAGGCAAAAACAGTAGTTCATAGGGAACATTCCTTCAGGATATGGTAGAGAATATTTACTAGGATTTCCTGGGAAATCCTGTCAAAGCCCTGAGGTTCATAATGCCAGAGAAGGAGGGAAAGGGGAGGAGGTTGTCTTAGCAGGAGTAGGGCTGATCTTCATAGCCTAGGAGAGGGAAGGCAGGTGGAAAACAGGCCTAGGGTGATTTGAAAATCAAGTGAAAATCAGGTTCAGTGCATTGCTAGAGTCTCCATCTAGTCTTTATCAAGGACACCTCAAATCCCATGAGGCAGGACAGAAGGAATGGATAATTTCTAGAGACAAGGTTTCTCACATTTCCATCACTCATGAACACCTTCACAATTTTTGCAGTATTCAAGTGATTTGTCCGACTGTTTCCATTTTTCCTATAAATTGGTAAAATGATTTCCCAAAGGGTTGTGCCATCTGTCACTGCCACCACTGTGTCTTATCTAGTCTTTTCACCACACCAGCATCATCTACCAGATCCACCTGCCTACCCAGTGAGGCTCCTTGGGGATGGGTTCCCTTTCTTTTGAACAAAGCACAGAAAATGCCCCAATTTCTCATTTGCCAGTTTCAAAACACCCCCTTCCCTCTTCAGCCCATGTAGCCTGACTTCCTTAATGACATTCCAGAATGACTGCTCATGAAGTCCTTCATTCTACAAACATTTCTCTTTTAGAGTCCTCCTCATTCATAGCTGAAATTCAGCTAGCTCTCCCATCAGAGGCAGAGGGGAGATTGCTAGCAAGGAAGAGGCCAGAGGTATGTGCTTCAAAATACATACATTTTGGATGCCCCAGCAGGTTTCCAGGTAGATTGATTCAAGCTTTCTTGGTTAAGTCAGGTCAACCATCCTTTGCTGTGAAGGCTTAGCCTTGGAATTGCTTTACAGGCCACGTTGATTCCCTCTGACCTTGTGCAGTTTAACTCAGACTGCAGAAGGTCCCTACCCCAGTCCAGCCTCAGAAGTGGTTCTAAAGCTGCTTGACTCAGAGGTCTACCTGTGGATTAGCAATGGGTATGCATGGAAAGTTCAAGAGCTGATGGGGATTTTGATAGCCAATGAGAGTCATGGAGATTTCTGAGATACAGGCCCAATTTCTCTACTGACAGAAAAAAAGGCAGCCACCTCAGAGCAGATGGAGGTGAGAAGAAGCTGAAAGGAATGGGAGCAAGGGGTGAAATATTGTCAAGGACCACACAGGGGGTAAAGACCCCTCTTGACACCCATTTCATCTGCTCCCTCTACACTCAACCCTACAACTTCTCCCCTAGTTCTACAATGAGTCTAGCGCTAGAGCCTTCTGTCTCAGGCACCAAAGGAAGGGATGGTGAAGCAATGACCAAAATAAAAGGGATTGATTTAAGTCACCGGCACCAGACAAAAAAGGTAGTTTTGTGACTCAAGCCCAAATGATGACACAACAGTATCTGAGAGTTCTTGAAACCTTAATTGCTGCCTAATTCTTTTAACAAGAGTTTCTTTTCAAAACCAGTGTCTCTTGTTTATCCTGGCTGGAATCTGCCTGAGGCAGGGCAGAACGGCAGCTACTGCTACTTCCCACTCAACATGGCGGCCAATTATTGAGCACCTGGAATGATCCAGGCTGTGTATCCATGCCGTCAGACGGGTCTGAATGTAACCTTGCCCAGTCTTTTGGGGGGCTGGTACTACACCCACGACCTTCAGCATTATGGAGACCTGAAGGTGATCAGGGTTTTCTTTACAACTTTGTTCCTTTCGAGGCCTAGAGGTTAGGTCTATTTGCTCATGTGCAAAGATGACAGTAGCCATGTGCTGCTTCTAACCACAGGGAACCTCACAACAAACCACTGTTCTTAGAAGTTCTTGGCCATTAAATTCAGTGCATAAATATGCATAGTGCATAATGCATAAACATGTGTAATGTAAAAGGAGAATAAATTGAAGACTTGGAGAAAGTTCTCATTCTGAAACTTTACTTCTGCCACTAACCAGTTTATGTCTTTGAACACATAATAATAATAATAATAATATAACTATTAAATGTTTTGAGCGTTTACTTTATATGAGATACTTTCTGTGCATTATCTCAGTTTATCCTCACAAGAACCTATGAAGTGGGAACAATTAGAAGCCCCAATTAATAAGAAAACTAAGGCAAGAGCCCAAGGTGATATAGCTATAAGTAGTAGAGCCAAAATTACTTTCAACAGGGTCAATTATTTTTAGGATAACCAGTCATCTTGGTTTGCCTGGGACTGAGGGGTTTCCTTGGACACGGGATTTTTAGTGCTAAAGCCAGGAATGTCCCAAGCAAACTGGGATGAATTGGTCACTTTAATTATTTTCTGAGTATATTTTACAATAAACACTTGGTTCACCTATAAGTATTTTGTTTCTATCATTTCATTAACCATAGCTTTGAGTTTTCTTTTTTGAATCCAATTATTTTCCTTATACAGGCATACCTCGGAGATATGTTCCATCCCAGACCACTGCAAGAAAGCAAAAATTGCAATAAAGTGAGATGTACGAATTTTTTTGTTTCCCAGTGCATGTGAAAGTTATGTTTACACTATACTGTGGTCTATTAAGTGTGCAATAGTGTTATGTTTTTTAAAAATGTACATACCTTAATTAAAAAATACTTTATTGTGAAAAAATGTCAAAACAGTTGCAATAGTAGCAGAAAAGATTACTGATCACAGATCACCATAATAGATATAATACTAATGAAAAAGTTGGAAATATTGCAAGAATTACCAAAATGTGATACAGAGACATGAACTGAGCAAAGGCTGTTGGAAAAATGCTGTCGATAGACTTACTGGATGTGGAATTGCCACAAATCTTTAATTTGTATAAAACGTACTGTGAAGCACAATAAAACGAAGCACAGTAAAATGAGGAATGCCTATATTTTGTAAGTCTCAACTTTTCTGAGTGTAGATTGTGTTAGCTTTAATTTGCATAGATATTTTTCTACTGGTAATATTAATCATAAATTAGATGAAAAAAATGGTTTATAATTACTCCTTGGCTAACGCATGATACAACCATGTGCAATTCTCACCCGTGACTCTGGGATTTTATTGCTCATCACATTACCAACCTGATTGTTCTATAAACTTGTTGTGACTTTGCCTACTAACTGGTCACATACTTGACAGGGCAAAGAGCAAACAGCACAGTCAAAACACTATAAACTAGTGAAAAAAATAGTGGGAATAAAGAGCCTGGCTTTGTTGAGAGGAAACTTTCACATATTTAAAATGTTTTATTTTTATTCAACAAATATGAATTTCCTACTTTGTGCCTTGTACTCTCCAAGATGCTGGGATCCAGTGGTTAACAAGACCTGGTCCTTGCTCTCATAGTCCAAGCAGAGTAGATTTTAACAACTAATTATATAATTAATTATCTGATTTTAGTGATGATCCAGACTACACAGGAGAAGCATGGGGACCACAAGGGCATGTGGACGGGAGCACTCGGCATAGCCAAGTGACAACTCCAGGAAACTGCAAAGATGAAACCAGAAATCAAACTGCAAAGATGAAATCAGAACTCAGAAGTGCCTGAGTCAGGGATGGGGTCTTCAACTACAGTATTCTGGGGGCCACTGGTCTTGGTTGGGGTGAAGACAGAAGGGGGCACTTCCTTCCTGCATGTATTTCCTCTAAGGATTGTGATAAGGGTGGGAGTAAATCTAGACAGAGTTGTCAGGAAGGGAGCTGTGGCTCTGGGGAGGGCTGAGGCACAGCATGGCTGAGAACCCATTGCCACCTGATATTATCACAAATTGGGACAGTGCAGCTTCTCCGGAGGCCCCTGGGAAAGGACTCTTATGCTACCATCTCCGGGGCAGTAAACCCTCACCCAAGTGAAGATATGTATTTGTGTATATCTAGGCACTGAGCATTCTGATTTTATCTTCACTACAGTTCTTCCAGTTAGCGTGATTACCACCTTTTTTTTTTTCTTATTTTTGTGGTACGCGGGCCTCTCACTGCTGTGGCCTCTCCCGTTGCGGAGCACAGGCTCCGGATGCGCAGGCTCAGCGGCCATGGCTCACGGGCCCAGCTGCTCCGCGGCATGTGGGATCTTCCCGGACCGGGGCGCGAAGCCGTGTCCCCTGCATCGGCAGGCGGACTCTCAACCACTGCGCCACCAGGGAAGCCCGATTACCACCATTTTGCATATGAAGAAACTGAGGTTCAGGGAGCAGAAGCAAGAAAGTCACCCTGCTAGAAAATAATAAAGCCACATACTAGAAAAGAGCATGGATGTTGGATCATTCATCCTGGACCGCCTCAAACAGTGTGAGCTTCAATCTTTTTAAAATGTGAATAATAATCCCTTTACATTGGGGTCGTTCCAATGGAAACAGAACGGTGTCACATATGTTCATTACCTAATCAGTAGTAAAGCTCATAGTAGGTGGCTCAAGATAGAGCAGTTTCCTGTCTCTCCTAACCTCAGTTGCCTCACTAACATACTCTAATCTTGTAAGTGGCTTTTCTTGGAGTTGCAGATGGATACAAAATAGAAGGGAGACTCTGGATCTTTGATGGAGTGGAAGAAATTGCAATCAGGCTGGGTTGCCCAGGAAGCCACAGAAAGTGAGTATCTCCCAGAAACTCTTTCTCAGTGCTCACCGATGGACTAAGCCTTAAAGGATTCAAAAATCAGGAGGGAACACCCACTGGGGCTGTGTGATCAGGAAAGGTTTCCCAAGGAGGTGAGAGAGCTCAGGACAATAACATCATTTCCTGATCAACATGCTCTAACAGGAGCTAACAAGGGTTTTAAAGCATGCCAGAAAAATGTACACCTATGACATCTTGGATGGGAGAAAAGTCTGTCCTTCCTTGGTTAATTTTTTCAGAGCTGAACAGCAACAATGTAAGAAAATAGTTCTTAATATTAAAGCAACGTATACACACACACACACACACACACACACACACACACGAGTCACACACCTAAAACCCAAATCAAAACAAAAACTAGCCTTTGGAGTTAGACCAGTCTAGATTTGGATCCTGGCTTCTTCATTTCCAAGCCGTGGGACTTGAAACAAGTCTCCTAATCTCCTTAGCCTCAGTTTCCTTCTTTATAGAATGAGAATAATAATACCTGCTTTGCAGGGCTCCTAGGACTGAGTTAGCTGACACACGTAAAGCACGCAGTTCAGAATGCGGCACGTGGTAAACATTCATTATCTGGGCTTATTGTCCCTGGCACCAGAACACTAGTTCAGGATTCTCTGGGTAAAAGCCCTTCCCAAACTCAAAAGTTATTTTTTTCAGCTTTATTATGGAATTTTTTAAACACATAAAGAATGAGAGAAAATAGTGTAATGAATCCCCCTGTGACCACCTCCCAGCTCCAACATGTATCAACTCATTGGCTAATCTTGCTTCATTTTTATCCCTTCCCTACTCCCTATCCTTGGTATATATTTTTTAAATTAATTTTAAAAATTGAGATTAAATTGACATATAACATTATATTAGTTTTAGGAGTACAACATAATGATTTGATACATGTACATGTTGCAAAACAATCATTATAATAAATCTAGTTAACATCCATCACAAACTTGGTATATTCTGAAGCATATTTCAGATGTTTTATCTACAGCTTATTGGAAGTTATTTTTCTGTCAACTTCTTAGTTCTCTTTTTGTCAGGGGAAATAATCCAAATTCCCTTTTTGTACATGAAATTTATTAAGATAAAATTTATATACAGTAAAGTTAGCCCTTTTTAGGGTATAGGTCTGAGTTCTGACAAACCAAAAAGCTTTGACAGTTCTTCAGAGTTCCTTTCTCAAGGTAGTCATATATTCCAGCACTAGATAGATGAATAAATACACAAAGGTTTTTTTTGTTTTGGTTTTTGGTTTTTTTTTGCGGTACCCGAGTCTCTCACTGTTGTGGCCTCTCCCGTTGTGGAGCACAGGCTCCACATGCGCAGGCTCAGCGGCCATGGCTCATGGGCCCAGACGCTCCGCGGCATGTGGGATCTTCCCGGACCGGGGCACGAACCCGTGTCCCCTGCATTGGCAGGCAGACTCTCAACCACTGCGCCACCAGGGAAGCCCCACAAAGTTTTTTACTGTCTATATTGACCTTAACATAGAAGAAGAGGAAATAGCCTCTTTCAGTGGTCTCCTTAATCATAGTTTATTATACCTTGGAAACCTAACATGGTTGATTGGTTAGAATATAACCCAGGAATAGATTTATTAGCATCAAGTATTGTTTAGAGCAACTGAGTTTATATTGATGCATTCGTTCCAAATGGCCATAATAAAAGGTTTCTAAGAAGCTCGATTACATTAATAACAAACCTTAAGCATGCCCCTATTGGGACTGTGTTCAACCCAAATAAAAATAACTTTGTTAATTAAAAAGAGATGTTCCTTTGGTAGCTGCTATATGTTCAACAGCACAGAAACAAAGGACCCAACGAAAAACAAGTGTAGATGCCAGGAATAATACTACTTCCTTCTTCCTGGATCCTAGCAGACAGTCTGAGACTACTTACCAGCAAGGCTGCCATCTATTGTTTCCCAGTTACTTTGCATTCTCTTAGTCTCCAGTTTTGAAAGATGGTACAGTTTCTGGGTCACTAGAAAGTCTGTGGGCCACTTCATAGTTTGGGTGATTATAGGAGTACAGTTAAAAGGACAACCTTGTGCTTACAGCAGCATTTGCCTATAGAAGCTATCAAAACTGAATGCTGTGTTTCATTACAACTAGCTGTCAACAGCTGAAACTGTCAAAGAACCATGAACTTGGAGTAACCCAGTACCCTAGACACTTACATGACCTAACCAGAAACTCTTTCCTAACCACTCAACAGAATTTATCTAACCATGTATAGACCTAGGTACTAGCCTATCTAGAGGGCTAGTTTTCAACACTTAATTAGCACAACAATGAAGAACTCCCCTCTTTCAGTGCTTAAAAGTCACTGACTTTTTCCTCTTTGGAGAACTACTTACAGAATTTCTTCCACGGCATGGGTTCCCTTGTCTGACAAGTTAACAGACCCATTTTTGTTTGTTTGTTCATTAGTTATTGTTTTTGTTTTGTTTCATGTTAGTTTGCAACTCTGGTGGTCTTTGTTCTACTCTTACGCATAAAGAATGGAGGTTTCACCAAGATTGCCTTGACCAGCCTCTCTCCTGTATGTCCCTGATTTCTAAACTTGAACATATGGGCCCTTTTGTGCTTCAGTTTGGTCTTGCAGTGGGTGGGTCCTGCAGTCCTGCAGCAGTGATCAATCTCTGATGCTTGATTTGTTTGCTACATCCTGGCAGAGTTTACTTTGTTTAACTTGGTTGTCATACTCTTGACTTCTTTTATAATTCTGGCTAGCAATCTCCTGCAAGAGCTGGTTTTAACTTGAGAGTTTTTTTCAGCAGCACTTCAGTCTTGGTTTGTTGTGTTTATTTGTCTATGGTTTGTCTGGAGAAGGGAAGCAAATACTGTCTTTTCCTTGAGCTTACTTAAGTCTGTCTTTTGGCTAAGGAAGGAATCCCTTCTGTGTCTGTTTTTTGGTTGTCTGTTTGTTTGTTTTGTTAAACCTAGTGACTGCTAAGTTCAAAAACAGCTAATAACACCCTCCTTCACCCCAGTGTAAATGATTTCAGTTCTACAATAGTCAGTCTTTTAATTGGCTGTAAACTCTGTTCTTATGCCATGCTCTAGGATATCTGGTCCAGATAGGAGAAAACTAATGAATCAGATTATAAATTCTCAAATTTGATATTATGTATAAAATAGATAACTAATGAGAACCTACTGTATAGCACAGGGAACTCTACTCAATGCTCTGTTGTGACCTAAATGGGAAGGAAATCCAGGAAAGAGGGGATATATGTATACGTATAGCCGATTCACTTTGCTGTACAGCAGAAACTAACACAACATTGTAAAGCAACTATACTCCAATAAAATTAAAAAAGAAAAATACAAAAAAAATTCTCAAATTCTATGGGAGCCCTTAAGTTAACTGGTTTATAGAGACTTAAAAGCAGTTATATAAATTTAAAATAAAAGAACTCAAGAACTGCCGAATGGCAAAACCACTTAACTACTAATGCTTTAAGTATTTTAATTCTTTCAAAGGATATTTTCCTGTTGAGACTGCAGCTCTGAAAAAGAAAGATTTAGCTGTGAGCTGGTGGTGTTGGTTACTAGGTTACACACCGAGATGGAATGTAGTTCATCTAGTGCTTTTAAACAATTTAAAGTGTTAATTGCTGTTACATAATATAAAATAAGAGAAATGTTTATAATCAAGGTGCATCTTTAAAAATTAGTAATGACTTCTCTCTGATTTTACCACAGTATAAAGATGTTAGCATAACATTCTAGTTTAGGCTAGAAAGCTTATTTAATCTGAATTTTCTAAATTTTCTATACTTGTCTTAAGCTAATATTACTTTCATAAATGTTTAAAATTACAAACTTGTAAGTATATGTGTTCAATTAGATTGAATTATAATAGCCGATGTCTTCATAAAAAGGGTTGATATTTGTAACTTCACTCACGTCACAAATTCCATGAGTCTACAGAACCTCTTGACTATAATTGTCAATGTAAATTCTAACATAGTGTTTTCTATGTCTAATATCATTAGTGATTGAGTTATTTTTTATTTTTTATTTTATTTATTTATTTATTTTTTTGCGGTATGTGGGCCTCTCACTGTTGGTGGCCTCTCCCGTTGTGGAGCACAGGCTCTGGACGCTCAGGCTCAACGGCCATGGCTCACGGGCCCAGCCGCTCCGCGGCATGTGGGATCTTCCCAGACCGGGGTACGAACCCGTGTCCCCTGCATCGGCAGGCAGACTCTCAACCACTGCGCCACCAGGGAAGCCCCGTGATTGAGTTATTTTTGAAGGATGATTTAAATTTAATTTCTAAGATCTCCAATGGACTTTGAAACTTTGAGAGTCAGCAATGAATAATTTTTATTTCAAATTCCTAAAGGAGAGAGGAAAATATGTGCAAAGTTATAATTTGTATTAGTTTCATATTGTTGCTGTAACAAATTACCACAGACTTAGTGGCTTGAGAAAACAAATTTATTCTCTTACAGTTCTGGAAGTCCGAAGTCTACAATCAAGGTGTTGGCAAGTCTTCATTCGTTCTGAAGACTTTAGGGGAGAGTATGTTTTGTTGCCTTTTCCAGCTCCCAGAGGCCACCTGCATTTTCGGGTTTCTTCCTTCAATCTTCAAAGCTAGCATCTCTTCTTCTCTCTGACCTCTTACCTCCCTGTGGTTACATCAGATCCACCCAAATAACACAGGATCATCTCAAGATCCTCAGCTTCATTACATTTGTAAAATCCCTATTGCCATGTAAAGTAACATAGTCACAGGCTCTGGGGGGGTCATCAATCAACCCATCACACATGAAATCATTTCAACTTTAATTCTTGCCTATACATAAACTCATGTGCTCTTTTACAACGTTTGAATCCAAATGGTAAAATCAATGTGACACATACATTGTTTTATGTTAATAAGACTAATGATGTAAAAGATTGTATACTATGCTTATTTATGTATGTTTTAATATATAAACACAATGATTCAATAAGCAAAAATCTTAAATCAGACAGAAAGGAGAGGTCCAATAAAGGAAGTACTCTTTACAAGGAAGTATTCTTGTCTGATGTAGAGTCAGTTCTTAAGAGTTTCAGTTTTTAATTTTTACTCCCTCTTACCATGCTTCTAGGTTATTTTAAATGAGCAGTAAGAATTCTTCGTTGACATCGTGATGATTATTACGTTAACTTCTGTTCATTTGTTGCTCTGTTTAAGGAGGCAGCCAAGACTTTCCTTTGTTCTCATGACCAGTCTATTCTGATGACTTTTTTTGATATTGCTTTCCCCAAAATGAGACCACAAATTTAGAATCATAAAATTCTAAGGATATATATACATATCTTTTTTTTTTTTTTTTTTTTTTTTGCAGTACGCGGGCCTCTCACTGTTGTGGCCTCTCCCGTTGCGGAGCACAGGCTCCAGACGCGCAGGCTCAGCGGCCATGGCTCACGGGCCCAGGTGCTCTGTGACAGGTGGGATCTTCCTGGACCAGGGCACGAACCCGTGTCTCCTGCATCGGCAGGCGGACTCTCAACCACTGCGCCACCAGGGAAGCCCTAAGGATATTTTTAAACGTAAAATATCTTTGGGTTTTCCTGCATAGCCAGTGAGTAAATACAAAGCTTTTCTCTCTCACCTTATAAAAAGAAAATAAAAATACTTAGATTTGTCTGGCATTCTCCAGATTTTAAGTAACTCAAAACCAACAGTGAATTAAAGTAAGAGTTTGAGTTTGTTATCCTTCTCATGGAATTTCATGGCACCCCCTTCTATTAAGGTGCTACGCCGAAAAGGTTATTAGCTGCAATGATAATACATTCATGGCAATTAATTTGTTTCTATTTGGTCTACAATTGATACCTTTACCTGAAAGAATGACATATTCCCAGTTAGCATTCCGCAACGAACTTTTGGGAACGACAATACTAGTTAAAAATTTTTCTAAGTGGCACACTGTAAAATTTTGCTGATGGTAAATTATTATTTCATAGGAAATAATAAATGAAGCTCTTTTTACATACTTCTTTTTGAGACATCAAAGAAAATGTCCTTGTGCTTGCTGAACTCGCTACACTATTTTTGGTTAAACTTTAGATATATTTGGTTAAAATGGCACTTTGGTGCCTAAGAGAGGTCTACTTACAATACTTACCAAAATGTCGGCCCCCTGTGGTCTTGTGTATTTCTACCAAGATAATATCACCACCCAACATGGGCTGTGGAGAGGGAAAGCAGTCTACCATCTTGATAGGCTTGGTTGTACCCATGTACAACATGTACCCATGTTGGGGTTCTACCAAAGGACCTGCCTTGCAAAAGCAGATGTCCCAGAGGAGGGAGAGATGCTGTTCCATCACTTTGTGCATGGACTTCTCCCTCATTTGGGGGTTCCTGATCAGAACACTGCTTTAGAAACTGTCCTTAGCAATGGCAATCATACCAATGAAATTGTCTAGAAGATGTCTGCTGGTCAAGCTCAATGGTGAGAGTCTTACTCACTTGCAATGACATTGGGCAATCGCATCACTTTAGGTTATTTACTGACCAAACAAGGTAGCTTTTGTGCACTGGCTAACACCTCCTGTGGCATTTAGAGTAATGTTTCAGAATAAGTCAAGAGGTTCCTATATCAAATTCAAGAACAAGGAATTCCTTGTCCAAGGTGGAATGAACTGACCAATGGAATCTCTCCTCATGACTTGTCTACATAAGGGCCTGATTAAGGAGCATTTTAGTGTTAGTTATACTGTTGTGTTAATTGTAGCTGTTGTCAAGTATATTGTTAACAACGTCTTAAATGCTGTTGCACTGCTTCCCTCTTGTTGGTTCATACATCAGGTGATTCTATTTCCAAGGAGACTTAAATAAGCACAATGGGATCTGTGAAAAGGACACTGAAACAAGATGGTGGTGTGGCCCTGAACACCTGACAATTTATTTATGCTTTATGCTCTCGTCCGTCATCTTGAGAAGAAGGAGAACCGATTTGTGGGAAATTTCCACTTACAGCACCATTTGCCTAGGCGATAACAAACTGAATGTTTTGCGTCATTACAGTTGGTTCTAAACAGTTAAAGTGGATGAATTTTAAATGGCCTTGGGTCTCAGATTCTCCGTGGACATCACTGAAGATGTTCCTGACCAATAACAACAGGACTTGCTTTAACCAGCTGTGTTCAGAGCTGTGGCCTAAGTCTGTCCTATCCAGAGGACCAGTCTTCAGTGCTAAATTAGACCAACCACCAGGAACTTCCCCCTGCCGGAACTTACAAAGCCCTGGGTTTTTCCTCCACACAGGACTACTCAGTGAGTTTCTCCACTGGTGAGTGCTCCCTTGACTGGCAAGTTTATATACCTAGTTTTGTAACTTTCTTTATACCTCTGTTATCCTTGCTTTGTTTTTGACCCAATAATAGCACATATAGTTTGTGAATCAAAAAGATCAATCTGGATGCAGATTCTGCTTCCTTATGAAAAAAAAATATATATATGTATTCTTTAAAAGGAGGTTAACCTCTGGACAACTAAGTTAAAAATTCTCCAGAACTTACATACTTGGGTAACTGAGGTTGAATTGGGAAAGTTTAATTTTCATTTATACACACTTAACTCAAGCTTTTTGCTTAGCTTTGTCATTAGAGGTCAGGTCCCATTAACTGTATTATGAAATAATATAACAGCGCTATGCAGTGGCTCAAACATCACTTATTTTTTATGTCATATTTATGTTTTTTGCCATATTTATTTCAGACTTTTTCTTTAAATTGTCCTTATAAATAGATAGCAGTATCACAGCATAAATGTAAGTGAAATATAAAAATAAAAACCAAAGTATTTTTTGAATAAAGATTTGCCTTTTTTCCACCAGTGGCATGCTTATCACAATTTGTGGATAATTGTTGTGATCTAATAGGCAAGGCCTTGGGAGTGCTTTAAACCATGCCAACCCATTACAACACCACAAGATCAGCAGTCAATAAAAACCAAGCATCCAGCAGTCCAGCCTGCTTCCTCCATTGTCCTAAAGCCTCTTTCTCCACTAGCACTTGCCTTTTATACCTTCACAAATTCAAACCCTCTGCCTTGTCCCTCTCACCCTGCCTGGTATCCCCCTAGGTCTTGACTTTAGAATTTGGTTTCTCAGTTTTGATCTTTCATACTCAGTATATTCACTGTAACAGTTAGAAGTCTGTGATTGCAAGCAACAGAAATCCAATTCTGGCTACTTAAACCACAACAAAAAAGAGAGTTAGTGGAAGGATTGAGGAAGCTTGCAAAATTGAATGAGAAGCTGAAAAAACAAATTTTGTATGGGGAGAGAACAGGGTACCTCTAAGGATCAAGGGCACAGCAATTAGTAGTAGGTGATCTCTTTAGGAGATGCTAACTCTTCTCACCTTTTGTCTCTTCCTTTGGTTGTTTGGGGTCAACATCAAGGCAGATTCATCTTTGGCTTCTGGAACACGATGCCCAGCCCTTTTGGTGGGAATATTGCAGAATTCCAGCCTCATCATTCAAGGGCTTGAGTCCCTTTGGGCAACTCTCTTTACTTCCTCTAGTCTCAGTTTCCTCATATGTTAAATGGGAAACCTCATGGGATTTGGGGAAAATAGCTATGAAATGCAAAACTACTGTAGTGGAGCGAATACTAGCAAAGCCATTAGAGCTACATAAATCTGGATTCAAATCCTGATTAAAATGTACACTGGCTATGTGTCTTTGTGAAATTTATTATATTTCTGTTTCCTTATCAGTGAAGTGGGGATAATAATAATATTTACCTCATTGTAATTAACCTTGTATCTAGCACATAATAAATGCACAGTAATGTAAACCAGACAAGGAAAAGAGGTAATAGATGTGATAATAACTTTGTGAGGTTATTGTTATCAATCATTCCTTCTTGAGGGTAAATAGTGAAGCCACACCTCCTCCCACATATAATTAATAGGACAGTTATGAGAAATTTCTGTCTTACAGTAAGCTTTTCACATAGGAGAAAGGAAGCCCTTGGACTGAAGGGTGGTATTAGATCTGGCCTCTGTGTAATCAACAAGGCTTTGCCTGCTCTAGTCTCAAGTCTCTTCTGGAGCCTGAGGTGTTCTTGACACATCTTTTATAAAAGTCAGCCTTACTTTCTTCCTGTTGCAAATTGCATGCACATTTCTGCTCCCTGCGACCAGCCTCCATTTCTCAACCAGCCTTCTCCAGCCTCCCCCTCCCCCTCTCCTAATGAGAACGAGTTGATTTATAATTAAGGTCATATTTTATCTGCCGGGAAAGGCAGTGGCTGGCATGGCTAGGGCTCTAGAGCTCCACTCAGCGTTCCTCTGGCAGATTACCGGTGTGTTGATGACCATCGGTTGTTGTTTCAGGCGAGATATAGAAGAACGGTTTTGATGGCTTGAAATTACCAACCGGATTTATAGCTTGTAAATAGTCCTTGTGGTGAGATTTTCCTTCTCTGCTCTAATCCCCTCTTCCCGTTCAGGCCTCATTTAGGGATCCCTTGCCAGGAGCATGATGCTCAGAATGGAAAAAGAAGAATCTTTATAGCATTCCAAGTTGATTCTGCTGAGAAGTCCATATGGGGCCTCCATGGCTCTTCTCACCAAACTTCCCCTTCTGGGATGGGGACAGTTCCATTGGTCCACTGCAGCCTGGCTGCCCAGGTCCTCCTAAGATTGTGATGCACTCACCACTCACTCTTTCTCTTCTTGGTTCAGAGCAAGAGAATGTCTGACACTTTCCTATTATTTTTAACTTATCTCTTAACATAATGGTCTGTGCAGAAAGACAGGTGGTTTTCCCAGACACCCTGGCTGTTACGGTGATGGAGGAGCTGGTTTGGAAAAATGTGAAAACCTCCAAACCGCTAAAGTCAATCTAGTGCTGTCTGAGGGATACTGAGAAGCCTGGCTGGCTTTGCCTGTTTGCAAGTTGCACTTGCTTCTCTGGCTCAGACAACTCTGCAATGAGAACTAAGTAGAAGTCGCCAGAGAGATCCCCTCTGGGAAAGGAAGTTTCCCATTAGAAGCAAAAAGAAAGAACAATCCACGTCCAAACAGCTTTCTGGTCCATTGGCTCCGAGACTGGCGGATGGGCCAGTGCTCACAAGCAAACTGGACCAACTTGGAGAGGAGGGACCCTGAGTTGGCTTTGTCTGAGTCACACAGCCGCTGTGCAGTTGGCAGAATGACTCACCCCTAAACGGCTGCCCTAAGAGTCGAGCATGGGAGACATTCAGTCTCTGCCTACTTGTTATCAAGGGGAACATAAGAATCCCCCACCTCCTGCCCTCCCCCCAACCCCAATGTCAAACCAAAATGTTTTAGATTAACATCAGGGTTTTAAATGCGAACAGCATGTCAGCAAAGCCCCCTAGACAACATTATTTAGTCTCCCGATGTCAGACGTTTGTAGTGACTGTACATTGTACCAGCACCTTCTTCAGAGTGACATTGACATCACTCTGCTCGAATAAGTTAATTTTCCCATCATGGACTGATTCATTGGGCAGAAACCACAAGTTCACATGCCGATGCGTGGACTGAACTCTGTGACCCTCTACTGAAAAACTGAAAGTATATCGTTGGGTTTTCATGCACACAAGCACTGGGAAGCAGTTTGCTTTCATTTAGTTAGATTTTTATTTTTCCTTTTCGTGGCAACGTGACCTTTCATGACACCAGCTGAAAGCTGGCTCTTTTTGTAGCGTTCTCATCTTGGAATTTGCCAATCACAGCCAATATTTATTGAGCTCATTAGTGTGTTGGATTGTGCTGGGCTTCCATATGCTATTTTATGTCGTTAGAGAGACTTATCGGAATAGGTGGCATGGTCCTCATTGAACCAAAGAAGAAATGGACGTTCAGAGAGATTAGGGAACAGTCCAACTCACAGATGAGCTCAAAAAATATTGGGTATAAAAGACAAATTCTAACAAATCATTTGATCCATATAAGCGAATAAAATGTTATTTCTACACTTCTATTTCTGCTCTTCTTCCCTGCACCAAGATCCCTCCTCATCTCCTTTCTGGAAAAAAATCTCTGAGCAGGTTGCTCAGGAGAACGTGCCCCAAGGCTTGAGATATTTGGACAGAACGGAGGCCACACTGACTCTTCAGGGTGGATTCTGCCAGCTGCGACTCAGGCTTCAACCCAGCAGGCTTGCCACTAGCCCTTTATCTTCTGACTTTTGTTCAAAAGACAGAGATGGTTAATTTAAAAAAAAAAAGAAAAAGAAAAAAAAAAAGGAAAGAGATGGTTACGCATACCCAACACCAGGGAGGGCAAATGTGAACCCACCCACTAGGCCCTCCCCTGATTATTTAAGCCCAGCCCAAACCCAGTGCTGCTCTTTGAAGCCTGAAAACTTTTTCTCATTACTCATCTCTTCTGATTTCCAGCCAACTTTCCACCATGGAAGTGCCTAGGGCCCAGAAGAAAAGTGCCTTCTTATCCTCGGGGAGGAAGTATCCTGGAGAGCTGTGAAAGCGCCTCTTAGGAGATCCCCCTGCTGGCTTTTCAGATCCACCAGCTTGAATCCTTGGGGAAACATCCAAAAATTCTAGGCTCTCCTCCAAATGGAAACTGAATCCTGAATCTTTGCAACTGTGTCCGTAAGCATTTCAGACCACTCACTGTGAACTGCTGTACCGTGGTGTGAAGTTTTGGTCTGATGGCCCATCATAATACTTCGGTAAAATATGAAATTTCATGCTTTCAGATTACAGTTTCCACATAGCTTCTACTCCCAGATGCCCCTGTCTTTTGACAAGTGTTTGTAAAAATTGTTCTGCAGAATCAGCAACATTAGATCACTGGTTCAACCGCCTGAATCAATTAAGTACCTCTGTGTCCAAATCCCAGCTCAAAAATGGCTTTAAAAACAAAGAGGGATTATTGGCTCAGGAAGCTGAAAGGTCCAGAAGTAGTTGGCATCAGGTAAAGCTTGATTCAGGTGCTCACAGAGTATCATCAAGGCTCAGTTTAGCTTGTCTTTCAAGATGTCAGCTTCATCTTTAAGTCCCACATGCTAGCTTCCAGCATTTGAAGACTCCTCCCCAGCTACAAGTTCTGATGCAGAGCGGAGTTTCATACCAAACTGTCCAGGAGAAAAAGGAGAGATTCTAGTAGTTTTCATGGAAGAGAGGACCTTATATCCTGGAAGTTCATAACCAATGTCTCCTCTCACCTCCTTTGACTGTGTTGGTGACCATCATCAAACCAATTCTCATGGTCAAAGGGAGGATATATATTCATTGGCTTAGGACAGTGAGGGACCTCTAGGAAGTTCCTGTGTGATCTCCCCCTCCAGTCATCCCCTGAATCCCTCTTCTCATCCTCAGGGCTCCAGCCATACTGACCTTCTCAGTTCCTTGAATTTGCCAGTCTCCTGCCTGCCATCCTGCCTTCCCAAGTGCTGCTTCCTCGGTCTTCTCTCTCCACTTCATTAGCTCTTGCTCAAGTCTCACCCCCAAGGCCTCGTAACCAAGGCAGCCTCCCCGGGCACTTGAGTTCTCAGCCCTCCCTGCGCTTTTACTGCACCAGGTAAGTCTGTGTCTCCCATAGGTGAGTCCATTCATTCGTTCCTTCTAGTGAACATTAAGTGAGTGCCTCCTGGTTGTCAGGCCCCATCCTGGGTTCTAGAAATGGAGCCATGAAAAGGAAAGTCTTCATGGAGTTCAGAGGGCATATCCTGTATTACACGGCTCCAACGGGAAAGCATGGATGACTAGTACACCTTACATCGCAGACGCCAAACAGTGATTGATGGAAGATCACATTTGATACTCAACCCTCTGATAGGGATTCTGGGCACTGTTACCAGCCCTAGAAGCTGGCTTGTATTAAAAATGCATGATTCTGAGGTCAGGCCTTTTGTGTAGTAGAAAAATTAAACTCCTGAATTCAGTCCTGTAGGTCTAGCCTGTGCCACCACACTAGCTGAAGCCTCCCCAGCTCTCGCCTGTGAATTTGAAATGGTCTTTGAGATCCGGGAGAGCAAAAATTTAGTCGCATTTATCTCGGAATTCCCAGCACTCTGCACGGAGTCTGCATGTAGGTGCCCCATAAAGACAAGTTCAATGAATAGTGGTTTCCTTGCCTCCATCTCCTTCTGCATCTGGTTCAGTCTCCACCTGGACTTGGAGTGATTTTCCTACCCAATGAGGCCACCCGGCCGAGGAGATCTTAGTGCCCATTTTACAGCAAAGGAAGCTCAGACTCCAGGAAGTGAGGTTAAGGTCACGGATGTAAGGTCACGTCGTGGAAGAGCCAAGACACGACTGGGTCTGTCTGGGGTCACAGTCAGCCTCTTTTTACAACATACACTGGCCTATTGCAGAGGTCTTTAATCCGGGCAGGGGGCTCCTCCGTGGAGTGTCAGGAAGCCAGCGAACATTTGGGATTCTGTGCAAAATGTGGGGATGTGTGCACACGTCTGCAGAAGGGAGATCACAGCTTTCATCAGATTTTCAAAGCTATCCGGAACCCAAAACCATTAAGAGTAACTAGCCTGGGGATATTTTCTTTCTTTCTTTTTCTTTTGACTGACACAGATGCTGACACACCACTGCCCCACACCAAATCGTCTTAATAGTGGGTTTCACGCGGAGCTGGGGCCCCTCTCTTCCTGGGGCACCACCCGGCCGACCACCATGGGCATCTCTGCCAGTCCAAACAGCATCTGCTGCCTCCGTCCCATTCCTGAAGAATCTGAATATTAGAAGGAATGGAGGATACAACGAGGTAAATTTCCAGACAAGATAAATACAGACAGTAATATAATCCTTACTTGAAGAATAAGGCTACTGTTGGAATCTCCATGCTACAAAAATGTACCGAATTACAGGGGCACACCCAGTTGGAATTCTGGTTTTCACAGTCTCTTTGCTTGTCAAACTTAATATCAAGGAAAATAAGCTAATTTGATTTGGCAAAGGCTCATGCAATATGGAATTGATATCTGTGGCAGCGACCTTTGATGTTTTGTATAAACAGTGTTTTCCCTGCTGGGGAAGCAAGAGTCGAATAATAAACAGCGCCTTCCCTTCCCCACTCACAGCCTTCCCCCCATCAACAGTACCAAAGGAAAAAAAAAAAAAAAGAAAGAAAGAAAAAAAAGTAAGACAGTAAGTCTTTTCTGTGGCTCACAGAATTTATGGAGGCATTGAATAGCCATTATCAAGTAGCCAACCTTGTTGGCCAATTTCTCAACCTGCCATTTGGGGCCAGGTAGGTCTTCCTTGTGAGGGTAGGGGTGCTATCCTCTACTTTGTAGGATGCTCAGTGGCACACCTGGCTCCTACCCAGTGGATGCCAGTAGCACCACCCCCTCCTCCAGTTTCTTGTTTATAAATTTATTTATTTATTTTTGGCTACGTTGGGTCTTCGCTGTGGTGTGCAGCCTTCTCATTGCGGTGGCTTCTTTTGTCGCTGAGCACGGGCTCTAGGTGTATGGGCTTTGGTAGTTGCGGCACGTGGGCTCAGTAGTTGTGACGCACGGGCTTGGTTGCTCCGTGGCATGTGGGATCTTCCCAGACCAGGGCTCGAACCTGTGTCCCCTGAATTGGCAGGCGGATTCTTAACCACTGCGTCACCAGGGAAGCCCCCCTCCTCCAGTTTTAACAACCAGAAATGTCTCCAGACATTGCCAAGCGTCCCTGGGAAGCAGAATGGCCCCCAGTTTAGAACCACTGGCATAGAGGTAGGAAAGAAGATTATTAAAGAAAACTTTTTTCTTTTCTCTCAGTTTCAGGCACTAGTTGTCTTAATCAGGGCCTTCTGCTTCAAGGCCCTGAGTCATCACCCAACAGTTCCTTACGAGTCCCCGGGGAAGAATCTTTGGTGTGTCACCTCTTCACCTCCCCTATACTCCCAGGGGCTTCAGGCCTGTCTGCCACACTTCTGCCTGGAAAGGGGCAGCTCTCACTATCTCTGCTTAAAACACTTGGTGCATCTGATCTTGTGGGGGCTTCTGTGCCTCAGCAGATTTCCAAAGTTCAAGAATTGCGTGGTTGCTGGGCACACACTTGTTGCTCCCTTCTCTGTGTCCCGTGGCATTTGGTAAAGTATTGTGGTAAAGATTGCTTACCTGGAGTTGGGTAGGTTCAAGTCCATGATGTTCTGGAGCTGGCTAGCCCTAGCTCATGAGAGCTGATTGTTAAATGCTCAGGAAATCTGTGAACCATGTGCAATCACGTTTGTAGCTTGACATGACCCATGATGAGAGAATTTACACCACAGAAATTGGCAAACACCACACATCAGAGCTCTCCTGTCCCCTCACCTACGCCCCCAACTGGTTAAATGTTTACTAGTACACCACTAGTTTGATTTCAGCCTTGAAAGTGGGATAGCAGACACGGCTTGCTGCTGACCCAATATCCCTTCTCTCCATTGTTTCCTACTCAAGGAATTCTAGTTTTGTTTAGCCTGGCAGTGAGCCCATTTATATAACTGCATTTCCTGCCTCTCTTGCAGTTAAGAGTACTCAAATGACAAGACTCTGACCAATGGCATGTGGATGGAGTTTAATGGTAGGTCTTCCCAGAAATGCTCTAAAAGGGAGCAGACTAACTGGCCTGTGACTTTTATTCTCTGTCCTTTCCCTACTCCCTGTTTAGATTGTAGATGCTAGAACAGATGTGGATCCAACATCTCGCAACCACAAGGTGGCCGACCAGAGGATGAAGGTCACACACTAAGAATGGCTGAGAAGAAAGACAGGAGGTACCTGGTCTCTGATGGCATCAAGGTGTCAATGCACCAGCCCTGGACTCCCTGCCACAGGCTTCTTATTGGTGGGCTTCAGTAATATACCACTGAATGCAATCCCCAACTAGGACCTTAGACAAGTCAACATAGCTCCCTTATCTATAAAACAGAAATAGGAAGAACGGAATTCATGGGATTTCTCTGAGGGTTGAATGAGATAATGCATGTGAAGACTGCAGCACAGTCCTGGCACGTGGGAAGCACCTAGTGGGTGCAGACTGTTGTTACTACTAGTCTTAGGCTGCACTTAGCACCCTGGCAGTTATTATGTGCTTGGATGTTTGCCTCTCCACCTAGCCTTTGTCTCTTTAAGCACAGGGCCGTGTCTCATTCACTCTCCATTCTTAGTTCCCACCCCTGGTTCTATAGGCACAAATTGAATTCAGTTGTTTCTAGAGGACAGGTTAGAGATGTGAGTTATACTCAGACAAAGGATAATTTATGTTTTATTGTTTGAGCATAACCCATATCTCTAGGTCACCTCTTAGCACCAACTGAATTCAGGTAGTGCTTATTGAACACAGGTTGTATTATTAACACAATGAATGATACAAAAGTCGAATAAAACATGGATATCTCTACCCTACTCTAAGGAACTTGTACTCAGGTTGGAAACATAAGAAGAGTCCTACATAGTTGTGATGCACAGAAGCATGTGGGTTCTCAGACAAGGATGAAGCAAAGTGCTGCAGGTGGCTGATGGAAATGATGCAGGCTAAAGAGAAGGCTTCATGGAGGAGGAGGCATTGGCACAGGCTTTGGGGAATGGTGGGTTGGCGCTTCCATTAAGAAGGCATCATGGGTATCACAGATCATCACAGATAAAGACAGTGTGGTGGGAAAGCCTGGCTCTTGCCCCCAGGAATGGGGCCAAGGGGCAGGTTGGAAAACTGGGTCAAAGGCACCTCATGGAAGAAAGCTTGCCAGGCTGAGGCACTTACATCAGGCATTTACATCATTTACATTTGAAAGCCGGGAGGGACATCAGAATTGGGATTTAGGTGGATTAATCCAGCAGCCATGTGGCAACTGTTTGGAAAGGGAGACAGGAGGTAGGAAACTAATGAGTAGGCTGTTGAATAGATGAAAGAGGCATACACTCTACCAGCCCTGTGAGCTGTTCCTTCACAGTACATGAAACCGTTGTAAACGTATATTTCTTTGGGCAATCCTTTGATTAATGTCTGTCTTCCCTTCTAGACCGGAAATCCATGATAGCGGGGTCTGGGTCTGTGAATCTCAGCACCTAGATAGCAGGTGCTCCATGAATAGCTGTTGAATGATGAAGTCAGAGGGGACTGGGGTCAGACTTGTGTCTTCCAGAGCACTGAGAGTGGTCTGTGAACCTTGGGACACCTAGCCAGACACCAAGAAGCGTAGTGGGTACCCTGTTCTGGAGGAATGGTGGAGAACTTCTGGTTGGAGCCGGACACCCAAGCAAAAGTGCCAACTTCACTGCAACTTGCTGTGAGACCCTGGGAAGTCCCTTAACCCTCTCCAGGCCCCTTGATAAAATGCAGAAGGTGAGACCATGACTATGAAAGTCTCCTAAAGTCCTGCACATCTCAGTGCAAAGGAAGGAGAGAATTGATTGAATGCATGCTACACGCCAAGGCACTGAGCCGTGGTCTTTCCCTGCTTTCTCTCATTCAATCTTCAGAAGATCTCCGAGATTGATAACCATATTCCAGTGACTCAGAAGGCAGTCAGGTTATCCTACCTCTTTTTTTTTTAATAATGTGGGGTTTTTTTTGTTGTTGTTTTTAATTTTATTTATTTTTGGCTGCCTTGGGTCTTCATTGCTACACGCGGGTTTTCTCTAGTTGTGGCGAGCGGGGGCTACTCTTCGTTGTGGTGCGTGGGCTTCTCATTGCAGTGGCTTCTCTTGTTGCGGAGCACAGGCTCTAGGTGCGCAGGCTTCAGTAGTTGTAGCACATGGGCTTCAGTAGTTGTGGCTCGCGGGCTCTAGAGCGCAGGCTCAGTAGTTGTGCGCAGGGGCTTAGTTGCTCCGCAGCACGCGGGATCTTCCCAGACCAGGGCTTGAACCTGTGTCCCCTGCATTGGCAGACTGATTCTTAACCACAGGGTCACCAGGGAAGCCCTACCCTACCTCTTATGTTCTGAGTCACTCAGGCCTTGGGAACAATCTAGGCTCTACATTTTCATGTCTGAGTATCCTTGGGCAAATTAGTTAGCTTTTCTGTGCCTCAGTTTCCTCATTTGTAAAAAGGGGTCCCCAAAGTATTATTATGTCACAAAGGAATGAGAAGAACTTAATGAAATAATGCATTTAATTCCCATAGGGTTCCTCTGCTTGGTCCTTGGATATCAATGATGTTAGCCCTTAATATAATGTTAGACCCAGTGGAAATCCAAAGGTATTTCCAAGAGTTGCATGAGTTGGTAGGGGGCTCAGCATCTCATGATCACTTCCCCGTAACTAGGTGCTAAGATTTCCCGACTATAATTTTTAAAATCACCTCACTTTTAAAACCGTAACCAAATTTATTTCAAAAACCTGTGGACGGCTACTCAATGGGAATGCAGTGCCACTTGGGATATGAAGAAGGTAACTAGAAAAATAAATACCATAAAGACAAAACGAAAGCCTGGCATTCTAGCTGGCTCCAGCTGCCCGCAGGAGACTGTGAGCCTGTGTCCCCTTGTTGCTAAAGGGCCACGTCTGCAGGGTTAGGGAGGTTTTAGAGGGTAGAGTAGCACCAGATTGCGACAGAATTGAGAAAAGAATGCGTCTTCATCGGTGGTCCAGGGTGATTGCATCAATCCCACCTAAAATCACCCAGCATCACCTCATCCCTGCAGTTTGGGCAATACGAAACCATGCTTTCTGGCTTGTGGCAGCTTCCCCTATGGAAGGCCATTTCCCCAGGTGATATATAAGGACGCTTGCAGCCAGGCAAAGATACTGAGGGCATGCATCTTTACTCTTCCTCTCTCCTTCTCTTTTACTTGATCTGACACATTATTGTGGCTGCAAGCAAAGCAGCCTCTTCCTTTAATCTGCTGCATCGTGGAGGAATTTTTTTTTTAATCCTATAGTTTTCTTTTCATCTCTATGACCCGTGTTAACTGCTTAATTTATCGGGTTCCTGCGAGCCACCTATTGATAATTGATAGATTGTTCCTTCCTTCCCAATTTCCTCTATTAGTCAGCCCAGGAAGTTTATTTGTGCTTTGCATGTAACCTGATAGGGTGGAGAGTGCCCGGCTTGTTTGTAGGCCTGTGTAAGTTAATACTGTCCAGCCCTCCAACCAGGAAGCTATCCGGTTGCACCCTGGCAGGCTCCTCTTCATTGAAACGACCTGTAGCGGAGACATAAGGACCTCCCTTGCTCTAATTGCTTTGAGTTGGCCATCTGGGGAGATCACTGATGCCAGGCCTGGCTCCTCCCCCCATGCCTCCAACCCCATGCCTCTAACCTGGGGCTTTTACAAGATGGGGGTGGGGATGTCTTGCTAAGAACATCCTGTTCAAAAGAACTCAGTTTCTCAGCCTTGTCCAGTTCCTCCTGGGATTTTTTTTTTTTCTGTTAATTTTTTTTTCTCCCCCTTTGAGTTTATTCAGGCAAGAAGCATTAACTACAAAGAAGTCTCTTTAGGTGGGATTTTTGACTGGGGGCTAGATTAGTACCCGAAGATGCAAGTGAGTTTTTTACAGACTATTTTTGTTTGTCTAGCTGTTTAAAACAACTGTGTGGTGAAAATCTGGAGATTGGATGGAGCCAAAAATTCAGAAAATTTTTGCAAATGTTTGAAGTTTTGAATTATTATGAGAAATTGGAAAAGACTTAGTTCACACATTCCTATAGGAAAAATAAAATAGCTGAGAAAGGGAGCTTCATGTCACCAGTGTCCACTCTCCTGTTGACCACAGCCTCCAAAATGGGCAGTATAGGACAATGATCTTGTACCTGAAACAAGTCCCGTGTACATATGACCTTCTGGGACCCTGTAAGTGACTGAGTTTTAGACCCTTCATCTATGCAGCCCAAACTGAAGGGGCAACACTCTTCCAGGGAATTTTGGATTTGGTCAGACAACTGTCAGATTTCTACTAGAGTTCACTTTATTCTCTATGGGCATAATCGTAGCCCCTCAATCCCTTGCCTGAGACAAAGGAAATTCCTGGCCCTCTCATTCATTCACTTTATAGACTTCACGAGGAACCACTCCCCATCAGTTCCTCTGCTAAAGTATGGGAATCTGAAGATGACTTACTTTCACCTGCCTCCCCCAGTGGAACGAGTGCCGTGAGGACAGGATGGGAGCTTGTCTGTAAGGAACCACTGCAAACCTTAGCATCTAGCCCACGCCTGGCTCTTCAAAGAATGAAGAGAGGGAGGAAAGAGTAAATGAATGAAGAGCATGACCTCTGCCCTCAAGGAGCTCACCATCTGCAAACACATCACTCTAACGCCCTGCGTGCAGTAAGGACTATGAAAAGGGAAGAACAGGGGACTCTAGACATTAAGGGAAGGGGTGCCAGCTGGTGGGGGAAAAGTCAGAAGAGTCTTTGAGGAGGAAGCAGTGATGTATGAGCAGGTACTTGAAGGGTGACTATAGTTCAGCGAAAAAAAAGGGGTCCAGTATTGAGAGGTGGAGGGAACCATACGTACAGATGGGAGAGAAAGACCTTCATGCAGCTACAATGTGGGTGTGGCTCCCTCACCTGACGGTGGGCTCCAGCTTGTTCATCCTGTATCCGCAGAATCTAGAGTAGTGATTGGCACAGATGAGACACTGAATTTTGTGTGTTGAATGAATTCATGAAGGAATGACGCTTTGTCTATGACTGAGACATGGCGTTGAATCAAGCTTGAATGCATTTGCACACTGAGGCTGAAGATGGGGAAGAGTGATGCTTCTGAGGGTGGTTTGGAATCAGCAGTGATAGTAAAGACGGGTTGGCTGGATGAGCATGTGTGGACAGGCTCCAGCATTATCCAGTCTTGAGGATCACATAGACTCTTCATGAGAATCCCAGGTACCCCAAACCCAGAACCTGGGATCTTCCAGATCAATCTCAGAAATACCCTACCTCCTCAGGCATTTTGTAGTTGGGCAATCGGTTCTGGGCCATTTGTAGTCAAAGGATGATCTCAGACTTTCCCTGATTTGAATACATCAGACCAACTTCAGATGTTGGAGGCAAAAGAGGTCAGTTGGTATCTACCATGTTGTTTTGTCCAACTTAGGGGTAATGTTTTAATAATTCTGCTCAGTGCTTGAGGTTGGGGTAGGAAGAGGAGGGGCAGGAAATACTCTTTCCTTTCCTGAAATCCCTGAATATACCTCCCATTTAAGCAGTGAGTCCTAAGGGGCAGTATTCATCCATTATCACATTTACCCCATCTCTGTGAGTTGAGTGTTATGCACAGCAACCTCTCTTTACGCTGAGAGCTGAGATCTGAGCCTGGAGCCTGCCTCTACCCCTGGAGATGGTCCTACTGGACTGCACCCTGTAAACCAACCCTGTGACCATCCATAGGACCCCGACTGCTTCTGAGGCCCCACCTGGGGCAGAGAGAAGAGGTTCTTCAAGAGAAGTGACCTTCCCTTTGTCCTTCACTGTAAACTCGCCACTCCCTGAGAAACTTTGTCTTGGGTCAGTGCCTTAGAAGCAGAGCTGGAGATGGGGCTTCTTGTGCAAGGGATGGATTGAGGAAGTGACCTCTCCTAAAACCTAGGCAGGAGCAAGGGAAGCAGGATGGGGCAGGGAGAGATCAGCAAAGGTGGGATTTCCAGAGAAGCCTAGCTGGGTCCTATGAAAAAGTCTGGAGTGTGAATTGCACTACAGCAGTTATCCTGCTCCAAGGTTGTAAAGTCTCCCTCATCAGTCATGGCAAAGGGCAGAAACAGGACCATGGGGGAGAGGGAGGGTGTGTGTGGGATGAGCCTCTGAGGCAGCTCTGATCAGCACAGGGTGCATCTGGATGGGACACTGACGGTATCTGCCACACACCTGTTTCAATCAATGGGAGCAAATATCTTCAAGGTCACATGTCAGCAAATAGACCCGGCTTTAAAATCCAGCTCCTGCATGCACAGCAGGGCGACCTCAGACAAGTCACTTCACCTCAGAGAGCCTTGCTTTCCTCTTCTGTAAAATGGGGATAATATTCGTTTTCATCTTCTAGGATAATTGTAAGGATTTAACAAGACAATGCAAGTGAAAGGACTCAGCGGAACCCCTGGTCCTGAGTAGGTCCTAATGTTGACTACTATTATAGTTGTTGCCGCTGCCACTGCTGTACTAACAGGCGCAAACTTAGAAAAGGTTCTGCCTAACTGGTGCTCTGATCTTCTGGTGAATAATTGCTTATTCGTCTGAAGCACAAAGGGATGTCTCCTTACAGGTAACACTGAGAAATACATAGGTGTATGGACAGTGTATATTTTATTAAAAGGACTCTAGGGCTTCCCTGGTGGCGCAGTGGTTGAGAATCCACCTGCCGATGTAGGGGACACGGGTTCGTGCCCCGGTCCGGGAAGATCCCACATGCCGCAGAGCGGCTGGGCCGGTGAGCCATGGCCACTAGGCCTGCGCGTCCGGAGCCTGTGCTCCGCAACGGGATAGGCCACAGCGGTTAGAGGCCCACGTACCGCAAAAAAAAAAAAAAAAGAAAGGACTCTAGTTACAAATCCAATGGGCACATGGCAGATCATGACTCATCTTTGGGGTCTGAAGGCTCCTGAGAACTGCTTGGAAAAGAAGAGTTTGAACAGCCTTCTGCGAGGGAGCATGTCAACAGTCAACACCTTATTTTTTCCCTGTGAGCACCATGCAAATACATGGCCCTAAATTGCCTGCAAATGACTCTGCTGCCAGTTGCAAGAGTAATTTTAGGATAAGCCTCCCTCCCTAAATTCTTAGTGAGCTTTTGAAGTTAAATGTAAAGGTAATTATTGTTAAATTAAAAATTATTATTAGATTAAAAACAGGCCTAGGAAAGGCCCATTCTAGAAGTGTCGATTCCACCTCATCTTTATTGGTTATTCTTCTAAATGGAAAATCTTTCATTCCTCCAAATCAACCCAGGATCTGAAAATGGGTTAACTTCAGGATTTTCTAAGTAACTTGTGGAGCTGTTTTGGGCAAAGGAGAGTTTATTAAGTCCACTGTCTGGCTTAACTTCTTGGGTCCCTATTTTCCTAGGGATTATTTGCTCACAGAAACCTGCACAGTTCCCTTGGCTGGCCCTCCCTGCCCCCGCTTCCCCCAGTGATGCTTACTGGGCTTCAGTACCATCAGGAGAAGCCAGTGGGTTGCCTTATTGCTGCCCAAAGAAGGAAGACTTCAGGCTGCTCTTGCTGCTTTCTATCACATTCTTTGCAATTGCAGAACAGAAAAAGAAGTTCTAGAAAATACTAAAAAAAATTTGCAATTAAAAAATGCAAACTAACATATGGAGGCAGAAAGCAGAGTAGTGATTGCGTGTGGAGGAGGAAGGGGAAGGATGGATTATAAAAGAACATGAGGGGCTTCCCTGGTGGTGCAGTGGTTAAGAATCCGCCTGCCAATGCAGGGGACATGGGTTCAAGCCCCGGCCCGGGAAGATCCCACATGCCGTGAAGCAACTAAGCCCATGCGCCACAACTATTCAGCCTGCGCTCTAGAGCCCGTGAGCCACACTACTCAGCCTGCGCGCCTAGAGCCTGTGGTCCGCAACAAGGAAAGCCAGCCCAATGAGAAGGCTGTGCACCACAAAGAAGAGTAGCCTCCACTCACCGCAACTAGAGGAAGCCTGCGTGAAGCAACAAAGACCCAGTGCAGCCAAAATAAATTAAATTATTTAATTAACTAATTAAAAAAAAAAGAACATGAAGAAACTTTGGGGGGTGGTGGATGCATTCATTATCTTGATATTGGCGTTTTCACAGGTGTATACCCATGTCAAAACTTGTCAAATTGTACTCTTTAAATATGTAGTTTATTAACTCTCAGTTACGCCTCAATAAAGTTGTAAAAACAAATGGATTACTTCCTTTTTTTTTTTTTTTGCAGTACGTGGGCCTCTCACTGTTGTGGCCTCTCCAGTTGCGGAGCACAGGCTCCGGACACGCAGGCTCAGCGGCCATGGCTCACAGGCCCAGCCACTCCATGGCATGTGGGGTCTTCCCCGGACCGGGGCACGAACCTGTGTCCCCTGAATCGGCAGGCAGACTCTCAACTACTGCACCACCAGGGAAGCCCCCTTCCTTTGTTTTTTAATAGTATATTTTTAAAAATAAAATGTTTTTAGTGTGCCACTTTGAAGGAATGAAGTATGAGATAGGTCTTCAGCCAAGAATAAAAGACAGTTAAACATGATGGTTAAAACCTATGCACTTCTGGAAGCAACCAAGATGTCCTTGTGCAGGTGAGTGGAGAAATAAACTGTGGCACATCCAGACAACAGAATATTTTTCAGCACTAAAACCAGATGAGCTATCAAACCATGCAAAAGTATGGAGGAAACTTAGATGCAAATTACTAAGTGAAAAAAAGCCAATCTGAAAAGGCTACTTACAGTAGGATTCCAACTATGTGACCTTCTGGAAAAGGCAAAACTATGGAGGCAGTAAAAAGATCAGGGACTGCCAGGGGTTGATGGGCTGGAGGGAGGGATGAATAGGTGGAGCACAGAGGAATTTTAGGGCAGTGAAATACTCTGTATGACACTGGAATGATGGATACATGTCATTGTACATTTGTCAAAATCCCATAGAATGTACAACACTAAGAGTGAACCCTAAGGTAAACTATGGACTTTGGGTGATAACAACGTGTCGATGTAGGTTTATTGATTTTAACAAGGGTATCACCCTGATGGGAGATACTGATGACAGAGAGGCATGTGCAGGAGGTGTATAGGACTTCTCTGTACTTTCCTCTCAGTTTTCCTGTGAAACTAAAACTTCTCTAAAAAATAAAGTCTTAAAACAAAACCAACCAATTAACCAAACAAAAAATCCTTATGTGCCTCAACATAAACCCAGGGGTTCTTATCTGTCTGCACACCCCTGGACACTGGGTATGTGAGCAGTGTTCTGGGAAGCTGGTAATTTTCCAGCTTAGCCTGAGTTGAAGGGAAGCATGATGAGGTTCTCCCAGAACCCATTCAACTCTCACTAGGTGGTTGGTTGGAGGGACTGGGTTAGACGTGGAGTGTCTCAATGCAGATAGGTTCCAGAGCCAAAGCCAGAGGCTGAGGTATCCTCTAGAATCCCACCTTCTTCCTGCTGCCACTGGTGTCACCATTCCCACGTCCTGGCCCATGTCTCCTGTTCTAGCTTTATGTTACAAACACGTGAGACGCACATATACACACACACACTCACTGGTACATATGCACAACCATGAGGTATTATTAAAAGCAAGATCTTGCTACCATCCATCCATCCATCCATCCATTCATTTATCCAAGAACTCTTTGCTGAGCACCTATTCAAGGTAAAGTGCAAGGAACTGGGTGGGTGATCAAAATAGACACAGTGCCTATGCCCCCCAGGGACCTTACATTCTAAAGGGTAAACTAAACAACAACAGGGTAAGCACTACATAGCACAGATAAGCGGCTGTAAGAGCAAATAACAGGGAGGTCTAGCTTATTCACAGAGATAGGGAAGGAAGGCTTCCCTGGAGAAATGACGAGTGAGGTGATTTGAAAGAAGTATAGGAGTTAACCAGGTAAAGAAGGTCAGTGGGAATATTTAAGACAGAAGGAATGGTCTGTGCAAAGGCCCTGTGGTCAGAAGAAACATGGTATGATCAAAGAACTGACCAAGGGCCTCAGTGGCTGGAACTCAGAGAGCAATGGGGAGAGAAGTCAACTAGAGGCTAGAAGGCACATGACTTTACATTCCCCCAGAAAACCACCTCAAAATCCCCAAAGAAAACAACACTATTTACAATAGCCAGGACATGGAAGCAACCTAAATGTCCATCGACAGATGAATGGATAAAGAAGATGTGGTACATATATACAATGGAATATTACTCAGCCATGAAAAGGAATGAAATTGAGTCATTTGTAGTGATATGGATGAACTTAGAGTCTGTCATGCAGAGTGAAGTAAGTTAGAAAGAGAAAAACAAATACCATATATTAACACGTATATATGGAATCTAGAAAAATGATACCTATGAACCTAGTGGCAGGGCAGGAATAGAGACACAGAAGTAGAGAACGGACTTGTGGACACAGCGGGGAAAGGGGAGGGTGGGACGAATTGAGAGAGTAGTATTGACATATATACACACACTACCATGTGTAAAATAGCCAGTGGGATATGGTGGTATATGTATACATATAGCTGATTCACTTTGTTGTACAGCAGAAACTAACACAACATTGTAAAGCAATTATAATCCAATAAAGATGTAAAAAATAAATAAGTAAATGGAAAACAAGAAAAAAATAAATTGCATAAAGTAATAAAAGATATTATACATTAAAAAAAGGAAACAAAAAGCACATTGATCAAGCAAAGCTAAGTTTACTAGATCTACTGCAATAAATGAGAACACAACCTTGACAGAGTTTTAGTGATGTCTCAGAAGGTGAAGGTCAGAGGAGGCTATTTATAGAGTTTTAGGGCCTGGGCTTGATGATTTTAAGGCTGGTTTTACCAGGCAGAGAATTAGTTGGGATTAAGCAGAGTCTACAACATGAACTTGTTTATGCCTCAGATTTGTGAACACAATAAAGAGAGGGTCCTAAAGTGAGTCTTGCTGTTCGTCTTCATACCTAGTCTATTTCAATTGGTTCACAGATTTCTCTTCCAGTAGTGGGTCTTTTTTAGAGCATGTAGCTAAGTTATCTTTGCTGATGCTCAGTATTGCTTAAACATGGACAGGAAAGTCTGCTCAGACTTAGAATTTTTTAGTACAGGGATAGGGACTTATGTAGCTTTCAGTTCTGAGGTCTGATTTTACCCTAAGTGCAATGGGAACCCATGAGCGGGTTTTACACTTCCTCTGACCTGCTGACCTTGTTGTGGGGTGATGGAAATAGTGGGGGAAGAGCCACCATCTCTATGCCACCTGGCCAAGTCACCCTCTAGTTGTGGAATTCAGTGTTCTTATCTGTCCAGTGGGAACACAGGGAAAGATGACTCAGAAGGCTGTTGCCAAGGCTGATGTTTTCATGGGCACAAGTCCTCTGTGTTAGGAATGGTTGAGAGGAGGCACTTTAGTGCAAACCAGATGTGTCTTCTTTGCCCAGCTCAGCCGCTTACCATTTCCAACCCTCTGCCCGTTCTATAACCTCTAAGCAGTTTCCTCATCTTCAAAGTCAGGATAATAACTTTATTAGGGTAATTCTTGGGATTAAACAAGCTGTGTAAGAACATTCTTAGTACTGCCTGGCACATGACCAGTGCTCGAAGGTGAATTACTATTGTTCCTTTCATGTTTAACCACAGAGGCGAGAAGGTCTCCAGAAGCCCCTGTGTTCATTCTGTGACCCTCTAAAGGGTCAATAATGTGCCGAGGGCTCTCGTCATCCAAGTCCCTGCTATCGGTCTGCTTTTGTATCTCTCTTATTATGTTTGGCCCATAACATTGTCTCCTGTTCCCCATAACTAGGACCTGAACTAACTTCATTTTCCATCTGGGGGGTGTGTCTTAACTGTCCACTTGTGCTAGTTGTTCCTCTAGGTCAAGGCTGCAAGCAACCCAAGTGCAGGAAACATGTTTCCGTGCTTCCTTTCTCCACCCAGTAAGGGCTTAAGGTCCTAAGTCATTCCAATGGCAAGCACTGAGACCCACTCCGGGCCCAGGCTGGCTGCCGTATGTACAGGAATGAGGCAGACACAGAATTCCTGGGGGACCCTGGGATTGTAGGGAGAGAACCCAAATAATAGTTTTGGGGGGGAGATAAAGCACCACATATGGATGTTTAAGGGATTCATTCTAGCCTAGGGCATTAAAGCAAGCTTCTCAGAGAAGCTGATGCCTGTACAAGGTTTATCAGAACATGCTTATGCATTATTTTTTTAATAAGTAAAACATGCAAATTGAAGAAAATGGAAACAGTTCCAAATAGTTTAGAGTGAAAGTAATTCTTCCCCCCAATCCCTGTGTTTCCCTCTCAGAGATCCCCACATTTTGTAGTGTCTACCTGAAACTATAAGCAGAGATACCACATAATAAACATCCCCACAGCACACTATACTCAGTTTTATTAATTATATATCTTGAGGACCGTGTTATATCAGTATGTGTCTGTCTCCTTTATTATTATTTTTGAGTAATTGTACATAATCAGTTCCCTATTGATAGAATGGCTATCCTCCCCCCCGCCCTTTTTTGCTGCTATAACAAATAATTCAATGAATATCGTTGAGCACTTGTGTGAGGGGTGCATAGTAAATATAAAACAAATTCCAGATGCAGAATTGCTGGGTCAAAGTATATACGCATGGCCAGTTTTGATAGATACTTCCAAGTTGCCTTTCCAAGAGGGTATATCCACGTGCGAGTCTCACCAATGGGCAAGTGGGAGTTGAACAAGGCTTGGGGCAGTGAAGGGGTGTGCGGCAGTGGGCTTTCCTAGCAGGTTTTCAGGTAGTGTAGGTTTTTCTTTTTCTTTTTACTGAAGTATAGTTGATTTACAATATTGTTTTAGTTTCAGGTGTACAGCAAAGTGATTCAGTTACATATATATATTCTTTCTCAGAGTCTTTTCCATTATAGATTATTACAAGATATTTAATATAGTTGCCTATGCTATACAGTAGGACCTTGTTTTTTACCGAGTTTTTATATAGCAGTGTGTATCTGTTAATCCCATACTCTTAATTTGTCCCTCCCCTGCTTTCCCCTTTGGTAACGATAAGTTTTTTTTTTTTTTTTTTTTTTGCGGTACGCGGACCCCTCACTGCCGCGGCCCCTCCCGTCGCGGAGCACAGGCTCTGGACACGCAGGCCCAGCGGCCACGGCCCACGGGCCCAGCCGCTCCGCGGCACATGGGACCCTCCCGGACCGGAGCACGAACCCGTGCCCCCCGCATCGGCAGGCGGACTCCCAACCACTGCACCACCAGGGAAGCCCTAAGTTTGTTTTCTATGTCTGAGTCTGTTTCTGTTTTGGAAATAAGTTCATTTGTATCATTTTTTATATTCCACATATAAGTGATATCATGATATTTGCCTTTCTCTGCCTGACTTACTTCACTTAGTACGATAATCTCTAGGTCCACCCATGTTGCTGCAAATGGCAACATTTCACTTATTCTTATGGCTGAATAATATTCCATTGTATATATGTACCACATTTTCTTTATCCATTCATCTGTCAGTGGACATTTAGGTTGTTTCCATGTCTTGGTTATTGTAAATAGTGCTGCTATGAACATTGGGGTGCATGTATCTTTTCGAATTAGAGTTTTCCTCTTTTCCAGATATATGCCCAGGAATGGCAGGATGGGAAGGTAGAGGAGTCCAGGTGTGGATACAGCCTATGCCTGGGGCTGGAGGCTGGGGGTACTGGATAGGTGGAGGGAACAGAGAAGAATGTGATGAGTTTTCAGTACAAAAAGGCAGGGGCAAGACAAGAGGACTGAGGAAACTGGGCCAGGTCAGAAGAACACTGAACGTGGTGCTGCACTGTTGGAATGTACCTTGGAGACAATTGGGAGCCTGAGAGAGATTTTAAGAAAAGTAATGTGATCAAATTTACTGTTAAGAAGGATGATTCTAGCAGAGTGGAGAAAGTCTTGGGCTGCCAATCTTTTGTGGGTGAGGAGATGTCATCAGGGTGCTGAAGGAAAATGGTGAGACTTGAACTAAAGAAGAGACTGAGAATCCAGAAGAGGGAATGCTCTTGAGAGCTGTTTAGGAGGTAGATTGGATAGTCTTTAATTTGTCTTAAACTTTGAGGTTCATGATCTCATCTGATTTTATTTTCTTTTAATCTTGAAATATCAAAAAGTTATCTTCATGCTTTATATAAGTCTGGTAACTTATTTTGTTAATAGTTAATTTGCATAATTGGCCCAGAGTACTATGGGAGCAGACCAAGATGGAGCCAAGTTGGTGTGGTGGTCTCTGGGGTCCTGGGTGTGGCAATTTAGAAAGAACATCCAGTCCTCTTGGAATGTGCAAAGGCTAGAAGGATGCCGGGATTGGGCTGAAGTGTAAGCCACCACAACTCTCTTAAGGGTTCATCAAAATTCCCTTCCCTCAGTCAGAGGCAGAAGTCATCAAGTAACTTTTCGACAAGCCTTTGAAAACTTCCCCATCGTTTTAAGATAATGGTGTGAAGTGCTTAGAGATCACAAAGAACAATTTGTAATTACATGTAGGCTTCTAGAGTTACTTTATAAGAAGAGGTTTAAAGAGACAAAACGACTACAGACTCTGCAAGAGTATCTCGTTCAATAAACCATAAACAAGCACTGGGGAGATCTTGGAGACTTGGGAGATGAAGTGGGGTCTCTCTCCAAGAAGTTCCTCAGCTAAGATGTTTTGGAGTCAGTTGAAAGAGTTCTCATGAATCTATTCCCAAAAGTCTCTTGGCAATAACAAGAATGTTTTGGGAAAAGCCATCAACCCCCAGAGGATCGAAGCAGGAGGTTCTGCTTTCAAAAATCACTATCCTACAAGCATGTTCTCAGAAAATACTGGGCTCTTAGGGCTGTGTTGAGTGGTGTCTCATTATTGTACAACAGTCACTTGATATTAATTCTGGAACCATTCTTAGAGTCAAGGCAGGAGAAATGAACAAGGAAGCCACTTTATAGCTGGCATTTATGGCATCAAATTTTGGAAGTCAAACAGTCAGCTAATGAGGTCAGCTAATGACTTAGACATATGCAAGAGTTGGATAGGTTTTTCCTGGGAAAGTGTTGACTTGGTGTGGGGAGGGGAGTGACACATTGGGAAGAATGGCCACCAAAGATGGAGGCCAACCAGGTCTTCATTTTCATTTCATTTCAAACAGAATACCTAGCCTTTGCTCCAGCTAGTTCTGGATGCTGGGGACACAGGATGAATCTAATGTCACCTCCAGGAGTTAGTAGTTGCTAGAAACAAGGGAGAGGATGGGGGAGGAGAGAATGAGGGGAAGAGGTGAAAGGAGAGCAGAAGGGAATACGGAAGGAGCAAACATTTTGAGTACTTTCTCAGGAAGGTTCTAACCCATGAGTCCCAGCTCCCCAGAGTGAAGCAGCAGACAAAGGATGCTCCAGCCTATTTTAAATTTCAAGGGAGATGGTGATACTTGTTATCTGTAGGACACCATGCAAATGAATTCCTCGAGGTAGTTCCAAGTTTCAGCCTTAGATTGTGCTATATCCCTTTTGAGGATGTCAGTTTGGGTTTCCAGCAGTTACTGTAATAAAAGTCAAGGGCAGCATGAAAATCAATGCGGAATAGGATATGAAGGTGGCAGTGTCCCTCGTACTTTCCGAGGTTTGAGAAGCTGTGCAGTACCCAAGCATATCCCTTTGGAAGTGATTTTGGCTCTTTAAGAATAAATCGAAAGATATTAGTTTTCTTTTGATTTATGTGTACTACTTTTTTCCAGATGAATACTAAGTTGTTAGGACACAGATACTTATTAAATTCATAGTTTGGAGCTAACTGCTTAATAAATGGAACTGTTAGGTGTTTCTTTTTGTTCGGGCACCATGAAAAAATTACTGAGATGCTTGGACACTGTGAATAGAGTAGGTTTGGGAACTTTCAGATACTCTGTTCTTGCAACATTTCATTCTTTTTAATCTAATTCTTGCAATAACATATATGTTCGGTACTATTACTCATTCCCATTTACTTTCGAGAAAACTGAAGGCCAGTGAAGAACAACATCTCACAGCTAGTTAGTGCTAGAGGAGGAAAGAAATCTGAATCAGTCTGACAGAAAGTCCCTGTTCTTTGCCACCATGCTGAGCGCTCGGATACTTAGGATGTTCAATTAGCCAGTGCACCCTAAACATTAGGAAAGTTTAGTTTTACTGTATTACTAACAAGGCCACATTATTCTTTCATCCTATTAAATCACAGCAGTGTCTCATCCTCCAATTTGAAATCCCTTCATGTCTGGGTGGTACAGCCCCGTGAGTCAGACTGCTGGCTCCACTGTTGTGATCATGGACAGGAACAGGGCCCTCGGGACCCGTGGGGTAATGTGCCCTCTAAATATGGTCCTGACCAGCCCCTCTTCCAGGCACCAGGAGGTATTCTTCCTGAGGAATGAGGAAAACTTGGAGAGAGTTCAGAAAGAAGCAGCCTCTGTGATCACAGGGTGGGGATCTTAGAATATTACAATGTTCACAAACAGCTCATCGTTCCCCTCATGACACCAAGGAGAAGACAGGCCCGAGACGGTTAAGACATTTACCAAAGGCCACACAGTGAGTTGGTGGCAGATACAACACTCTTGACATAAGCCATCACTCTCTTTTGAAAATCTGTAGAAGTACAGTTGATTTACAATGTTGTGTTAATTTCTGCTGTACAGCAAAGTGACTCAGTTATACATATATATTCTTTTTCATATTCTTTTCCATTATTATTTATCACAGGATATTGAATATAGGTCCCTGTGCTGTACAGTAGGACCTTGTTGTTTTATCCATCCTATATGTAATAGTTTGCATCTGCCAACTCCAAACTCTCAATCTCTTCCTCCCCTAAACCCCTCCCCCTTGACAACCACAAGTCTGTTCTCTATGTCTGTGAGTCTGTTTCTGTTTTGTAAATAAGTTCATTTGTATCATATTTTAGATTCCACGTATAAGTGATATCATATGATATTTGTCTTTCTGTCTGACTTAAGTCACTCAGTATGATAATCTCTAGGTCCATCCATGTTGCTGCAAATGGCATTATTTCATTTCTTTTTATGGCTGAGCACTATTCCATTGTATATATGTACCACATCTTCTTTATCCATTCATCTGTTGATGGAAATTTAGGTTGTTTCCATGTCTTGGCTATTGCAAATAGTGATAAGTCATCACTCTCGATATAAGCCATTGGGCGAAAATAAGGGCCAAGAAGCAAACCTCAAAAGCTTCAACTGATCACTGAGGCTTGGTATGCCCACCTCCAGTGTGGCCCCAAAGGCTGCCCTTTAAGAGCTAACATGGATTGTTAGCACAGACCCTCTGTGCTGAGTCTCACATCTATTACCCTGTACAGTCTCACATAGTAGCCACTTTTTAAAGACCAGACAACTGAGATTCAAAACAAAGAACGTTTGCAAATTAAGGAGTAATTGAGGTGGGACTCAACACCAGGTCAGACTAACTTTCTATGATCCATGGTGCTTCTCATGCACCTCTCTCAAAGTTCTTGGTGGATGGGAGAGTGTTGTAGAAAACCATTAGCTGCCATCACCAACACCACCATCTTGGGACTTTCCATTCCCCATTGGACTTCAACACAACACACAGACCTTTCCACTGCCAGATTCCAGATGGGAGAGCATCTCAGGTTCTCAGGTGGAAGAAGCTAGCCCTCACCTGTCTAGTTCAGGATCTGGCAAACTTTTTCTGGAAATGGCTGTATGTAAACATTCTAGGCTTTGCAGGCGCCTGTTGTTGTCACCATTCAACTCTTCCATTGCAGTAGGAAGGCCGCCATAGATAATACGTAAATAAACAGATGTAGCTGTGCTCCAATACAAGTTTATTTGCAAAAACAGGTGACACACATGGTTTGCCACCTCCTGGAATAGTTAGTCCTATATCTAGCAAACAGCCTTTTTCTGATTTAGCTTTGATATATTCTTCCTATTTACCTGACACTCATCTTAACACTGAAGACTTTGTATTGGTGGTTCTTCCACTTTGTTGAGGGTGAGGGAGGCTGTCCCAGAGCTCACTGAGAACCCCTAAACCCTCTTCTAAGGAAAATGCATGTGTGTGCAGTTTTACACATGATTCTAGCTGGGTTGTAGACACAGACTCACTTTATTCTTCAGAGATCAATGCATGCATCTTGGCTGTCTAGAAACTGCAGAGACGGGGACAGCTGGTTGGCGTGAGAACATCAGTCTGAGAATGCCATAGCCTAAGGAAGATTTGGTGGTGTACCAATGTGCTGGTTATTGTGGAGTTTATCTCAGCACAAAGACCCCTGGCTAACAAATATATGTCCCAGCTCTCCTGGTGGCCCATGTGATCTTGTTCTGACCATTGGGATGGGAGAAGTGATAGGTACAACTGCCAGCCCCTGCAATTTAAGACTGGATGTGTGCTTCCCAGGCTACTTTCTCCTTCCCACTGACTAAAGAGAGGTGAGAATGACACAATCTCTTTGGACCCAAAGATGGGAGCCACACATTGAAGATGGAAAAGCCATCCTACTGTCTGAATGGCCTACCTCTGGGCTGCTATGAAGAGAGAATTAAATTTCAGTCTTATTTAAGTCACTGTCTTTCTGGATCTCTTTGTTATGGCACCTAATACTGGCTACATAATTTACAGGACCCAGTGCAGAATGAAAATGTGGGGTCCTTGTTCAAAAATTGTGAAGAATTTCAGGACAGTGACATCAGAATATTAAACCACATGCAGGGCCCTTCTAAGCATGGGGACCTGTGTGATGGCCCAGGTTGTATGCCCGTGAAGCCCATGCCTGAATATAGGTGGGAGCTCATGAAGCCCAGGGGGTTGGGTCATCAAAACTGGGTCATTTCTAGTGACTGGATGGCACCATGATTCTGATCATTTTCTGACATACCGCATGGTCAGGAAGGAACCAGACCAGGGACCTAGATTGAGGCTCCCTTTCATGATAGGGGCCCTGGGGCCTATGCCCTCTTGGGAAATTTTCAGAGTTCATTCCTTTCCACACTTGGGGCACAGCAAGAGAATGCAACTTCCTGGAGAGTAAATCTGAGGTGACAAATGCCACAGGTCTCAGTGGTTACCATGGACAGACCTTGGGCCAATCCTTGGTGTGGTTGGATCGTCAGATGGAGCTACAACCAGATTTGGACAAGGGTATTGATTTGGTGGCCCCCTGAAACCTTCCTTCACAACCCAGCAGCTACTCTTTCTTTCTTCTGAGGAAGGTACTATTATTACTGCATTTTGCAAACTGGGAAACTGAGGTCCTACTGGATTAGTAGTGACCCTGGATTCAAGCCCTGGCAGTATCCTTTAGGAGTTTAGGCTCTTAACCACTACCCTAAGCTTGACCTGAAAGAAGCTACTTATTTTGCAGGAATGACTGCCCATCTTCCACCCCCCTGAGGGAGGTGGCTTATTCCTCCCATTGTCCAACACCTGTAATGGGAGGACCTTCGAGTCAAGAGGTTACCAGGGCAGGTTCAGGAAGGCAGCCGTCAAGTTTCAACTTTCGGCTCCATTACCTACTTTCCAGCTCTGTGACCTTGGGCCAACCTCAGTTTCCTCATCTGTCAAATGGCAATAATCATAAAAGCCCCTGCCTCATTAATTTAGTATGAGGATGAAATAAGATAACGCAGGCAAATGACTTGATATTTAGGGAGCCCTTAATAGATGTTCACTCTGATTACTGATGTGAAACATGCAATACGTTACTTTCCGATCTTTTTCAGACATTTATCTGCATTTGCTCTGCTCTTTCCAGGCCCCTCCTGCTTCTGCCGTGGTCTTTGAATCTTCCCTTCTGCCCCCTTCTCTTCTTTTGCTGCCATGTTAAACTAGGCAGGTGTTTTCTGTTTTGTTCTGAAGTCAGGACAAAATGGTTATATTTAACTGAATCTAATTTATTAAAATAATTGTCTTAATGAATACTAATTATTAAATGTCCACTTAGTTATGTGCTTCCCTTTGCTGCTACATGTACTTCAGATGAGTCATTATGAAACAAGACAGGCAGCAAACTGTGTAATTACAGACAAAGCATTTAAGACACAAACCAATAAAAATCAAAGGTAGGAGAAAAATGCTTTGAAGAGAGCTGGCGACTAGTTGGGACTTCCTGTGTCCTGCCAGGAACGTGGGGCAGGAGGTGGGGGTGGGGTGGGGTGTTGGGTGATGGCCCCCGGGATCCAGTGCCAGGCCTCTCCATCCAAATGGAGAAGTTGTTTATAGGGAAGACCAAAGAGTCGCCCTGTCACATATTTTTGCAAGTCGAAAGAGATGAAACTCCAGTCCCCTACAGCCCTTCTCTCAGAAGAGCATCCGAAAAAGCAGGTGGTGTGAAGAGGCAGTATGAGAAGTCAGGTTTGGGATGGGTTCTTGCCTTCCCCACAATAACAATTTGCTGGACGACTGTCATGGGTTGAACTTTATCCACCAAATTCACATGTTGAAGTCCTGGCCCCACCACCCCCTCAGAGTGTGACCTTATTTGAAGATGGGGTGTTTGCAGAGGTAATGACATAACTGAGGACATTAGGGTGGGCCCTAATCCAATAGGACTATTGTCCTTACAAGAAGTACCACAAGCTAACACAACATTGTAAATCAACTATACTTTACTTCAATGGAAAAAAAAAAAAAAGAAAAAAAAAGTACCACAACTAGGTGGTTTAAACAACAGAAACGTATTGTCTCACAGTCCTGGAGGGCAGATGTCCAAGATCAAGGTATCGGCAGAGTGGGTTCCTTGTGAGCGCTGTGAGAGAGATCTGTTGCAGGCATCGCCCCTGGCTTCTGGTGGTTTTCTGCCAATTTTTGACATTCTTTGACTCTTAGGAGCATCACTTCAATCTCTGCCTTCATCTTCACATGGTGTTGTCCCTGTGGGCCTGTCTGTGTCCAAATTTCCCCTTTTTATAAGGACACCAGTCCTGTTGGATTACACCCCACCTTGATATCCTCATTTTATTTTATTAATTTATTTGATATCCTCATTTTAACTTGATTACCCTATCTTCAACTAAGGTCACATCCTGAGATCCTGGAAGTTAGAACTCCAACATAGGAATTGGAATGGTGGGATGGAGGAGCGGGGGGAACCACAATTCAGCACATCACATTGACCTTGGGCAAGTATCTTCCTGCCTCTGAGCTCAGTTTACCTATCTGCAAGATGATGTGTAATCATATAACCTCCAAGGGCTTCTCAGCCCTCACGTCCTATGCAGGTCAAGTAAATCTTGGCCCTCAGATACAGCCTTGCCCCAAAGTCTGCAGACATAGAAGCAGAGACGTCAATTTTTTTTTTTTAATTTTTAAAATTTGTTTATTTATTTATTTATTTATTTTTGGGGTACTTTGGGTCTTTGTTACTGCGTGCGGGCTTTCTCTAGTTGCAGCCAGCGGGGGCTACTCTTCATTGCGGTGCACGGGCTTCTCATTGCAGTGGCTTCGCCTGTCGCAGAGCACAGGCTCTAGGCACGCAGGCCTCAGCAGTTGTGGTGCACAGGCTCAGCAGTTTTGGCGCATGGGCTTAGTTGCTCCATGGCATGTGGGATCCTCCTGGACTAGGGCTCGAGCCTGTGTCCTCTGCACTAGCAGGCAGATTCCCAATCACTGCGCCACCGGGGAAGTCCCAGAGACGTCAATTTATAGCCAGGCAAATGGGGTTGGAAACTGTGCTCCAGAGAGAACTAGGCAAGGGCGCACCTCCCCAAGGGTGTTTCCATGATTTGCTTGGGGTGGAGGTGAGAAACAACTCCCCAAGTCTCTGTGACCAAGCTCTGGGTTGAGTTGGGCAGAGGGGACCCAGGCCCAGACCTGGTCACTTGGGACCAATTACCAGTGTGACCCAAGGCTGGGCAAGAGTCTCAGGAGAAGCAGAATTAGCTCACTAACCCTTTCCACTTAGGTCAGCAGAAAGCAATGGGCCAGGCAATAGCTGTAATCACCTGCCCTCAGCTGCACCCATTTCAAGCCAGAGGCCACGGGGGAATAAAAGGCTCCTATCTCACAATCCTCTGACGCATTCAGTTTAGATTGTGCTGATTCCCATCATATTGTCCTAGAAACGACCCGATTTTATCTCAGGTCCCCTGAATACCGACCATTACAATGGGAGAGAGTGTTCCAGGACCACTGGTGCTGGGGGGTGTTTGCACCCCAAGCTCGCATTTGCACATGAAAAATGGATCAACTCTGATGGCTAGAGATAAGATTTGCTGTTTTGTGTAAGCCTGAGAGATAGGATATGCAGGTAAACAGAGGGTGCATTTTCAAATCTGAGGAATCTGGGATCTTTCGTTTTGAAGATGGAGATGCCTGGGGGCAACAGAGGCTGTGACTGCATGAGGCCACCAGACTCAGCCAAGCCCAGTCAAGGTCCCTCCCCCAGACCATTTCCACTGAAATCCACCTGCCCTGCCTCTTTTTCCTGCCTCATCTATACCAGCTGCACCTACCCTAGGGAAACCAAGTTTCCCAGTTTTATCCCTGAAATTCCCTCATCCCAGAACCCCCTCAGTCCCCAGCAAAGTGGGACAGACGGTCACACTATCTCTCCAGCCAGCTCCCTTGCTCCACACACATGCACACACGACGAGCCTGAAAACACCTGCAGTTTCTGAAACAGCCTGATCCCCTCCCTGAGCACCTCCCCGTCTTTAAGCCAATGCTTTGCTCCTTCCTCCAAACTGTCACCTGATCCCGTGCTCTGGGGAGCCTGCCCTGGCACAGGAGCTGTTCAGCCCACCTCCCTGTAATTGTGTCCTCCTTGCTTTGTCTATCTCACCTGCCAAATTAGAAGCTCCTCCCAAGAAGGGGTCTGGAGAAGACGGCACCAACGATTGCCTCATGGAAGAAAATTGCTCATGGAAGAAAGAAGGAAGAGGCCTGGATGTCAGGACTAAACAGCCCACCCCCGCAGCTGTCTGCAGAAGTGACCCTGCCACCTGCCTAGACATGGCAGGCAGTAACACCAAGAGCGGCATTGTCCTGAAATGAAGAAAGTGTGTATCAAAGATACATAAGCTAAAGTCAGTTTCCTGTCCACTTATTACTCCCATGCCTCTTTCCTAGACACAACCACAACGAACCGCTTTCTTGTGTACCCTTCTATCGATACATTGTACAACGGCCAACATGTCTTTAAAACACACACACAGGAAACAAACTCACAGACATAGAAAACAAATTTATGGTTACCAAAGGGGAAAGGTGGGGGAGGGATAAATTAGGAAATTGGGATTAGGGCTAGGGTTAGGGCTGGGATTAACATATACACACTACTGTATATAAAATAGATAATTAACAAGGACCTACTGTACAGCACCAGGAACTCTATTCAATACTCTGTAAAAACCTATATGGGAAAAGAATCTGAAAAAGAATAGATACATGTATATGTATAAATGAATCACTTTGTTATATACCTCAAACTAACACAATATTGTAAATCAACTATACTCTAATATAAAATTAAAATTAAGAAAAACACACACACACAAACAGGAACATAGTGCTTGTGTCCGTCTGCACCTTGCTTTTTTTTTTCCCTTGTTGACCATATATTTGGTATCAGAACATTCAAAACTGCATCTTTATTTGTAATGACTTTCATTTCCTAAGGGGAATCTGTGAGGAAATTCCAGACCAGTCACCATCCTCAGTGACATGTACTTTCTCAGCACCCTTATTCTTCACATCAGTCCTGATGGGTGTTTTAATAAATTAATCCAAGTGCTGTGCTATTTAATTAGGTACCTAATGTCTGAATCCCACACTAGACCAATGGAGTGGGCCTCAGAATGATCTGGAAGACTTATTAAAATACAGATCACGGGACCGACCTCAGAGTTCCTGATTCAGTAGGTCTCAGGTGAGGCTAGTGAATTTGCCCTTGTGACAAGTTCTCAGGTAATGCAGTTGTTGCTGGTCCAGGAGCCCCACTTTGAGAATTACTCACTAGACTGTGTGCTCCCTTAGATTGTAAGGGAAGCAAAGGGGAGGTTTTATTCACTAAACTATCTTCTGTGCCTGGCACATAAAAGATAGGCAGTTGATAAATACTGGTTAGGTGAAAAATAAATTAATGAGGGCTCTCACCCTGGCTGTGAACACTTCTTGTGCATGGGTCTGGGGTGGAGCTCAGGCTGTCTTGCTGAAGGACATTTGACAAAGCTTCAGAGTAGATCAGAGATGGGCCTCTGGTTCAGCTGGTCAGACAGGTTGACCCACCCCAAACTCCCCTTTCCCCAAGGGTCTAACCTTTGATGCCAAGGACTCTTCTTTTCTTCATACCCGGATCCTAATCACTTTCTTCCAGACAGAAGGGGTTTCCAACATACCCCCTTCTCTTTCCCCCATTATCCCGGGGAGGAAACCGGGGAGCCTGGGAGGTAAAGTGGTTTGTCAGATTCACAGGGCAGGTTTTTTTTTTTTTTTTCAGCACGCGGACCTCTCACTGTTGTGGCCTCTCCCGTTGTGGAGCACAGGCTCCAGACGCGCAGGCTCAGTGGCCGTGGCTTACGGGCCCAGCCGCTCTGCGGCACGTGACCCGTGTCCCCTGCATCGGCAGGCGGACTCTCAACCACTGTGCCATCAGGGAAGCCCGACAGGGCAGTTTTGATGACAAGGCAGAACTTGCCCAGCTAGCCAGAGGATCGGCAGCATGGAGAAAATCCATACCACAGATAAAGCCAGAATGACTTCTTTCTCTGATGAAACTTTTCAGTCTTGCATGAAATTCATGTTCATCGTTCATTCATTCATTCAAGGAAGATTTATTGAACACCTACATGCCATGCCAGAGACTTGGGGATGCAGTAATGAACAAAACAAAGTTCCTGCCTCCATAGAACTTGCATTTGGAGAGGGGGTGCAAGTGAAAACAAGTAAATAATTTCAGATAATGATGATTGAATGCAAAGAAGGAAAACAGTCCAAGGTCTGAGGACTCATGCACTATCGCCAACTTGTGGTGGGCAGAGCTGAAGAGTTTTTGCTGTGGTGAGTAGCTTTGCTGGCTTCTGGAAAGTTCCTAAGTAGAGGTGCTTTAGCCGTGAAGTCTGACTAATAAGGCAGAAGACCAACTAGGCAAGGCCATGAGGAAGGAGCTTCTGCTTCACCAGGCACCTTCCATCAGGTGTTGTATAAAGAACAATGCCTTCATACCCTAAATGTCCACTGACAGATGAATGGATGAAGAAGATGTGGTATATCTATACAGAGTGGAATACTACTTAGTCACAAAAAATGAAATATTGCCATTTGCAGCAACATGGATGGACCTAGAGAGTATCATACTAAGTGAAGCATGTCAGAGAAAGACAAATATTATACGATATCACTTATATGTGGAATTAAAAAAAATGATACAAAAAACTTATTTACAAAACAGAAATAGACTCACAGACATAGAAAACAACTTATGGTTACCAAACAGGAAGGGGGGATTGGGATAAATTGAGAATTTGGGATTAACAGATACACACTCCTATATATAAAACAGATAAACAACAAGGTCCTATTATATAGTACAGGGAACTATATTCAATACCTTGTAATAACCTATAGTGGAATAGAATCTGAAAAAGAATATGTGTGTGTGTGTGTGTGTGTGTGTGTGTGTAACTGAATAACTTTACTGTACACCTGAAACATTATAAATCAACTATACCTCAATTTAAAAAATAAAATAAATAAAAATTTAAAAATAAAATGCAGGAAAAAAAAAGATCAATGCCTTCAGAGCCAGAGAGTTCTGGGCTTAAATCCTGTCTCTATCACCTTGCAGCTGCATGACCTGGAACCAGTCATATGGCCTTTGGAGACCCAGTTTTTCCATCTGTGAAATGGGACACGATGACAAGAACTACTACATAGAGTCAGAGGAGACGTGTTTGAGTCCCAGTTCTGCTAGATTCAAATAGTGAGACTTTGGGCAAATGACTTGACTTGTCTGAGCCTCAGAAAATGTATTCATCCATCCACTCATTCAAACAAGAAAAATAGATGCATTTTTTTCTGAGCCTCAGCCAATTTATTCATTCATTCAAACAAGACAAAATGATCTTAAAAATAGGCATGATCGACACTACCAAATGTAAAACCGATAGCTAGTGGGAAGCAACTGCATAGAAAAGGGAGATCAGCTCGGTGCTTTGTGACCACCTAAAGGAGTGGAATAGGAAGGGTGGGAGGGAGGGAGATGCAAGAGGGAAGAGATATGGGGATATATGTATATGTATAGCTGATTCACTTTGTTATAAAGCAGAAATTAACACACAATTGTAAAGCAATTATACTCCAATAAAGATGTCAAAAAAATAAAAGGCTGCCAACTCAAGCTTTGGTTGAAAAAAATTTTTTTAAACAAATTTTTACATTTAAATAAATAAAATAAAATTCAAAAATAAATTAAAGATATATATGTATGTGTCACTCAAGAAAAAATAGGCATGATCGAAGGACCTTCAAGATGGGTAGAGGAGTAAGACCTGGAGATCACCTTCCTCCCCACAAATACATAAAAAATACATCTACATGTGGAACAACTCCTACAGAACACCTACTGAATGCTGGCAGAAGACCTCAGACTTCCCAAAAGGCAAGAAACTCCCCATGTACCTGGCCATGTGGCTGACAGGGTCTTGGTGCTCCGGCAGAGTGTCAGGCCTGAGCCTCTGAGGTGGGAGAGCCTAGTTCAGGACATTGGTCCATCAGAGACCTCCCAGCCCCTCGTAATATCAAACAGCGAAAGCTCTCCCAGAGATCTCCATCTCAACGCTAAGACCCAGCTCCACTCAATGACCAGCAAGCTCCAGTGCTGGACACCCCATGCCAAACAACTAGTAAGACAGGAACACAACCTGACCCCTTAGCAGAGAGGCTGCCTAAAATCATAATAAGTTCACAGACACCCAAAACACACCACCGGTCGTGGCCCTACCCACCAGAAAGACAAGATCCAGCCCCACCCACCAGAACACAGGCACCAGTCCCTTCCACAAGGAAGCCTACACAAGCCACCGAACCAACCTCACCCACTGGGGACAGACACCAAAAACAATGGGAACTACGAACCTGCAGCCTGTGAAAAGGAGACCCCAAACACAGTAAGTTAAGCAAAATGGGAAGACACAGAAACACACAGCAGATGAAGGAGCAAGGTAAAAACCCACCAGACCAAACAAATGAAGAGGAAATAGGCAGTCTACCTGAAAAAGAATTCAGAGTAATGATAGTAAAGATGATCCAGAAGCTTGGAAATAGAATGGACAAAATACAAGAAATGTTTAATAAGGACCTAGAACAACTAAAGAGCAAACAAGCAATGATGAAGACACAATATATGAAATTAAAAACTCTCTAGAAGGAATCAGTAGCAGAATAACTGAGGCAGAAGAATGGAGAAGAGACCTGGAAGATAAAATAGTGGAAATAACTGCCACAGAGCAGAATAAAGAAAAAAGAATTGAGTACAGTCTCAGAGACCTCTGGGACAACATTAAATGCACCCAGAAGAAGAAGAGAAAAAGAAAGGGACTGAGAAAATATTTGAAGAGATTATAGTTGAAAACTTCCCTAATATGGGAAAGGAAATAGTCAATCAAGACCAGGAAGGGCCCAGAGATAAACCCACACACATACGGTCACCTTATCTTTGATAAAGGCGGCAAGAATATACAATGGAGAAAAGACAGCCTCTTCAATAAGTGGTGCTGGGAAAACTGGACAGCTACATGTAAAATAATGAAATTAGAACACTCCCTAACACCATAAACAAAAATAAACTCAAAATGGATTAGAGACCTAAATGTAAGACTGGACACTATAAAACTCTTAGGGGAAAACATAGGAAGAACACTCTATGACATAAATCACAGCAAGATCCTTTTTGACCCACCTCCTAGAGAAATGGAAATAAAAACAAAAATAAACAAATGGGACCTAATGAAACTTAAAAGCTTTTGCACAGCAAAGGAAACCATAAACAAGACGAAAGACAATCCTTAGAATGGGAGAAAATATTTGGAAATGAAGCAATTGACAAAGGATTACTCTCCAAAATATACAAGCAGCACATGCAGCTCAATATCAAAACAAACAAACAACCCAATCCAAAAATGAGCAGAAGACCTAAATAGACATTTCTCCAAAGAAGATATACAGATTGCCAACAAACACATGAAAGGATGCTCAGCATCACTAATCATTAGAGAAATGCAAATCAAAACTACAATGAGGGGCCTCCCTGGTGGCGCAGTGGTTGAGAGTCCGCCTGCCGATGCAGGGGACGCGGGTTCGTGCCCCGGTCTGGGAGGATCCCACATGCCGCGGAGCGGCTGGGCCCGTGAGCCATGGCCGCTGGGCCTGCGCGTCCGGAGCCTGTGCTCCGCAATGGGAGAGGCCGCGGCAGTGGGAGGCCCACATACCGCAAAAAGAAAAAAAAAAAACTACAATGAGGTATCCCCTCACACCAGTCAGAATGGGCATCATCAAAAAATCTACAGGCCTTCCCTGGTGGCGCAGTGGTTGAGAATCTACCTGCTAATGCAGGGGACCCAGGTTCGGGCCCTGGTCTGGGAGGATCCCACATGCTGCGGAACAACTAGTCCCGTGAGCCACAACTACTGAACCTGTGCATCTGGAGCCTGTGCTCCGCAACAAGAGAGGCTGCGATAATGAGAGGCCCGCGCACCGCTATGAAGAGTGGCCCCCACTTGCCACAACTAGAGAAAGTCCTCACACAGAAATGAAGACCCAACACAGAAAAAAAAAATGAAAAAAAATGAAAAAATAATCTACAAACAATAAATGCTGGAGAGGGTGTGGAGAAAAGGAAACCCTCTTGCACTGTTGGTGGGAATGTAGATTGATACAGCCACTGTTGAGAAGAGTATGGAGGTTCCTTTAAAAAACTAAAAATAGAACTACCATACGACCCAGCAATCCCAGTACTAGGCATATACCCTGAGAAAATCATAATTCAAAAAGAGTCATGTACCACAATGTTCCTTTCAGCACTATTTCCAATAGCCAGGACATGGAACCAACCTAAGTGTTCATCAACAGATGAATGGATAAAGAAGATGTGGCACATATATACAATGGAATATTACTCAGCCATAAAAAGAAATGGAACTGAGTTATTTGTAGTGAGGTGGATGGACCTAGAGCCTGTCATACAGAGTGAAGTAAGTCAGAAAGAGAAAAATAAATACCATATGCTAACACATATATATGGAATCTAAAAAGAAAAATGTTCTGAAGGACCTAGGGACAGGACAGGAATAAAGGCACAGACATAGAGAATGGACTTGAGGACACGGGGAGGGGTAAGGGTAAGCTATGAGAGAGTGGCATTGACATATATACACTACCAAATGTAAAATAGATAGCTAGTGGGAAGCAGCCACATAGCACAGGGAGATCAGCTCAGTGCTTTGTGACCACCTAGAAGGGTGGGATAGGGAGGGTTGGAGGGAGACGTAAGAGTGAGGGGATATGGGGATATATACATATGTATAGCTGATTCACTTTGTTATAAAGCAGAAACTAACACACCATTGTAAAGCAATTATACTCCAGTAACGATGTTAAAAAAATAAATAAAATAAATAAAACACCGAGATGCAAGCCGCCAAAAAAAAAAAAAAAAGGCATGATCATTTACATTTCACTGGGATGTCATAAAGTTTACACAAATGCATACATGGAAACTTCATTCATGAAATGGCTGTTCCTGTATTACATATTCCCCAAAGGAGGAAGCAGCCTTCTCTTCCATCTCACCCCACAAAGTTTCCCAAGGTCTTTTACTTCTTTCCATGATCCAGTTTTGGCCTCTACTCAAACCACCCAAGCAGCAGGCCTGCAGAATCTATAAATTAAGTCAAGTAAGACTTGAAAGCACAGAGGACGGGCACCAGGTGAATGAGAAGAGAATGGGGTGTATCAGTACCTGAGCCTGGGGTAGTGGACATATCACCCTGGCCTTGGAGTCACACACACCTGGAGTTGAGCCCCATGCCATCCCTCAGTGGCTCTGTAACCTTGGAAGAGACATTTCACTCCTCTGAGCCTCCATTTCCTCATCTGGAAAACAGAAAACCCAATTCCTGAATCCAAGCTAGCATTATTGTTGTACTGATTCTAGGAAATAATGAAGGTGTGTATTATTCACACATTTATTGACTGCTTGCTCTGTACCAGGCACTGTTTTGTGTGATTTATGTGCTTTATGGTATTTAATTCTCAAAATTACCTTATGAGATAGTAACAATTATAAGCCCATTTTACAGGCAAGGAAACAGGCAAGGAGGGTCCAAAATACCTGCCAAAGTCACCCATCTGGGAGTGGCAGAGCCTGGGTTCCAGCTCTGGCCATCAGCTCTAGAGCCCATACTTCGAACCACTACTCTGTATTATTTCCAAAAGTGCAGTGGACTTGCAGCCCTGGATATCTGAGGTACTCAGAACTGGGAGGCTATCCTTATCCTTATCCTCAGCTCACAGATGATGTCACCAAGTGCCTCGTTGCCCCTGCTATTGAGAGTAGCCTAGGACTGATGATGGCCCAGTGGCCAGCAGTGCCCTTGGCTCTATTTGTCAGGCATTAGGGGGACGCCCTCATTCTAATTTTGGAACCTAGATTTTTAAGGCCAAGCCTCTGAGTAACAGGATTTTCTTTGGAATGTAGATTACAGTCTTTAACTAGCTTTATTAAATGTGGAACTTCCTCCTAGGAATCAGGAAGACACTGATTTTTTTCTACTAATTGTAAACTCTCAGATGTTTCTCATTTCTGGAAGGATGGAGTGAGTTGTTTTAAAGTGAACGCTTCAGATGTCTATGTCTGACATTATATTCCCTACAGTGATGGCAGTTTCCAAATTGTTTGAATCAGATAAAATGGTTTTAGCACACACGCACAGAGAATATAACCATATATATATATATATATATATATATATATATATATATATATGTGTGTGTGTGTGTGTGTGTATATATATATATATATATACATATATATCGTATTTCTAGTTTTTAAAATATATATTTACCAAGAAAATACTTCAGTTTCCTGCACATCAAGGAACCATGCATGCATTGAAAATATTGAAATGTGGTATGGTCTCCCTCAACTGCTTTCTCACCCAGGAAGAGGTTATAGGGGGAAGAATTTCAGTGGTGTAGAAAGGGAACTTTGGAGCCAGACATGCTTCAGACATGCTTCAGACATGCAACTGTGTGAATCCATGTATTAGTTATAACAGGTTTTTTGGGGAGAATCTTTAGGGTTTTCTGTATATTATATCATGTCATCTATGAACAGAGATAATTTTCCTTTTTCCTTTCCAATTTGAACGTTTTTTTGTTTGTTTGTTTTTGTTTTTTAAATTTCTCTTTCTTGCCTGATTGTTCAGGCTAGGACTTCCTGTACTATGTGGAATGGAACTGGCAAAAATCATCATCCTTCTCTCGATCCTAATCTCAGAAGAAAAACTTCTAGTTTTTCATCACTGTGTAACATGTTAGCTATGAGGTTATCATCTATGACCTTTATTATGTTGAACTGATTTCCTTGTATTCCTAGTTTGTTGAACTGCTTTTTTTTCATGAAATAGTGTGGAATATTATTAATAATTTTTTTGCATCATTTGCAATGATCTTGTATTTTTCTTTCCATCATTTTGTTAATATGATTGATTTTTAAAATATTGAACCATCCTTGCATTTCAGGAATAAATCCCACTTAGTTATTGTATGTAATCTTTTTACTGTGTGTTGAATTCTATTTGCTAGTATTTCTTGAGGATTTTTGTGTTACTGTTCATCAGAGATACTGGCCTGTAGTTTTCTTATAGCGTTTTTGTCTGTTATTGGTATTATTGCAGTCTTTATAGAATGCATTTGGAAGAGTTACCTGCTCTTCAATTTTTTTTGGAGAGTTTGTGGAGGATTGGCATTAATTCTTTCTTAAATGTTTGGTAGAATTCACCAGTGAAGCCATCTGGTCCTGGACTTTTCTTTGATGGGAGGTTTCTGATTACCAATTCAATCCCATTACATTTGTCAGGTTCTTTTTTTTCATAAATTTATTTATTTACTTATTTTTGGCTGCATTGGGTCTTCATTGCTGTGCATGGGTTTTTCTCTAGTTGCTGAGAGCAGGGGCTACTCTTTGTTGCAGCGCGTGGGCTTCTCATTGCAGTGGCTTCTCTTGTTGTGGAGCACAGGCTGTAGGCTCAAGGGCTTCAGTAGTTGTGGCTCACGGACTCTAGCACACAGGCTCAGTAGTTGTGGCACACGGGCTTAGTTGCTTCACGGCATATGGAATCTTCCCGGACCAGGGATTGAACCCATGTCCCCTGCATTGGCAGGTGGATTCTTAACCACTGCACCAACAGGAAAGTCCTGTCAGATTCTATTTCTTAGAAGCAAGTTACTAGGCCCAGCTCACACTTAAGGGGAGGGGATTACCAGGAGGAGAGAATGATTTGGACCATCTTAGAAAACTGCCTACCACAGTCGTCTGTAAAATGCAGCTATTCCCAATCAACTGATTAGAGAAGATGATGTGTAGAACACTTCCACACCATGCTTGTTGTCCCAGAATTGCTCAGTGAATGGTGATTTGCCCTCCCATTTGACTGATTTTATGATGCAGTCTAGATTGCTGGTAAGAGGGAACTTTTGACATCATTGTATAAAATCCACATTTTGTCAAAAGTTCCCATTTCCCTCAAATCAATACAGTTTCAAAGGAGTTTGTGCTTACGTTCTCAGTCTGAAGCAATTAACAGGATAAGCATCTTGATCACGGTTTCATGATGGAAATTCTTACACCAGCTGTCATCCCTGACCCCTCAAACCTGGGTACAGCTCTTCCTATATGATCCTGGACACCATGGGTTTCTTTTCACATGGTACTTGTCCAGGTACTGTATTTGTCTGTTTCAAGTATTCCTTTTTTACTGCATGATGAGCTGAAGCCAGAAATGATGTTTTTTTTTCCCTCTGTATTCCCAGCCATTCTGGGTATCAATAGAAATCTGTTACATAAAAGAACACATATACATCAATGAGTAGATAACTATCGCCATTCTTCTGCTAGCCTTGAAGGTTCTAACTCAGTCTACACACCCAGGGCCCAGTCTATGCCTGACCAGCATGAAGTTCAATAAATGCCATGGATTAAAGAAGAGAATGACAATGTAGCATCTCCTGCCAACTACTGTAACCACTGGGTAAAATTGGAAAGATCAGTTTTTATCTGTTCAAAGGAGCCATATACTTGAGATGTCTTCTCTCTATTCTCCTTATCATAGGAGCAAGAGTCTCAAGGCCAGAGATTCCTTAAATCATTTTAGTGTAAGAAAAAAGAAAGTTTTTGTAGTTGGACTTCCCCAGAAGCTGACCCTGAGGCAGGGATTTGAGTTCAAGCAGTGTATTTGGAAGAGGATCCCTGGAAAGCATGGTTGGGGGTCCGAGAAGAGAGCTAGGGAAAGGACAGGATCCAGCACAGTTCACATTAATGGACAGGTAACTGCACTGGGCACCTGAAATACAGCCTCACAGTGGACCCCTGTGAGATTTTGTAGAACACGCTTCAGAGCCCTGAGTCGCATGGAAACTGATAGTTACATCAACTCCTGATCTCATTGTTTGAGGGATGCACTCTTGACACTTCTGGTCTGGCCTGTGTGCAGAGCAGCATGCTTCTGCAGCCAGAGGGAGCCCTTCAGAAAAGGGTCCCCAGTGCTTGCTGGAAGAAACCATCTCGATGCTGAGTGAGGAGGGGGACTGGGAGGGAGACTGACAGCACCTGCCGCAAAGATTCAAAACTGAACTTACAAACTTGGACCTGAGACCTAGTTTTGTCCCTAACTAGCAAAGCAAGTCCCTTCCAACTCCCCAGTCCTCAGCATCCCCATCTCTAAAGTTCCGCTCTGCTCAGAAAGTGCTAGGTTTTCATTCTCCCAAGAAGAGGTATGACTTGGGATGGCTGAGGCCCTTCCTTGTTAGAGCTCAGTTCTAGAGCTGCTGTGCAGTCAGGCTTCCTGCCACTGCTCTCTCCATGTTTCATGCCAGTCCTTGGAGCTGAGGCCCAGCGGGATCAGGTTGCTCTTTGCAGCTGATCTGTGCATGTCTAACCACAGCACGATTCACGTTTTGCTCTAACCGAAGTGTTTGTATCATTTGATACTTTGATTACTTTGTTCACAGTGATCTCATTTGTTTATGAGCATGTGTGAAGTCCCCAGCCCCCTTGAAGTTGCTGCTCTCCTGTCTCCTGGGCAACTCACCCTGCAGACAGAGTTAAGGCCTCTGCTACTGGAATAACCCCGGGGTGTGTGTGTGTGGGGGGGTGTGTGTGTGTGTGGCTAAAACAGCCTCATCAATGAGTCACTGTCTTGCTGTAAATTCTTAATCTGACCAGAGTGAAAGAAAGAATCAAAACAAAAGCAACACAGTTTGGGCCCAGTTCTTTTTTTTTTTTTTTTTTTTAATTTTATTTTTTTTATTAGTTTCTGCTTTATAACAAAGTGAATCAGTCATACATATACATCTGTTCCCACATCCCTTCCCTCATGCATCTCCCTCCCTCCCACCCTCCCCATCCCACCCCTCCAGGCGGTCACAAAGCACCGAGCTGATCTCCCTGTGCTCTGCGGCTGCTTCCCACTATCTATCTACCTTACGTTTGGTAGTGTATATATGTCCATGCCTCTCTTTTTTTTTGTCACAGCTTACCCTTCCCCCTCCCCATATCCACAAGTCCATTCTCAAGTAGGTCTGTGTCTTTATTCCCGTTTTACCCCTAGGTTCTTCATGACATTTTTTTTTTTAATTCCGTATATATGTGTTAGCATACGGTATTTGTCTTTCTCTTTCTGACTTACTTCATTCTGTATGACAGACTCTAGGTCTATCCACCTCATTACAAATAGCTCAGTTTCGTTTCTTTTTATGGCTGAGTAATATTCCATTGTATATATGTGCCACATCTTCTTTATCCATTCATCCGATGATGGACACTTAGGTTGTTTCCAGCTTCGGTGGGCCCAGTTCTGTTAGCAATATGGATACAGATTTAGTTGTTGTAGATTCCCCATCACAGCATGCATTTTCCTCTTCTTCCTGTCATCTCTTGCCCCTCCACCCACATATTCATCTCTACATTTTTAGGACCAGATAACTTTCTTCTAAATGTTCCATGGGAGGTGAGTAAGTAGCAGGAAACAAAACAAAACAAAACAAAACAAAACTTCCAGTCATGTAAGTTTGAGGAAGGCTAGAATCAACAAACTAAAAAGGTTTCTTTGTTGCCGGACTTCTCAGAGCCTTGAATCTGCTAATGTGCACTCTTAGTGCAGACAGGGTGAGCAGTATTTCTGAATCGAACATGACCACAGAGCGCTTTCTGTTCAGTGGAGAAATGCTCTGCAGAACAAAGTTCTGGAAATGCTTTCCTGGATCATGCACTTGCCATGGAGCTAAAAAAAAAAAAAAAGACTGATAATTCAGAAGGCTTCAGGAGTCTGCAAGCGTTCAGTGGATGCATGAGGATGCTGGCATAGCTACCGTATACCCCGTGTCTCTCTCATTCATTGAATATCTGCTACGTGCTGGGCGCTTTACCCTAGGAAAACACCTTTGCCATGGAAGACGGAAGTGAAGACAGTCTCAAGGAAAAGGCTTCCTGGGAAGGCATTTGGAGAATCAGGGAGGACTGGGGAGAGTTTGGGGGCATCTTCACGGAAACTGAGCAGGGCTCACTCCCCAAACCTGCCCTCGGCACCAGGACCTGTTACATAACAAGCAGGGCCCAGTGCACAATGAAAACTAGGGGCCCTTTGTGAAAAGTGACTAAGAATTTCAAGATGGTAGCAGAGAGTTAAAGCAAGCCCTTCTCATTTCACACCGACCAGAAAGGCTTGGACCTGTGGCAGAAGCAGCCACCCTGGCCCTCTAGGGAACAAATTATGGATAGATTTTGCCTACCTTCACCTCCTCTTCCCTTCCCCCCAGGTGCTGCTTGGAGAACAGCCTTCTCTCCTTCTGCCTCGGCAGGAAGCTTGTCCTTCCAGCTCTTCATGAGTCAGCAGCTGATTAAGCAACGTGCCTGGAGATGACTCAGAGGTGGCATAAAATGGGGCAAGAGATTGGGGGGTTTGAATCCTGGCTTTTTGCCCCTTCCCTCTCAATGACAGTGAGCAACTTCATGTTCCCTTTCTGCCCCTTAGAAACGTCCTTTGGAAAAGGACAAGAATGGCTGTCCTGGAGAAAGGATGGTGTCAGGGGCCAATGAGGGTGATGACACCTGGGTAAACCCTTTTCCAACGGGCCACTGCTTCACAAGTGTACGGCTTTGCTCTTTCTCCTTTTGGAGACTCTTGGTCACTCTCATTTCCTTAGTTGTCCATTCTTTCGGGCAGAATTTGGAAGGTGAATAGGAACAAAATAGGCAAAGAGGAAGGAGAAAGGCACTCTGGGAGGGAAATCGCCTTTGCAGTACCCCATGGCTGGAGGAGTCTGGCCCACAGGCAGGAAGAGTTGGGGTCCAAACCCAGACAGCTTCCCACCACCCCTCACTACCTACTGGGTTCGGAGAAACTCCGCTGACATTGAAGACAGAAGCTAGTGGTAAACCAGGGCCACTGGGTTGTCTGTGGATCTTCAGCATCCTCACATCCCCATGACACAGTAGCCCAAATAATTGATGGTTGACCACCAACCAGCTTTAAGAGGCTCCAACCTCCCGGGGCCGTCAAGCATCTCCAGCAATTAGGCTCAGGTGACAGCTGTTTCTGAAACGAGGGCCCAAATGAATGGAATTAATCTCTCTGATTGAAAGCCATTAGTGCCTGTGATATACTGGTTCAGGCATTTAAGAGCCACTTCACCTCACCCGGTCATGCCCATAGGGTCATAGGCTGAGTCATAGTTAATAGTGCGAAGGCTTTAATGGAGGGGAAGGGTTTGAAGAAAGGCAGGGTGTGTTCCGAAGCTCGAAGGTTTACTACATTTTTAATTAAATGCACTTTAATAGGATTCAGCACCAACTACCATGTCGCTGCAGACAGATTCATTATATTTGTTCAGTTAATTACACATGTGTTATTGCCCAAGTGTCAACGTTGATGACCTGGAAAGAAACTTGACTTCGAGGGACACCCAAGACTTCTGCTGGCCCTTTGAGGAGGAGATTAAACCATTCCCCACCCTCTAGCCCCCATATTTACTCTTGTGCATCCCACACCCACACCCATACATGTGGGCACATGTGCATAGACTCCAGCAGACACTCAGACACATGTGTGTATTCTCCCTGCCCCGCCCTTCAAAGAGGAAGGGATGGTAGGAGATATTGAAGTTAGGGAAAAAGTGTTTCCAGATTGGGCTGCATCCTGTTATCAGCTGCATGTTTTCACACAAGGTGCTGAATGTTTCTGAGCCTCAGTGTTGCTTCTCTGTAAAGTAACATGACAGCAATGTTAATAATCATCATACCTGCCAGCGCTGCTGTAGGCTCCCAGGAGATAACACCTATAGAGCATTTCACTGTGTGAGATGTCCAGAGCCTTGCACATGCTGTTTGCTACTGGGAGGGGTAACTGATCCCACAAGAAGGCACCCAGTTAGGGCTCCACTCTCTGCACTCAGGGCATGGGATGCTTGCTTTACCCGGAGTGTTTGCAAGCCAAAGCGTGATCTCATTATTCACTCAACAAACATGCACTGACCACCCTCAGCTACGACTTCCTGAGCATCTACTAAGTGTCCAGCTCAGGGTCCTGGGCTTCCACATGTTTCTCATACATGGTTGCTTCTCCATCAACAGCCAGGGGAGTGTCAGCTGATTACAGATGGGAAACCGAAGCTTAGATAATGGATTTATTCAATACTGTTTATTGGCTCTTTATCTGTGCCAGAAATTATGCCCCAGCGGTTGGGGATAAAGGGGGAAAGGAAACAGATGTGGCTCTTGCTTTTATGTCCTGATCTTCTCACAGGAAGTTTTTGGGGCTCACAAGAAAGTACTTCTGGGCCTTTGGTTTTCTCTAGGGTCCAATCACAATATGTTGGACTGTGTGTCTCGCTGTGTGGTGGCCTCAGCACCTCACTGCCTCCTTGAACAGTGTTGGTTCCAAGTTCCAGACATGGCAGAGGTGGCAGGGGCCTGGGAAGGGGGCCCCACTTATCCAGAGGGGGCTCTCAGAGATGTCCAGGATAAACTCAAAGGCGGTATCTCTCAGACCTTCATGTACTTACACTCTCCCAGGGAGCTTGTTAAAATGCAGAAGCTGGGCTTCCCTAGTGGCGCAGTGGTTGAGAGTCCGCCTGCCGATGCAGGGGACACGGGTTCGTGCCCTGGTCCGGGAAGATCCCACATGCCGCGGAGCGGCTGGGCCCGTGAGCCATGGCCGCTGAGCCTGCGCGTCCGGAGCCTGTGCTCCGCAATGGGAGAGGCCACAGCAGTGAGAGGCCTGCGTACCGCAAAAAAAAAAAAAAAAAAAAAATGCAGAAGCTGATTCAGTAGGGTTGAGGGTGGGAGGGTGTGATGGTTAATTTTATGTCTCCACTTGGCTAGGCCAAGGTTCCCAGTTGTTTGGTGAAACACCAGTCTATATGTCTCTGTGAGGGTCTGTGTTAAATGGGATTAACAGTGAAACCAGTGGACTTTGAGTAAAGCAGAGTATCCTCCATCATATGGGTGGGCCTCATCCAATCAGCTGAGGGCCTTGAAAGAAAAGACTGAGGTCCCTTGAGGAAGAAGAAATTCTGGCTCCAGACCACCTTTGGACTTGAGCTGCAACATCGATTCTTCTCTGGGTCTCCAGTCTGCCAAGCTGCCCTGAAGATTTTGGACTTGCCAGCCTTCAAAATTGCATGAGTCAATTCCTTAAAATCTCTCTCTCTCTCTCTTTCTCTCTCTCTCTCTCTCTCTCTCTCTCTCTCTCTCTCTAGTTAGGTACACAGATAGATGATATCTATAGATAATATATATATTAATTTTAATAATATATTTTAATTTATAAATTTAATAAGATGTAAGAAACAGTTAAATTAAGTTTAATAATATATTTTACTTAACAGAAAATACCCTATTATTATTTCCACATGTCATCCATATAAACACATATGAATGAGGTATAGATATAGATATATATGCATAGGTAAATATGTATATATAGATATTTTGTCTATATAAGATATATATACCTTGTATATACATATATTTATTCTGTTTCTCTGGAGAACCCTGACTAATACAGGGGATGGGAAATTCTACATCTCCTACAAGCTCCTGGGAGATGCCAATCCCGCTGATCTGTGAATCAGACTCTGGGTAAAGTCATGGATAAAGATGATGTCTGCAAATAGTAGCGCCATCACATGAAAAGCCAGGGCAAATCTCAAAGTTGCCCAATAGACTTTGAGAGGCTAGGTTTGGCTGGAGCTATTCTGCTTGCTGTGTTCTTTCCAGTAGTGAATTTCTGCCCGATCGTCTGAATCCAACAATTTGTCCAAGCCAGTGAGCCACTGGAGACTCCAAGAACATACCCTGCCTACTTTCAATCTCGGGGTTTGCAGTTGTATAAACACAGCTTTTCCCACACACTCTTAAGTCAAGCAGATGCGGTGGTCCCCACTGCCAAACAGCTGGATGGAAGCTGCAGAAAGAAATCAGAGTGGGTGCAAAAGTTTTCCAGCGGTCCAAATGTCTGGCATCCCACAAACACCAACGCAGGCCTCTGCACCCCCTGCCTTCCCTGACACCTCTCGAATGGCAGCGCAAGCTGGGCGTCAGCAGGAGGGCTCGACAAAAATAATGAGAGAGAATTCACAGCCGTTGCAAACGCAAATGAGACCAACAGTTGGTCTGAAGTGTGCAGAGGACATGGCAAACCCAGCTAGAAAAGGAAGAGGCTGGTGGGGAAGAGGAGAGTCTTCCTCTCTGAGAGTCCGACTGTGTGAAGGCAGTGGCAGCCAAGTTCAGGTGGAAGGTGCTGCTCCAGACCTCACTCCACCAGGGCACAGGGTACAGGAACCTGGGGCCAGTCAGCACTGGCCAGTAAAAATAGAACACAAGTCACATAGGGTAACTTCAATTTTCTAGTAGTCGCATTAAAAAAGTCAGAAGAAACAGGTAAACTAATTTTAATGATAAACTCTAACAGAAAGTACCCTAGATATTGCTATTTCAACAGGTCATCGATATGAAGACGGATGAATGGGATATTTTATGTTTACAGGCAGACATTTTATCACACTTGACTTATTGTGCTTTGCAGATACTGCGTTTTTTACAAATTGAATGTTTGTGGCAACCCTGCGTCAAGCAAGTCTGTCATTGCAATTTTTCCAACACTTCGTGTCTCTGTCACATTTTGGTAATTCTCACAATATTTCAAAGGTTTTCATTATCATTATATTTCTTGTGGTGATCTGTGATCAGGGATCTTTGCTGTTACTGCTCCCGCTCACTGAAGGTTTACATGATGTTTAGTACATTTAAGAAATAAAGAATTTTTAAATTAAGGTATCTACATTGTTTTTTTCAGACATAATGCTATTGCACACTTAATAGACTACAGTATAGTGTAAACATAACATATTTTGTTTTTGTCCTTAAGGGTTTGTCTATTTTATTTATTTATTTTTTATTGAAGTATAGGTTTACAATGTTGTGTTAGTTTCTGGTGTACAGCAAAGTGATTCGGTTTTATATATACATGTATCTATTATTTTCAAATTCTTTTCCCATTTAGGTTATTACAGAATATTGAGGAGAGTTCCCTGTGCTATACAGTAGGTCCTTGTTGTTTATCTATTTTATATACAGTAGTGTGCACCTGCTATTCCCAAACTCCTATTTTATCTCTTCACCCCCCAATATCCCCCTTGGTAACCATAAGTTTGCTTTCTATGTCTGTGAGTCTGTTTCTGTTTTATAAATAAGTTCATTTGTATCATATTTTAGATTCCATATATAAGTGATATCACATGATATTTGTCTTTGTCTGACTTACTTCACTTAGTATGATAATCTCTAGGTCCATCCATGTTGCCACCAATGGCATTATTTCATTCTTTCTTTATGGCTGAGTAGTATTCCGTTGTATACATGTACCCCACCTTCTTTATCCATTCCTCTCTTGATGGACATTTAGGTTGTTTCCATGTCTTGGCTATTGTAAATAGTGCTGCTCTGAAGATTGGGGTGCAGTGTATGTTTTTGAATTAGAGTTTTCTCCAGATATATGTCCAGGAGTGGGATTACTGGATTGTATGGTAGCTCTATTTTTAGTTTTTTTAAGGAAACTCCATACTTAAACATAGCTTTTATACCCACTGGGAAACCAATGAATTTGTGTGACTCTCTTTATTGCAATGGTCTGGAACCAAACCTGCAATATCTCCAAGGTATGCCTGTACTTTTTTTGCACTAACTCTTTGAAACTTGGTACACTGACAGCACATCTCGATGGGGACAAGCCACATTTCAAGTGTTCCTTGGGCACATGTGGCTGGTGGCTACCATACTGGACAGTGCAGTCTGGACCCTCAATGACCAGCATCAAGCAAGAGTAGACTTTCAAGTTGGTATTAGCTGCCTGTCCTGCACTCTCCCCCCAACATAGAAAAACAAATAAGAAGAAAAATGAGAAAAAAAAATATCTAGATAATTAAAGATGCCAGGCAAATCGTGTCAGGTTAACGCTCACAGAGAAGTGACTAATAACACTGGTTCCACTCAAGCAAGCACCAAATAAGCAAACATTCTTTAAATAAACAGAAATTGAGTATATTTCAGGAATGGATTTACTCTGTGGGTCACAGAGGAGGTTAAACAAAAATTTGTTTTAAAAACGTCTCCCAAAGGACGTCCTGTGCTGTGCTCCCAACACACGGTGTTGGGAGAAGGGGAGGCTCCTGGGGGGTGGGAGCCAGGCTAGCTGGAGGGCTGAGAAATCGAGTTTGGGTAGACAGCAGGGCCTCTAGACAACTCTGTCTGCCATGGCCATTCCCAGCTCTCGGAGTCAAGTGCTAACTTCACATGCAGATCTGCAGGGAGAGTGAAACTCCCACTTGGGAGAAACTTAAGGAGACATTTTAGGACGGGGACTTTCAGCAGATGCTGTACAAATCTGCAGGGTGCAAATTGGAAGGGGGCTGAATCCCACACATTTGAGTTGTTTATTCATTCACTTAGCTCCTCACTTGCTTCTTTCTTTCTTTCTTTCTTCCTTCCTTCCTCCCTCCCTCCTTTCTCTCTTTCTTTCTCTCTTTCTCCCTCCCTCTCTCTTTCTTCCTTCCTTTCTCTCTTTCTTTCTTTTCTTTCTTTCTCTTTCTTTCTTTCTTTCTTTCTTTCTTTCTTTCTTTCTTTCTTTCTTTCTTTCTCTCTCTCTCTCTCTCTCACATTGCCTCAGGTTGGGTCCCCTGGGAAGCAGACAGCAGGTTTCATATGGAGTATCTTACAATCAGCTGTGATGCAGTCTAGTGGAGCCCTCAGCACTCCCTGGGGAAGTTCTGAACGTGGGATGAGCCTTCAGAGCTCTCCTGAGCCAGGTGAAGAGGGCCAGGCCTCATACCCCGAGGCTGACCAGTCATCAGATGTGGGCTGCCCTGGGAAGGGGGTATGATGGAGGCAAGGTGACTTTCTTCCGCTGAGAGCTGAGCGCTGTCTGCTGGCAGCACTGCCAGTGTCTGGAATGAAAAGTCCTTCCTTATTCCTGAAGGGCTATGTGAATGGTGCATCTCAGTACCTACCCCACACTCCCTTAACCACAGTCACTCATTTATGCACTCGTGTCTCTGACACTTAATGACTCACTCATTCATTCACCCATTCAGTCATTTTTTTCATTCATTCATTTATGTAATGTATACATGTCTGTTCTCTGCTTAGATCCTTCCGGGAGCTTCCCTTGGCACTCCAAGGCTTTCCTGACCTGAGCCCTGGCCCCTCTGAGCCTTGTTTGGGTAAGATCCTCACCCTCGCTCACTGTGCTGGGAACAAGCTTATTGAACACCAAGCTCTTTCCTGGTTCAGTTACCACTGCACCTATTTTTGTCTCTGTTTTAGACCCCACTTCCCGGGACCTTTGCAAACTGGCTCCCTTTCATCATCCAGGTCTCAGCTTGGAGCTGCCCTCCTCAGAGGAGCATTTGCACTTGTCTACAGCTGTTCACCTCCTACCTCTCCTCTTCCCCTCTAGCCCTCTTCTCTGGTTATTTTTTTTTTTAAGATGATCGATCACTGTCTGAAATTACCTTGTTTGTTTACTTATTTGCTCATGTTTTCTTCTTCTCCACTGGAATGTAAGTTTCATGAGGGTGGGTTCTTGTCTGAGTATTTGTCCTTAGTTGCTCAAATACTTGTAGAAAGAACAAGTGAATGACTCAGCAATTTGCTTACTAATTAAATTCATTCATTCATTATACATATGTTGACTCACTTATTCATGTACTAATTTGCCCATTCCTTCATTTACTCAGTAAGCATTTTTATATCTATAAATATGCATTATAATTTTATTGGTTTAAATATTTAATATATTTATATAAATATATAATATACATATAATGTATACATATATTATACACATATATTCTATAATAAATACGAATTATATAAATATGTAATATATACATTTATATAAATATGTAATATCTCACCTTTACTATGAACTCAATAAAGATACTCTTAGCAAGTTTACTGAAAACAGTAAAAAGAAAATTATATGAAAAAGCAAACAAACTAGAGTAACCTTGATCTTGTCCAACTCTGGGGACGGCAGATGAAGTTACAGTGCATAGTGATAGAGCCCTTTGCAAACGACACTTTGTTATGACTTTGTGACAGTATAACAAGGAACAAGGCCAATAGGTCCATGAGAAGCAGTGAAGAAGCAAGTCTGATAAAAAAGCACGTACAGGGCTTCCCTGGTGGCGCAGTGGTTGAGAGTCCGCCTGCCGATGCAGGGGACACGGGTTCGTGCCCCGGTCCGGGAAGATCCCACATGCCACGGAGTGGCTGGGCCCGTGAGCCATGGCCGCTGAGCCTGAGTGTCCGGAGCCTGTGCTTCGCGGCGGGAGAGGCCACAACAGTGAGAGGTCCACGTACCGCAAAAAAAAAAAAAAAAAAAAAAAAAAAAAGGCACGTACAGGGGCTTCCCTGGTGGCGCAGTGGTTGAGAGTCCACCTGCCGATGCAGGGGACACGGATTCGTGCCCCGGTCTGGGCAGATCCCACATGCCGCGTAGTGGCTGGGCCCATGAGCCATGGCTGCTGAGCCTGAGTGTCCGGAGCCTGTGCTCCGCAACGGGAGAGACCACAGCAGTGAGAGGCCTGCGTACCGCAAAAAAAAAAAAAAAAAAAAACAACAAAAAGGCATGTGCAGTATGAGTGTAGCTATGTCAAATATATCTGCTCTCTGGGGGAGACTAGAAGGATAAGAGTAAATGGAATTAATCTCGGGTAGTGAGATGTGGGGAATTTTTATTTTGTCCAAGTATTCCTTTGATAGTATATCACATTTCTCAGCATGGACAAGATGTTTAGAATTGTATGGTCCTCAAGGCAGGACACAATGCAGAATCCTGGGACCTGGTCAGAAGTATAGTCAGCTGTTTGTATCTGGGGGTTCTGAATCCATAGATTCAACTGACTGTGGATGGAAAATATTCCAAAAAATACAATCCAGAAAATCCCCAAAAGCAAAACTTGAATTGGCTGCATTGGCAACTATTTACACAGCATTTACGTTGGACTTCCAATTATTTACATAGCATTTACATTGTATTAGGTATTTAGAGTAATCTAGAGAAGACTAAAGTGTACTGGAAGTAATATCTTGTGTGTGTGTGTGTGTGTGTGTGTGCGTGTGCGTGTGTGTGTGTGTATGTTGGAATAATGGCTCCAGAACCTGTGAATATGTTACCTTATAGGGCAAAGGAGGCGATGCTGATGTGATGAACTCAAGGTTCTTGAGATGGATTGATTACCCTGGATCATCTGGGTTGGTCCAATGTAATCACAAAGGTCCTTATAGGATGGAGGCAGGAGGGTCAGAGTTAAAGATGTGACAACAGAAGCAGAGGTTGGAGAGATGAAGGGCTGCCCATCAGGGAACGCAGGCAGCCTCTGGAAGCTGGAAAAAGCAAGAGAACAGGTTCTCCCCTAAAGCCTCCAGAAGGACACCAGCTCACCTCAGACTTCTGATCTTCAGAACCGTAAGCCAATAAATGTGTGTTGTTTTAAATCTCTAAGTCTGGGTAATTTTTTTCAGTGACAGTAGAAAAACGAATACAGTGGATAAGTTGAAGCTGAGAAAGATTAAAAAAAAAATTAGTCCAAGGTCGGTGACAGAGTTAGGATTGATTCAGAGTTCATAAAATTTTACCTGTTGCTCTCTACTGCCACCTATCTATGGAGTATAACTGAAGCTGGAATTCTTTGCTATGATTATCCACAATGTTCTAGATATTTGCAGGTAGCTGGCTGCTGCCTTAATTTTTGGAGTTTAATTCTAAGGATTGGGCATCCCCACTTAAATGTCCCTTCCTCCTTCCTTTCTTATCCCGTTTCTTCTTCTTCCCTCCTTTCTTTCCTTTTTCCTCCCTTATATTTATTGAGCACCTGCTATGTGCCAAGCTCTCTCCCAGACTCTGAGAATACACTGGAAATGAGATAAACCAGGTGCCTGTCCTTGGGGACCTCATGCTGAAATTTTGCCCAGATTCTGCAAATATCTCAAATTTGGTGGCTAATTTGTGCTACAGAAGTCCATCTTCTGCTTTAGTCCCATGATAGAGGTGGGGAGGCACTGAAGGGTTAAAATTATGGTCTTTTCTTCCACCAACTCCTACTCCTCCAGGGGTATCTCAGAGAATAATGAAACTGTGCTTCAAGGTCACAAGAGGGGAAAGATCTGGATTTTCCCCTTCTGAGCCCCTCTGCACACAATATGTTGTATTCTTACACACAGACACATTTACACATCTTACTGAACATGTTTTTCCATCTACTAGTTGGACTGTGCTCCTGACATCACTCTGCCGGTCTCCTTCATGACTAAATCCAGCCATTAAGCTTCAATGAGTTACGTGCTGGCATTGTGCAGGGAGTAGGATTAGTCACCTAACCTCCTCTCTTATCGGTGTTCTCTCCGGGCAGCAGACAACAATACAGACAGTTAGGCAGGTACCCAGAGCTCAGCCGGAGAGTGCTCAGATCCCGCCCACTGACAGCAGGAGGTCAGCAACCCAAGCTTTGTTCTCACCTCTGGCTGAGCTCAAGAACTGCAGGAAAGAGATCTCAGGGATCCTTGTAATGGTTAAATCAAGGTAAGGTTCTAGTCCTGGTCCTTTGTGGGGCTCCTGACCTAGGACAAGCCCTTTCCATTAGGAAGTCACTTACCTCCTGTAAAGAGTGATACCTCCTCTCCAGCTCAGAATGCTCTAGGACTCCTCACAAAGAATGGAAGTTGGCATTCCAAATAATTTCATGTTCTGCTTTGCCACTTTCTTTTTGGGCCTCTTAGAATTGGAGTGATTTCTTTGTGAGAGTCTGGGCATTATTTAAAAAGGCAGAAATGACAAATCAGAGTTACAGTGTAATTATGTTATTCATAAAATAATGAGTAGCTTGTTTCAAAAGTATTGTGTGATCCGAAAATGGGACACAAATTTAAAGCTGTAAAGTGAACATGTTTTTCTTACAGGCCAATGTGATGGATGTTTATTGCCTTGTTTACCGATAGATCTGAATTGAGGCCCTCAATGAATGAGTGGCCTGGGTGTAAAGACCACCTAAGCCTGGCCTGAGACAGGCCAGGACTTCACTACCTTGATCTGGGAACCGATTTGAGGAAATTCCCTGTGAAATGGCTTCCAGGTGATAATGACCTTCATGCTGAAGTGGTTTCATTCAGACTTAGAGTGGGTGGTATCAGGCCAGGACCCACGTGCTTATGTTGAGGTCAGGCTGCTCCCCTCACTGCTTTATGAAAATCCAAGTCCTCCTGGGAAGGGCTGCAAAAAATCAGTCACCTTCTAGAGTGAATTAGTTCATCAGACTCGTTGAAATGTGGCTATCACTTGAGAGAGGTTCTTCATGAAACAAACCCAGGGCACGAGACACTGAACAGTGAGGCTTGGCTCAGTTGGGTGGGGAAAAAAACACAGACTCAGGGGCTAAAATCTGGAATCTCATTCTCCCTCTAACTAACTGTTAGCCCCAGAATGGTGGGCAGACCACTTCACTTCTCTTTCTTCATGAGCAAAAGTGGAAATAAGGTACTTCTCAAAGGGTGGCAAGCCAATGAACCATTCCAGGTGCTGGGTTTACAAGAGAAATAGGTCTCCACTCTCACAGGATGGGGAGGCAGATGATAGAGAAGTAAATTATTTACACTAAATGGTGGCACTTGTAATCAAGATACTAATATCAAGTATTTGGATATGATGGGAAGTGGAATAGCGACTTAACCCAGCGGCAAGGAAATTTCTCTTTGAAGAAAGGATGCTTGAGCCAAAGGAGGAAAGAAAGGGCCTTCCTATAAATATATATGGAATGAATGTTCTAGCAGAAGGAGCTGCACGTGCAAAGGCTCTGAGTGGAAATGTGGGTGGCGTGAGAAATTGCAAGGAGCTATGTGAGTGAGGGGGCAGATGGGATTGGTGGGCGGAGCTGGCATCTTACAGGGCCTCATCAGCCATGCTAAGGAATTTGCATTTTATTCTGGGAAGCTGCTGGAGTGTTTCTAATATACATAAAAGCACGTTTAATGTGAAGAAAGTGTTTTGTAAACTCAACAGTACAAAGGCAAAGTATTATTGATATCACATGTGTGAATAACAACTTTCCGTTGTAGTTAAAACTATTACATTGGCAGCCTGATCCTTTGGTTCCCTCAGTGAGAACTGGCAGTGCCAGGATCCTGAGGCATTAGGTGTGAGAGGGCTCCAGGGTCACCTCTTAGGCCACGGGGCTGCTCAAAGAGAGGGGCCTGTCCAGAGCCTAAGCACCAGCTCCAGGCTAGACATGGCCCTTCCTGCTGCCCTGGTGCCCTCACCTGGGGGTGGGGAGGGGCAGAGGTGTGCAGTGACTGGTCTTCATGCCTCACAGGGACACTGCCAGCTTCAGTGAACACCTAGCAAGACCTCTGAGCTCCTGGGTCATCACACTTGTGTTACCCCAGAAGGAGAACCTGAATCTTGTTTGGAGAGTTTTTACTCACATTTTATTTTTCTCTGACTCCCCTCAACAAGCTTCAGGGCCTTCCAGGTATATTCTGAACTCACCATACATTTATCATAGTTTGCGATTCTCCATTTTTTCTTTTAACGGGCTGAAGAACTCCTGACCTCCCCCCTCACCGCCAGCTTCTTGAGTCTAAGGACCATGCTTGAGCATGCTTATCTTTGCAGTCCATTGGGACAGGCTAGATTAGTCTGCAATAACACACAACTCCCAGTTCCAGTGATTTAAAGCAATACAGGTTTCTCTATTGCTTGAGCTGCACAGCCACCACACGTGGGCATGGGCTCTGCTCAGGGTAATCATTCAGGCACCCAGGCTGATGGATGTTTCTTCATCTTAGGGGGCTTCTCAGCTCAGGCTTCAGGGCTCCCTGCAGGAGGGGTGGAGTCTTGAGACTGGCAGTAGTTCTGAGGACTAGAAGTGACACGCCTGCTCACTTCTTACTAGCCAGGACCAGTTACCTGTCCATGCCAAACTTCAGGGGCTGGTGACGGTAATGTCTCCCACACCCTGATATCCAGTACCCATATATGGCCAGGCCATTCAAGATGGCTGCTCTCTTGCTCTCTGTACATCCCCTGCCCAACCAGGTCCTGCTTCACTCACATGACTATCCAGTCTTCTAAATTATAAGGTTTAATTAGTCCCCGATCACTGGTGAGTCCACTTGACATCAATCTCCCCTATAAATGGTAGCCTCCTTCCCCCAAGTAGCAAATACCGCTGCCATGTCCTGGGGTGTCGCTCCAGGACCCTTTGTGTAAGATACCCTGTCCGATAAACCACTGATGTCTCTGTCACTGCCTCTGGGCTATTTCTTTGGTCTCGAGGCTGGGCAACTACAAAACTTGCCAGCCTGTGGGGTACAGCCCAACAGCCCAGTACCCAGGCACTCAGTAAATAATCTTGGAAGTGTGGCAAAATGGTCTAAGCTCATATGACTGACTGTCAGTTTCTTTTGGGGGGTAGGTTAAGGAGGTGAGAGCTGTGGATTCTCCCTTCCATCCTCACAGCTTCATTACTGGATTGTATGCTATAATGGAAACAAGTCTCAGGTTGAGTTTTGTTACATGAACATCATTTCTTAGCAAGTAAGGGAAAAAATATCACCTAACAACAGATGCACATGAGAATCAGTTCCTATAAAAATAGTGAGGTCTTGGTCTTCCCTGGTGGCGCAGTGGTTGAGAGTCCGCCTCCGACGCAGGGGACACGGGTTCGTGCCCCGGTCCAGGAAGATCCCACATGCTGCAGAGCAGCTGGGCCCGTGAGCCATGGCCGCTGAGCCTGCGCGTCTGGAGCCTGTGCTCCGCAACAGGAGAGGCCACAACAGTGAGAGGCCCGCATACTGCAAAAAAAAAAAAAAAAGTGAGGTCTTGATTCTGTGTCCTTAGTGTCCTGACAGGTACATTCAGGACAGGCTCACTCCATCCTGGGTGCTGCACACCCTCCTGGCATATTTAGCCAATCATCCAGTGGAGCTAGGAAACAGAGTCCATACTTAAGAGAAGAAGCACTGGACAGAGAGGACTGCTGTGCCTGTGAGTCTGCCAGACCACCACATTTCTTGAGCAGTGTTTCACTAAAGGAAAATGACCCTTAATATCCTGTATCCTATACAACCAACCATCTGATGCAGATTTACCTCAGAATATTTGAGGTGCCTGTGGAGCCTTGACTCCTGATGAAGGTCCTTTGAATGTTAACTATCTTCCCCTGGCTGTAGACACAATTAACTCATATATAACGATAGACAAAAATGTAGTACATCCATACAATGGAACGCTATTCAGGAATCAAAAAGAATCGGCTGTGGATGTGTGCAACTGCATGGCTGAATCTCAGAAACATTACTCTCAGTGAAAAAAGCCAGATACAAGAGACCACTCCATTAATATGGGTGTCCAGAAAAAAAACAAACTTATAGAGATAGAAGGCAAAATTGGGGTTGCCTGGGGTGGGCATGAGATACTAACAGTAAATATGCATGAGGGATATTATTGGGGTGAGGAAAATGTCCTAAAACTGATATATGGTGGTAGGGCACAAGTTTGGAGATTTACTAGAACATCATTGGATTGTACACTTGGGATGAGCGAATTACATGGTATGTAAAATGTGCTTCAGTGAAGTTATTTAAAAAGTAAAAATGATCACCTCACATATAAACTCATCACACTGCTTATAGTGCATTTAAAATCAAGGTGTAGATGATATAACACAAAGAAATGAGGTTTCTTTCCTAAGGAGTTTTCACCACCTCCAACTACCTACCCGTGCTTTTGAAAGAACAAGTTCATTCCATCGATACCAAAGGGACTTATAGGGTTCTCCTTGAAAAGTCTCCAAATACATCTCTGGAAAACACAATAGTTTACAGTGAGAATCTGCATGAGCCACCCCTTCCTCCTATACACACACAGGCAATAGGGGAAGGGTAGCAGGCCAAAAAAAAAACTTACCTTGGAAGACCAGCTTCACTTCTCTCATCTGTGAAATGGGGAGAATCTAAACTCCCTGCGGGGCCCGGCATCTGGGCCGTAGCTGTTCATGGCAGATGTCGCTATGTCCCAGAAACGGCCTTGTTTCTCTATAATGATGGGGTCTGACCTTCAGCCCATACTCTGGGCTGCACAGAGGGGATACAGCAGAACTTCTCAAACTGGAGGAGGTTGTGCTAAAACGCAGAGTCTGATCCCAGATGTCCCAAGTGATGCTGCAGGGACGTGGCTGCACCTGAAGTTGCAAGAACTAGCTATCTTCACTTGGCAAGGACTTCAAATCTCCTATCACCTCTGAATCGCCCTCCCCCACACACACATCTGGCCAACCTTCAGAATTACTGGGGAAGCACAGACACCTGGCTTTACCAATAGGCCTCCCAAATCCGTTATCTCAGGGATAGGACCCTACTTCTGAGTAGGGTAGGACAGAATCTCAAAGCTTCTGTGGGGCTGGGGAATCACTGGTTAAGATAACCCTGCAGGAGCTGAGGAAACACATTGGATTAGGAGATGGGAAACCTGTCTTCTAATCCCTTCTCTGCCACCCTGTGAACTTGGTGGGGTCATTTCCCCTCTCCGGGCCTCAGTTTCTCCATCTGCACAGAAGGAGGTGATGGAAGGCACCCACCTCCTACCCTGCACTCCTGTTCTCTGGCTCTGTGAGCCCCAGCTTTCCTGGCCCGTTCCCCATTTCCAATTGGCCTTGGCATTTCTGCGACTCAGGGGGCAGGCCCAGCAGGCGGGAGGCGGGGAATGGAGGGCGGAGTGCCAGCTTTTCCGCCCCGCTGCTGCCACTGGAGCCGGGCGCCCAGCTCGAGCGATTGTACTCATGGGAGGTCTTAGCTGATGAGGCCGCCAGCCCGACTGCTCAGGCGCCAGGGCTGTTTCATTATTTCATCAAAGTTCATTATGCTGGGAAGGAGACCAGTAATAAAACATGATTACAAGAGTCTCCAATGAGCACTTAAAGGCATACTTCGGGGTGTACATTCTGCTGCATCCCTGTTTGTGGTCACATAACGCTCGAAGATTTGCACCTCTGATACACGCCAGTCTTCGTGTTAATCGAAGTGAAACAAACACCCGAAGAACTTGATTCACTTTGTCTCGGGACTGAGTTGGTGGTTTCCTATGGAGGGATGATGTGCCATGTTTGAAAACACACAGTTAACTGTGTGTGTAAAAGGCAGGTACAGTGACACAGGTGACATGGAGAGACCGAGTTGCAGCCAAGGGTATCAGATGTTACTGGCAAAACGCTTTGGGAAGAAGTGGCTTTTCTTTCTTTCTTTCTTTCCCCTCACTGCCCCTCCCCACTCCCACCTCTCTTCTTCATGAAATAGCAGCTGGTGATGAGTGCTGGGAAGGTAATAGATGATACTTTATGTGCCAGAGCTAACAAAAAGGGATCTGTCTTGTGCCCTGCCCCATGTCATCTGGGCCAGCATTGTCATCTGAGAGTAAGATCCTGATTAACACTGACCGGTGGGTTTGAGCCCGGTTGTTCAGGATGTGGGTTGGAGAACAAGAAGGCAGGACAGGGTGTGGTGCACTCTTGTGTATGTTGGGTAGAATTCTCCTGGGCTGTGGCCGTGAGGGCCCAGACACATCACGTCTCTCCCTGGGTCTCAGTCTTGGCCTCTGAGGGCTGCCCCTGGGCTAGGGGTGCTCTGCCTTCACCCCTGACTCCCTGGGTGCCCTGAGGTGAGGCCCTTCTCTGTGGCCTATGGCTTCCAGTCCCCGTAAAATGGAAAGGTTGGGCTAGGCAGTGCCACACGTATTTGCCTACTCTTCGGAATCATCTGAGAAACTTGTTACAAACCAATTTCCTCAACCCTACACAAAGGATACCAGATCAGACCCTTCCCCAGAGAGTCCAGGGAATAAGTGTCAGTAAATCTTCCTGGTGACCCGCAACATTTTTAACTTAAATGTTTTGGATATGTAAGACACTCACATCATTGAGTCACTGATAACTGACATGGTATAAATGGGTGGTAATAAAGAGCTTCCATCCACTGTGTCCCCCAGTCACTTGGCCCCTGTTCCCATCACCACCAAAGTTAATGGTTCGCTGTGTGTATGTGTGTGTGTTCTTCCAGAGAAATCTGTGATGTACAAGCCAGTATGTGTATATGTATACGTTATATTCTTTATCCTCTCCTCTCTATTTTTTATATAAATAATCCTCTCTTCTTTTTTTTACATAAATGATAGCATACTATATGCTGTTCTGTATCTTCCTTTTTTTTCATTTAATACATCTTGGAGATCTTTTTATAGCAGTTAATAAAGGCAGTAATGTGCTGGAGCCAGCAGGGATGGATCTCTTCTTAAGCCCAATTTCAATAACCCCATGTCAGCAGAAGCTTGAAACTGGCCATGGTGGTATTTACCCCATGGACTAATGCTACAATCTGGCTACCCCCCAGTCTCCACTCCCAGTTGGAGAACTGGTTGTTATACATTTACCAGCACACCGCTGGATAAAGTTCACCCTCCTTTTTTTTAATGGTTGCATAGTAATCTACTGTATAGATGAACTATAACATATTTAATCAGTCCCCTGTTGATGGACATTTAGGTTGCTTCTAATCTGCCAATGTAACCAATGCTGAAATAAGTAACTTCGTACATACACAATTAGGAAGCATTTCTAGAAGTGGCCTGAGTCAAAAGTTTGCACCTGTGTCATTTGAATGGGCATTGTCATATTGCCTCTGAGAGGTTGTAGCAGTGTGCACACCACCGGCTGTAGATGAGAACAATGCTTTCTTCACATCCTCCACCTCATCACCTTTAAATATCTCCACCTCAGGTTAATGCACATTTCTTTAGGATGAATGAAGGCTGAGCACCTGTTCACATATTTAAGAGCCATTTGTGGCTCCTTTTCTGTGCCCCTTTGAGCATTTTGTTCAGGGAAATTTGGAAAGACCAGCCTAGTCTAATCTTTTTTTACACATGGGAACCCAAAGGCATAGAGCTGACCAAGACTCCACAATGAATATTGGCCAAAAAGACATTAAAATTAGGAGTTGTGGTCCCTTAAAATCTAATGGGGCTCTCACAGTAAGCGAGGCAACATTCCAGTGGACATGTAATTACAAATTGTATCAAGTTTACAAAATAAACAGAGGTGCACACTGATGGCCCACAGGCTGTGCCTATCCTACAGATACTGTCTATTTTGGCTTGTAGTGTTGTTGTTGTTGTTTTAATTTTAATTTAAAATAGTTGCCAAACTTTAAAACAAAAAGATTTGACATATGAATTCTTGTTCATGGCTTCATAATGTTGGGAAGAAAAGTGAATTAGGAAGCTAGGGATAAGACAGCAGGGAGTACTGGGGACTGTGCTGTGGGTCTCTCTTACTTGGTTGTTATTGTCATGGGTGATTATAGGTTCAGTGATGCCAGATCCTCCCATTTGTATGTGAAGTCTTCTGATTTTTGTGTCAACAATTCATAACAAATTGTCAAGCAAATCACATGTGTGAATGATTTGGCATGAGGACCACCAGTGTCCAACTTCTGCCATGAAAAAAAGCTGATTTAGAGGATGTGCTTTGTGCCCAGGACACTTTCCCCAGCAGTGAGGCTTTGGGAAGGCACCTCACCTCCTGGAGCCTCTTTTTGCTCATCTGTAAAATGGAGCTAAAAATAAAGCCTAGATCAGCAGGCTGGAGTGAAGCTTAGCATACAGTGAGTGCTTAATAAATGGCAGCTATTGCTGTTATTGGCTTTCTGGAAACTGCTGGAGAAGGGGCTAAAGCAGTCTCGAGAGCCCGTGGCCATAGTGGGCCATAATGTCTGCCAACTCAGTGTGAGAAAAAGCAGCCTGCCATGACCTGAGTGTCCCTGATCCTCCCAGCCTTCTTCTCCACCTTCTTACAGCCCCACAGAAGGCACCTCATGAGTTTGATTCCAATATTTTGGGTGGTACCACTTGTTTGCATGGTGCAAATGCCTTAACCCACTCTCCCTATTGCTAGCTTCATCCAACTGCCCTTTGAGACACTGTCCATCCAAGTCCTTTCTGTGCAGGGGGAGGAAGGAGGGTCCAGGATGCTTGCTCCCACAGCCATGCCCATGGTCAGCCCTTGAAGGCCTGGCTGAGCCCCATGGAGTTAGGGTTTATCTCCATTAGGGGATGAGCTGAGCTTAGGTCTCATATGTCACCTCTAAACACTTCAATGTGCATATCATTAACTAGAGTTCAATATTTGTTTATGGTTCCTTTTGTTGAGATAAGGTTTATGTATAGAGTGAAATGCACAAATGTTAGGTACACTATGCTATAAGTGTTGACGAATGCATACAGCCATGAACTCAAAGCCCTACAAGATATAGAACGTTTATTAACTCCCCTCATGGCCTTTCCCAACCAATCCCATCCCCACCTCCTGCTTCACTTTTGGATATCACCAGCTAACTGAATTTCAGTTTGGAGGTCGTGGCATAGAGCAAAGAGAAAATAGCCTCAAGGTTGAATCGGGGAAAGCAATCCAGGCCAACTTTTCTTGCCTCCTGGACCAACCCTTCTCCAGAGGAGCTGACCTCTGCCCTCTGACTATGTTCTGCACTGCTCCCCAATACCTGCAGACGCCATCACACCACCTTATGCAACACCTTCTCATGTGCTCTGTCCTCTGTCTGGATGCCCCTCAACCTGGCTAACTCCCACCCCTTTGGAAAGTTTAATTCGAATGATATCCTGGCACGGTGAGGGTGAGTAAATGATAACTCTGGCCTGCAGATGACACATAATCAATGTTTATCTTTTAAAGAGTTAATGGATGATCAGATAGAGATGTTTTATGTCTAGGAACTTAACTCAGTGCTTGGCACATAGTAGGTAGTCGATAAATGTGTATTGGATACATATACACCTGGGACCCCGTTAAGCTTATTGTGGCAGATTTATCACAGTGAAAGAAATGTGAGTTTTGTAAATGTATCCATCTTTTCTTTCTTTCTTTCTTTCTTTTCTTTTTTTTTACTTTACTGTCAAATTCTTGATTCCTAGAATCATATAAAGACACAGACTTGAACTTGGAGTCAAAAGATCTTGGTTTGAGTCCCAGGTCTGACTCTCTTGCTCTCTGTGAGCTTGGGCAAGCTGCTTAACCTCTCTGAGCACTTAGGTTTTTCATCTGAAAGGTGGGGACAATAAAACCTCAAGGAATCATCGTGATGACCAGCAAAAGAGAAGAATGGAAAGGCGGATGAAATCACTTTCCCAAGATATAATTTCCCTCCTTCACAAGCAGATCGCTCATGGAGGTACCACTTTGTCAAGCAATCACTTCACTGCTGAGTTACATGAACCTCACATGGGAGTAAAGTGACGTGGACCTGAAACCTGACTCAGCTCTGAACCCTGGGACTTAACCCTCTGAGCCCTGACTTCCTTGTTAGCAGGTGAGGCACAGTGGTCCTTTCTTTATAGAGTTAACACAGAAATAAAGTTTGAAAGCACAGTGCAAACTGAATGGAGTATAAGTTGCTATAAGGGGTCATTACAATAGCTACGAGCCTCCCTGCATTACTCTGCCCTAGTTGAAGCTGTCGTCTCTTACCTGGATTCCCACCCATTCCTCTACCTCCACATTTGTCCCCTTCCAATCCAACCTCCCCATTTCAGCTAACAGGATCTGATCGTGTCACCTCCAGCTTAAACCTTCAGAAGCTCTGTGGCCTTCAGGAAAGCATCTAACTCCACACTGTGTCTTGAAAAGTTGTCACACTTGGACCTGCCCAGCTCTTACTAAGCCCCCTTGCGCACCAGCTCCCCACTGGCCCGGTGGAAAGGCTAGCCCTCAGTTGCCTCTGGGCCTTTGCGCACGTGCTTCTGTGTGTCTCCAAACTCTCCCTCCCTCTCTGAGCACAGGGACTGTGTCTTGTGACCGCTGTCTCTCTCAGAGCCTTGCACTGAGCCCTGAGCCTGCTGTGTAGTAAACACTCAATAAACATCCATTCCGGGCATGAATCTCTCACTTAACGTTCATAGGGTGTCAGGCACAGCACGTAGGGTGTTCATATACATTATCTCAATGCATAGATATTCTAACTGTCCTACTGTCCTAACTCTTTCCCTCTTTCTCTCATTTTGATTCACAACATCACAATAAAATAAGTACATAAATAAACAGATAAATTATTTTGCTTCCAAGGGAGCAAAGCCTTTTGCATTTCATTTTGTAGAAGTTCTACGTGCCTGCAATACTTCCCTTGTTCCTAGGTAGAAATATATATATATATTTTATAATTCTGTTGCCTTTTTACAACCATAGACATAAATACATGTACCTTCTTTTATTTTCCCTTTGGAAGCAGAGATGGGCTACACCTCAGATCTAATGTATCTCCATCCATCCAGCACCACAGGCCTAGAAGCAATCTATCAGGGACCCTGGTGAAGCTTTTGATCAGAGGAGAGCCTCAAAACCTGGCTGACTGATTCAGTTGAAGGTGGTTCCCAATCTCACGGCTTTTCTCCCTTGCCAGGTAACTTATAAGGCTATTTGTACCTAGATGATGAATATGTACATGAATTACATTCATCACATGGGTGTTTTAGTGGGTCAATGAGCATAATTTTCAAAATATTTCTTTCTCTTCCTTCCTTATAGAGGGCTGATCATCCTGCAGCACCCACTCTGACTCAAGCTGGTCCAAGCCACCTGGGGGTACCTGAGAACTGAAGCCAAGGTCAGACTTGCACTCAAATTCCAGCTCCACCATTTACTGCCTGTGTGATCTTGAGCAAGTTATTTTACCTCTTTGTGCTTCAGTTTCCTCACCTACAGAACAGGGTAAATCTTGACCTCAGGGGTCGTGTGCGTGGTGGATAGAACAAAGATGCCAAGTGTCTGACGCGGTGCCAGGAGCATGTACCAGGTACCAGAGAGGCATCTGATGACTTCCAGCAGGGCTGGGTTTTTCTCAAGGGCCAACTCTGATGGGTCAGTGTGGCTGCTGGGAGAATTCTGTCCAATCTTCCTGCACCACATTTGGGCTCATGAGGAAGGAGGGCTGTGGTCTCCCTGTCAAGGTAGATGGGGAGGATGAGCAAAATGCCAAGTTCACATTGTCCCAGATAAGGTATTCACTGGTGGATGCTCATGTATGGGATTGGGGTGGCTCAGCATGAATCTCGTGGATGGTGACTCATTTGTCACTGGTATTCTGTGTCCCACCAGGGGCAGGGTGGGCCTGGGGTGGGGAGCATTGCTTGGTGGGCACTTCTGGGGTTGAGGAGATGAGGAACATTTTGAGGAAGAGGGCGAAGAAGTATAGGTCAACTAAACATTTCTCATAACTGTCTTCCCACCTTGAGTTCAGCAAACACTTGGGTGCTTTTTCTCCTACCATTTTCTGCTGTGATTATGAACCACCAATTCAGAGGGATGGGATCTAAATGTTTCTGATTCATTTACAGTTGGGTCAGCAAATGTGCATTGGTAGGGGGAGACCTTCCAGGAAGTTATATAAGCTTCCTCATGGAACTGAGAATCCTTGTTCCGGCCAAGTTTAACTAAATCAGCTGGGGCTGTGCTTTGATTCTAAAGACAGAGCAGGCATGGGGGCTGGGGGATTCCGTTCCGACCCCAGTCATCCTTTCTGGTCTTAATTACACAAATCCCACCCTCCGGAAACAGAAATCCTAATGAATAGTAACCTAAGGAGGACCATGGTCTATATACCGATGTGTCTTATCTCAGTAATTTCAGAAGAGAAGTGAAAAAAAAAAGATGGAGCCTGAACAATTATTTGTCTAATAAACAGCCCCCCTGCCCGCCTCTTTCATTTCCTGCAAAGAAAGCTCTGTTGCAGCTAATCCATCTTGGCTCCGCTCAGGTATATCATCATTTTTATGGGCCTCATAAATCGCCTTTCCAGATTACACAAAAATATACATTGCCCCACTCTAATTATTCCAGATCCCCCCTTTCTCCTTTTTCATTCTGATCCCAGGTAAACCCCATTATTACCTGAATCAGTGTGGCTTCCCCAAACGTCAAGATTAAAACGGACCGTGGAGACTATGCAACACTGAGTCAGCCAAGCAATTTGAACCAATAAATATCAAAGTCGTGTCTAAGCAGAGAACAATTCATTTGATACCACATCTGTCAACAGGCCTGTGGAGGATTTTCCTTCCCAGGGCTCCACCCTGGCGGCCCCGCTGGCTCTTCTTGCTGATACAATGAAGAGGCTGGATTTGGCCTCACACGAGAATGGGGCCCTGAGCCCAGGAAGGCACACGGTGCCTGGACCGGGCTGGGTGGGTATGAGGGAGTCCAGCAGCTGAACTGCCTGCCCTCCGCCTACTATCAAAACGGCTGCTCTAATGCCTTAGCTGGGTAAGTGCACTCTGCAATTAGCAATTGTTGTTTATTGGTTGATGTGGGCCTCTGGCCAAGAGGAGCTGGGATTGAACCAATATTCCCTTTATTATGTCATCGTAGGCAAATGAATTATGAAAACAAAAGCTCAGTATGAAGCTGCCAATGCTAATTACCGGGTAGGATGCGAAGGTACAATACACAAAGGGTGTGTTCTGTCCAGTCGGGAGTTTGGGAGCTGCCTTCTCGCTGGGTCTGGGGGCTGCAGGGCCCACCTGTCCCTCTTCCCACAAGCCCTGGGCTCCCAGAGGGAAGTCGGAAAGGTCTGGCCCAGTCCCCCTAACTCAGCCATCTCGGATGCCATTTCAAAACCAACTTAATACAATTCAATTCAAGGCATTTATTGAGCACCTACTGGGTACCAGGTACTGTGCTTTTCACACACCACCACAGTCTCCATTTAGTGCTGTCTCTGGAGGCTTGTGGTGAAGAGGGCACGTCTTTAGAATCAGACACACCTGGCTTCAAATCTCCAGTCAGATGCTATTTACTGCAGAAACTTGGCTTCTCTGACCCTCAGTTTCCTCATCTGTAAAATGAAGATAATAATATGTGTGTTACAGGGTTCAAGGAGAATTGACTGGGAAAAAATGTGCCCAATATTGCATGAAGTAGGCAATACATATTAACGATAAATTAATCAATAAATGTTAACTATTCTTCTCCCCCTCCTCTTCCGTCCCCCCATCTTTTCCTTCTCCACCTCTTCCATCTTCATCTTTTTTTTTTTTTTTTTTTTTCAGTATGCAAGCCTCTCACCATTGTGGCCTCTCCTGCTGCGTAGCACAAGCTCCGGACGTGTAGGCTCAGCGGCCATGGCTCACGGGCCCAGCCGCTCCACGGCATGTGGGATCTTCCCGGACCGGGGCACGAACCCGTGTCCCCTGCATCGGCAGGCGGACTCTCAACCACTGCGCCACCAGGGAAGCCCCCATCTTCATCTTATTATGATTTATACTTATCTTCATCATCATCATCATCATTCCATGAGCACCCCTAGTGTCCAGAGCAGGGTCGTTAGTCGATTGCATGAGTGGATGGGAAGCGAGAAGGAAGGAAACTGGTCTTGGAATACGGAGGGGATAAAAGATAATTCACATCAAGGTCTTGAAACCCAGAGTTGACAGCCTAATGGAGGGACAGGCTTATATCAAGTTAATTTAAATAGAAAATGGAGAGAAAGCAACCGTGTTGTCACGGAGAATGCCCACCTCTACCCGACTTCTACTTGCATGGAGGCTGGGGTGACGTCTGCAAAGCCAGCTTGTGCACTTTCTGTCAAGTCACAGGTGGTCGGAGGCAGGGTCATCAGGGATGGGTGGCGTCGGCTAGGAATAAACAGTCACAAGCCTGCCCTGTGCAAAGAGTGACACTCACACCTCCTCATGTGACCTTCTCAATAGTTCCTGCAAGCTCCTCTCTGCATCCCATCTTACACAGAGATAGAGCGACTCCCCGAGATCACACATACAAGATAAGCCCTGTGAGTTCTCACTTGGCCGTTTGATTTTAGAAAACTCACTTACCTTCTCGAAGCTTCAGCTTCCTGTCTGGATGATAGGGATGGCACACATTTGTACTATAAATCCGATGATTATCTGGGTTTTGCTTCTAGAGCCCAAACTCACTCTGTGTCTCCCCAGGGCCTCCAGGACATTGCGGGTGTGAGGACCTGGTGACATCCGATTCATCTGTGTTCTCCCTCTCGACTGCTGTGCCTAGAGCTGTGCTGGTTCAGTCTTTGCTACATGAAGTAGAATAATCATAATAACAAACATGTATGTCATAAGTAACAGCTTCTAAACAATTTTCCTTTCAGAAAGTCACAGGAAACCTCTGTGGTGAAGATTGTCAGTCCATTTTCTTTTTTTTGGCTGTGCCGGGTGGCTTGCGGGATCTTAGTTCCCTGACTAGGGCTTGAACCTGGGCCACAGCAGTGAAAGTGCCGAGTCCAAACCACTAGCCCACCAGGGAATTCCCTGTCAGCCCATTTTCAAAGGAAAAACTAAGGCTCCAAGGAGAGAAGTGGGGAGCGAAGTGTACACAGCTAGTTGGGTCTTCCAACGTGGGTCTGGAGCCCTCCCCACTACTACGTGTTTTCTGGGAGAGAGAAGAAAGTCAGTACTCTAGCTACTGGCCACAGGCTGATGCCACACATCTGCTGGATCCCCAGCTCCCTGCTTGTTTAGGGAGATAAAGTTTCCACAGCTGATTTTGGTTAGGGGGCTCTTATCCCCAAAGGCAGATAATCAGGTCTTAGTTTTTAGTTAACTGGAAGAAAACAGCTTTGATTTTCCATTTACATCCTGGTCCTGTGTGGCTCCTGGACGTGGGATGCGTTAAGTATCTTTGGATCCCAAGTTGGAAGTATTCCCACGGTAATACTTCCTACGGAGCCCTCAGGAACTATAGAGAAGGTCATGTGAGGAGGTGTGAGTGTCACTCTTTGCACAGGGCAGGCTTGTGACTCTTTATTCCCAGACCGTGGCACCCCTCCCTGTTGACCGCATGGCTTCTAGAGGTGGTGGGGTCAGAGCAGGGGAGAATCAGGCTTCCATGGAACATGGAGGGGAGAGAAATGGATGAATCTCACTTTCCATTTTTCTACTAAAGAAACAGACTCCGTGTTCATGGGACTCAGGGTCAGCTTCGTGGGTGTGTAACCAGCCCAGTCACACAGGGCCCTGTCCTGAAGGTTTAATGCTCTGTGGTCACTGCCTCACAATTCTCAATAATTTTATCTTTGTTTTTTTTTTTTTTTTTTTTTGCTGTACGTGAGCCTCTCACTGTTGTGGCCTCTCCCGCTGCAGATCACAGGCTCTGGACGCGCAGGCTAAGCGGCCATGGCTCACGGTCCTAGCCACTCCGCGGCATGTGGGATCCTCCCGGACCAGGGCACGAACCCGTGTCCCCTGCATCGGCAGGCGGACTCTCAACCACTGCGCCACCAGGGAAGCCCTATCTTTGTTTTTTGTAGGTGAAATCTGATGAGACAATGGAGCATGCGCTGGAGACTTGGAGTCTCAGCTCAGACCTGGTCCCACCTCTCCCGTTGCCCCTTGGGGACAGATTCTCAGTCGGTTACTTCTCTGCTCCACGCAGTGACTCAGGCCACCCTCTGTGCCTGGCAGGGGCCTGGGAACAGAAGTAGAGGGGGCTGGGATTGGGTGCATGTACCCCATTGGATGAGCTGTGGGGCAAAGCTCCTGGCATCTCTGAGGGTCTGCCCTCACCCTGCAAGTATACCCATGACCAAGGGAACACGGCATTAAATAGCAAGTGAAAATCATCATGACAACTTAAGAGAGAGACCTTGGAAGAAAGGGAAAAGCTCTTTCTCTCCTTTTTGAACAAGGCACCTGCATTTTTATTTTGCACTGGACCCTGCAAATTATGGAGCTGGTCCTGCTGAGACTTCAGTGGGTTTGGACATAAATGGAAACCGCGGTGTTCTGATTTATCACCATTATATGGCCCAACACTGGCTGGAAGCAGGGAAATGTAAGTAAGTCCAAGACAGGACAGCCCAGTGGATACTAGGGTGAGCTTTGAAATCAGCTTCTGCTCCTACCTGTGGTGTGACCTTGGACAGGTTGCTTTGTTTCTCTGAGAGTTGTTTTCTTATCTGTAACAGGAAGATGATAATAGGTTGTCAGGAAGATTCAGTGAGAACATGCAAGTGAGAGCTCTTGGCAGTAAATCTGGCCCAGAGCAGGTGCCAAATGGCTGTTAGTTTTTATTGTTTCATCATTGTCATTTTTATCTGAGTTCTGGCCCTGCCCCTTGTGTGACCTTGGACACATTAACACCTATGAAAACACCTAGCACCGTGCCTGTTATGGTCTAGTGTCTCAAAAATCAATAGTACCCTCACATGGATGGTCAACAAATTTTCAACAAGGGTGCCAAATACACACAATGGGGAAAAACAGTCTCTCAACAAATGGTGTTGGGAAAACTGAATAACCACATCCAAAAGACTGAAGTTAGACCTTACCTCACACTGGATGTAAAATTTAATTCAAATGGATCAGAGATCTAAACATAGGAGCTAATACTCTTGGAAGAAGACACAGGGAAAATCTTCATGACATTGGATTTGGCAATGATTTCTTGGATATGACACTGAAAGTAAAGACAACAAGAGCAAAAAAATAGATAAACTGGACTTCATTCAAAATGTAAAAAAAAAATTTGTACATCAATGGACACTATCAAGAATATGAAAAGACACCTCACAGAATGGAAGAAACAATTGCAAATTATATCTGATAAAAAATTCATATCCAGAGTATGTAAAGACCTCCTACAACTCAACAAAAACAAACAAACAAAAAAACCCAAACAACCCAACTCAAATATGGGCAAAGGAATAGAACAGACATTTCTCCAAAAAAGATACTACAGATGGACTATAAGTCCATGAAAAGATACTCAACCACTAACCAACAGAGAATTGCAAATCAAAATTACGAGATACCACTTCATACCCATTAAATGGATATAATTAAAAAAAATAAACTTTCATTTCCTAGAACAGTATTTCTGAAATTGTTTACCCTGGAACACTTGTCAGAGTAAGTTATTCCTCAGTCAAAAGAGTGAAAGGAGTTTGGAAAATCATTAGCATTTAAAGGCTCTGAGAAGTCCTGCAATTTAAAAAGTACATTTTTAAAAAAGCAAAACCCAAGATTTTCAAAACTTCTTTGAGTCCCTTTTTTCTATGTAACATTCTCAAACCACTTTTAGGAAAATGCTTGTCTAGAGGCCTTCAAAGGTGAAACACCAAGCAGGCTGTTTAGTAAAGACATGTGGCCAGGCCATAGAAACAGACACAGCCACTATTCTGTGATTTCTTGCCCTTCATCCACTGCATTAATCTAAGTTCAGTTAAGTCCCCCTTAAGTAACTCATGTATTCTCTTTCTTCATTTCCTCATGAATTCAGCAGAACTTCAATACATACCCACTGACCCAGTGCAGGTGCCAGGAAACCGAGATAAGCCCCCAGGGCCCAGCTGTCAGGGCACTCACGGTGCAGGAGGGCAAACAGAGAGCAGGCCAATTCTACTCTGAATTCCAGGCTGAAAGCGGCTATTCTGGAGCCTGGCAAACCTGGAACTGTAAGGGCCCAGAGGAGGGAGTATCTGAAGTAGGTGCTGAGATTCCCCTACCCCCGCCCCACTATCTGCCAGAGCAGAAAAGTCCATGGAGTGATGGTGCCATGTTTCTTCACTTCCCCAGGGACCCAAGGAAGTGGAGCCTCTGGATGGATTTTCTAGGTATTAGAGCAGAGACTTCAATCTGGCAGCTCTCTGTTCAGTTTGTTTAACTTACATAGAATCTTTAAGAAATAAGCTACCAATAAGAGAAGTGTTCCACATTAAAATTTGGATTTCCATTTTTTTTTTTTAATGATTGGACCATCTGACATCTCTGGGTCCACACTTGCTGTTGCAATTGTCTGGGGTCCACCAGTCCCCCTTACTTCCCCCAGTTCCTATCTGTCTGCTTCACTGATTTGTGCTCTATTAAGTACATTTCTATCTGGACCTCATAAACATTTGAATTTATAATCCCTATTAAAGATACAGCATCATTCCCTCCCCCTCCCCTTGCATCAGTATATGATATTGATTTAAAATATAAAATATATATATATCTTTGTTGGTTTTCCCCTCGTCAGATTACAAAACATAATACATGTTTCTGATGAACATATAGACAGTCATCCCAATTCCTCTGGCATTTCCTGACGGGTGTTATCTGTTTTCTCTATATATTTCTCCTGACTTCTTTTTTCCCTCTGCCTACAACACAGCCAATTACTTAAAAAACAGCCAGTTACTGTTACCAAATGCTTTTAGAAAACCGGTGGTAACATTTACCAGATGTTTTCTGTGGGTGACACACCTCTCTTGCTTTCCAAACAATCAGCTGTAACAGGGACAAGATATTTTTCAAAATAGTGGCTGTTTCACTGATTCTGCACTTGGTTTTTCACTTGTTGGTGTTAGTGGGAAATGAAGTCAGGGTTATTTCTGGCAAGATTGGGGTGGGGGAGGGAGAGAGGAAAGGGACGTGGAGCCAGCTTGTGCCCCACCTACTATGTGCTAGGCCTAGTGCTGGCATTCTGGCCACCCTGAGTGCCTCTCACCTTTTCTGAGCCTCGGTTTCCTCACCTCAACTTTGGGGATAGAAAGGATTATAACATGGCCTGTTGGTCTCTGTGAGAGCATTTTGTCCAACTGGCATTGTGTTGGATTGTCCAGTTGGAAACTGAGGCACAGAGAGGTTATGAGACTTGCCCAAGGTCACACAGCAATGGAACAACACCTAAGAATCTATTCTCCTAATCCCTCCAGGCAGCGTTCCTTTCCTTACACTGGTATTTTTCAGACATTGGTTATTCAAGTATCAATTTCATTATGCTGTATTATCATTTATAAAATTATATACTTGATCATTTTAAAAATCAATTTACTATTTTTACAACTTTGCAGCATTACCATAGATGGAAAACCATGATCATTTGACATTAACAGAAGATAATTGTACAAATAGATACATTAAAACACAGAAAACTTCTTAGTAAATTCTAGCTTGATATGATTGCCTGCCAGACTTCTGTTAAAAAGCGGGTTAGCCATTGCTAAGAGAGGAATTAAAGACAGACTAGCACCTTGCCGAACTCTTTCCCTTGATCTAATTTGAAGAATTGGAAGAAAATTGAACTGGAAATAGCTTTCCCTGGGTAAGCCGGTGTTCTTAAATGTCACCCGCATGTACTATGGCACCCACATGTCACCTCTTCCAATCAGGGTGAGCCCACTGCCTCCACATGTCCCCAGGCTGGCTCTGTGGCCCACTCGAGACTGCATCCCCCAGGGCATGAGAAAGAGCTTGCGCTCTTTGCAGATGGGATGTATTATGATTACCATCGTCAGTAAAGAAAGCAGCAGGCTCTGGGGCTTTGTGAGTTAACGACGTCCAACAAGTCTGTAGTACCCTCTGCATCAAGTCCACCAACTTGTCCAGCACTGTGAAGGCTCAGACCAGGAAGAAAATTAAAAGCCAAAACCCAAGACAAGAAGACAAATGAAATCACCCCTCACAATCCAACCTCTTTATTTGAAGTAAAATCAGAGCTTTCTTCCCTGAATCCGGAGGTGGAGCTGTGGAAGCCACAGTCTCGTCTAGAGACACCTGTGGACCAGGCTGGTCGGCACTCTCGTGCTTCTAGGATCGTTCTTCCCTCCTTTGTTGTGAACTTTCTGTCCTACCCGGTAATTAGTCCTGGCAGTCTCAGATTGGCTCTTTTGTTTTCATAATTCATTTGCTTTTGATGATATCATAAAGAGTGTATAAATTTCGTCCCCTCCCCTAACATCCTGGACCCATGCCCACATCCACTAATACAAAGACACTAATTGCTTCTCGCTCTAGTGCCAGGCGCTTTGAATGCATCTTTGCCTAATGGATGGAATTAACCTTGTTTAACGTACAAATCAGCAGCCTAATTTGCCGTGAATCCCGACTCTGTGCTCCACGTACTGTGGCTGGGAGGAAACGGCTTCCCACTCTGCCCTAGCCACGCTGGGAAAAAAACCCAGTGAAGCTGGCATTAGCCACACCTCCCTCTGAGTTCCTCTCTCTTCCTGGGATGGAAGGAGGTGACATCTGAGCTGAGATCTTTCAATGGGAGATACCCCTTGATCAAATAGTAGCCCCCAGGTATGTTGCTGGGCAGGCTGTCCCAGAGACCACCAAACAGAAAGACTCACAGACCAAATGAAGATGTGTGAAGCACACAGTTTATTAAATTCATTTAAAACATACAGTGAGAAGCCAGAGGAAAGAGCTGGGGTTGGTTAATGCACTTAGGACAGGCTGCAGTGCGTCACAGGAATGCACCACCTGAATGGGCTATTCGACGCTTCTGTGTTCTTTCTTTCTGCCTTGTCAGGCTACCCCACTGACAGTAAGGTTACAGAGACTAGAACTGAGGGTGAGCAAGGGGGCTCAGAAGATGGAAGATGCCCGGAGCCAGCACATGTGTGTTCTGCCAGAGAGCTGCGGGGGCTAATCCCCCCAGCCCGAACCGTGACTTACCATGCAGCCTGTTAGGCATTGTGGTTTCTGTCCGAGGGTCTTGGACACAGGACACATTTGGCCAGAATGGGGGTCGTTCATGGTGGACAACTTAAGACCCTGTGGACATTGAGTGCCCATGGATATTTACAATTTGATACTTCTTGGCCCCTTCACTCCATCCCACCCATGTTCACAGACGGATGCCCAGCTCACTTCATCTGTGTCCAACGCAGCTCACAGGCTACTTCCTAGTCTGACTTAGTTTCAGCCAGCCGCCTTATTTCTTTGTTTCTCTTACTCTCAGTAAAGCAGAATCGAATGTTCTTAAGTATTGCAGGAAACACACAAAGCAGATCTGAATGTGGAGCTAGAGCTGGCCATGGGAAGACCTGGAGAGAACATTCCAGAAGAGGGAGACGCTCTCTATTTGATCCAGCCTTTCTGCTGCCTGATCCACAACCCATCAAGTGTCAGGCCTCCAGCAGCTCTGACCAGTATGGAATGGTGGTGGTAAAGAGCAAGGTTTGGGGCTCAGATATACCTGGGTTAGAATCCTGGTTCTATTGATTACCAGCTGTGTGACCTGCAGCTGGTGACTTAGGCTCTCTGAGCTTCTGTTTCTGGAGCAGTAAAAGGGAAATGAGAACCGTTATGTTGGGATTTGAGAAAATGCAGGTACAGTGATCCTCATATTATAAACTGTCTTTGGCACCTTCGTCAAGAATGTTTGGTTTTGGATCCTGGCTCTGGGTGCCTTTAAGTCACCTGATCAGTTCATTCATTCGCTGAACAAAGGCTTACTGAGCTTCACAGGTGTCAGGCCCTGTTCTTGGCACTGAGGGTGCACCAAGAGGATGCAAGTGATCAAAGCAAAGTCCTGGCCCCTGGAGCTTCCATTCCAAGGGGTGGAGGCAGATAAAAATCTGAGGAACAAGTAAATCTATAGTAGGTTGCGTGGTGATAAGGTTACAACAAAGCCAGGAAGGGTAAGGGGAAGATTGTGCAGGGGTGTGGGGTTGCTATTTGATCTGGGAAAGCCCACACTGATAAGATACTATGGGAATTGGGGAAATCGAAAGAGGCACCCAGTGCCTGACTTGGGAAGAAGTGTTTCAGACAGAAACAAAACCATATGCAGAGTTCCCATGTGAGTGGGGAAAAGCTTGGCAGGGTTTGAGTGTCAGCAAAGAGGTCAGTGTGGCTGGAGTGGAGGGAGAGGAGAGTTAGGCCCTTGAAGGTTCCTGGAGGGTCATAATTTGACGTACAGTTTAGGATTCTTTGGCTGCTGTGCAGAGAATGGATGGGAGAAAGGAGAGCAGCTGGGAGGCTCCAGAGAAACCCAGGCACAAGGCAGCGCTGACCAGAGCAGCAGCGGTGAGCCCAGTTATATTTATCCCTTCGGGTCTTTGGGAAGATTAAGAGGAACATATAGGTAAGGGGTATAACCCTGGGCCAGCACGAAAACTGTCTGTTAAATATAATCACAACTGGGCCATCTTTTCTTTTCTTTTCTTTTCTTTTTCCGGTACGCGGGCCTCTCACTGTTGTGGCCTCTCCCATTGCGGAGCACAGGCTCCAGACGCGCAGGCTCTGGACGCGCAGGCTCAGTGGCCATGGCTCATGGGCCCAGCCGCTCCGCGGCATGTGGGATCTTCCCGGACTGGGTCACGAACCCGTGTCCCCTGCATCGGCAGGCGGACTCTCAACCACTGCGCCACCAGGAAAGCCCTCTTTTTTTAAGTTGAAGTGTAGTTGATTTACAATATTGTGTCAGTTTCAAGTGTACAGCAAAGTAATTCAGTTATTTTTTTTCAGATTCTTTTCCATTATAGGTTATGACAAAATATTGAATATAATTCCCAGTGCTACATAGTAAATCCTTGTTGTTTATCTATTTTATGTATGGTACCTTGAATCCGTTAATCCCACACTCCTAATTTGTCCCCCTACTGCTCCCTCCCCGCTTTGGTAACCATAAATGTGTTTTCTAAGTCTATGAGTCTGCTTCTGTTTTGTATATAGATTCAGTTGTATTATTTAGGATTCTCCATATAAGTGATATGGTATTTGTCTTTCTCTGACTTAACTTCACTGTGCATAATATTCACTAGGTCCATCCGTGTTGCTGCACGTGGCAGTATTTCATTCTTTTTGTGGCTGAGTAATAGTCCATTGTGTATATATACCACATCTTATTAAACCAGTCATCTGTTGATGGGCACTTGAGTTGTTTCCATATCTTAGCTATTGTAAATAGTGCTGTTGTGAACATTGGGATGCATGTATCTTTTAGAATTAGAGTTTTCATTTTTCCAGATATATACCCAGGAGTGGGATTGCTGGATCCTATGATAACTCTTTTTTTAGTTTTTTAAGGAACCTCCATACTGTTCTCCATAATGGCTGCACCAATTTACATTCCCACCAACAGTGTAGAAAGGTTCCCTTTTCTCCACACCCTCTCCCGCATTTATTATTTGTAGACCCTTTGATGATGGCCTTTCTGACCAGTGTGAGATGATACCTCATTGTGACAACCGGGCTGTCTTGATAGGACAGAAATAAAGTCTCATGACTGCACATCACACAGCTTCTTGTGGAAAAAAAAATCTTAAATGAGTGTCCTACAGATTGAAGGGTAGGGTGGCCTTGTGTTTTGTTTCCACGTAAAGAGGACAAAGTGAATCCCATGTTGACATCCTAAACTGTCATTGGTTGAATAGATGTGCGGGTGCCATGGCCCCAGCAAACACTGCCATTCAGCTCGTGGGACCGGTCGCTTTCCACGTGCATGGGACTCCCAGGCTGGTTCCAATGTACAAAGAGGCCCCCACTGGGGCCAGGACGCCATGATCCCAAGAGCCCGTGGACCCTCCTTTCACTCTCCTGCTGAGAACAACCCTGCTCCCTCCTCACCCCAGCCTGGTCATCCCCACGTTCCCCTTGGTTGCCTCTTTACATCAGGGAAGAAAGAGGGTGACTATGTCAGGATCCTGTCCTTTAGGCTTTAGACCTTACATACAAATCCAAGGGATGAAATGAAACAAAACAACACAGGAGAAAGCACGCCAGGCAGTGTCTGGCTTACGGTCGCTGCCTGATCAATGGTGGCTGTGATCTACTGAAGGCTTAGATGTAACACACCCTGCCACAGAGACTCCATACCTGTTTTGACGGTGACGTTCTACAGAGTTAGAAATGGAGGAGGAAGATGGGAAGGGTCATTTGCCAAACTGGAAAGTTCTGGGAAGATATTTGCGACTGGATGGCCTTGTCCCTATGCTCAAGTTTAGGCCAGCCTCCAGATGCTACAGGATTGTTTGAGTCCTGGTGGTCACACCCCTCTTTGTAATACTTCTCTATAGCTCAGGGATAGCATTCAACACCCTGGGACTTTGGAACTGCAGCCCAAAGTGACATGGAAAGCAGCGTCTGGGGCATTTCCCCTGAGTCCTGGGATATACTCACTCAATAGCCACTTAATTCCAGGACTCACTGGCCTACCCACTCAGGCCTGATAGGAACACAGTTTGCTGGCCCCAGGCATCCCTGAGCTCCTGCGGCTGCAGGGCTACCCTGACAGGCTCAGGACATGTGGGAGGCATTCAGTAACTATTCATTGACTAGACCAATAAAGGCTCTCAAAGAGCTTGTAGATAAGTGGATGATGGGGAAGCATCAAAGTGTAGGCTCCCATCATTGGTCACATACTATATAGAAAATTTCTAAATCTAAAATTGCGGCACGTCTCTTATGCCAGGGGCTGAGCTACACACGGTGTATATATTACACTGAGGGAGAGGGTTTTCTCCAACCACCGCTATGGGCTTAAAGCACCTTCATCCATGAGCACTGCTCTTTAATAGCAGCCCAAACCCCTCCCCCACCCTCCTCCTTCTCACCACCTCCTCCCTCAATGCAGATTCAAAGTTGGCAAAGGACAGCAAGGTTGTAAACAGAGGCCTCAGGGCACCTTAGCAGCACACACAAGAGCCTGGGGAGCCTGGGAAACCGTGGCCCAGCCTGGGAATCGTCAAAGAAGAGGCAGACTGGAAAAGGAAGAGGAGCCAATGCGAATCCCGAGGTCGGAGGCAGCTTGAAAGTGATTTGCAAGGCTGGCTGGGCTGGGGCTGAAGAAGGCTTGTGTGTGTGTGTGTGTGTGTGTGTGTGTGTAAGAGTCCTGCCTATACTAACTTGGTGGCCAGCCAGTCTGGTGTGCGCTGCCAGGCAGGAGGGGAAAGAGCGCGGGAATTAGTGGCTGCCATGCCTCGGTTTCCATCCCAGCTCTGCCCCTTGTCAGTTGTGGGGCCTTTGGTGATCTGCTGTCTCTCTCAGACCTCGGTTTTCGCATCTGAATAGCAGGGTTCAAGTCTCTACCTTGACGTCATGGAGATAACCTGTCTATTTTAGACACTGGTTCCTGCGCAGCCTTCCTGAGTCTGAAGATGCAACTACCTTTATTGTTATTTATTTATATATTTTTTTCGGTACGCGGGCCTCTCACTGCTGTGGCCTCACCCATTGTGGAGCACAGGCTCCGGACGCGCAGGCTCAGTGGCCATGGCTCACGGGCCCAGCCACTCCGCGGCGTGTGGGACCCTCCCGGACCGGGGTACGAACCCGTGTCCCCTGCATTGGCAGGCAGACTCTCAACCACTGCGCCACCAGGGAAGCCCTACCTTTATTATTATTATTATATTTTTTGTGGTATGCGGGCCTCTCACTGTTCTGGCCTCTCCCGTTGTGGAGCACAGGCTCCAGACGTGCAGGCTCAGCGGCCATGGCTCACGGGCCCAGCCACTCCGCGGCATGTGGGATCTTCCCGGACCGGGGCACGAACCCGTGTCCCCTGCATTGGCAGGCGGACTCTCAACCACTGCGCCACCAGGGAAGCCCTACCTTTATTTATTTTATTTTTTTTTTGCGGTACGCGGGCTTCTCACTGTTGTGGCCTCTCCCGTTGCGGAGCACAGGCTCCAGACGCGCAGGCCCAGATGCCATGGCTCACGGGCACAGCCGCTCCGCGGCATGTGGGATCTTCCCGGACCGGAGCACGAACCCATGTCCCCTGCATCAGCAGGCGGACTCTCAACCACTGCGCCACCAGGGAAGCCCTACCTTTATTATTTTAAAAAACTTTTTTAACAAAAGAAATGTTTTGGAATAGATTTAGATTAACAGAATAGTTGTAAAGACAATACAGAGAGTTCTCTTATACTCTATACCCAGTTTCTCTTATTGTTAGCATCTTACATTTGTCTTAGCCTGTCTTAGCATGGTACAATTGTCACTAGTTTTTTGTCTCAGGGGGTGGTGGTTTCATACCCTTTATTTCCCCACCTTGATTAATTTTCACAGTTAAGTTCAGAAATACTAATGTATTGCTCTGAGTCTTCATTAGCCTGGGCATTAGTCATTGCTAATGAACCAATGTTGACACATAATTATTATTTTATTATTTTATTATTTTATTTATTTTTTTTTTGCGGTACGCAGGCCTCTCACTGTTGTGGCCTCTCCCGTTGTGGAGCACTGGCTCCAGACGCGCAGGCTCAGCGGCCACAACTCACGGGCCCCGCCGCTCCGCAGCATGTGTGATCTTCCCGGACCAGGGCACAGACCCGTATCCCCTGCATCGGCAGGCGGACTCTCAACCACTGCACCACCGGGGAAGCCCGACACATAATTATTAACCCAAACCCACACTTTATTCAGATTTATTCAGATTTCCTTTGTTTTTACTTAATGTCCTTTTTCTGTGTCAGGATCCCATCCAGGACACCACATTACATTTGGTCATCATGTCACCTTAGGCTCCTCTTCATGGTGACAGTTTCTCAGACTTTCCTTATTTATGTGACCTTGACAGTTTTGAGGAGCACTGGGCAGATATTTTGTAGAATGTCCTTCAATTGAGATTTATCGGACATTTTTCTCATGATTACAATGGAATTATAGGCTTTAGGGAGTAAGACCACAGAGGTAAAGTGCCATTCTTATCACATCCTATCAAGGGTACATGCTATCAACATGACTTAGCACTGTCGATGTTGACCTTGATCACGTGGCTAAGGTAGTGATTGTCAGGTTCCTCCACTATGAGGTCTCTTCCCCTCCCCCATTTCTGTACCATCCTAGTTGGAAGGCAGATGTTATGCACAGCTCACACGTGAGGGGGGGAGGGGTCACATCCCACCTCCCTGAGGATGGAGTAGCTATGTAAATATTTTGGAATCCTTTTGTATGTTGTCTCTTCTCCCCATGTATTTATTTATTCAATACTTTATTTGTGTCAGTATTAATTCATAGATATTTATTTTATACTTTAGATGATAAGATAATACTGCTTTATTTTGTTCCTCAAATTATTCCAGCTTTAGCCATTGGGAGTTCTTTCTTTTAACAGATTATCAATATTTTTTAGCAATTCCTTAATTTTTGGCACTATAAAATGTTCCAGGCTTATCTTGTATATGTCTTGTATATGTTCTGTTCCAGGTCCAGATCAGTCGTTTCTCCAAAAAGCCCTCATTCTCTTTAGTAGAGAATGGTGTTAGAAACCAAGATCTGGGTGTTAGATGTGCTCATTGCTGCTGAGGACTCATTGCTTCCAGGCCCTCTCAGCTGACAGAAAAAGGAAATATATGTGTATATACTAACCCATGTATATTTACATCTATAAATATGTCTACATATATACATCTGTATCTATCTTAAACTAAACATAAGCTCTTATTGATGTTTCCAGCTCCAATCCATTATTCCATGGCTTATACTAGCCTTTTCCCTCTGCTTGTCTGTCATCTTCCACTCCAACAGTGAGAAACTTGGCTAACACCACCATCCATTTACTTAATTGGTCAATTTAAGTTTACACATACAGTGGTTTCACCATTGTTAACCTGTACTCACATAGGAGAACTTTATTAACTAGTGGACTGTGCTTACATATAGTTCCTTTTGCCTTTAGTCTTACAGACTCCAGGCATTTCCAGTTACTTAGGTGAGGACCTTGTCCCCCATCCCCTTCTGTGAGGTTATTTCATACAATTATAATACAGTTGGATTATTTAGTCACAGTCTGCATTTCAGCCTAGGATCCCCAAATTCCTAATTTTTTTTTAATTTGCATGCATTAAGTTTCACTATTTCTGTTATAAAGTTCTATAGATTTTGACAAGCAAATTATGTCATGTATTAATCCTTAAAGTATAATACAGAATAGTTTCACCACCCTAAAAATATTCCCTCAAACTCCAGGACCCCTGGGAACCACCGATCTGTTTATTGTTTATATAGCTTGCATTTTCTAGAGTGCCATATAAATGGAATCATACAGTACCTAGAATTTTTAGACTAGTTTCTTTCACTAAGCAATATACTTTTAGGATTCATCCTTGTCTTTGCATGACTTAACAGCTAATTACCTTTTATCACTGAATAATATTCCATTGTATGTATGGATGTACCACAGTTTGCTTATCCATTTATCTACTGAAGGATATTTTAGCTGCTTCCAACTTTTGGAACCAGATGCCCCTGCCTAGGACTTTGAGTGACCCAAAGATGCCAGATCAATTTAGATGAACTCTGACAGCATCAGCAGCACCATCCAGTGACCACCAGCAGTGGTGTCTTTACAATTTCTACAAAAACCTTGGACTCCTGCCACCACTAGTTTCCTTGGCTCACCCATTTTCCATGCCATGGTTCCCCAGTTTTGCCATTAATGGTGTGGGGTTCCAAGAGTTCTTCATTTCCTTGTCTGTTTGAGTTCACAAGTATAGTTTATACCCATCCTTTCCCCACTGATAACCACTAGTTTGTTTTCTATATCTGTGAGTCTACTTTTTTTTTTTTTTAATGTGGTACGCGGGCCTCTCGCGGTTGTGGCCTCTCCTGTTGTGGAGCCCAGGCTCTGGACATGCAGGCTCAGCGGCCATGGCTCATGGGCCTAGCCACTCTGCGGCATGTGGGATCTTCTCGGTCCGGGGCACAAACCCATGTCCCCTACATCGTCAGGCGGACGCATAACCACTGTGCCACCAGGGAAGCCCGAGTCTACTTCTTTTTTGTTATATTCACTTGTTTATTGTATTTTTTAGATTCCACATATAAATGGTATATTACTGTATTTGTCTTTCTCTTTCTGACTTATTTCACTTAGCATAATGCCTTCCAAGTCCATCCATGTTGCTGCAAATGGCAAAATTTCATTCTTTTTATGGCTAAGTAGCATTCCATTGTGTATATATACCACATCTTCTTTATCCATTTATGTGTTGGTGGACACTTAGGTTGCTTCCACATCTTGGCAATTGTAAACAATGCTGCTGTGAACACTGGCGTGCATGTATCTTTTTGAATTAGTGTTTTTGCATTCTTCCGATATATACCCAGGGGTGGAATTGCTGAGTCATATGGTAGTTCTTTTTTAGTTCTTTGAGAAACCTCCACACTGTTTTCCACAGTGGCTGCACCAATTTACATTCCCGCCAACAGTGTACAAGGGTTCCCCTTTCTCTACATCCTTGCCAACATTTGTTATTTGTGTTCTTTTTGATGATAGCCATTCTGACAGGTGTGAGGTGATATCTCATTGTGGTTTTGATTTGCATTTCCCTGGTGATGAGTGATGTTGAGGATCTTTTCATGTGCCTGTTGGCCATCTGCATTTCCTCTTTGGAAAAATGTCTATTCAGTTCTTCTGCCCATTTTTGAATTGGGTCATTTGATTTTTTGATGTTGAGTTGTATGAGTGTTTATATATGTTGAATATTAATCCCTTATTAGTCATATCATTTGCAAATATTTTCTCCCATTCAGTAGGTTTTCTTTTTTGTTTTGTACATGGTTTCCTTTGATGTATGATGTATAATTAGTTGCTTGGGCTTTTTGAGCCTCAGTTTCCCCCTCTGTAAAATGGGCCTGCTGATCCCCACCTCAAAGAGCATATTTGGGGATTCAGTGAGATAACAAAGGCAGGGAACCCATGAGACTGTGGCTGGCACAAAACCTGCACTGGGAAAATGTCAGCTGCCCAGGCCCCTTCAATTGCAGTGCCACGGGGGGGGGGCCTCACGAGAGGCCAGGCCATGGTCCATCCAGCCTAAATCCCGGGACTGGCAATTGTGGGGAAGCTCAGCCTGCTCTTTGACACAACTCAACCCCCTTTCTCCTCTGGAGGAACCACACCCAGAGTGGGGTAGCAGTGGGGTCACCATGACCCAGGACAGAGCACATTGTAAAGTCAACATGAGCTGTGTGTCCCTCGTCACCAGGGCAAGGAATTACAAAGACAAAGCCAGCAGTCTTTTAACCAGGACCTAACCAAGGACAAGGAGTGGTGACCCCAAGAGTTCTGGAGGTGATCAACCTTCTGATGTGTTCTGTCTGAACCCTCTGGGAGCTCTTCTCGCATTTGGGGGAGGCAGATTGTATCAGAGGAAAAAGCAGGAGACAGACCTGTGTCCGAATCCTGACCTTTCTAACTACTGGTTGTGTTGTCTTGGATGAGCTTCTTAACTTCTCTGAGCCTCAGTTTCCTCATCTGTAAAATGGGTATATGAATCTCTACCTCCCAATATTCCATGAGGATCAAAAGGGTTAATGCAGGAGTAGATGCTTGTAAATATCAATTCCCTTCATCGCGCATAACTCTTCCCCCAAGTCCAGGTCTGAGCCTGCCTGCAGAGTTCACTGCCTCCCACCCCCCACTCCCCACCCCACACTGCCAAGACTGCAGCCAGTTCCAGGAGCAAGTGCAATGCTCATTGGGAAGGGTGATATCATCCTGGGCAGGCAGAGTGCTGTCCCAGGAGATAGCACTTGGGTCAGACAAGTCTGGGTCCCCAGAGCTTCACACCCAGCTCCCTCTGTGGACCCAGGAGGGGAAGGGAGTCAGGACGGAGGCTGGTAAACCTGGTCTCCAGCGGAGAAAATGTAAACTGCATCTTCTAAGGAAAAATTGCCATCATTAGTCAAAATATCCCTTTCTATTTTGGTGTCAACAAGTTAGGAACAGCAGGCTCTCGGCCTAAGAAAAATATGCTTGTGCTTCTTCTTTATCACGATTCATCTTTCAGCAAATAATTACTCTCCCTCCAGGCACCTTCATCTCAACCTTCTAATTATACTATTGTTGGGTTTGATGTCAACTGAACAATAAATCAAACTTGGGGCAGAATGTCTGTTGGAAAATGTACTGAGGAGTAAGTTGTGGGGAGCACAGGGCATTAGGGACAGGCACGGAGTGGGGACTTATTCTTTTTCTAAGTTTTGCCTCAGAACATTGAAAAAGCTTTCCTTTTTTCTGTTAATTCTGTTAACTTTGGGATCATGATCTGGGCCATGTAGGGAACTGCATTTGTAATCATTTCCCTCCAAGGTGGCTTGAGAGAATTTAATTAATCAATGAGCTTAAAATACTAGCAAATTTATGACTAACCAGCAATTTCTCATAAACATTTTCCTTAGTGGTAATTGGCTGCCTTCTCTGCAAGAATTTTTGTAGCATTCAAAAGCCAAGGTTTCAGGCTTCCCCGGTGGCGCAGTGGTTGAGAGTCTGCCTGCTGATGCAGGGGACATGGATTCGTGCCCCGGTCCGGGAAGATCCCACGTGCCGCGGAGTGGCTGGGCCCGTGAGCCATGGCCTCTGAGCCTGCGCGTCCGGAGCCTGTGCTCCGCAACGGGAGAGGCCACAACAGTGAGAGGCCCACGTACCGCAAGAAAAAAAAAAAAAATCAGCCAAGTTTTCCATTAGAGAAAGAAAGAGGGCAGTGTTTATTTTAATATTTTATTTTATTTCATTACATTCTGTTTTATTTTATTTTATGTTACAGAAAGAGGGGAGATGAGGGGTTGTGGAAGGAGAAGGGCAAGGCCTGGACTCTCAGGGCATAGAGAGAAAACTCTCATTTCAATGCCATCCAGTATGTTCACTTCCAGGCCCCGCCATCTTGGCCATGGCACTCACTTCTTAGCGGGAAAGACAGGAGCTTGCTCTGATCTGTCACAGTACAACAGTCCATGGCAGAAGGCTTGGGAGGTGAAGAGGGTATGCAGGGCAGAGAGTGACCAGCACTGCATACCCCACAGTGTGCTTTCTTTGACTAATTTTTTCTAAATTCAATCTATGTATGGACTGGACCAAAGTCTAGTATGAGTCAATTTAGTCAGTATTTTCAATTTAGTTTAAAAAATATGACCTGGCACCAACTGGGTACCATGCCCTGTGCTAGGTGAAGGGGGTGAAAATAGAAGGAAGATACAGCCCTGGCCTCAAGGAGCTTCCCTGGAATAGGAGAGACAGCTATGAAAATAGATAATCATGATGTTAGCTGGTGAGTGCTGTGATTTGGGTACGTAAAGGGTATTTAACAAGAGTAGTAACTGACTGGGAAGCAGCCATGGGCACCAAATTGAGCCTGTGTCCTTTAGCCCCAGAAAACAAGGTGACTCAGTGTACCAGTAATAGCACTTTCTTTTTTAAGCCTACAGTTTATTGAACAATTATTATGGAACAGACACCATGCTAATCACTTTCCTGTTAGCTTATTTAGTCCTTACAGAAACCCTATGGGGTAATAGAAAAAAAGAAGAAAATGACTCAACATCATGTCACTAGGGGTGGCAAATTAAAACAACAATAAGATATCACTATACACCCATTAGAATAGCCAAACTCCAGGACACAGACAACACCAAATGCTGATGAGGATGTGGAGCAACAGGAACTCTTATTCATTGCTGGTGGGAATGCAAAATGGCACAGCCACTTTGGAAGGAAAGTTGGTGGTTTTTTACAAGGGTGAACATACTCTTACCATATGATCCAGCAATTGCACTCCTCGGTATTTACTCAAATGAGTTGAAAAATTCTGTCCCCACAAAAATCTACACATGGTGGTTTATAGCAGCTTTATTCATAATTGTCCAAACATGGAAGTGACCAAGATGTCCCTCAGTAGGTAAATAAACTGTGGTACATTCAGACAATGAAAAATTATTCAGCACTGAAAAGAAATAAGCTTTCAAGCCATGAAAAGACATGAGGATCTTAAAATGTTTTTTATAAAGAGAAAGAAGCTAATCTGAAAAGGTTACAAACTGTAGGATTCCAACGATAAGACATTCTGGAAAAGGCAAAACTCTGAAGACGTAAAAAGATCAGTGGTTGTTGGCAGGGATTGTGGGAAGAGGAACAGGTAGAGCACAGAGGATTTTTAGGGCCGTGAAAATACTCCGTATGATACTGTAATGGTGGATACATTATTTGGCCAGACGCTTACAATGTACAACACCAAGAGTGAACCATAATGTAAACTATGGACTCTGGGTGATGATGATGTGTCAGTGCAGGTTCATGGATTGTAACAAATGTCCCACCCTGGTAGGGGATGTCCATAGTTGGGGGAGGCTGTGCATGTGGAGGGGCAGGAGGTGTAAGTATGGAAAATCTCTGTACTTTTTGTCCAGTTTTGCTGTGAACCTAAAACTGCTCTAAAAATAAAGTTTATTAAAAATAAGAAAATGACAAATGATTGCCTTTCATGTGTACTGAGGCTGACTATGTCCTGGGCAATGGGTTATGGGCTTTGGACTTCCTGGAGGTACTGTGGTCACCGTCTCCTTACACTACAGAGCAATCAAGGCTTTCAAGGATTAAGGAAGGAATTTGTCCAAGTTCTCTAGGAGGAGACAAATCCAATCTTCTGACTCAGAGCACAGGCCATTTAACCACTGTGCTAGACTCTTACTTTGAAGTCCAGACATGACCATAATCTCATATTTGGTACAGTCTGTGGCTGGTCCGTACAACACTGGCAGAACTACGTATTTCATTTGTTCGTTCATCCATTCATTTATTGCTTTGCTGGACAGGTGCCTGGCTCCCCTCCGCGGGGACCTGATGTTGTGCATTGTTATGTTCCTTTTCACTGTCTTGAGAAAAGAAGCTTGAAATACCTGTTCTACTCCCCCTGGCTCTGGCCTCAAGGATTAGATATGAAGCACTGGCATTCTAACCAGCCAGCACAAATGACTGACCCATTACACAGGCCATATTGGATCATTTGAAAGTGTGGCAAAGTCCCCTTAATGAAATGGACTGGTGCCAAAGAATACCAGGAAATTTATATATATCTACATATATCATATGAAGCAGCATCTGGCACAGTTGCCAACCCATGAGCCATCAATTCTAAATGAAGTTGCACATTTGCCCCAAAGGCCTGGTCCCAGGCTGAGCCAAAGCGAGGCTGGGGGGAGGAAGCAGAGTAGAGGAAATTCTTCCCCTCTGCCCCACGGTAGCCAATCTTTTGGTCAGAATTTGGCAGATGAAGGCTTTAATTCCCTCTTCATTTTGACTGCAACCAACTGACTGGCACTAGGCTTGTACTTGTAAAATCAGCGTCCCCTGTAAAGACGGTTTAACGCATAAACAAGGCCAAGAAGTCAACTTTGAAGCCCACATAGGGCTCTAGTATGCCTTGGATAGTTGTTTACAGTTACTTGGAGTGTTACCATCTCTCCTCCTTTCCATATCATGTAACTTTTGCTTCCCAGAGTCAATATACCCAGACTGCCCAAGTTCAAATCGGCTCCCTCACCTCCTAGCTGTGTGACCTGGGGAAAATTACTTAACCTCTCAGGACCTCCATTTCCTCATCTGTATAATTGAGAGAGTAATGATCCCCCTAGGGTCATGGTAAGGATTCAAAAATGTAATGAAGGGCCTAAATTATTACCATTACTATGATACTGGGAAGAAACAGATGAAGTGTCTACATGTTTGCTCCTGAGGGCCCCAGAAGAGAAGATGGAAGGCCAGACTTGAAGTAACAGTGTAGAAGCTATGAAATAGCCTGCTGTCCTGGTTGTACACCTGGGCTAACTGGGAGCTCAGCGGGAAGAATTCACAGGGTCTGGATGTAATGGTATTTTGCATGCAACTCTAATGAGTTCCAGAAGGAAGAACCATGGCTGTTCATCTTCCTTTCCCCAAATTCTAGTGAAGTTTCCTGTGCAGAGTAGATGCTCGATAGATACCTGCAATCAAATCGAATTCAATTCTAAGCTTTAGTTTTCTTGTGGCATGGACCACATCGGGTCCATCATTACAAACTTGCAGGACTTTGTACGCAGTAGAGATGAGACCAGCATGTGCTGGCTTGCTGAATGAATGAATGAATCAATGAATCAATCAGACAATCAGTCAATAAGGCAATACAGCTCACCTTCTGTGAGATGGATGTTATGACCTTCAGGAACACAACAGGTAAAGAATACAAGTTAATAGCACATTGCACCCTAGAGAGAAATCGTTTATGTTGGTATTTAACTCATTTACGTGAGCATGTATTTCCCATAATCTAGTGGCCTTCTATCCAACAGCAGGAAGAGGAGAGAGTGGAGTTGAGACATTGGACACGTGTGGGTCCAAATTCAGTCTCTCCCCTTCACAGGATCCCTAACTTTCAGGTGAGTCAGTTTCTTCTCCTGCAAAGCAGGATAATAATAGATATTTCACAGGATTTATCCAAGGATTAAATAAGACCTTTCTCAGCATTTTTACTAAGTGCAATTACTAAGAGGCCCTGGGCTGGCGTTGGGACACAAAGATGGCCAAACACGGGGCATTGCCAAGAAACTCAACCTGTGGGGAGGGAGATGGATGAAGGACTAATTCTCACACCAGCCAGGATGAATGGCTGTTTGTGTTCCATTCTCTGACCCATGAACTTAATAGGAACTTTTAATGAGAAATTTTATGGAAAATATATTACTATATTATATATTCATTTTCTGATACCAGAGAAGATAAAATAGAGAAAGTGTTTCTCTTAGCAATTAAAAAAAAGTAATATACCTTACAAAAGATCCGTACATGGCTGGGGAAATAGGAAATACTAGCGACCTTGAGATTGGGACATCTCAGGTAAACAGGACATCTACACTGGACCTCGCAAGGTGGAGAGTGGGGCAGTGGTGGGGGGGCAGTTTGAACCTAGTCTGGGAAGTGAAAACTGGCAAGAAATGCAGGGAGACGACAGTGGGTCATTGGTGAAGGATGTTCTGTGCACTTGTGGTCACACAGCTGCCAAGCCCTTTGGAAAGAACCAGAAATCTCTGGGTTCAAATCACGGCTCTGCCACTGACAGGCAAAGCTGGACTAGCCTTTTCACATTCTCTGAGCTTCTGGCTTTCTGTGTACAACAGGAGAGGAAGTACTTCCGGTTGTGACAGGGATTACATAAGAAAAACTTGTGGCTGCACCCAGGACAGGGTCTGAGACACAGGAAGTGGGCACTTGGTGTTAGATCCTGTTCCCACTTTTTGCCTCTGTCTGCTCCCATTCTGCAACAAACAGAAATCTTCAAAATTCCCGAGCAGGAGGCTGAGCTGTGGGAGGTGGAGATAGCCACCCCGGCTGGAAGTCAGGAGGGGACATTTTATCGTTCTCCATACACGGGGAATGAGAATCATGAGTCAGGAGCAATGTGGGTTCATCCTTTATGGGGTGCAGCCCTCATTTCCATGCCCCAGCACAAAGTGGGGTGGTGTCCCTCATGCGTGGAGTAAAGGGATGTCATTGGCATCAAGATATCTATGCCCCTTGTATGCTTCCTTTTCAGGATTCTCATGGTCCCCTCCCTTCCCCCATTCTTCATCTCCTAGATCCCAGGCACCTTTCCACCCCACCTCCCTTGCCAAAACCATCAGACATCACTGTCATGTGAACTAGGCAGGCCGCCAGCCGGTCAGCGCTTACACAATCCATGGCGCCTGCTTAAAGTGTCTGAGAGACTCACCACTCCGTCAGGACCTGAGGGCAGAGAGTCATTATCACTCCCTCTTTCTTCTCTTTCAGTTTTTTTTTTTTTTTCGGTCTTGTAAAGATACAGTATGAATTGATATTTTCCTCTGAGTTCCCTCTTCCTCATTCCTTAAAGGGATAAATGAATCTAAAAGTTTAGTATCATTCAGACCACAGTGGATCCCTGACACGACCAAAGGGCCCCATGGAAAGGATCCATCCAGGGGGGCTCCAAGGAGGCTATGTTTCGGGTTGGATTCCCTGAACTAGTGCTGGGTAATATATTTTGTGCAACTGACTGGTAATGCCATCAAAGACTCTTGACAACCATGTGTCCACCCAGGTTACAAACTGAGATTGTTTTCCAGGCCCAGATTTATTCCATCCCATATTGTCTTTGGCAAAGGTGAACAGGATACTATTTGCCCTTCAACTGTTTACATTCCAATAACTTCTAAGAATATAATTTCCTGAGTTTCACACACATTTATGGGTGTGCAGGGGGAGGTGGAGGGAGGTGAGTCAAGCTGGGGAGGGGGTGGGGTTATTAGGAAGCTCCCCCAACTCAGGTTTCTCGGGGTGATGAACATGGATTGATCTGAGAGAGTGAGAAAGACCCACTCACCATTCAGAATTTAGAAGGTTAGAACATATTTTCCATTTCTCCTTTTTTTTTTTAATGATGGCGACATGCAGTAAGGAAGGCAATGTAACATCATCAAAGATTACTCACTGTAGTTGACTCCTTGTGAAACCAGGACACATTGAGAGTGATAAGCAGGTAATATGAATAATTATGTCGGGACAATAGGTGTAAACCTGGGCTGTGCCAGGCAGACAAGGATATAAGATTACCCTGCTGATCTGGCATCTTTATACAGCTGGAGTAAGGAATAGAGTCTTGCATGCAGCTGGACCAGCTGTCACAAAGCTCATGCTCTAAAGTCCAAGCATCATCTTCAGAGATGAACCGTCATTTCCTCCTTATGTACAACTTTCTTGTTCTTCGTTTTCTCCAGCAGCAAATCAGAAAGATGATGAAAGGTGTCAAGCCCAAGCAGATAGCAGTGACAAATGGCAGCCTGAGGATACTTTACCCCAAAAAGCAAAGTCTAGAGAGAACTTTTAGTGCTAAGCTCTATTCAGCTCAGTAGCTCCTTATATTTAAAATGATGACTTTGCCTCATCAAGAAAACAAATTTGTTCAACAGCCAGTGTGATCATCTTCACTGGGCTAGAAACTGGGAAGTAAAGATGAATAAAGCACAGTATCGGACTTCAAGGAGCTTATAGCCTGGAGCAGGAAAGGGATGTGAGAAAAACAAATAACAGCAACGCAGTGAAATTGTTACTGAATGCAAACTTGTGTGCACAGTGAGGCCAAACAAACTGAAACTTCGGAGTTTGGAGCAGAAAAAAGTTTATTGCAGGGATGTGCAAGGATGGCTCATGCCCCCAAACCCCCAGACTCCCCAGAGGGTTTCAGCAAAGCCTTTTTAAAGGCCAGGTGAGGGAGGAGGACCGCAGGGTATGTGATCAGCTGGTGCACAATTCTCTAATTGGTTGATGTTGACGGTGGTGTCACAGGGGTTCACATTATCAGTCCTTAGGCTCCAGGAGGCCTGGGGGCTATGGGCTCATGGTCATCAAGTAGTTAACATCTTCCATTTGGTGGGGGTTTTTCACATCTGTAAAACAACTCAGGAAATGTGCATCAGATACTATTATCTAGGTACTTCAGAAAGGAGTTAAAGCAGAGGATATGGGGGAAGGGTCTGCCCTGGGAAGGCCCCATAGGGTCCTGAGGGGTTACAGAAAGCGTGTAGTCAGTGAGGGGTGGGTGTAACAATGCAGGGAATAGACAGGGGCACATTTATTCTGCCTAACGTGACTGAGGGCTTCCCAGAAGAGGTGACATTGGAGCTGGGCTTTGAGGTCTAGTTAGGCATTCACGAGGCAGAGAATGAACAGAAGGGTTTCCTGGGCAGTGTGAACAGCAAGAAAACCAAGGTGCTTGGGAAGCAGCAGGGCACACAGGGAGGACCCATCATCACCAGCAGGAGGTCCTGCTTTTGAGACAAATTGAGCACACCTTATCTTGTGTCTGAAGGTTTAAAAATAATTAATCAAGCTAAACGCCTATTAAGTAAGCATATTTCTTTTCAAAATATACAAAATGTGAATATATTTGATCTGAAATGTAAAGCAAATGGAAAAAATTAAGCAATAAAAATTATTTTTCTCTATATATATATTATCTGAAATAAATTTTCTTCTAAAAAGTCAAAGTTATCTATTCAAGTTAAAAGGAAAAATATAAATTATAATTGATAAATATCAAACAAAGAGAAATTATTTTTAAAGCAGATTAAAAATATGATTTATTTATTTGTAAGTTTATGCAAGTTTAAAATTGTTTTTTAATTTTATTGAAGTATAGTTGATTTACAATGTTGTGTATACAAGTTTTAAAAGTTGTGGTAGGGCTTCCCTGGTGGCGCAGTGGTTGAGAGTCCGCCTGCCGATGCAGGGGACATGGGTTCGTGCCCCGGTCCAGGAAGATCTCACATGCCACGGAGCGGCTGGGCCCGTGAGCCATGGCTGCTGAGCCTGCTCGTCCGGAGCCTGTGCTCTGCAACGGGAGAGGCCACAACAGTGAGAGGCCCGCATATCGCCAAAAAAAAAAAAAAAAAAAGTTGTGGTAATACACACGTAATATAAAATTTACACTGTTCAGTGGTATTAAGTACATTCATATTGTGTAACCATTACCACGATCAATCCCTATAATTTCCTTCATCTTGCAAAACAGAAACTCTGTCCCCATTAAACAACTCCCCATTGCCCCTTCCCCCCAGCCCCTGGCAACCACTACTATTCTACTTTCTGTCTCTGTGAATTTGACTATTCTAGGGAACTCATATAAGTGGAACCATACAGTATTTGTCCCTTTGTGACTGATGTTTCAGTTACTGTAATGTCAAGCTTCATCATGTGTCAGAATTTCCTTCCATGAAAGGCAGACATTTAAAATATTCTAAACATTTTCACATCTAAACATTTTTCAAAAACGTTTCAATGTCCATGCGACTGCTAAAATAAAGAGTCAGTAGCAGGTTTCATGCATGTTACACCTAGACCTCTATCTGCACAAATTAGAGTGTCAAACCCATTGCTTAATATTGCAAAGTTCTCAGGCTCCAAGTGCAGCTGATACAAAATCAATGTCAACTCATGAGTTTGTTTAGAACCCTGATTTGGAAAGTGAAGAGAGGTCATAAAATAGGAAACCTGGCATTTTGTAAAACCATCCATTCATACTATCTGAGGAGAAAGACTGAGCGAGTTAATGAACTTGTGTTTTCTCTTACCCAAGCCCTCCCATGGTTCACACACTCTGCTCTCTGAAGCAGCATCACTCCAATGCCGATCATGGTACAGCACGCAAATCTTCCCAGCATTTGAATGCGCCTGCATTCTGTTTCAAGGACAGAAAGCAGAAGATGTGGAAACATTTTCCAGGGGCCTGAACGGCGTTAACAGAGAAGTGGCTGTTTAGGGGCAGGGATTGTGCTGTGTGCCCAGTCCACAGATACTAAAACACTGGGTGATATTTAGTTAATGCATTTTTGCGTGTGATTTTGACATGTCGCATCCTCTGAAGTGCAGGGCCCAGAGCAGGGTACCTCTTGCCTGGGTCTGAGAGCATCACTGTCCAGAATAAGCAAGTTCTGTCTTGAGGCATTAGTAGGAGATTCCCTCCTATCTTCATCAGACCCCCATCAGGCACACCAGATAAGTTTACAATGTAAGGGAAATTCCTAGACTATGTGTGGATAACAAAATGTTTTGAGGACAGGCAACCTAGAAGCCAGCTAGGTCTTGCTCCCTAAAAGCCAGATCAATTTTATTCCAATTTCTCCTCTCCCTGGGCCTGTAGAAGTCCGGAGTTTTCTCTCCAGGGGCTCACATTATCACCCCCTTCACCTCCTGGGCATTCATTTCCTTGGGGTTTTCTCTTTGGGTACTGTCTCCATTTGGCACGTCTAAGCCAAAACTTTTGAGTTTCTCCAAAAAAACAAAACAAACAAACAAAAAGTACAGACATTTTTTGACTTTTCACTGACTTTTCCAAGAATCGTGAAACAGTAGAATTTATGAAAAATTCTGTTTGTTTATGGAGCAGGGAGAGAGTGCAGAGGAAATGTTTATATTATAAAAGTGCAAACAACTTTAAATGCAACCGTAGATTTCACAGTTCTTAAAATGTCCTTTGGCCACTTTATTCTGCGGGGGTCTTTCCGTGACCACTGACCAGGGACTCAGTGAGTCCCTGGTGTCCTCAGTGTGATTGACTTGGACTGTTCTTTCCCATTTCTTTCTTCTCTTATCCCTCCACCTCCCCCACTGGAGCAACAAATTCTTTCCTTGTCTTATGTATAACAACTTTCTTCCCTTCCCACACCAACACACACACACACACACACACACACACACACGCCTTTAGAACTTTGAACCAGCTAACATTCTGACTTCTTCCCACAAACAACTTATGATGGTGTTGCTCCCAAACAAAGGCAGTTCCCTCCCTTAGAAGAATTATCATGTCAATGATAGGAATATAATTTTTCAAATTGAAGTATAGTTGTCTTACAAAGTTTCAGATGTACAGCAACATGATTCTGTTATACATGTGTATATACATATATTCTTTTTCAGATTCTTTTCTATTATAGGTTATCACAAGACATTGAATGTAGTTCCCTGTGCTATACAGTAGGTCCTTGTTGCTTATCTATTTTATATGCAGTATTGTGTATCTGTTAATCCCAAATTCCAAATTTATCCCTCCCCCCATTTTCCCCTTTGGTAACCATAAGTTTGTTTTCTATTTCTGTGAGTCTATTTCTGTTTTGTAAATAAGTTCATTTGTATCATATTTTAGATTCCACGTATAAGTGATATCATATTATATTTGTCTTTGTCTGACCTACTTCACGTAGTATGATAATCTCTAGGTCCATCCATGTTGTTGCAAATGGCATTATTTCATTCTTTTTTTTATGGCTGAGTTATATTCCATTGTATATATGTACCACATCTCCTTTATCAATTCATTTGTCGATGGCCGTTAGGCTGCTTCCATGTCTTGGCTATCGTGAACAGTGCTGCTATGAACACAGGGGTGCATGTATCTTTTCAAATTAGAGTTTTCTCTGGATATAAACCCAGGAGTGGGATTGCAGGCTTGTATGGTAACTTTATTTTTAGTTTTTTAAAGAACCTCCATACTGTTCTCCATAGCGGCTGCACCAATTTACAAGGCATATAGCTTTTTTTTTTTTCTGTCGCATCACAGAAAAAGATGAACAGAGATTTTTTTATTGCCTGAACGCTAGTGCTAGAGAAGGCAATAATTATATGGCACTGGCTATGAACTGCAAGCTTTGCTGACTGTTAACTGCTGCTGCTGCCGCTGCCATGAGCCAAACAAGAATCTCTTTGGAGATGTCTCTACTCCAAGCACACAGATTCCAAGTGTAGACGCCCAAGAAGTGATTAAAAATCAAATGCACTTAGTTTTTGTCATTTATTTGGAATAATTTGAGAGTTGTAAATGAATATCACAAGGGAATACAAATAACAAATTGCCATGAACCTATCCTCGGGGATCCTCCACCTCTCCTAATGGGGCCAGGTGTTAATTTGCTGACTGTCAGAGCTGGAAGGGAGCGGAGGCATTATCTAGTCTGGTGATTGATTGTCAAACTTATTTGGTAGCACAGCTCTTTTCTCAACAAGACTCATTAGGATGCCTGATATGTTATACAGATAAAAATGGAAATTCTCTAGCTGAAGCAAGAGTTAGAGATGTGAGACCTTATGCTTATGAATATGACCCCATATTCAGCCCTCATCTTCCGCCCCTGCCCCTGCCATGACCCCAAGCCACCTCAACAGAGTCTAAGCTTATGCAAAAGAAAGGGATACTCTGTGTGCCAGGCTCTGGGGTAGAACCTAGAGCAACAAGTAGGCAACAACTAAAGGCAGATGCAGCACCAGCTTTCATGGAGCAATCAATCCAGTGTCAAAGACCATTTCCCACCTCTGTTACAAGATCTGCAAGGTCTTTTTTTCTGTGTGTGATATGCGGGCCTCTCACTGTTGTGGCCTCTCCCGTTGCGGAGCACAGGCTCCAGACGCACAGGCTCAGCGGCCATGGCTCACGGGTCTGGCCGCTCCGCGGCACGTGAGATCTTCCCGGACCGGGGCATGAACCCATGTTCCCCGCATCGGCTGGTGGATTCTCAACCACTGCGCCACCAGGGAAGCCCCAGGTCTTTTTTTCTAATTGAAGTATAGTTGATTAACAAAGTGGTGTTAATTTCTAGTGTAGAGCAAAGTGACATATATATATATATATATATATATATATATATATATATATATATATATATTCGTTTTTATATTCTTTTCCATTATGGTTTATCCCAGGACATTGAATATGGTTCCCTGTACTATACAGTAGGACCTTGTTGTTTATTCATTTTTTTTTTTTTGGTACGCGGGTCTCTCACCGCTGTGGCCTCTCCCGTTGCGGAGCACAGGCTCCGGACGCGCAGGCTCAGCGGCCATGGCTCACGGGCCCAGCTGCTCCGCGGCATGTGGGATCTTCCCGGACCGGGGCACAAATCTGCATCCCCTGCATTGGCAGGCGGACTCTCAACCACTGCGCCACCAGGGAAGCCCACCCCATGACTTAAAAAAGGTTTTTAGTTTAATAAAATCCTTGAGTTTATTATGGAATAATCAATCACCTCCAAATTTTATTAAGCACAGATTTGTATACCTGATGGGAAAAATAAAATAACTAGAGTAACCCCCCTGAATTATGTTCAGCCCATAATAAAGACTCTTGATGATTTCATGACTATGGGGACAAGTACAGCTTTCTTTGAAATATGCAACTGGGCTTTCAAAGACTCTTAGGGATGTGGGGTGGTCTCATTTAGAAAAGGCAAAGGTAACCCTAGCTCTCATGTTCCAGAGGAGAAAACTAAGGTCCAGAGAGTTAGCAGCAAAGCCAGGACTCGGGTACAAGTTTCAAGCCCAGACCAGGATCTTTGCTCTACAACTTACAGTCTTCTCTCCTCCCTCTCCTGTTTTTATACTAGAAAGGCAAGTTTCCTAAAGGAGGACCTGCTGAAAGGGAGCCAGAATCTACTGGGTTGTCTAATCAAATGCTATATTTTAAAGATGACAAATACTGTAGGGACTTGAACTTCTTCAACTCTGAATATTTCCACCAAATTATTTAATCAAACTGGGAAGGATGGTGATTGATAAAAGCAATACCTGTACCCTGCACCCCTAAACATTGCCAAATGCGAGGAGGTGGGTATCTACTGTTTGACCTGCCAGCCCTCACCTCTCTTTGGGGGTAAGCACAGCCTGATAATTCACAGCCTGACTATAGCCACTACGTCTAGTGAAGGCAACCAATGCAACTTCTACTTTGTTGCCTCCCGGTACAAGTGGGACCCTGACCCAAGCCTGACCAATCAAAATCTCTCTTGGAAGTTTTTTTAATGAATGTCAAGGGGAGGAGGGAAGTGCACTCTTATAAAAATGTGAGCCTGAAGCTGTAGGAAACTTTGAAGCCTCCCTTGGCTGAGAAAGTTAGTCTGCAGTGAGAAATAATGCCTTCTGCTCTCAGAGAGAGGCTGTGAGAGAGTTCTGAAGGTATTCGAGTTTCTGGTTTTATTTATTTCATTAAAAAAGCACATTTTTTAGAGCAGTTTTAAGCTCACAGCAAAATTGAGAGGAAGGTACAAAGGTTTCTTATATACTCCCTGCTGTTACACCTGTCTAGCCTCCTCCATCATGAACATCCCCCATCAATGTGGTACCTACGTGACAATTGATGAGCCTACATTGATAACGTCATAATCACCCAAAGTCCATAGTTTACATTATGGTTCACTCTTGGTGTTGTACGTTCTATGGGTTTGGACAAATGTGTAATGACCTGTATCGGTTGTTAGAAGTTACAGGGTATTTCACTGCCCTAAAATTTCCCTGTGCTCTGGCTATTCATCCCTTCTCCATACCCAACCTCTAGTAACCACTGATCTTTTTATTGTCTCCATAGTTTTGCCTTTTCCAGAATGACATGGTCGGAATCATACAATATGTATCCTATACAGATTGGCTTCTTTTCCTTAGTATTATGCATTTAAGTTTCTTCCATGCCTTTGATGGCTTGATAGCTCATTTCTTTTTAGTGCTGAATAATATTCCATCACCTGCATGTACCACAGTTTATTTATCCATCCACTTACTGAAGGCATCTTGGTTGCTTCCAAGTTTTGGCAATTATGAATAAAGCCACTGTAAACATCTGTATGCAGGTTTTTGTGTGGGTATAATTTTTCAACTCATTTGGGTAAATACCAAGAAGTGTGATTGCTAGATCATATGGTAAAAGGATGTTTAGGTTTTTTTGTTTGTTTGATCAATTTAAATTTTTTTTTATTTAAAAAGCTTTTTAAACATCTTTATCGGAGTATAATTGCTTTACAATGGTGTGCTAGTTTCTGCTTTATAACCAAGTGAATTAGCTATATATATACATAGATCCCCATATCTCCTCCCTCTTGCATCTCCCTCCCACCCTCCCTATCCCACTCCTCTAGGTGGTCACAAAGCACTGAGCTGATCTCCCTGTGCTATGCAGCTGCTTCCCACTAGCTATCTATTTTACCTTTGGTAGTGTGTACATGTCCATGCCACTCTCTCACTTCGTCACAGCTTAACCTTCCTCCTCCCCGTGTCCTTAAGTCCATTCTCTACATCTGCGTCTTTATTCCTGTTCTGTCCCTAGGTTCTTTAGAACCATTTTTTTTTTTTAGATTCCATATATAGGTGATAGCATATGGTATTTGTTTTTCTCTTTCTGACTTACTTCACTCTGTATGACAGACTCTAGGTCTGTCCACCTCACTACAAATAACTCAGTTCCGTTTCTTTTTATGGCGAGTAATATTTCATTGTATATATGTGCCACATCTTCTTTATCCATTCATCTGTCGATGGACACTTAGGTTGCTCCCATGTCCTGGCAATTGTAAATAGAGCTGCAATGAATATTGTGGTACATGACTCTTTTTGAATTCTGGTTTTCTCAGGGTATATGCCCAGTAGTGGGATTGCTGGGTTGTATGGTAGTTCTATTTTTAGTTTTTTAAGAAACTTCCAGACTGTTCTCCATAGTGGTTATATCAATTTACATTCCCATCAGCAGTGCAAGAAGGTTTCCTTTTCTCCACACCCTCTCCAGCATTTGTTGTTTGTAGATTTTTTGATGATGGCCATTCTGACTGGTGTGAGGTGATACCTCATTGCAGTTTTGACTTGCATTTATCTACTGATTGGTGATGTTGAGCATCATTTCATGTGTTTGTTGGCAATCTGTATATCTTCTTTAGAGAAATGTCTATTTAGGTCTTCTGCCCATTTTTGGATTGGGTTGTTTGTTTTTTTTTGATATTGAGCTGCATGAGCTCCTTGTAAATTTTGAAGATTAATCCTTTGTCAGTATGTTTAGTTTTGAACGAAAATGACAAACTATCTTCCAGAGTGGCTGTACCATTTTGCAATCTCACCAACAATGAATAAGAGTTCCCATTGCTCCACATCCTTGTCAACACTTGGTGTTGTCAGTGTTCTGGATTTTGGCTGTACTAATGGGTATGTAGTGGTTTCTCATTGTTGTCTTAATTTGCATTTCCCAGATGACATATGATGTGGAGCATCTTTTCACATGTGTATTTGCGATCTGTATGTCTTCTTTGATGAGGTGTCTGTGAAGATCCTTGGACCATTCTTAAACCAGGTCATTTGTTTTCTTATTGTTGAGTTTTAAGGGGGTTTTTTTGGTATATTTTGGAAAACAGTCCTTTTTCAGATGTGTATTTTGCAAGCATTTTCTCTCAGTCTGTGGTTTGTCTTCTCATTGACATTGTCTTTTGTAGAGCAAAAGTTTTTAATTTTAATGAAGTCCAGCTTATCAAGTATTTCTTTCATGGACTGTGCCTTTAGTATTATATCTAAAAGGTCATTGTCATATCCAAGGTATCTAGGCTTCCTCCTATGTTATCTTCAAGGAGTTTTATAGTTTTGCATTTTACGCTTGGGTCTATGATCCATTTTGAGTTAACTTTTGTGAAGGGTGTGAGACCTGTGTCTAGATTCCTTTTTTTTTCTTTTTGTATGTGGATGTCTAGTTGTTCCAGCATCATGTGTGGAAAAGACTATCATATTGCCTTTGCTCCTTTGTCAAAGATCTGTTGACTATAGTATGTGGGTCTATTTCTGGGCCTCTAATCTGTTCTATTGATCTATTTTTCTATTCTTTCACCAATACCATACTGTCTTGATTATAGTGGCTCTATAGTAAGTCTTTAAGTCAAGTAGTGTCAGTCCTCTGACTTTGTTCTTCTCCTTTAATATTGTGATGACTATTCTTGGTTTTTTGCCTCTCTACAGAACTTTAGAATCAGTTTGTCAACATCCACAAAACAATTGCTGGAATTTTGATTGGAATTGTGATGAATCTACAGAAAAGTTGGGAAGAACTGCCATCTTGACAATATTGATTCTTCCTACTCATGAATGTGAAATATCTTTCCATTTATTTAGTTCTTCCTTGACTTTATTCATCAGAGTTTTGTAGTTTTCCTCATATGGATCTTGTATATATTTTATTAGATTTATATCTAAGTATTTGTTTGGTGCTAATATAAATAGTATTGTGTTTTAAATTTCAAATTCCACTTGTTCCTGATGGTATATAGGAAAGTGATTGACTCTTGTATGTTAACCTTGTATTCTGCAACCTTGTTATAATTGCATTATTTGTTCCAAGAGTCTTTTTGTCAACTCTTTCAGATTTTCTACAAAGATGATTATGTCATCTGTGAAGAAAGACAGTTTTATTTCTTCCTTCCCAATCTGTATACCTTTTCTTTCCTTTTCTTGTCCTACTGCATTCACTAGAACTTCCAGTACAATGTTGAAGAGGAGTGGAGAGAAGGGACATTCTTGCTTTGTTCTTAATCTTAGCAGGTAAGTTTCTAGTTTCTCACCATTAGGTAAAATGTTAAATATAAGATTTTTTGTAGATGTTTTAAAATCAAGTTGAGGAAGTTTTCCTCTATTCCTAGTTTACTTGATTTTATTTTCTCTGGGGCTCTGTTGTAAGCCTGGTCTTCTATAGTTACAGGAAATTTCCCATAAATTCTCAACCAAACCTAAGCTAGTAACTCTGTGGCTCCATCCCATGCAAAAAAAGTATCCTGACTAGCACACATTCCAGTAAATGCTAATGCTACCTCTTTCTCCTTTCAACTACATGTGCTGAGCACCTACCGCGCACCAGGCACAGCACTGGACATTTTCTTATGTGGAATTTTCTCTTAGAAATAGCTTTGCAAGGTTGGAATTATTTATTTGTCCTCTACAGGGAGAAACAGAGGTTCCAAGTGGTTACATACTTCTCACACTCGCTGTATTAGCGTCCTGTGGCTGCTATAACAATTACCACAAGGTGGTGACTATAAAACATCAGACATTTGTTCTTTCACAGTTCTGGAGGGCAGATGTCTGAAGTCAAGACATTGGTGGGGCCATGCTCCCTCTGGAGGCTGTATGGGAGATTCTTTTTCTTGCCTCTACCAGCTTCTGGTGGTCGCCCACATTCCTTGGCTTGAGGCCACATCACTCCAGTATCTGCCTCCTCATCTTCTGTCTGTGTCAAATCTCTCTCTGCGTCTCTCTTATAAGAACACTCATAATTGGGTTTAGGATTCACCCAGATAATCCAAATGATCTCGTCACCTCAAAATTCTTAACTTAATTATATCTGTACACACCCTTTTCACAAATAAGATCACATCAACAGGTTCCAGGATTAGGATGTAGACACATCTTTTAGGGGGCCACTGTTCAACCAGTTACACTCAGAGTTAGCAGTCAACTGCTTTAGTAGTTAGCAGAACAGGCCCTAAACCCAGCCTGCTCAATTCCCTGACCACGGCCCTTTCCAGTTAATTACCACAGATTCCAACAGGAAAGAGGGACTTAGAATCACAGAATTGGGGGTTACCCGGACCTCTTTTTAGAATCTCTTCTCCCTTAATTTACAATTGGTGAAATTGAGACCCAGACACAGTGAGTAATTTGCACTAAATCTCATGGTCCATTCTTTGCCAGAACCATCTATAATCTCAGCATGCCATCTGAAAAAAATTAATACAACATCCAGAAGTTTCTGAAATCTCTTTCTTCAAGGGGCTAGCTTATTAGCTCCTTCTAGAGGCTCCCAGGATTTCATCATTATCATTTACTTTTGGTGGTGGGAGAAGAGTCCTTCTGCAGAGAACTGTAGTGAAGTATCCACCTCTGTGCTTGATGGATTCCCGGTTACACTTTATTAAAGGCCATGAAAATTTCCAGCATTTGTCACAAGAAAATATCTTCCAACAAACACCAGCTCATTAAAGACTGACTGTTAGGATTATGGATTGGTCTTGTTTTGCTCCTACCTCGTCATCTCCAACCCTAGCACCCAATCAAACTGTGGCAATCAAAACCCCATACAAGTTTCCTAATAGATTCAAAGCAGGTGAGGACAGCACGCTCCACTGCAGTAGCACCCAGAGTACGTGAAATATATCAAAACCCACTCCCACAGTGCAGACTTGCTTCCCCACTTAGAAAACTGGACAAGAAGCAGAGCTCAATGAACCATCTCTTTCTGTGCAAACCATTACCAGCTAAATGATATATTTTTTTTTATGTGTTGAGATCATACAATAATGAAAAGCAGTCTGGTTGAAGTGTTGGTGGTTATACAGGGCCTGGTGCAGAAATCTTGATCAAAGTCTCTTGGCATCTGAAGTCATCAGTAATTCGACAGTCTATTTGGGTAAAAAGAACTCCTTTCTGGCTGTCTGACTTCAGGCCCACCCCGGAGAGGGGCACAACTCAAGCCAACAAGGCTGCTGGCAAATCAAGACACCTCTTCTGAAGAGGTGATACAGAACATGCGTTGGTGGCGGCAGCTGGGTGGTGCGATCAGGTTTCACTGGGGGAGCTGTGTGTACATTGCACATGCTATTTGCATGTATGTCGTCTGTTCTGACCATGCTGGTGCATCCTTTACAGAACCCTGAGCAGTGCCCTTTTACTTGGATGAAACTGCAAAAAGTTCTCACAAGGAGCCATTACCCCTGCAGGAAAGGAGGGGTGAGAGCTTAAGCAATGGGAGAGTCGAAGCTAAGGGTCAGTCTGGTTAATTAAGATTTCATAAAATATTTCCTGATACCCACTTGTGCCAGGCCTAGGTTGGTTCCTGGGGCCAGAAAGGTGAATATTTACAACCTTGCCCTTTAAGGGTTCACGGTCTAGTTGAAAAGATAGAATATCAAAGTACAATTACATTCAGTATAGTCCGTATTGTGAAAGGGAAGACCCAGGGCTATGAGGACACCGTGAGGGCCCTGACTTGGTGTTGGGAAGACAGAGAAAACTGTCAGAAAACTGACAATATCCAAGCAGAAGCATAACTGGGAAGACAGGGAGAGGAAAATTAAACCATGTGCTCTTCCCAAGCATAGCCTCCAAAGTGGCCTCTTTTATAATGTTTAAAGGTAATATTTATGGACAGAATTATTATTAAGACTAAGATGAAAAGATATTAGCAAAAGAGTGTAACATGTGATTGACATACCAGTGGTCAAACTGTGATATACACATAAAAGGTAGTAGAAGGGTGAAACATGTTTTTTCTTTACTTTTTCACCAATCAATGGTACAGCTATACCCCCTCAGCTCTGTCCCCAGAAATGTACCCTCTGAATTCAGAATCTGGTCATGGGTTTGTTACCCAAATGAAAATGTCAGTAGGTGAAGAGGAGTGGAGGTAGGGAATAAAAGAGGAGAGAATAGATTGGGCTGAGGGACTAGCATGTGCAAAGGCATTGGGGTGGGAAGGCACAAGATAGGCTTGGTGAATTCTTAACACATCGGTTTGACTGAAATGAAGACGTTGTTTAAGGGAATCCTGAGAAAAAACTGTTTGAAAGAGAGATTGGAGTCAGTTGTAGTGGTCCTTCAGTATCAAGCCAAAGAATTTATTTAGGTTGCATTTTCTTTAGCAAGAAATGAGAAACCTGAGCAAGGGGGTGATGGACTCTAAGTTGCATTTTATGAACTTGATAGTGAATTCAACCCTGTTCTAGGTTCTGGGAGAGGCACAAAATTTAAACACATGATTATATTCCTGAAGGAGATAATAATTTGGCTTGGGAGTCATAAGGCATATATACAGCAACAACTAAAGAGTGATTATAAGTTTATATTAACAAGCATGTCCTGGTCCGTCTTGTAGTAGCAGTAGGTCCCAAGTCTTCAAGTCATTTTCCCTTCCTGAGCTTCAGTTTCCATATCTTTAAAATGGGCATTTCCCCCCCTACCTCACAGAGTCATTATAGGAAATACAAGGGATAATCCATGTAAAGGCATTTGATAGTGCCTGCCAAATTATAGATTCAGGAAGAATGGAGCTTCTCTACTAGAAGGAAATTTTATCATCTTTGATTGGTCAAGCAATTATTTTCCAGGCATAGGATAGATATCTTCTTACAAAGAGCTTTAAGTAAGGTTTTAGATAGCTTTTTTCCCCTCCAAGTTTGAGATATTAGGGTAAACAAAGAGAGGAAATACTATGTAAAACGGAAGAATTTTGGAGATGGAGATGGAAGACTGTGACCCTCTTTGATCCGGAAAAGTGAGCTCCAATTAAGCTTATAATTCTTGCCTTCTAGGCAGCCTTGGATTCTGTAGCTAGAAAACATCCCTTCAGCAGTTAGTCCAAATTGAATTCTGGTATATGCAGGAGATCCAGTGGGCCGAGAGATAGAAACTGGAGACCCCTCAACTCTTCAAGGACAAATCCCAATGTGAACCACCTGGAAAGAAATCCTTGCCTAAGCCATCTAAACCCACTAGCTTTCAGAGTCTGATCTCTGTTTATTTTCTCATTGCACCAGAAAGGAACCAACTCCTGAGATGGATAAAAACAAACCTTTGTCCAGCTCATTGTTGACACAGTCTGTGTAACTTTGTATGTATTAATGACAGTGTTGCTGTTTATGGGGATCCACCTGAGAAGTTTTGTGAACACTCTGAGGATCCAAGGGCATCCTAGTCAATTAAATGTGTAGGCATTTGTTGGAGGCTAACATTGTCTTAGGCATCATGCTGGGGCTAGGGCCTGGGGAGTTGGAGATGAAGGGTCTAAAATTGAGTAATTTTGTCTTTGCCTAAAATAAATGAACCAATGGAGGGTAAAGGTGGAAATATAAATATAAACAAGTGGGCTTCCCTGGTGGCGCGGTGGTTGAGAGTCCGCCTGCCGAAGCAGGGGACACGGGCTCGTGCCCCAGTCCAGGAGGATCCCACATGCCGCGGAGCGGCTGGGCCCGTGGGCCATGGCCACTGAGCCTGCGCATCCGGAGCCTGTGCTCCACAATGGGAGAGGCCGCAGCAGTGAGAGCCCCGTGTACTGCAAAAAAAATAAAAATAAAAATAAAAAAATAAACAAGTAGTTATAATGCAAGGCAGAATGTTGAGAAAGGAGCTAAAATTCTACAAATTTAATTTAATTTTACTTAATTTTATTATTTTATTTGTGTGAAGTGTGCTAAGTATAATTTTAGAACCCAAATCAGAGCACACAGTTGATAGCTATACTCACTTTGGTTCGGAGAAGCAGTGTGAATAACAAATTATTGTTGGAATTTCTAAGCACATACCTTAGGTAGATGGGCACAATTGAACAAAATATTTTAAATTGAGACAGTCCCATAGATGTATTATAAATAAAATGGAGATAGGTAAGGTAAGGCAGATATAGAGAAATTTATTCAACAAAAGTTTTCTTTTGGAGAGTACTGCATTCATTTGGAAGAAGTATCTTGATATCTTGTGGGAGTGAACATTATACCTTATCGGAATCTCACAGAAAACTCTGCAGGAGTGGAAGAAATGCATGATGGGCAATGCTTTTCTGTGGAAACTGGCCAAGATGTACCTGCAGTTGAGGGAAGACACACAGGAATCTAGAAAATTCAGAAAGACATGGTAATGGGGATTTGATCTATTTGGATCTCAAGAGCTGGAGCGAGCCTGGCTGGCATCTAACCTGCGGATGTAAGCATGCATGATGTGAACATTAGAAAAAGAGACTGAGTCCAACTGAGAAATAGCATTTCCTCTTCAGGAGGCAAAATAAACACAAATTATTCAAATTTATCCTCTAGAATGCAGTTGGCTCACCAGCCAACCCCACGTTACATGAGCTCTTCCTGAAAATGTTTGCATTTGAGTGTCCCGGAGCAGAGTTCTTATTTAAGCCCATGACTTTCTAATTCTCAGAATTAATTTTAAGGAAATAACTAAGGATGCTCAAAAACTCAGCCATATGGCTATTCGTCACAGCATTGTTTGTAAAAAGAGAAAGTTAGAAGCAATCTAGGTGACCAACATTGGGAGAATGGTTAAATTATGACGCATGCATAAAATGAAATATTGTGTGGTCATTGGCAATCATAATGTGGGCTATATTTATTGACATGGGGAAATGCCCACAATATAATATTACAGAAAAAAATAACCATTCAAAAATGTAACCATGCTTGCAGTTTTTTGAATGGTTATTTTTTCTGTAATATTATATTGTGGGCATTTTCCCATGTCAGTAAATTTGTACAAAAACAAATGTAGTGTACATACATTATCCTACATAGAGAAAGGCTGGGGAGGACCTACGTGGTGAAGTGAACAGTGATCACTTCAGGCTGGGGGTGTGGGAGTGCTTTTTTACCTCATCATTTCCTGCATCATCTACATGGTTTTGACAATGTATATTCTATAATCATATAAATTCATAAAGCTATATCCACTTTAGGACTAAAAATCAAAGCAAAAGCTTATGTATCATAATGCTATTTTTTTTTTTTTTTTTTTTTTTTTGCGGTATGTGGGCCTCTCACTGTTGTGGCCTCTCCCGCTGCGGAGCACAGGCTCCGGACGCACAGGCCCAGCGGCCATGGCTCACGGGCCCAGCCGCTCTGTGGCACATGGGATCCTCCCAGACCGGGGCACGAACCCGCTTCCCCTGCATCGGCAGGCGGACTCTCAACCACTGCGCCACCAGGGGAGCCCCCATAATGCTATTTTTTGTTAGATATTTAAAAGCACATATTTATATACATAGAAAGATGTCTGGAATAAAGCTCTAGGAGTTAAAAATCGTTATCTTGGAGTGGGTGGGATTATGGATGGTTTATAATTTATTATTTTGGCTTAACTCTATTTTGAAAATGTTCTACAAAGGAAAAGGGTTGTGGGGGAGAAAACTGACAGTGGAGAACATCCAAGGTTCTCCTGTGGGTAGGTCAGTCCTCTCTCAGCCCTCCTATGGCCAAAATTCTCCTAGGCAGAGAGACGATATTGAATAGTTACCAAATTCAGGTTAAGCGATGGGAAGAGAAGGGGAAGAAAATGAGTATTTTGAGCAGAGGGCCTGGGTTTTGAATCCTGATTCTGCCACTTTCTAGTTCTATGAGTTAGGGCAAATTACTTAACCTCTCTGTGCCTCAGTTTTCTCATCTGTAAAATGGGCACAACGATCATTTCCACAGAGCTCTGAGAGGCTCAGGGAAAGGTGAACCAGCCCCAGTCTGTATTCTTTCATTTCACAGAGGAGGCTGTGAGCACTCAGTGAGGCTAAGACACTTGTCCGAGGTCACACAGGAATGGATAGCAGAGCTGAAATTCCAAATGACTCTGAGTAGAGTGCTCCCTCACCCTCCTCAGAGATGAGGGGCCCACCAGTCATTCTTTTTTTTTAAAAAATTTATTTATTTATTTTTGGCTGCATTGGGTCTTCGTTGCTGCAAGCGGGCTTTCTCTAGTTGCGACGAGCAGGGGCTACTCTTCGTTGTGGTGCGCGGGTTTCTCATTGCGGTGGCTTCTCTTGTTGCAGGGCATGAGCTCTAGAGCACAGGCTCAGTAGTTGTGGCGCACGGGTCTAGTTCCTCCGCGGCATATGGGATCTTCCTGGACCAGGGCTCAAACCCGTGTCCCCTGCATTGGCAGGCGGATTCTTAACCACTGCGCCGCCAGGGAAGCCCCCACCAGTCATTCTTGACTATATTTTTATTATGAGAAACAGATTCCACCGAGGTAAGCAGAAAATAATGGGAAAACCTCTCTCCCAGGGGCATTTAGCACAGCGTACAGATTTGCTCTCCGATGGTTTTATGCTCCTTCTGCCTCCTGTCCTCGCTTTCTCTCTCTGCTTCGTTTCCTAGGGGAGAGGTGGAGAATGAGCTCTCTTAAGTTGGTGTGAATTTGGCTACAATAAAAGAAGGGAAAAAAGGGAGAAAATAAACAAACAAAAAACATGAGATGCTGTTTGGGAGGAGATGCATGCTATGAAGTGTCTGGTCCAGGCATGGAGCAGCGGGTGCAGTAAGAAATAGCAAAGCTGGCAGCTCCTGGAGGAGCTGGTCACTCTCAGCTCGCTGTAACGCAGAGGCAGAACAGAAACATCTGGTGTTATGTTTACCCAGCACCTTTCTCCCCAGCCCTCCCGGGACACGGAGCAATGCCTCACTCACCCCTGGGGCTGCACCTTTGTTGGGGGGAGAGAAGAAGCTTGAGGGAGGCCAAAGGGTGGTTTTTAGTTTCATTCTAATTTTCTAAATTGAAATCTAGAAATGGATGAGAACTGGCTCAAGTGGACCCAGAAACAGTGGATAAACCTGAACCCACACAGTGCTGGCGTTGGTGGTTGAATCTTAGCCCCAGGTGATGTTATTCCACATACAGAGGGCGAAAATCTCCACTCTAAGTGGGAGAAGATGGTAGCAGCCATAACAGTGGTGGGGAACGGAAGAACACAGCCCCTTAGAGACAAACCCGGCTGGTTGCAGCCCCGACTCCACCTCCCAGCCCTGGGCCCTTTGCCAGGCATGGTTAAGAGCTTGGATTCTGGAGTGATAACAGGGCTGACACGCTTGTTCCACCACTTAGCAGCTAAGATCTGTCTAAGCTTCAGAGTCTTCAGCTGTAAAATGAGGCTGTTAATAATAGTACCTCCTTTACCCTGGTGCAGCGACTGGGGAATGGGTTCATGCATGTAAAACTACTGCACTGTCCTAGATGCTCAAAACTCATCCTGGTTATCATTATTCACTTAAATTCTCTGTGGCTCATTTTTCTTATCTCTGAAAAGGCACTCTTACCAACTGCCCCTCAAGCCATACTAAGGCTTTTATGAGACAACAGCCGTGCAGCTGCTTCGTAAACACATTGCTCCTCTGTCCACCAGACTTATCTCCAGAAATCTCTCACAAACAACTGTGGGTGGTAGTCTGGGAAAGCCCCTGGCACACAGTAGGTATTTCATTAAAAAAGTAACAGTAAGTTCTTGGCTTGTGTCTGTTCAGGCCAAATGGCAGAGACTTGAATAGCTTTCTATAAACAGGCAAACTGGTGATTTCATGCAGAACAAGCAAGCAAATGTCTCTGATTGTTTCCTCAGCAATAGCATTTAGGGCCAAAATATTATCTAGATGATAAACCTGACTACCCACCACAGGGTACCCAGCACAGGAAGAAAAGGTGGTCCCAGGGCCAGGTCTCTGGGCAGCCATGATGGGGCCACATGGCATCCTATGGACCCCAGCACCAGCTGGCAGCTGCCTGAGAAACTGACAGCAGCTTCTGTGGGCTGTGAGGACACCACCTGGTGTGATCAGTCTTTCAAAGGGACTCAAATAGAGTTCCCCTAGGTGTTGACCTCTTGTGCTCTCCAGATCGCCACCTGGGGAAAGCCACTTCTGGCAGCAGGTAGATCTTTTCCAGAGGCCTTCCCATCTCTACCTGGGGGCCATCTGACCATGGCATGGCGGTCGGGGGTGGGGGTTGTTGAGGGAGGAGGAGGGGAGTATCTCTGTCTGGGACAGTCCAGCATAAATAACAAACCTTCATTCATCTCCTGTCATTCCCAGGCACTGAGCAGGGCTCTCAGAATAATAAAAACAATGATAACTAAATCATTTTTACTGTCTGCCAGGTAGTCCTTTTAATCGCTATAATCATCCCAAGTGATGGGATGGGCTGAGTGAGCTCTGTTTTCAAGATGGGGAAACAAGCCCAGACAGACCTCCCCTAGAGCAGAGGGACCCACCTCCAGGATCAAGGCGAAGTTTCTGAGCATGACATTCAAGGCCCCTGCCTACTCTTCCAGCCTCATTTGTCCTTTCAGGGATTCTGTGTCTGCCGAACAACTGGCTCTTTCTATGAACCCCTGGCTCTCTCCCTGTCTGCCTTTGTGCATTAGCTCTCCCAGTCTGTCTGGAATGGTCCCCATCCTCCCCCACCTCCCCTTGGGCTCCAACTTGTCTTTCAATAAGAATTAGCATGTGAGAGCATCTCTAGAGACCAGATATGCCATCTACAAAGCAAACCTGGGAGTTAGGCATTATCATGCCCACTTTAAGGAACAGGAAACTGAGGCATAGAATAGCCAAGCAACTAGCAACAAGGTCACGGAGCCAGGAAGAGGCAGACTTGAGATTCAAATCTTTGGCGTTGGACTTTGGATGGAGCCTAATATCTTCTCCACACTATGGTGCTTCTCGGCTCAGGGATCTCCTTCTCTGGGAAGCCCTCCTTGACCTCTCTGTTGGGTTAGGCCCAGGAATGGGCCGGAGCCTGCCCTTACCAATCTATGAAAGCCAATTATTAAATTGTCAGGAATTTTGCAAGCTAGTTGTTAAACACAGCAATTATTAAAGATTCAATTATAAACACATAATTAAGTAAATTATATTAAAAACAAAGGTCATAAATACTCAAAACTTGTCACTTCCTAATTATTTTATTACACTTTACTAATATCTATACTCTGAAGATTATTTACATCCAGTGCATCTGTGTGGTGGCGATGCTATGTAATGCGGCACTGCTGTGCAACTCTCAGTGACATCACAATCGTAGCTTTGAGATCAGCCAAGTTGGAATATTTACACCATGGAAATTGGCAAATGCTACCTATCAGGGCTTAGTTTATTGCTGTGTTGATTGACTAGATTTAACAAAGTGATGGAGAAAATCTCAACAGTGCAGCTTCTACTTGCTGCATTGCATTGTGAATAGCCCCCCCAAATGGAAGAAAATATTCTTTCGATATTTGAAAACTAGTATTCAACTTTGCAAAGAAGTTGCTAACAACATTGATAAACAAGTGGGGTTCCAACATAGTCCTTGTTGTTTGACTTTCATCTTCATTGTTAATGTCAATGAAAATATCATGTCAGAATTACACTCAAAGAATGGCTGTTCAGCACTCAGCAAGCACACCAGCTGTGTTTCTTTCCATAGTAGCCCTAACTCCAGGGCTCTGAAACTTTCCCACCTATGTTTGCCTCTTCCAGACTCCTATTGAGAGCAGGGGTTGAGTCTTTCTCTTTATAGAATCCTCAGTTCTTGGGGTAGGTGCTTAATTATTGTTGAGTAAATAAATTCATGCATTCATGGCTGCATGAATAAAGAAAACCCTATCCCCAACGAAATCCCCTATCCCTAACAAAATGAATTCTCAAGATATCCATTTATGCATATTTTATTCCTCTACTTATCATATATTGTTGAGTACCTACTAGGTGTCAGTCATGTTAATACTAACGTTCATGGGTTGGGCACATCGTAATGAAGAACACTACAATGGAAAAGATAAAAAATTTCTAGACTCAAGGACCTTTTGTGTCTCGTGTTCAAAACAGCACCCAGATTCATGAATTACTTAAAGGAGAGCGAAGTCATCCACCTTGCCATATTCCCTCATCTCCAAGGATCCCAAATGAGCCTCAGGAAGAACTGATTGAACTTCCATTCAAGGACGATGTCATGCCCGGGGCTGAGGAACTGGAAGTCATTTGTGTTTTGATTCCCCATAGATGTCTTTGAATTCGATCTTCCCCAATGACAAGAGGGAGGCGATTTTCCTGGGAGTGAAGAGCTGGTTTCTCGGTTCTAAACCATCACTATCACCATGTACCTGGGAGTGTCGCCTTACGTCTGCCGAGGCAGAGAGAAGAAACAGATCAAAATAACGTACAAAACCAGGCTTAGAGGATCAGAAGATGCCAACCCATGTTCCTTTCAACAGAGGCCCACAGTAAGCCCCCACGTCTCTTTTCCCTTTGCTAGTTTCATGCAACTCAAACGTCAAGACCATCTTAGCAGATAAACAATATAGTGTGTATCCTATTAGAGTATTAATACAAAGATAGGTGGTCTAAAACTCACTAGGCAAATAACTAGTCACCAAATGAATAAGAGAAAAGAACAGCCATTAACTCACTAAGTCACCTGTCAAAGGCGGCTGTATTTATATTTGGTTTGTGGTGGGAGGAGCACTTTCCCATAGCCAAGCAGGCATGATATTGGTTGCAGCAGCCCTGAGACGTCCCCCAATATATGTCTCTTTTCCTTAAAAAGAAGAGATGAGGAGGGGAAAAAATAATCAGTTGCTTCAACTTGAAAGTCAGAGCTAAAGGAGGCATTAGGAAAAGACTTTCCTGTGGCTCAGAGCCCTGATTACCATAATTAAAGTTCAAGGTGTGGTGCTATTTGCTCAGCATGCTCTGACACATGAAAGAAAATGATTCAGGCAAGGAAAATAATTACACATTAATTTGTGTTTGGCAACTGTGTTTTACCCCTTTGGCCCACAGAGCAAGATAAAAGGGGATATTGTTGAAAATGTTTTATCTGTCTTCAATGGGGTTGTCATGGGCTGCATTTGGAGACAGGACTCTTTGGTTGGGCATTTTCCTGGCATTGCGGGGCTGCCTTTTGTGCCCCATTGCTGGGGCCGGCCAGGAGGAGCAGAGGAAAGGTAGGTTATTAGCTGTTTACTGCCCTGAATCCTTTGTATTGGAGGGTTTCCCATGGATTTGGCCAAGTGACAGGAGAAGTGACCCTGCCCAGGGCAAAACTCCAGTCCCCATCCTGGGGGCACTCACCCCATATCATGCTATCTGTTGCATTTTGCTGTGGAATGAAGAGGCAGACCAGCCAAGACCACAAACCTGGCCGTCTATGGAGAGAGGCGGCAGAGAGCCATGGGCAAGCTGCACAGCAGGCAGCTGTGCCAGGAGGAAACGCATGCCCCATGTAGCCAAATCTTCCAGACCTTCAAAAGAAAAGTAAGGAAATCTGGATTTTTAAAAATGAAATCTCCCAGTTTTTGCACGTTGGCTTGGTTAAAAACAAATAAAGCATGTCTATGGGCAGCACCTGACCTACTGGTGGCCAGTTTGGGCCTCTGAAATGCAGCCCAGGGCTTAAACACTAGCTTCTGGAGTCAGAAAGATCTAGGCTCTGAGCTCAGTTTCATGGCTTCCCAGCTGGGTGATGGTGGACAGGTTACTTAATCTACGTCTCAATTTCCTATTTGTAAACTGGAGACAGTAACAATTATACCTCCCTCCAAGAGTTATTGTGGGGATTAAATGAGATAATGCAGGCAAGGGGCAAGTTCCTTGCACAGTCCCTGGCAAACAGTAAGCACTGAATAGATGTCAGTGACTATCACTATTTATAACTGAACCATGGAAGAATGAAAAAATATATCATCGCCCCAGGCTTTCTGTCGATTAGGACGTCTGGGACACCTTGGCTACTCCATAGATAATTAGATAATTGCTGAATGAATGAATGAAGGGATGGATGGATTAAGAGGCCAGCTAGGGGCCAGAATGAACAATCCATCTGCCATCTTCTCTTCCTGGTGCTGTCCCTAGTCGTGTTTGTGCCCATCGCCTCCCTTTTTGGACCTCAACTTCTTCATCTGTAAAATGGGCTGGATGTCCTTCTCTCACCAGCTCCGAGGATGCTTACCTGCCTCCTGGTAAGATCTTTCAAGAACTCTCAGAACAAGTTAGGACGGGCCAGCAGGGACTTTACCGCCCGGCTCTGGGAGGGGAGGCAGCCTGCCACTGGGACTCTTCATAACTGAAGGGAGACTGGTCCTCCATCATCCTACCCCACATCTGCTCTTTACTTGTCTCTCTTCTGCTTTTTGTCCTAGGAGGCTGACTTAGAAAACTAGCTCCCTCGCCCTCTGCTTTTCAGTATAATTTGGGCAGTAGGGAGCCCATCTGGAGATCAGGGGAAGTAGAGGAAGGAGGCGGGGTATGTATCCTCCACACCCGAACCCCGCCCTGGTGAAGGGGCTCCTCTACATAACTCTCTCTGTTCAGATCCCTGGAACTGCTACCTCCTTTCATCCCTTTGGGTCTGGGGGAGTAGCTCCCCAGGCATCTCACCTTGCCCACACCCTTGATTTTCAATGACCATCAGGGCCTGGGGTGAGTGTGCTTGCTGTTTCCTGCCCAGACCCTGATGGATACAAGCAGATACCTCTCCACCATCCAATCCGTGAAAACTGTCTTCTAAGGAAGAAGACTTCCAAGTACCCAATAGAGGACACAAGCTTGGGGATCAGACAGGCGGGAGCTCAAATCCCTGTTAGCCGCTTATTGGCTCTGTGAACCTGGACAGGTTCTGTCATGACGCGGAACCTGCTTCCTCATCTGTGCAGCGAGGTGCACGATGCATCTTCCAGGGCTGAGGGGCTGAGGAGGACCGTCAGGACAGCCCCGCATGGTGTTAGCCAATCACATTCGCTCAGGGCGGCTCTTTCTCTTCTTCTTTCTTCTGTCTCCTTTTTTCCTTCGTAGAGGCAAGAGTTTTTGTTTTAATTTTTTTCAACTTTGTACTTTTGTTAGACTGTGCCTGATGGAAATCGTTCCCACTGGGGGAGTGCCCAGGGGCTCTAACCTCCCAACAATCACGAATGGTCACTATGGTGGAAGGGCATTATAGCCCCAAATCAGAGTGCAAAGACAAAAATTGAATATTGTTAAAATTCTTCTCGAAAATCCTTTAAAAATATTTACCCATAAATTTTGATATATTTGGTGAGGAATGTATCCTCTGCACCCTGGGTATATACACATTCTATAATGTATAAGGCAATGTACAGTATATTCAGGACTATATATGCAAAATATCATTTTATGCTGTTTCAATTAAAGAAAGAGAGCACACGTAGCTGATTTTGTTGAGTCAAAGGTACCTAAGATAACAGCCATACTGATTTTACGAATAAAGACATTGAGGCTCTGGGGTTGGGGGGAAGAAAAGACACTGAGGCTCAGAGAAGCCAAACAATTTGTTTAAGCTAATAAGTGGCAGAGTCAAAATTCAAATCCAGGTGTGTCTGACTCCAAAACCTGTTTTTACCTCGTGCCATAATGTCTGGATTTATGTGAGTTGGAATAAACACACCCTCAAAACCGGCATCATCAAAATGACTTTCAGTATTTTATATTGGAAATGGCTTCACATACTGGGCTGGCTGCCTGTTTCACTCCCAGTCTCTCTTTTTTTTTTTAACATCTTTATTGGAGTATAATTGCTTTACAATGGTGCATTAGTTTCTGCTTTATAACAAAGTGAATCGGTTATACATATACATATGTCCCCATATCTCTTCCCTCTTGCGTCTCCCTCCCTCCCATCCTCCCTATCCCACCCCTCTAGGTGGTCACAAAGCACCCAGCTGATCTCCCTGTGCTATGCAGCTGCTCCCCACTAGCTATCTATTTTACTTTTGGTAGTGTGTATATGTCCATGCCACTCTCTCACTTTGTCACACACTCCCAGTCTCTTGATTTCGTGTGGCCTCAGCCCCACTGAGTGGTGAGACCAGGACCCTGGGCCCCCGCCTGGGCGTGGGGGAGGAGTAGGGGGATGGGGGATGGTAGTGGGGCATGGCACTCACTCTTCCCTGTCGACCAGGAGAGACAGCAAAGGATGGAGACCTCCACTGATGGGCAAACCAGGTAGAGATTTTTTTTTTTTTCTTTTGGCCACTGATGAACAGTGATAATTGTTGGGAGATTAAGATTCTCAGATGAAAGATAACTACCAAAGTGCCAGGTACAGAGAGGGATGGAGGGAGAGAGTCTGGACTTCTCCCGGTGGCTCCAGGGCTGATTTGGCCCTGAACTTGGGCAAGTCATTTGACTTTTCTCATCTGTAAAATTAGCCTAATGATGGCTTCTCTTCCAAACCACTTGGATTCTCAGATGAAAGCATCCATAAAAGTGCACAGGATTGCTATTAATTGCACCATTATTATTTTTATTATTAAGGGATGAAGTCCACTAAACTTTAACTATGTTTTGACTCTCCCCTGACTGGCAGGATGAGCTGTTGACTATCAGATGACAAGCCTGTCTGACATCGCCCTTTGTAGGGAGGCGGGCAGACGGGCGCTCCCTACAGCAAGGCCGTCGCCCAGGCAGGTGCAGTCTGAGCTGGGCGCGCCCAGCTACCTCTGCTTCCACCCTTAGATATAACTGCATCCAACCATCTGTGGGCAACGTGCTCAACGATTGGAAAGAGCCAGGAGCCAGAAGTGGCTGGGTTCCAGGCCTCAGCTGTGTGATTTTATGGGCACGTCATGGACACCCTTTGCCCGTGAGCTTCTGCAGTTTGGATAATGGGAACCAGCAGCATCCCGCCCACCTCCAGGCCAGGTTCAGAGGAGGCAACGATGTGCAGGCTTTAATGCCATTATCAGGTCAAGCGTGACCATTGTCCCAACTCTAAAACATCAGCGTTGGGGAATTCCCTGGCGGTCCAGTGGTTAGGAGTCCGTGCTTTCACTGCAGAGGGCACGGGTTCCATCCCTGGCTGGGGAACTAAGATCCTACTACAAGGTATGTAGTGTGCTCCCCCCCAAAAAAAAACAACACAAAAACAAAGAAACCCCCCCCCAAAAAAAACACAAACAACAACAAAATCAGCCTGCTGCTTTGACAAGAAATCAGTATAGGAGAGATACTTGAGCTCAGACCCCATTTCTACCCCTTACTGCTGCTGGAAGACACAGATAATACTATCTACCTTCTAAGCTGGTGAGAAGGAAATAATTTGGATAAATCCTTAAGCCAGCGCCTGGTGCAAAGCACATGCTCGACCACTGACAGGTATGATTATCAGAGAGGAAGCACTTGACAAAGAGCAAAAATGAAATTTTCCCGTAATTTAAAGGGCAATGCACATCTTTCTGGATTTATGAAGGATGCATATTGTAAAAATATTAAAATAACTTTACCTTCCTTTTTTTTACACAGAAACCGAGATTACAGAAGTGATAGACAGCCTGGGAGAAGATGGTGATTGGCACGAAGAAGAGCCTCAACTCACCCACAGCCCTACCCCCCAGGGCCCCCCTGGGAAGACTTTGATGGGCGTGTATATCTCCTACCTCCTGACACTGTTGTCCCACACAACTTTAGGGAGGTAATGTTGCAGATCTTAAGGTCAAAAGGGGATATTTAGTTGCAAAGAGCCCTAGATTCAAAGACTTGAGTCTATTATCTGTGCCATATTTTCTTCTTTCATGCTGCGTTTTCTGCTTTAGACAAATAAGGCACGTGACTGGATCAGAGTCTCTGAAAGTGTGGAGCATGGACACATTTTAATTTTCTAATCACTATGTGTTTATTAGACATACATGAACTGGAACAGACGAACATATTAGAAGAATCTACATCCAGCAAATCAAATCCATGATTTCATGAATAAATATTAATTATATATATATATATATATATATTTATATATATATATAATGTATTTCAATACATTCATTTAAATTAAAAAATGAGTTGATTTCAAGCAAACTACAAATAAACAGCAGTGCAGGTGGCATTCAGATATGGCAGGCTCTCTCAGGATGCTACTGCGCCTGAGAGCTGGAAAATACTGGACCAGACCATCTCGAGATTATTTCCTGCTCTAAGGCTCTCTGAAGGGACTGGTAGAATCAGTCACCTGGCTTCTTGCAGGCCTTTCCACCCAACTCTGACAGTGTTCAAAACAACCCCAAGTTTTTCAATGAACGGTCCATGTGATCTAAACATTTCTCTCCACACCGTAGCTGAAACGTGCCACATAGTGGGAGATCCATGACTGGTGCAAGAGGGAATGAGTATGGTCTAGGAAGTCTTTTCAAACCCTTTCAGATCCTACAAGCATTTACTGAGCACTTGCTATATGCCAGTTGACATGCCAAGTCCTCACTCATAATCTGGCTCTTTTAATCCTGTTGCCACCCTGTGAAATTTTACCTGCACCTTTGTCATTAGTGGGGCCTCTGGCCAGTCATTTAGTTACTAGGCCCATTTTATCTTCAGTAAAATGGAGATAATGAAATCTGTCCTGTGCACCTCATTGGATTAGCATCAGGATCAAAAGAGATTGTGTATGGGAAGTGTCTTGGAAAATACAAAGTCCTGTCCAAAGAGAAGAAGAAAAAGAAAAAAAAATACATCAGAAAACCTCTTTCCTCTCCCTTTGCTTCTCTTTTTTTTTTTTTTTTTTTTGCGGCACGCGGGCCTCTCACTGTTGTGGCCTCTCCCGTTGCGGAGCACAGGCTCCGGACGCGCAGGCCCAGCGGCCATGGCTCACGGGCCTAGCCGCTCCGCGGCATGTGGGATCTTGCCGGACCGGAGCACGAACCCGTGTCCCCTGCATCGGCAGGCAGACTCTCAACCACTGCGCCACCAGGGAAGCCCGCTTCTCTTTCTTTAACAAAATTCACTCTGTGCCTTTAGATTATCTGTGAGGACCTATGACGTCATTTAAGTTGTCAGAGGTCTTCTTTCTCCAGCCCCTTTCAGATTTAATCACTGGTTCCTACGACCAATCAGTGGGTGTTTTAAGTTCTAAGTCCTAAATTCTGCTAAACTCCAGTTTGAATTCTACTCTGTAACTTATGAGCAGTGCCCCTCTGGGACTCTCCTCCTAAGGATAAATCAGGGGATAATGGCAGTTGTTGCCTAGCGGTCTGTTGGGAAGATGCGACGGGCTGAAATGAAAGCAGTGGGCAGTGTTTGGCTCGCAGCATGTGATAAATGTGTGCTGTCATTGTTATCATCTACTCTGTGAGGTCTGATTGTTATTATTCCCATTTAAGAGACAAAGAAACTGAAGCTCAGAGAGGTGAAGCTGCGTGTTCAAGGCTGCACAATGAGGAAGCAGCAGAGCAGAGATTTGAACCCACCTGTGATTCAGGTCTTGCTTGTTTGCGGTGTGTCGTGAGGCTTCTCCATGGGAAGGGAGAAGGTGTTCTCATGAGAGAGAGGAAGAGAGAAAGAGAGAGAGAGAGAGAGGTTCTCTTGGTCTGGATCACATACAATTCTCTTTCTTTCATATGGTGCTTCCTGATTTCAATAGCCTTTTCATTCATCTTCTCATAAAACGTGGCTGATGTGATCACTGCCAAACCTGGATCATACTTGAGGCTCCTATCTCTAGAGGCTCAATTCTGCCTAAAATGCCTTCAGTTTCATAATCTGCAGACTGAAAATCAGGAGCCATCACTCTACCCATCATTCATGCATCCCCCGACAGCAGATGTTACAGAATATCTGAAATGAGCCTGTCCGAGAAAACTTATTTTATTTGGTTTCTGCACAGAAATATTTCACCTGCTTGTAAATCATGCCTTCCCCTCTCCAGCCCGCCATGAGTTCTAAGCTAACCGTCTGTGCTGGTCTGTGATCCCCACTGTCTTTAAGAGTGTCAGGGTTGACTGGGGCCCAGGTCACTGCTGCTGGGCATGGCTGAGAGCTGGTCTGGAGAGGACAGTCAGTGAGACCTGTGAGCCTGAGCTCCTTCTTGGAGACATGGGTTTGAATCCTGTACACTGATCACAAGCTGATCAGCTGCACTCAGCTTTTCTCAGCCGAAGTTTCTTTATCCATGAAATCGTCTTCGTCTCGGAAGGTTTTGGTGAAGATGAAATGAGATAATCCATGTAAAACATATACTCACTTAGCTAACAGTAAGTGCTCAGTAAGTACTAAAAATTATCCCTCGAGCTTCCCCTCAAGTGGAGAGATTGAACTCCTTTGCTGATACCCAGCCTGAAATCCAGTCCAGTCGTGTCTGTGGCTATTTCCTGGGCAATTGGAATTTTCCTGACCAGCACATGAGTCCCTACGGTGGCCGCAACCTGCAAATGGGCCTCTGCATAGATCCCTGTAGGATTTTCCCCGACAATTATTACCTCATTTTCTTGTTTTCAAGGTTTTTGTTTATTTATTTCAAATTCTGAACCTGTCTGAAATCAGAACAGGTCTTAAAATCTCTACGCACAGTTAACATAGTGGTAACTCTTTTTTATTTCCTTTCCTCCAGAAAAGCTGTTGAACCGTCAGTGACAACTTGAAGTGAGCAAAAACACAAAGTTCCCATTTCCTGGATCACTTCCAACCTTGTGTCTGTTGGATGTGGTTGTCTGGCATTCAAAACTCGGTTGCCCTGGAGCCTGGAATCTTTGGTGGAAGGAGACTTTGGGGAATGAGCTGGTGACACAGCACCCTCTGGTGTCCAAGTGGCTTCTCTGGTGGCCAGGACATGCAAGGGGCTGCATGAAGGCAGCAAAGGGGGGTTTGAGAACATCTGCCCAGCTTTTCTTCCTCCCCAAGGAGGAGGGGGAAGGCAGTGTAAGAGGTCTCATGTCTACCTCATATGGAACAGTGGGGAAGTGGGGATCAGATTGACCTTCCATGAGCCAATAAGTTAGCATCCACAACCCAAATGGTGAATGCTGACTTGGTGTAACTGTTCTGGAGAAGGGCCCAGGGAACCCCCAGTTTCTCTTCGCTCTTTCTTTGCTAAAGCAAAACCCGATTCTGCTTTCCAGAGAAGGCTTGAATTCCAAGGTCTCTGCTCTGCCCTGAACCTTCCAGGGATTGGGAAAGAAGGGATGCCACGGGTCCAGAGAAGGGCCCCTTTGAGACAAGAGAAGAGGGACTGGTGTACATTTCCAGGCTCCCCTGCACCCATTCCTGCTCTTTGATCTCTTGACGCTAGGGTTCACCCTGTGTCAGACTGGGCAGCTTCAGCTGTTTGACTCTGCTGCTGACCCCAGTCATTGGGGCTCCGCTTTTAGTCCAAGGGCCAGAGTCCAGCATCCAGCCCTGGACATCGGTTGGACTTCCATTCCTGAGTTTGCTAGTCAGGTCTCATCACAGATGTCTGGAAGGAAGTAGCATTGCATGACCACCCAGCCCGATCCAGGACAGAATGAGGGTCGAAGTTTCAAAAGAAAATGAGATGGGACCTCCAGCCTCAGCCACTCCCATAGAGCCAAACCCACACTGTGCCCGAGCAGATCTTACCATCAAGAAGTGGACAGTTAACCCTTAGAATATTTCATTGAGTGCTCTGATAATTTACCTGCTGTTTCTTTGGGTTTAATGTACAAGAAAGACCCCCTGAACGTGAATAGCATCTCTAGAGTATTATACACATTTTCAGGCAATGTTTCTCAAACTGTAGTCTCCTAACAATATTAGCATCAGCTGCGAGCTTTCTAGGACTTTCTAGGGATGCAAGTTCTTGCCCCCTGCCCTCACCCAAATGAATCAGGAATTCTGGGGATGGAGCCCAGCAATCCCTGTTTCCTCAAGCCTCCCAGGTGGGCCTGATGCATCTGGAGTCTGAGAACCATTATTTTAAGGGAAAATGGAGAGAGGACCCATTATGAGCCATGTCTCTTGCTTGACACTTTTTTGTATACATTTATGTTTGTCTAGTCATTTTGGGTAGTTTGTTTGGAATCGTCTGAGATGATGCTGAGCCTGGAAGTGGAAGAGTCATCAAATAGCTTTAGTGCTCCAGGATTAAAAGCCACCATGTTGTTTGAAATGAGTTTCCAGGACTTGTGACACCCATAATATTTAAACATAAAGACACGTTACCAAGTAAAATATAAAGGACGCTCTTGGAGTTGCTGCCATTTTGAATTATGTGCACTTGCTTCCATTCATTTTTGGACAATAAAAATTGTACCATACCTGTTTGAGAAATATTGTTCTGAGTTTGCAGCCCAATCTCTCCTTTTCCACCAGGTTTGCCATCTTCAGAGAATCCCCTTTGTATAATTTTGACACAGTGGGGTATGGCAAAATATCAACAGGACTTCCCTGGTGGCGCAGTGGTTAAGAATCCGCCTGCCAATGCAGGAGACACGAGTTCGAGCCCTGGTCCAGGAGGATCCCACATGCCGCGGAGCAACTAAGCCCGTGCATCACAACTACTGAGCCTGAGCTCTAGATCCCGCGTGCCACAACTACCGAAGCCTGCGTGCCTAGAGCTCCGCAACGAGAGAAGCCACCGCAATGAGAAGCCCGTGCACCGCAACGAAGAGTAGCTCCCACTCGCCACAACTAGAGAAAGCCCACGTGCAGCAACGAAGACCCAGTGCAACCAAAAATAAATAAATAAAATAAATTTATAAATCAACAGTCATATCTCTAGAAGAGGAGCTGACTGAGGCAGTCTCCTGCTGGAAACATCAGTGGCTCCTCTCTGCTGGGAGGAGAGGTCTACATGCTGTAGTCTGGCTTTCAGGGTCTTCACAAATTGGCCCTTGACCAGCCTGCCTAGCCCTGAGTCCTGCATTCTCCCTCACAGGTTTCTCTAAGTTCAGCCAAACGATCCACTCTTCCCTAAATGCTCTACCTTTGCTCCACGCCCTTTCTCCACTGCCCCTCAATTCATTGTTCCCTCCCCAACTTGGTGAGCTCCTCTGTATCCACCAAGGGCCCAGCTCAGAAGCCAGTTCCTCTAGGAGATCTACTTAATTCCCCCAGGCAGAGCTAGCACCATCTTTATCCCCATTCAAGGCATCAGACTCACTTGCATGCACTGACATTTCAGGAAGTATCATGTTGGAATATAGTTCTGTATCTGTATCTCTGTCTCTCCCGTAACACTGTGTTTTTGCTCTTCAATAACTGGAGCTTCTGTTATTCACCATGATCAGTGACTGGCACATAATAAATGCTCAATAAAATGTTTTGAATGACTGAATGAGCCAAAAGTAAGGAAATGACCCAGAAAGCATTTAATGGCAGAGTTGACCATTGATATACCTAACCAGGCAGGTTATCTGCCACTACCACCACCAGGACCAGCCCTCAATTGATTACACATTAGAAGTTCCAGCTGGAGAGGGGTCCTCCAAACTGTGCTCTCATCACCACCCCCATCCTGATGCAACTATCAAAGAGGGGCCTCCCCAACTTCCTCACTTTGAGAATCACTCTGAGTTAAGAGAGATATTACTGATGAGACTCCACTGATCTATGAATAGTGTGGAGGCCCCCCCCCAAAATGTTGAAGACTATTGTTTTCAAGTTTCTCTTTAGAATAAAAAAGCATAAGAATGTAAAAGGATATTGATATATCTAACAGTCATGAGATGCTTACTCATGACAAGATTCTGATGCAAACTGGTACATTTCTCCTGCTAACTCTCCCAGGCTCTTTTCTTCTCTTGACATTATGCTCACTTGGCAGCATGATCATTAAAGAATATCTACTCCAAGAAAATGAAATTAGTCAAAATGTGATGGACACAGTAGTCCAGTGAAAGGAAAACTTCTGTCTTTAGGGAGTTGTATCTCTTTGAGGTTTGTTGAATTTTCATTTTTGCTTTTTTAAAAAAAAAAAGATGTATGTATTATTTATTTATTTTTGGCTGCATCGGGTCTTAGTTGCAGCCCATGGGATCTCCATTGCAGTGGGTGGGTTTCTCTCTAGTTGTGGGGTGTGGTTTTTCTCTCTCTAGTTGTGGGGCGCAGGCTCAGTAGTTGTGGCACGCAGGCTTAGTTGCCCAATGGCATGTGGGATCTTAGGTCCCTGAACAGGGATGGAACCCCCATCCCCTGCGTTGGAAGGAGAATTCTTAACCACTGGACCACCACGGGATTTTCTTTTTTTTTAAAGGCAAGATATACAATTTCCTTTTGTTTTCATCTTACTTACATACGTAGTTGATAACATACCCAGAAGGTTGACTTAATTTATGGAATGGATTCACATCTGTAGTTACAATTTCCATAAAATGAAAAGCTTATCAGTTTGCATCTGTAAAATACAGAACAGACGCCTTCATGGGGTTGTAAAGCTGAAATGAAGAGCCAGGTACTTCTTATATTTTCCATGAATAAATGAAAATCCAAAGAGGATTCAGAGACAATTTGAATCAGTGAAGCATAAATAGGTGCCTTTTATTACATACTCACTTTGTGCCAAGAACTTTCAAAAGATGACCTTATTTAATCCTCACGGCAACCCTGTGGGGTAGGTATTTTAAATCCTCACTTTATAGACATAAGGGGAAACTGAAGCTCAGAGAGGTTAAGTAACTTGCCTAAGGTCACACAACTACTGTTTCAGACTTGCATTTCTTTGTGGAGTTATTTGATTCAAAAGCCATGTTTCCTAATTATTATGAATTTGGCCAGGTACAGCCTGCAGTAACTGAAGCCATGAGCATTATTTAAAGGCACAGCTGGGTTCCAGCTCCAGCCAATCGTTGCCATATCTTCAAATTCCTCCATAGAAACTGGGAAGCCTGAGTTTTATGGAACAATTCTAAAATGTTGGTAATTACTTAAAAACAGTTTACAACTCCATGCAGGCTCATATGACACATCTGGCCTATAGTATTCCTGTAGGACTGGCTGAGGTCTTTGTTGTAACTGTTTCTCTGTTCAACTTCTCTCTCCCGGATCTTCCTTCCCTCCCTGACAGTGTTGATTTTGAGAGCACTTCCGAATGAACTTCTGTAATTGAGTCTCTATCTTTGAGTCTATTTCTCTGGAACTTAACCTATTACACATAAGAAGGGGGGAAAACAACTGTGAATATCTGAGCATTTTACCCCAAAGAGACCGAAATAGCTGAGGTTCTAAATTATTGACTCACACTGAGTTTTCCAGATTAAACTAAATTGATGGCCCATCTTTCTCTTCTTGTGCCCACTGATATGCAGAAAAGTGGAGGTGCATGAGGAAGATTCAGTCAGTGTGGGTAAAGAAGCTCCACACATACATGCTCACAAGTATGTGTAAATTGGCAACTCTGCTCTCTGTGCTTTTAAAACAGTCTTAACCTAAAATGGCTGTGAACAGCGGGTGTGTTGGTAAATGTTTGATGATGGACAATCTGGAGGGGAAAAAAAGCACTCTGATTTAGAGCATGGCCGATTTCCATGGAGCAAATACTCCCACCATGGTTGATTCCAAGTGATCTCTGTGAGGTCCCTAAGTTCTGGTTGGGAAGAAATCCACACAACGAGTTCTTGTGAGCAGGTGTGAGCCTGCTCCAACACCTCACTGGTTGTGGGTTTCTTACAAGTCAGCAGCAGTCTCACTGCTTGGCTGTGTAATACACATCAATTCCACCGGCGTTCCATGAGCACCTGCTACATTCCAAGATGGTGTGCTCCATCCTGAGAGATGCTTAGAGAAGAAGAGCTTAGCTCTAATACACAGCTGCATGGAAACTTCACAGGGATTCTGCAGAGTAAATGCCTGCCCTGTGGGAAAGATGGATAAGACCATTACCTTTTATCTCCTTTTATCCTGGGACTTACATTCCAGAGACAGTCACATCTATGGTTCCTGGTCCTCTGGTCCTCCATCTACTCATTTGTTACCTTACTCATCATAAGCCAATCTGGGTTTTATAAGCACAAATACCTATGGGACCCAGATAAAACACTGTAGCATCTCTGGATGATGTTATCTCCCTGCAGAGAGGATTTTTAGTGCTTCTAGAAGGCAGTCAGAGTAGGAGCAAATCACCTTTTTCCATTCAGGGAGTGAGCTTTTGGAAGGTGGGTTTCAGTGTTCCTTTGGTACCATCTATTTCTGTTTGCCCTTATTCCTAGAATCTCACCCTTGCAGAATCCCAACTGAAAGACCTAAGTATTCTCCAAAGCCCCTCCTTCTTAACAGGTCCTGAATTCTATTTTAATTTTAATCCCCCCATATCTGTGACACTCCTAGAAGCACCATCCTGTTCCCCTTTGCAGAGAAGGGCACCACCAAACATTGGGCTCCCTTCTGTGTATTTTCTTTGGCCCCTGAAGTCCTGGCTGCCTTGACAGCCCTGGACTCTACCTTTTGGTTCTCTGGCCTGTGAAACTAGTGAAAGCTCTGCTCAGCCCCTCTGCCTTCTAGCTGTTCCAGGACTCCTCAGCCTCCATCTGCACAGCTTAGGAACTGACGCACGCCTTGAACTTGTCGGCTTCATTCTGAAGCATTTTCTTTCCCGCTGGAACCGTAGCTCCTCAAGCCCTGGCATCCTTAGCCGCTCTTCAGTGTTATCCCACAGATAGGTTTTTAAGTCCAGATTTTTAGTCATTCGTTCTAGGGTTGGTCTGAATCAAGCCAGTCCATCATGGCTAGAAGTGAACGATGTAACCCCTGAATTTTGTGTTGGCAACGGAGCTAATTTTTGAAATATATTGTGTGATCCAACTCTCAAGAGCCAAACAAAATATATCTTTAGGCCAGTGTGGGCCCACAGGCTGTCAATTTGTGACCTCTGGTGTTTTGGAATGCAAGTGAGTGAAAGTTATGCTCTACAAGGAAGACTCAGCTCTGATTTGGGTTTGTAAGTAGAGTTCAGGGAAACAAAGCAGATTGAACTCTCCTTTGGTCAGCTACCAGAGTACAGACATCGGAATCCAGCTTTTTCTTTTTCTTTTTTTTTTTCCACCCCAAGTCGGTTTCCCATTCTTGGCTTCCCGAAAGGGAAAGGTGTTTGTGTGAGGTCTATGGAGTCAGATACACATGGGTTTGAATCCTGACTCTGCTACCTATTTGCTGTGTGACTCTGCCTAAGTCACTTAACCTGTTTTGTAAGTTATTAATATTCCCCTCATAGGATTCAAATTGTGGGGATTAAATGAGATGATGATGTGATCATGCCAGTTAAGTGGTACATATTCAATATGTGTCCTTTTAAAGCCAGGTCCCACCTCCCACAAATCCTTTCCTCTTTGGCCTCTCTTTCTCTCGTCCCTGTTCAGACCTGCAGATCCTTTTATCTGTTGTGTTTTCAACCCTGGGTCCTTTGGTCTTTCCAAAAGGAGACAGAGAGGCAGCCCTGTCTACTCCCCACGCTTATTTACTGTGATATGTCCACCATAGGAGTCAGCCAGCTCCAGCCCACGGACCATCAAAGCGGCATAATTCCACGCTGGGCTGGTGATATTTATTTCTGAGGAAAATTTGGGCTTAGTGGGAGGGAGGGGTTAAGAATTAATCCCCCATAAAATGTAAAAAACACAAAGAAGGGAAAACAAAAAAGTCATCCAGTGTCATTCTAGACTCATCAGATGTCCAACTTTCCCCAGCTTTGGAGAAAAGAGAATGTACTGATAATTAATGAAGGCTTCTAGATGTCACAAGTGCAAGAAAATATGGGGTGTCAGGCTGCTTCCAATGACACAATGCTAGCCATCTATTTTATTGTTGTTGTGTAGTTGTTTGAAACCAACAAAACACTGTGAGGTAGGTGATAAAGTGTTGGGAAATGCCCTCTCCCCATTTCTTCTGGGACTCAGCAAAGCAAAGAGCTGGAAAGTATTTTAGAAACGCTTTCCATCAACGCCAGTCATTAACCGATTTTGCAAAGGACCCTGAAAGTGAACATGCCTCATGCCTCATGCCTCATGCCACATGCCTCAGGCCCTTACAAAGCAAGAGTGAACAGAGGACCAAAGAGGAAGGAGCACATTTAAGACCAGCAGCCTACACAGTTCAAGAGCCTTGGGCAATGGCTGAGGTCTTCACTTGACCCATGTAGCCATAATCCAAAGTTCTAGATTTTTATTCAAAATGGTGTTCAGAGACAAGAATACAAGGAGAAAAAATAATAGATTCTTTTGAAAGCCTGCCTGTTAATTTTTATTAACTCTGGAGAAGAGATTGTTAATTTGGTAGAAGGTGAAACTACCCTTTGCCAAGTATTGTTAAAAACTCGTAGAGTGCTTGCAAAAGTTCTGGGAGGTCAGTGTGACTTATCTCATCTGGTGCAAGTAACGACAGAATTCAGACCCGATTCTTTCTTTTGCTCCCACCCCAGCCCCTGCCCAGCTAGAAGAAAACACTCCAAGAAGCCACTTCGTGTGAATATGTCTAGATCCAAAAGCTCACATGTAGCTATGTGCGCAAATTCTCTTTGAGCTTTCATCGGGGAGGAATTATATAATAATATCACATGATTTTGCAAGAAGTTCACCAGGGCTGTTTCGGAGGCTGTCAGCCAAGACACTGTTCAGACAGGGAGGCGTCAGAGCTGCCACTACAAAGTGGATGTTAATTACCTAAAACAATGTGTGTAATAGGCAAAGAAAAAAACAGGACCTGCTCTCTCAGCCCAAACCACTCATCTATTACAGCGCCAACTGCACAGTTATTTTGCCCGGAGGAGTTGTAATTAGCTGGCTTGCAAATTAATAAGACCTTAAAAAAAAAACAAAAAGACTACAAGGAGAAAAAGAATGGTGGGAAACTTTATATCTCTGATTCTCCAGGAATACATTTAGCCTGCAATTACCTCATTAAACGTCCAAAATTCACTTAATATATGCTGTGTACATTCTGCCCGATTGGAGTAGTTGGGCATAGCCCAGACCCATAAAGGCGGGCCGTCAGAGAAGGAAATCTGGGGGAGCAGCCTATCAGCCTGTTTCTATCTTAAACCCAGATTGTTTGTCTGGTTTGAGTTTGCAGATGCTAATAACCGTGCTTGATTATGCCAGAGAAATGAAAACATATGCAGGTGAACCAAATGCTCTGTCATGCTGGTGCTTAAAAAGCCAGGGACCAGGCATGACTCAGTCCTGGTAACAATGGATAATACCAAACCTAGGACACTGTAATTAGCTCTTTAATCCTATTGGTCTTTAATAACAAAATGGACTTGATGAATGGTTGGTCGGTTTTGCTTGGTTGAAGGATGCTTTCTCTCCCAACAATGAAAAACCTTTTTTTCCCCTTCTTCTTTCTGTTTTTCCCGTTGGCAAAGGAAGTTTCAAGATGAAAGGAGTCCTTAACTAGCTAGAGGACTGATGTTAGAGCATGCTTAATCAATCAGTGGAGTCACCCCAAATCTCCTCAATTCCAACTTCAAGGCTTCCACACACAGGGTACATCCATGACTACCATTATAATAAACAAATTGTAATGACCATTAATTCAGTATTCACTCTGTTTTGGCCATACAAATTATTTTAATCTTCATTTCAACTTTGCAAAGGGAGTATGATGCGTCTCATATAAAAAACAAGGCATTTGAAGCTCAGGTTTTGAGGTTTTCTCAGGATCCCAAGTGAGAGGATTTGAATCTAGGTGCTCTGTCCTCAGCGTTCTTTGCCCCATGTTCCCTGACCACAGGAATCTCTCATGAGTATTAAGATTAGTCCTACACAAGGGCCAAGGAGTCATGATCAAATTCTCTGAGCTAGTTTGCTTTCATCAGTTTTCCCAGTGAAGATCAGTCTGGTAGACATCAGCCAAGAGAGCAAGCTTCGGCTGACCTACCTACAGAGTCCCCAGTTTTCCAAAAAATAGTACCCCCATTTACTGGCTGACTTATGACAATACACCAATAGAACTTCATTCATTTAGCTTATAACTTTCAACCTGGGTAAAATGAAAACCCCAGTGAATGGACCAAATGTGACATAAGAATCACTGATAAGAATGGAAGATGGATGGGAAGAGGCCAAGTGGGCCATGGAAAGGAAAGGGCTGGAAACAGGAAGATGGAGGTACTTCAGACCAGTATTGTCCACTTGATAATTTTTAGAGGGTCAGCCTCGTGCAGCAAGGGAGAACATGAACCAATACCTAGTTTAAGATGAGCATGCTAGATGGGAGGGAGTGGGGTGGGGGGAAGAGATAAGTGCTGTTTCTTTGTAAGCTCCATGAGGGTAGGTCTCTGTCTGTTTTTCTCAGTGATCTAACTCCAGCACCTAAAACAGTACCTGGCACATGACGGATGCTCAAAATAGGTGTCCAGTGAATGAATGGATGCCCTCCTCTCTTCTCCCAGTGAAATCTTGCTACTCCATGAAAAACAGCAAATGTGTCTGTAATTGTCAGATTAAAACACTTCATGCTTTTGTACATGCTAACTTTTCTGTTAGGAATGCCTTTCTCACTTTTTCCCCCTAATAAATTCTTATTCAGCCTTCAGACCTCAGCCCAGCATGGCTCCATAGCCTGTGACGATCCCCTAGGAGAAGGAAGTGCTCCCTCTCTGTGTTCTCACAGCTCTTTGCACATGTATCCCTTGTCCATGGATAGCACTCTTTTTTTTAAATGACCCTCTGTTTGAACCTCTACTTCTCTCATAAGAAATGGATGCAAGAAATAGATTCAATGATTATTTAGCTCAATTTAATAGAACTATCAAACCTAGTACCTACAAACTAGACTCCGAGCTCCTGGAGGAAAGGACTGTGACATAATTAAATAAAGTTGTCCAGGTCTTTCAGTTAGAATGCCGTCAACTGCAAGTAACAATGATCTTGAACCCACACTGCCGTAAGCAATGAGGATAATTACTGTTTTTCAAAAACAGAAGTCCTGCCTGTCAGAGGAGAGGCTTCAGGGCTGGTTGATTCAGTGACTTAATGATGTCATCGAGTTCCCAGGTTCTTTCTGTTCTGCCATCCTCAGACCAATAGTAAGATGCCTATGGCATTTCTAAGCCTCATAGGATGTAACAACATTCACAGGAAGATAGAAGACTGCTTTCTTCCACGACTCTCTCTTATGAATAAAGAACTTTTCCGAGTAGTGCCTTAACTGACATTTACTCACATCTCATGAACTCGAACTAGGTCTGAAGAGCTTTCCTTATCCAATCACCAGTAAGGGAAGTGGAATCATTCTTGGATCTATCAGCTCCTTCCCCAACAACTGGAGTGAAATCAGCTCTCCCTGATGAACAAGGCTGCATGGGGTTGCACAGATATTTGGGCATAAACTGGGTTTTAGGAAGAAAGGAAAGGGAACTGGACACTGAGGAGACAGCCTTAGACATGCAAAACATTTATAGAATGTCTACCAAAGGGAATATTTAAGGGAATGAAGGAATAGTCAGTAAAACTTTAGTGCTCAATGTAGACAAAATTCTGACATAAAAGTTGGAGGCAATTTTATCTCTGTTTCAGGTAATGTCAGAGTGGCGCTGGTTAAGAGAGTATGTTTTCAATTCAACCACTGATTAGACTAACTGGTGAGGTAAGTAACTGATTCAGTAATTGCTAAGGTCACATGACTTGTACTTTCTTAGATTCAATCCCGATCCAATGACACTGGGTTGGACCTGTCAGGTTAAAAGACAGAGGTCCAAAGAGATCAAATGATGTGCCCAAGGCCACATCACTTCAATGTATTTATTGTCAGCATTGCATTTTCTTCAACCTTTTATTATGGGGAATAGTTTTTCAAAAATATTTTTTACATAATCATAGGTACACTTATAGCATTACTCATATTTGTTATGGGATGAAAAAAAAACATTAACAGTTGACATCAGAAATACTCTTAAAGAAATAACATGCTTTTCTTAAGAAAAAATACACTTAGTTAAAAGTAAAAGACAAGGTACACACACACACACACACACACGCACAAATCCTGACTTCTTTTCATTTGATGTAAGCAGGAATTTGGGAGTGACAGGCGGGTGGGGAGAGGGGAAGGGATAATCAGCAGTGGAGGTGGAATTTTTAAGAACAGAGGTGTAGAGTATTCATCTTTAAGATATGGTAGGTGCTTAACTGAAATCACTGTTTCTGTATTGAAATCTTCTATTGGGTTGGCCAAAAAAGTTTGTTCGGGTTTTTCCGTAGCATCTTATGGAAAACCCGAACAAACTTTTTGGCCAATGGCCAATCCAATATATACACAGAGGTCTTGTGTGTATAGAGGGGACTATATTTTAAGACCTGGGGCAAAAGTTTTCAGAACAGAAGATACAGAAAAAGTGTATACCGTTTTACCTATACACTGATCAATGGTGTCAAGGTATAGTTCTTAATTATACTTTTAGGTCTGTGACTCCACAAGACAAAAGGAGTTCCCTCTTTCCTTGAGTTGCCCCTGGAACATCCTGAAGGATCAGAGGAGGGAGGTGATGGGACGATAGCTTGTAAATAGGGGCTGAGAAACTTAATCCAACAAGCAGAGAAGTTCAAGGTTGATCAAGGAGAGGAGACCAAGACTTTTGCCCCTCACTTAACATCTTCTCACCACACTATTTTGAGAATAACAGCAAAGCATAATATTTGACTATAGAAAGATTTAAAGTGTCTGTATATTAAATATATCATTAACAGAATTTTTTAAACCAAGAATTTGGGAAAATATTTGTAACACAGATGGCAGGGAGTTAGTATATTTAACATAGAAAAAGCTCTTTCAGGTCAATAAGAAGGTAAATCACCCCAACAGAGAAACTGGGAAAAGACATGACTAGGAGCTCTCCAACAAAAAATTACTTATATGGATTAATGTATCATCAATGACATTCCCAAACTCATAGACTCAAAACACATAAAGAAAGGCAGGAAGAAACTAACAGGAACCCCAGGAGAAAGGAGAGCATTAACCAAGCTTTCTTTCTTTGAGAGTTAAACAAGCATCAAAAAACAAATGGAAAAAGAAAAAGGATTATTTAGCTCAATTTAGTGGGTATGTATTGAACTCAGTACCTACAAAGAATATGCATTCTTCTCAAGTTTTGCAATGACAGTTGCAGAAAATGACCAATCTAAATCATAAAGAAAAATCTCAAAAAGAAACCCTCTTTAAAGTTAAAAAATTTACAGAAATATCCTTTGACCCCAATAATAGAGATTCGAAACAAAATAATTATCCTAAAACCACAATATAAGTGTATTTATGAGAGATGAAAAACAATCTAAACAACTTTTAAAAATGGAGAAAATTAAAAGTGTAATTATGGACCATTTAGACAATAACACTGAAAAACTATCAAATCTTAAGAGATGTAGTCAAACTTTAACTTAAAGAAAAGACAGCCTTGGCTTCTTGAATGACTGCAAGTAAATGAGCCGAATATCCTGCCAAAAAACAAACTTAAAAAAAATACTAAAGTCTTAAAAAAGAAGCCATTGCTAAAAACAAAAGTATAAATTAATCAATTAGATATAAAGGAAACAAATACCCAGTAGAACTGGTAAATCTGAGAACCAGTTCTTTGAAAGACCAAATAAAGAGACAGAGTTTTGGAAATTCGAATTATTTTTTAAAAGGAGGGGCTTGCCTGGTGGCGCAGTGGTTGAGAGTCCGCCTGCCGACGCAGGGGACACGGGTTCATGCCCCGGTCCGGGAAGATCCCACATGCCGCGGAGCAGCTGGGCCCGTGAGCCATGGCCGCTGAGCCTGCGCGTCTGGAGCCTGTGCTCCGCAACGGGAGAGGCCACAACAGTGAGGGGCCCGCGTGCCGCAAAAATAAATAAATAAATAAAATAAAAATAAAAATATGCCAATTTCAAGACAAATTTATGGTGTCAAAAGTGGTTATCTTGGGGGAAAAGGAGCTGTTAGCAGCAGGGATGGGTGTGGGGTGTCTAGGGTGCTAATAATATTCTCTTTCTTGATCTAGTACACGAGGGTATTCACTTCGTGAAAATTCATTGAGAACCCTTTTTGCCCGTAGTTTATACTTCAATATAGAATATTAAAAATAATGTCTTCCACTGGATACAGAGATCTTCTACAGGCAGCAGAAGTAGGTACTGATAGCAGTTGACAGCAGTGCTCCAGACCCCAGCAGGTATATTTGCATCTCAGCTCTCAGCTTCGGTGCCTCCAATTGAATCTCCATATAAATTCAGAGTTGGGCTTTACTAGGGGAGCCTCTGAAATGTGGAGAATATTCACTGACCACCACCCTCACCCCTGTTTATTCTTCTCATTAAGAGCACCCTGTTTTTCCCACAGCCCTGATCACGGTGGATAGATGATACTGTTCTATATTGGTTTCATACTCCATGGTCATAAGGATGATTTTTTCTCACTGCCATATCACCAGTGCTTAGAAAAGCAGCTGGCACTTAGTAGGTGCACAGTAAATGGGCATTTTATTCCCACTCTCCCCCATTCCCCTCTTCTTAAAAGAAACAAAAGAGAAATTCCATTTTTAAATTCTTTTTTTAAAAATGTAATCATTCCAAATGCCCTTGAAGATGGATTTTTTTGGACCTGACTCCTGGGTAGGCAGATAGTCACAGGGCAGAGAGGACAGGTTTGGAAATTGAGAAACCCAGGTCAAGTCCCAGTTTTACTTCTGTGTGACCTTGGATAAGTTTCCATATCTCTCTTGGGTTTGGCTTTCTCAGACTTAGAATGGAGAATGATACTATCCAACTCACAGGCATGGGCTCGTATCATTCATCACCTAAATTTTTTTTTTTTTTGCGGTACGCGGGGCTCTCACTGTTGTGGCCCCTCCCGTTGCAGAGCACAGGCTCCGGGCGCACAGGCTCAGCAGCCATGGCTCACAGGCCTAGCCGCTCCACGGTATGTGGGATCTTTCCGGACCGGAGCACGAACCCGTGTCCCCTGCATCGGCAGGCGGACTCTCAAACACTGTGCCACCAGGGAAGCCCCATCACCTAAATTTCTAAATTGGGACATCTGTGAGAGTGAAAGGGGGCTCCATTAATAATGCTACAAGTATAAATGGGGACAGTCCTGGGCCGGGGGACCCAGGATGTACACTTGACATACTACCAAGCCTGTTGGGTGTTTGGAATGAGCTAGGGAGCTGGGCATGGAGTAGGGGCTCAGTCAGTGGTAGTTTTCTTCCCAGTGCATCTCTGCTGGCTGTACTTCTGTAGCACGACTCTAGAGCAGTGGTTCTAGGGAAGCCTATGAAACGTGAGCCACATTTTTATGAGAAATGGACTTAGCACTAGAAAATCGGTTCTATTGTGAAGGCAACACGAGCTGTCGATAACGAGAGGTTGCTTGGCTGGCTGTTTCTGCTCCTTTGGGGACCTGTGTAAAATGTCACCTCCCCTGAATATTCCCTCACCACCACCCTCACCTTCTGTCTATTCTTCTCATTCAGAGCACCTGTTTTTCCCAGAGGTTCTCAACCTTGGCTGCCCTTTGGAATCACACAGAAGCTAAAAATAAACACAGATGCTGATGTACCTCATCTCAGGAGCAGCCTGAGCATCAAGGTTTTTCAAACGCTCCGGGTGATTGTAGTGAGGAGTAGGTGGGAATCCTGCTCCAGTGCAAGTGGTTCTGATCCCCCTACACTCCTCAGTCACCCCTCCCTTTTTTATTGTGGTAAAATATACATAACATAACATTTACCATGTTAACCATTATTAAGCGTACAGTTCAGTGGCATCATATACATTCACATTGTCGTGCAACAATCACCACCATCCATCTCCAGAACTTTCTCACCTTCTCAAACTGAAACTCTGTACCCATTAAACACTAACTCCTCCTTTCCCACTTCTCTCAGCCCCTGATAGCCTCTATTCCACTCTGCATCTATGATTTTTTTTTTTTTTTTTTTTTTTTTTTTTTTGTGGTACGCGGGCCTCTCACTGTTGTGGCATCTCCCGTTGCAGAGCACAGGCTCCGGACGCGCAGGCTCAGCAGCCATGGCTCACAGGCCCAGCCGCTCCGTGGCATGGGGGATCTTCCCGGACCGGGGCACGAACCCGTGTCCCCTGCATCGGCAGGCGGACTCTCAACCACTGAGCCACCAGGGAAGCCCTGCCTCTATGAATTTGACTATTCTAGGTACCTTAAATAAGTAGAATCATGTAGTCTTTGTCCTTTTGTGTCTGGCTTAGCATGTTGTCTTTGAGGTTTATCCGTGTCGTGGCATGTGTCAGAATTTCCTTCCTTTTTACAACCAAATAATATTCCATTGTATGTATATAGCACACTTTGTGTATCCATTCATCTGTCGATGGACACTTGGGTTGTCTCCACCTTTTGGCTCTTGTGAATAATGCAAGTATTCGTTCATGTCCCTGCTTTGAATTCTTTTGGGTAAATAGAAGTGGAAGTGCTGATTCTTTGTCCTTCTTTTTTTAATTACCATCTCTCTTCTCCCACAACAGATGTAGTTTTGTTTAACAAAAATCATTTACTCCCAACCTGGATCATCCGAAATCTACATAAAGACTGGGCTGAAGAAAACCTGCAGAAAAGAAAGGACTAATATTTAAGTTAATGGCCTCTGAGCAGAGCAAAAATCGATCACAGTTTCACAACATCCCTGAGCCTGGAGTGTGGAGTGTTCGGTGCCTATAGTGAAGGCTTTGGCTGATAAAGCACAGGTGCTGCAATGTCAAAAAGCTTGGGCTCATTTTCAGCTGATTCTGACATGAGATCATGGTTTCCTGTCCGAGCTCATAGCTGGGAGGTCTCCAAGATATTGTTCCCCTGGAGCCCAGCCCTCCTGAGACTGGGAGCTTGTGACAGGACTGGAAGGAAGTGGCTCGGACTTTGCCTTCTCCACGACATAAGTAATAAACTGTGGACGTTGCAGGGGGCCTCCTGGGACCCTCTCTACCTCTTGATGATTCTTGGATCTCCAGACTCAGGAGGGGCCTTCCTTCTCCCTTTATAGGAGCAGTACCTCTCATCAGGGGCCTAGAGGCTGTGGGAGTGACACGCATTGCCTTCTTGGAGTTCACTGCTGATATTTGCTCCCAAGAGGGATGTAATGTCCCGAGCGCAGAGACTGAGTTTATTACTGCATTAGGCAGTGATGATCTTCAAGTATGGTAAAAATTAGTCAACCTTGACATTGGAAGCCATGATTAAACCGATTCCAAACTTTCTATGACAGCACCAGTCATCCTTGAAACACAAGAGGAAAGCACCAGGAAGTGAAACAAGACCCAGGGGAGAACTGTTTCTAAACCGGGTTATTCATTTCAGGAACTCCCAGCCCGTATCGAGTAAATGGTCATGTCCTTCTTACAAGGAGGGTTTCCTGAGAACCAACCACAGAACGGGCTCTGTCCTGAGAGGCAGGATAGCTCCAGCATTCAGAGCATAGGTTTGGATTGACATGCCTTGAGTTGTTAGCAGACATCTCCTCCCTCAGAGCCTTGCAAGGGATGGCAGTTGGCTGAGAAGAAGAGTCCACTCAATATTAGCTGCAATAATGTCTCTACTACTGGCTGCACAAACGTGAGCTCTGGTCCCCACAACAGCCTGTGAAGTCCTGGAACCGTCCCATTTTACAGATGAGCAAGCAGGGGCTCAGGGAAGTGAAGTAACTTGCTGAATCTGTTCCCTACCGCCACCATAACAAACTGTCACACACTTAGTGGTGCAAACACAACGTGCATATATTCTCCGACATTTCTACAGGCCAGAAGTCTGAAAAGCATTTCACTTGATGCAAATCAAGGCCAATGATGGCCAGGCCACCATCCCACTGGAGGCTCTAAAGAATAATCCATTTATTTGCCCTTTCTTGCGCCTGGAGGCTGTCCTCATTCCTTGGCTCACGCCTCCCCCATCACATCATCTTTTCTGCCTCTGCTTCCCTCGTCTCCTTCTTCCTCTCCTGTAGTCTAGATTCCTTCTGTCTCCCTCTTACAAGGACCCTTGTGATTACATTTAGGCCCATCTGATAATCTAGGGTAATCTCCCCATCCCAAGATCTTGTACTTAACCACAACTCCAAAGTCCCCTTTGCCATGTAAGTTACCATTCACAGGTTCCAGGGATTAGGACATGGACATCTTGGGTACCATTATTCAGCTACCACAGTGCCCAGAGCCACATAGTCAGTGAGTGACAGAGCTGGGACTCACACACTGGTGTGTCTGATTGCAAAACCCAAAATCTTTCTCTCAAAAAATCTTTTGGGCTTCCCTGGTGGCGCAGTGGTTGAGAGTCCGCCTGCCGATGCAGGGGACACGGGTTCGTGCCCCGGTCTGGGAAGATCCCACATGCCGCAGAGCGGCTGGGCCCGTGAGCCATGGCTGCTGAGCCTGCGCGTCCGGAGCCTGTGCTCCGCAAGGGGAGAGGCCACAACAGTGAGAGGCCCGCCTACCGCAAAAAAAAAAAAAAAAAAAATCTTTTAATTACATAAGACATCAAAACATTTTTCTTTTAAAACTCAAAACGTTACAGCTAAAGCTAGTGCCTCTTTTGACAACCCTTCCCCCAATGCAATCTTGCCTCCTTCCCATCTCCAGAGATGTATTTGCTCCACTGGTTACCAGTTTAAGAGGCTGCCCACCAGAACATCTCTCATTCGTTTGCACACATAGCTATCTACCCACAATAAACAAATGGCATTTTTATGTGTGTGTATATTATATGGTATCCTGCCATTCTGCTCTTTCTACAACTTAGTCTTCCATCTCATAATATATCTTGGGGTTCCATATGGTGCTACGGATGCTATGGATGGCCCTCATCCTTTTTAACAGCTGCGTAGTATTCCATTTAACAGACATACCATTATTTTTATATCCCTATTTCCATTTTTCCCAATTTTCCACTGTACAAACATTCTTGTTTATGCCTCCTGGACCACATGTGGGGATACTTCTCTAGGGTGGATACGGAGAATTGGAATTGGTGGGTGTTGGATTTTAAACTTTATTAGTGCTTCAAAATTGCCCTCCAATAAAACTCAGGCTTTCCCTGTTACATTAGATTCGTGTGCAAGTGAAAAAACATCCTAGGAAAACATTCTCCTGCCCAGACTTAAGTATCCATCATGGTGTCTCACCTGGTAAGCTTCTGAAGGAGCCTCCTTCACCTACTGGTATAGTTCCCACCTTGCCATTCCAAAACAGATTGGTCCAGGGAAACTTAGTGGGCAGGAATGAATGCTTGGGGGTGTTTTCTTCAATTAACCATCTTCTTGTCTTCAAATTGTGCCTCATTAGAATAGGAGCCAGGAGACTGGGATTCTAGAATCCCCTCTGTCAGGGTTTCTTTGTGTCTCATACAGATAAAACATTTTTCTATATTTAGCTTTTTTTCAATACGTTATAAAAATCCAACAGAATTATTTTTCACATTTGACTGGGTGTCCTGCATTTCTATTTGCTCCATCTGCCAACTCTAAATTCAGTTGGCTTTCTTATTTGGAAGGCAAATAAGTCTAGAGGTTTCAAACACAACTGCATTCAGATAACAGCCCTATTAGTTTACTAGGGCTGCTGTAACAAATAACACAGAATGGGTGACTTAAACACTAGAAATCTATTTTCTCACAATTCTGGAGACTAGAAGTTTGAGATCAAGGTGTTGGCAGGGCTGGTTTCTTCTGAGACCTCTCTCCTTAGCTTGTAGACCTTCTCCCTGTGTCCTCACATGGTCTTCCCTCTATACCTGTCACTGTCTTAATATCCTCTTCTTATAAGGACACCAGTTTTATTGGACTAGGGCCAACTCATACTCATTTTAACTTAATTTCCTCTTGAAAGACCCTGTCTCCAAATAAGTCACATTCTGAGGGTTAGGACTTCAGCATATGAATTCAGCCCTAACACCAGCTCTGGCACTTATCTGCTGAATTCATTCATTCTACAGCCGTTGATACTGAATAAAACCTACACAGCATCAGACAGTGGCCAGGCAGTGGGGAGAAACAAGTGAATGAGACAGACACATCCCCACTATTATGGACCTTACATTTTTGATGAAGACAGACAATCACCAAATATTACATAAACAGGAAAACAAGATATAAAAATAAGTGCTATGCTGAGAATTGAAGTGTACAGATGAAATAGAGAATGCCTGGAGGCTACTTTAGCTAAGTTGGTCAGAGGAGGCCTTAGGAGGTGACATGTAAGCTGAGTCCTGAACATTCCAAGATCAGGGAATAGAGCATTTCCGGCAGAGGGAATAGCTGCACAAAGGCCCTGAGATGGGAATGAGCTTAAGGTGTTGAAACAGCAGCATTTCCTGCTCTGAAATCCTATGAGACTGTAAAAACACTTTTTATTATGGAATTTTTCAAACACATACAGAGTAAACTGAATAATACAATGAACCCACATATGCCCATCATCCACCTTCAACAAGGATCAACATTCTGTCATTCTTTTTGCACCTTTGCTTCCCCAGTCCCCCAAATCCCTACTCAATCATTGCTTTTATAGTTTTTTTAAGGTAAAATTTACATACATTGAAATACATGACTATTAACTGTAGGATTTTGACAGAATGACACAATCGTGTAACTCACATCTCCATGCAACGTAGAATCTTGCCATTCACCCGAGAAAGTTCCCTCATAGACATTCCCAATCAATCCCTCTCCCTCCAGAGATGGGGGAGAGGAATATTCTGAATTTTCCCAACATGCATTAGATTTGCCTCTTCTTGAAGCTCATATAAATGGAATCATGCAGCATGTGCTCTTTTGTCTCTGATTTTTTTCTTCTCAACACATCTGTAAGATTCATCCATGTGGTTGTTCATATTAGTATTTGTTCCTTTTAATTGCTGAGTCTTATTCCTTTATGCAAATATGCTGCAGTTGATTTATTCATTCCCCTAGTGATAGACAGTTGGATTGCTTCCAGTTTGGGACTATTATGAATAAAGCTGCTATAAACTGTCATGTCCAAATCATTTCATGGATATATGTGTTCATTTCTCTTGGGTAAATGCTGGTTTATATGACTGATGTACGTTTAACTTTATGAGATACTGTTAAATTTTTTTCTGCAGTGGTTGTACTTTTTACCCTCCCACCAGGAATGGGTCTTGGTAACTCCTTGTCCTCACCAACACTTGGTATTCTCACTCTTTTAAAATTTCAGCCATTCTAGTAAGTATGTGGTAGTATCTCAATGTGATTTTATTTCACACTTTCTTAATAAACAATGATGCTGATTATGTTTGTACGCTTATTGGCCATTGAGATATCTTCTTTTTTGAAGTGTATTTTGCCTATGTTTTAAACTTGGCTATTGTGTCTCATTATTAGCAAGTTTTAGGAGTTCTTTATGTATTTTGGACTGAAGTTCCATGTCAGGTATATGTTTTGCAAATATTTCCCCCTGTCTGTATCTTGCCTTTTCATTTTAGAAATATGTACACTTAAAAAATTATTTTGAAGACACTTTATTTTTATAGCTGTTTTAGATCCATAACAAAATTGAGCAGAAGGTACAGAGATTTCCCATATATCCTCTGCCTCATCGTATGCACATCCTCTACCATTATCAACATCTTGCGCCAAAGGGTACCTTTGTTTCAAGGATGAACCTACATTGACACATCATTACCACCCAACCTCCATAGTTTACATTAGGGTCCCCTCTCAGTATTGTACATTCTATGGATTTGGACAAATGTATAATGACATCTTTGTTCTTTTTAATGACGTCTTCTGAGGAGTAGAAATTAATTCTGATGAAGTCTAATTTATCAATTTTTTCTTATATGTTTGTTGCTATCTATATCCCATCTAAGAATCCTTCACAGTATATCCGCTTCTGCTTCAGACACAGGCTGTTACCTGGTGAAGTAAACCATTTCATTCTAGATAGTTCTGTACCCTCTGTGTGTCTGAACAATGTAAGCCAAGACTCATCCCACCTCTCCCAGAATTTATCTGAATTGTCAGTACTGGACAAATTTCCCATAATAGGGAGTAAATAGGAAAAAAATCCTTGTTCACCTGGAAGATTCAGTGTTTAGGAGACTCCAATCTGAGGAGTCAAGAATAAATATCCATCTAAGGAAGAAGCAGGAAAAAATATATATATTTTGGAAAATCAATATAGATTTTCATGTAGTTGAAAAGGGAACATTCTGAGATCGAAAATGGCTGTTGTGAGACATTAAATAGGAAGAGTCAAATTTCTAAAAATCCAGCAGAAGTCATAAACAGCTCATTTGCTGCATTAGAAAACATAGCCAATACATAGAGGACTTGTGATGAATATGATGATCCCAACAAACAAATAACATGGAGCAAAAAGTCATTCTGTCACCAAAAGAAACTCTGTTAGTATTTTGATATATTTATATTCATTGATGTAAATACAAACATATCCCCTAGTTTCTTCATTGGCCTGTGTGTACAAAGGAAGCCACATTAACTCAAATATTGCTGTCTTTTGCCACCATCTGCCAGTCTTCCCCCTGCAAGGCTTTGCTGAGTTATCTCCGGGGTCCCCCACGGAGAGTCTCACGCAGGCTCTCCCTAGTGCCCTCACGTGGTGCTTTTCCATGCCCACTGCGCTGTGCCCTGTCTAGGGGCCATCTCAAAGACAGTGCCCACTCCAGGCATTCATGTAATTTATCAAACGCTGACTCAGCAGTAGCTTAATGTAAACAACTGTGGCAGTGCCCTCTTTACCCTGTGTTGTAATGCCCTGGGATATAAAGAATACCCTGGCCCTAAAATGTGTAGAGCCGGCCTTCTATATTCCTGGGTTCCGCATCCAAGGATTCAACCAATGGATTTTCCAGAAGCAGTTGGTCGAATTTGCCAATGCAGAACCCGTGAATACAGAGGGCCGACTGTACAACACCATTTAATATAAGGGACTTGAGCATCCAAGGATTTGGGTATCCACGGGGCTTGGGGGAAGCAGTCTTGGAACCAATCCCCCTTGGATACCGAGAGATGACTGTACTTGCTGTTCCCTATACCTGGCAAACTCCTAACCCAATGAGACCCGGTTCATATGTCACATTTATGGGAAATCTTCTCTTCATCTCTCATTCACACAATTAGGAGAAAAATCAAGTTGCCCAGACTGTAGAGACAAACACATCCGGCCTTAGTCTTCTCTCCCGTTCAGCAGCTTGTGACCGGGACCATCTCCCTTGTCTGGAAACAGAGCCCACTGGGGGACGTTCCTCAGAGGCAGGTTGGCAGGTTAATGAGATGCTGTGGGAAGAGGGTAGCAGCACCCTGGGCCAGAGTAAGCAGCTATCAGAGAGTATTGAAAAGGACGTTCGAGCAGTTTAAGGACCTTAAACTGATGACATATGGACCAGATGCAGTGTTGGGACCACACAGTGTTTACTTTAAAAATGGAATTAGTTAACATCCTAAAACATGGGAGGTTTAAACCTTCAAGCAATGTGCCCCCCCAGGCAACACCACTAGCACCACCAAAAGTGGATTCTGGCTCCTCCTGAGAACTCCTTTTAAAGCGATGGCACCCTGAGCCTGTACCCTTTTAAGACCCTGATCATTACAGTCCCCTTTCAATGGGGTCTGGGTACCATGCTCCACCTACATAGTAGGTAGCTTCCTTTATTCCTGACACTTGGGGGCCCCTGACCCACTAGGTGCCCAGTCCCAAGATACAGCTCTGCACAGACACTGTTCCCGCCCTGGGGAGGTTCATTCGATGGACCTTTAGTCTCCTGTCTTCTGCCCTCCCACTGCACCCTGTATTCCTCACCCTATCTGCATCCCCTCTTCCAGGCCCTGAGCACCTCCAAGACAGAGATGATAAGCCTCTGTTTGTGAACTGACTGAAGTCTTCAAATTTTAAAAAATTCATCTCTTCCCCAGTGATCAGTCTCAGGAAAGACCAAAACACACAAGAATTGCATGAGCATGAAAATGATTCTTAAGAACACATGATAAAACAGGGTCAAGGTCGAAAAAGATGATGCCGTTCCCCCAGTGCCATCTTCTACCCAGGCCACCCCACACTCCTGGTTGGCCAGGCTCTTCATTTACAGTGGCCATGGCTCCTGATCTAAATATTCACTACTTCCTCTAACCAGTGTAATTATTACTCATGGAGACAATAGGACATTATATTTGGATTAGAACAGCCCTGGTAATTCCAGAGGTGCAGATCTTGTTACTATTTTTTTTTTCAGGGCAATAAACAGCACCCATCAGAGATTAGCACAGGTTTAAAAGCCTGGCAAAATCCATTGTTTGTGTGAAACAATAAAACTCATTTACAGCACATGCTACCTGGTGATATGGGGAAAAATGGTTATCTTAGCAATTCTCATAATAATAACTTAGAAACAGCCTGAAACCTGGTCAGTAGGAGAATTGATAATGCAACTGTAATGTTTATGCAGTGGCTTACTACCATCCATGACAATGAATTAACTAAAGCTACCAAAAACCATGCTCAATGTGAAAAGCAAACAGCATCAAGATGTAAATACTATGGTGTCATTTATATAAAGTTTAAAAACAGCAAAACTCAAAGCTGTATAGTTTTAGGGACCTAGCTGTCTACGGTACACAAGCCTGGGGATGATACATAGCCTGGCCACCTTGAGAAGGTGGGAATTTGTCCAATCAGGGCGGGGTACACAGGGAGAGCCAATCATGTCTGAAGTGGTTTATTTCTCTAAAAGAATACTTGAAGCAAATTAAAGCAAAACTTTGGATTTGACAGTGCTAGATGGTGGCTAATAAATGTCTATTACATTATTGCCTACACCATAATGCATGCTTAAATTCTTCAAAATAAATAAAAAGAAACTTTAATTCATCACCTGCTATGTATCAGATTATGTTATATGTATCACTCACCTTTAATTAAAATAACTTGTGTGGAAGTTATTTCTATCTGTATTTTACAGATGAAGAAACAGGGTTTTTTTGTGTGTGTGTGGTACGTGGGCCTCTAGCTGTTGTGGCCTCTCCCGTTGCGGAACACAGGCTCTGGACATGCAGGCTCAGCGGCCATGGCTCACGGGCCTAGTCGCTCCGTGGCATGTGGGATCCTCCCGGACCGGGACACGAACCTGTGTCCCCTGCAGCGGCAGGCAGACTCTCAACCACTGCGCCACCAGGGAAGCCCGAAACTGAGGTTTTGAGTCATTCTGTGACTTGCCAAGGCCAACACGGCTGGTAGCTGGGTTTCCAGACTGCGTTTAATTCCAAAATGCACATTCTTTCCACTACAGCCACAAACCTTCAAGATGGACTGCTTTCTTGAGCATGTTTCCCATGGTAAACTCTCCTCCTCTTCCTTCTTCTTCATCACCCACCCCCATAACCCCCTGCCCCATAACCCCCTGCCTCCCAGAAACAGGTACTGCCTTTCCTTCAATATCCCTATCATTTGCCTGGCAGGGCCGGCCCCAGTTCAGCCCCACAGTGACCAGGATGTGCCTCTGGCTTAAGAGCAAAGAGTCTCAATACGTCTGGGCTGTTTCCAGATCCTCTGGGGCAGGCTGTCAGGATTCCCTGTCTCTTGGGCACTGGGATGCTTTGTCTGAAACCCATGGGTTATTGGTAAGGTCATTGACCTTACTCAACCCTGGTCATGGATTCTCTCTCTTTTTTCTCAAATCCTCTTGGGAACAGGGCAACAAATTCCTCTGTCCTTGTCCCATCTGTCGCAGTCCTAGTTTAGATCGCATCCTCCCTCACCAGGCTATGTCCTTATCCATCTTGTCTCTGGTCTTACCGTCTCCAGTCCAATACCCATGGTGACTAGAATGATCATTCAGTCACTCAACAAACTTTTACTGAGGACACATTGTGTGTCTTGAGTTTCACAGGTTGGGAAGATATACAGTCAGTCCCTGCGAATAACTTAAAGCATAATAGATCTAAAATGTATCTTGGAAGGTCATGATACTTTCTTGCTTAAAAATGCTCAGTGATTTCCCGGGCCCACTGACCAGACACTGTTGGAGGTTCCTGGGAATAGATATTTGGTAAGCTCCCTAGATGACTCAAACACTACAGTTTGAGAATGTTGGCCTAGGAATAAAGTCCAAGGCTCTTGGATTGGATTTGACAAAAAAAAAAAAAAAGCAGAGCCCACTTAGGGGCTTTTCCAGGAAGACAGCTGTGACGTCACCATGACTATCATTTACATTCCACACCATCTGATTTGCATCACGCTGAGGTGGCTGCTGTGGCAATGATGACCTGTGACCCCCAGCCTGCTGGGTCACTCCAGCACCACGTGCTGTGCACTAATGAAATGGAATTCTTTTAAGATAAAATGTCACAAAAATCATTCTAGGTCAATACTCTGATTGGCTGATTCCAGTGTCAAGATGTCTGAATGAATGACCTACCTGAGATCCCTCTGAATGGGCTCTGCTCGCTCACACCTCTGAGTCCCCCGCAGATGCTTATCCTTCTGCCTAAAATGCTTATCCTCTTCCTTTGTTTTCCTGGGAGCCTTCTATTCTTTATCAAAGTTGTCTCCTCTGAGCAGCATTCCTTGCTCTCCCCTCCCTTCTTTTTACCCCCATAACATATTAGGACTTTCTTTTTTGTCATCTGAATTACAGGCTGCAGTAAGAAAGACACTGCGTTCATCTTTATCCTGGAATTTCACTGGTTCCAGCCCCATCTGCTCATTCAAGCATTTGAATCCCTGCAGGGGATCATGGAATATTTGGGCATATTCTATTCTACTAGACTCTTGGTCAAACTCTTCTTTACAGTTTCAAAGCTCCCCTGAACAATATTCATACAACTTGTCCCTCCTTATTTGAGAAAAAGATGGCCGCAAACACTTGTAAGACTATTGATAATTATTCTCAAGAAAGCCACAGTGAGATACATGTACACATTTTCCAGAAAAATAAATGCACATGTGTGCAATAAGCATAATGTCTGATGCTTGCAAAGTCCTCATGAGAATTGTTTGCTTAAAAACATGCAGTTAACCCAAATGTCCCTCCATTAATAAATGGATAAGCAAAAGCGGGTCTATCCCTACCATGGAATATTATTCAGCCATAAAAAGGAATGAAGTACTGACTCATGCTGCAACCTGGATGGACCTTGAATACATGATGCTGTGAAAGAAGCCAGTCACAAAAGGCCATATATTGTATGATTCCTCCATAAAGACAGAAAGCAGATTCATGGTTGCTAGGGTCTGGTGGGGAGGGGGAATGGGGAGTGACCATCTAATAGGTACAGGATTTCTGCTTGGGGTGATGAAAATGTTCTCAAATTAGGTAGTGATGCTGTTTGCACAACCCTGTGAATATATGAAATACCACTAAATTGTATATTGTACAAGGGTGAATTTTATGGTATGTGAATTATATCTCAGTTTAAAAAATCATTCAGCTCCTAAATTGCTACTAAAGTATAGAGAGACAGCTGCTGATTAAGTGTGCCTGAAATGTAGGAATGGCCCCCAAATTAGATGTCTTTGCTGCCAGCCATGCCTGTCCCAGGAAAGGGTACAAGAAGGTACGGAACACCTCCCTGTTTTGAAGAAGACTCTTGGTTGTGGGAAAAAAGACCAGGTTCAGACTCCGCCCCCTACCCCCCCACCCCCCACCCCGGGCCAAAGTGTAAGGGGCTCAGATAAGTTCAGCAATATGAAAAAGAAGAAATCTCAAAAGCAGAGGAATAGAATTAGAGTGACCACATGTCCCATTGGCCCGGGACAGACTCATTTTACACCTGCTTTCCCAGCATAACTACTAAGATTGTCCCCTGCTGTTCTCTAAATTATAGGTTTGGATGATACAATATTTGGTCACCCCACCTAAACCTGTGGGGGAAACAGTTGTGTGTTAGGTAATGTCTCATTGAGTATAAAATAAAGGGCAATGGAGTCATTCGCTGACTATCTCTGAGTCTCTGTTTTGAAACTTCTGTTGTCAGTGCTTATATCATAAGAACCAAAAGTAGGCAAAGCCTAGAAAGGGAGCCTCCTTCATCTTAGCAAGCACCTGATACAAGTCTCCAAGGAGTGGGAGTGGGAGAGTAGTCTTACCTGCACAGCAAACTAATGCTGCTCCTATATTCCGTCGACTACTGCCCCTATGAGAAAGGCTGCTTCGCTGGTGTCCCTCGATGTGCACCAACTTCTGGCCTGTCGGGATGACAATTCCCATTACCTCCTCCAGCCACTCATGCTCTCAGCCCTCATGGTGCCATAAGGGTGCAGCAGCCCTCTGTTCAGAGGCTTCCTGGAGACATCCATGCTGTGGTGTTTAGAAAGATGATTCTCTGTATTCCTACACTATTCCCTGGATTGGGACCAGTGCAGCTACCGGCTGCCTCTCACTAGCCAGAACAATGAAGACTGTCTGTTCTTCAAGCCCCGTAGTAAAATCTGCTTTCTCCCCAAGGCTTCCTCCTCCCTTACAAGAATCTTCTCTTGGGGGACTTCCCTGGTGGCGCAGTGGTTGGGAGTCTGCCTGCTGATACAAGGGACGTGGGTTCGTGCCCCGGGCTGGGAGGACCCCACATGCCACGGAGCGGCTGGGCCCGTGAGCCATGGCCGCTGAGCCTGTGCGTCTGGAGGCTGTGCCCCGTGATGTGGGAGGCCACAGCGGTGAGAGGCCCACGTACCACAAAAAAAAAAAAGAAAAGGAATCTTCTCTTGGGACCCAACATCCCTCCCTGAAATCTGGCTTCCACAGCTCCCTGGGATACCACCTTCGTCAGCAACATCCATGTGGGTCTGAACCCATTGTGGCGTGGGTCAGGTTTCATTCCCAGAAGAGGAGAAAAGATACAAACAGATGCTTAATGGAGAGAGTCATTGCTGAACTCCTGACCAGATGTGCTTGCCTCTTGACTCTGGCTGAGGAGCCCTGGAATATATTTTCATTTTGTTTTATGTGTTGATGCACCTGTCCACTCTGCTCAACCATGAGCCCCTTGACCATATATTCCCTGTACCCACAACCTAGTAGAGTGCCTGGCATAAAAAGATGCTAAGGAATGTTTGTTGAATGAATGCACTTGTTGAAACTGGCCTAATAATCTCAGCCTCCTCCACCAAAAACGCACAGCTCTGGATTTAACTAATCAACAGCTTCAACTTCAGTGGAAGTTCTGTTAACTGTTGAGAGAGAAGGGTTGAGTTTTATGATTGATTTTAATTCACAGAAGTTAGTAAATCTCTTCTATAATCTTTGGTTGAAAAGGAGGAGAACCCAAAATGTGGTATGCCTGGTCTAAAGAAGTGAGCTCTAAATCCTACTCATGGGTTGAATGAGTGGGATTCATAAGAGATGGAGTTTTAACCACATTTATCACTGAACACCAAAATTCAAAAACCATGACTGATGAGTGATATATTCCATTTCTCCTGCTTGACCTGGAAATGCCTAAAGAGAATATTAAAGGTTAAGAAAGGATGAACTGCTGACCACTGAGAGCCAACTGGTAAAAATAGGCCATTCACCTTTTCCCTCTTCTGGGAGAAACAACTATCTATTTAGTTTTGCTTTATTTTGATTTGTTGGGTGGGGAGCTGGCTAATGCCCATATAGAGAGGAGTGAGATCCATATTGTAGTTGATGCCTATTGTTTCAATCATCAAACATGATTTATAAAAGTTATAAAAATAGTCTATCATATATACCCACTTCTACTCTTTCCATTGTTTCTTCTTCCTTCCTGATGTTCTGATTCCTCCTTTTATCAGCTCCTTTCAGTTTAAAGAATTTCCTTTAGCTAATCTTTAAGCTAATAATTTTTTTTTAGTTTTACTTCACGTCAGAATGTTATTTTCCTTCATTCTTGAAGGATAGTTTTACAAGATATAGAGTTTGCAGTTGACAGTTCTTTTCTTTCAGCACTTGAAAAATATTGCGCCACTTCTTTCTGGCGTCCAGATGAGTAATCTGCTTCATTCAATTTGATGTGTTCCTATAAAGGTGTTGTTTTTCTCTGATTGCTTTCAAGAGCCTTCTTTTCTTTCCATGTTTTCTTTCTTTCTTTCTTCTTTCTTTCATTTTCAAAAGTTTAATTATTACATATCATAGTGTGGATTTACTTGGATTTATCTTTTGGGGGATTTTCTTGGCTTCTTGGATCTGTAGATTTGTGTCTTTCCCCCAATTTGGGAATTTTTCAGCTATTATTTCTCTGAATATTTTTTCAACCCCATTTTCTCTGTTTTGGGATTCTATTGATGCTAATGTTGGGTTATTTGTTATTGTCCCATAAGTTCCTAAGTCTCTGATTATTTTTTTAATCTATTTCCTCTTTGTTCTTTAGATTGGGTGAATTTTATTTTTCTTTCCTCACATTCATTTACTGATTCTATTCTTTGTTATCTCCACTCTTCTACTGAGCTCACCCAGCAAGTTTTTATTTCTGTGATTGTATTTTTCTGTTCCTTAATTTCCATTTGGTTCTTTTTCATAACTTCTATTTTTTTGCTGAAATTTTCTGGGGTTTTTTTTCATGTGTTTCAAGAGAGTTTGTGACTGGTTGTTAAAATATTTTTATGACAGCTAGCTACTTTAAAATCCTTGACAGAGAATGCCAACATCTGACTCATGTCAGTTATGGGTTTCTGTTGATTGTCTTTTCTCATTCAATTTGTGATTTTTGTGGTTCTTTGTATAACAGGTGGGGTTTTTAAAAATTGAATTCTGCACACTTTTGTCTATTTTCCTTGTAGACTCTGGATCCTACATAATTCTTTTATTTTAGCAGGAAGTCACTGTGTTTAGGTTCAGCACATGTGTTTATCCTACTTTTGTGTGCTGTGGTTCCAACGGCAGTTTAATTTTCAGAGCATTTGTAGTATTATTTTAGTCTTCTTAATTTATCTGGTACCACTGGGGCTTACGCTAGTCCCTGCTGGGGCTGTCTGAGGGAACAGAAAGGATATCCCAAGACCTGGCCAGTAGCATGCCTCATGATGGGGAAAATGCGATGGGATTCCCCCTACTACTGTCTCTTGGCTGCCCAGTGCCTCTTGGCAAAGGAGGAGATTCCTGTACTTATAAGGACAAAGATGCTTCCTGGGCCAGGCTGCCTTCTGTAGCTGGGTCTCTCTTGCCAGCTCCTCCCACCTTCCTCTGGATCTCTCAGTGGAAAAGGGTGTCCCAGGTCTGGCAGGGAAGGAGAGTTCTCCTTTATCCTCTTGCGTCTGGCAAGGGTCCCAATCAGTCTCTGTACTGGTGGTGTCAGGCTCACTTTATGTTGTTAGAGGGACTCCCCTTTTGATCCAGGATGGAATGAACCTAGCCTGGCTGCCTTCTGTTGCTATGTTGGAGGTTGGGAAGTGCCAGGTCCAGGTGACCTTCCTCTGTTGGGTGGTGGAGACACAAGATGCCCTGCCCCTGTGCTTTTCCTCCATTTCTGGGATCCCAAACCAGCTCATCTTCTTTTTTACCACCTTTCAGGGTTCTCCTTTGGTGGCTGTAATAGTAGGCTAGTCAGGGTTCTTGAGAGAAACAGAACAGGATGGATGGATGGATAGATAGATAGATAGACAGATAGATAGACAGACATCCTATATAAAGATATCCTCTCTCTATATATATAGATAGATAGATAGATATATTTATTTTTGTAGAGAAAGAGAGATGTATATATGTGGATAGATAGATAGGTACAGAGATAGAGATAAAAGTATAGATATCTCTATCTCTGTGTGTATGGAGAGAGAGAAAGAGATCTTAAGAAATTGACTCACATGATTGTGGAGGCTTGAAAAGTCCAAAATCTACAGGCTGGCAGGCTGGAGACTCAGGGAAAAATTGCCATTCAAATCCAAAGGCTGTCTGCTAGAAGTATTCCTTCTTGCTCAGGGGAAGTCCGTCTTTGTTCTATTAAGGCCTTCAACTGATTGTATGAGGCCTATACATAGTGGAAGACAATCTGTTTTGCTGAAAGTCCACCAATTTGTATGCAACTTCAAAAAACATTCAAAAAACAACTTCATTGAAACATCTAGAATAATGGTTGACCAAATATTTGGACACCAAAACCCAGCCAAGGTGATGCGTAAAATCAACCATCACAGTTGCCTTTTGGGCCATTTTCAAGGTTTATAGTTATAGTTAGCAGGAAAGAGCAGGGGAAAATATGTCTATACTTTCTCGGCTGGACTGGAAGTTAAGAAACACTGGAAAGGCAATTTGTAGGGAGGGGGAATGACGCTGACCCACAGAGGGAAACAGGGATGAGCACGAGTGAGGAAGTGAGTTCTTTCCTGGGAGCATCTGTGTCCCCAGCCCAGCTGCCCCTGCCTTTACTGAAACTTGGTCTTCCAATCACTACTTAGATGCTGGTAGCCTGTAAAGTGCCCCCCACTTTTTTGTTTAGTTAGTTTCACTTGGGTTTCAGTCACTTCCAATCAATTATGGAGCCTGGGAGGATCAATTAAAAAGAAGTTGCTGGCTGGCTCAAAGGTTCAGCTATCCCAGCAGCTGGTCATCTTCTCCTGATGTTAACCCTGTTTTGCTCCCTGCAGAAAATAGTGTTGAGGTGGAGAATGAGCCCTTTGCTGTGCTGGGGGTGGATTCCCCACAATCAGGCTGAATCAGGGACTTTCTCAAAGGAGGGAAGATCAATCTAGGAGAGCAGTCATTGGGGCCCTGTCTGCTGACTAAATTAGGGCTGTTCTAGGGTGCAGGATCAGGAGATGAGGATCCAAAATAGGCCAAGGTGTCACCATAAAGTGGCAATGCAGAGTGCAAATTTCTTGAGCATGGCAATTTATGGGTAGAACATCTGTCCAGACTATAAACCTGCAGGTTTATTGACAGATTCATATTACCCTCAGTGCCCCAATCCACAGCTTCAATTGTTGTGAGGCCGCACTGAATGCATCATAAGAATTTTTCAAATATCTTCAACTTTGAACCCAGGGCTATTGGATTTCCTTTGACGGAAAAGCCAATATCAATCGCTTTGCCCAGGAAAAACTGTGTATGAGAAAATATCCCCAAACCAGCTGAGTCCTTGTAACCAGACTTGCTTCTGATGAGGTGAAAAACCATTTGGAAATGGAGCCTTTCAGACTGTGCTTGACAATTGAACATTTACGTTTCAGCTGAAAACACTGAAGGGAAAAGGGGGTAAAAAAACCAGATGTCCTTCTCCAGAAGAAAAAAAAAAGGAGAGGGAGAGAGAAAAAGAAGAAACACACCATTCTAACCTCAACTTTATTTGCATATTATACATTTTCTATATTTCATTTTATAAAAACAGTCAAGCCCCAACCGCAAGATTTCATAGATAAGAGGAAAAAGCCGGACTTTGCTTAATTCAATATTTTAGAGAAATGCTCTTATAGGCAGTGAGCAAATGGCATCCCAGCCAGACCAAGACTGCTGACGACTCTGAAAAATGTGACCGTGATTCACACTGGGACACCACATCTCATAACACACTGCGTGTGCGAGAGGCTGTAATTACGAAATGTTTGTATTAAGCAACGTGGGTGCCGAAATACAGATGTTCCTCATTGACTGTAATTGGACCTGACGTGGCTTTGGCCTGCTTTATAACAGCTGCCGGAACATGCAGCCCGCTTCAGCCTGGTCCTCTGAAGGCCTCTGTTTCATATCACCTTTATAGGGGGTGGGGGCGGGCTGGGGTCGGGAGAGGACTGTACATTAGCGCTGGGCCCTCCTCTGTCCCAGAGCTTGGTGAAAATGCCTTTCAGCCTGCTTTGAGGGGCACTCTTCTCAGGGGCTGACTGTGCTATTTTATTCAGCAATTTCTCTTTTTATATAAAAGGGAAGGTCTTTTTGGATGTCCCCTCCTCCCCCACGAAGACTGAGTGAAGGTGCCATTTGTTTTCATGCTACTTCATAATGTGTCCAACATGTGCTGTCTCCTAAAACACATCAATGAAGAAAGCCCTTCTCTGAAACTTCGTGCTCTCTCTACCCACTGGCCTCCACTCCACTGCACACACTTGGAGTCCTCAGATGCAAAAGGCCATCCTCCTAGAAGTGTTAATAATTGACACACACATACTGCACACCTACTGTGTGTAAACTCTGCTGTGAATGGAAAACTAAGATAAACACATGCAGACCAGCTGTGGCTTAGTGTGTAGGAACCTATTTCCCATTATTTAGAAAGAAAGGGATGGGGGCATTGGTTGAACATCTCGTCTGCCCCAAGCAATGTTCAGAAGAAGGTCACAAAGGCCCACCTAGGCTCAAGGGGAGGAAACATCAACCCCACCACTCAGTGACGGGAGTGACATTGGCACATGGGAAGAAGAGCCTTCCAGGTGGAGGTAGTGAGGAGAGGGGTTCAAAGGGTGGGCTTTGGAATCACATTGCCTAGAGTCATCCAGCTTAACCACTGGGATACGTGACCTGGGCAATACTGACCTCAGTTTCCTTATCTGTAAAAGGAACTCTAATTGCATAAAGCTCACAAGGATTTGGGTGAAACAGGATATAAATGAGTTGCATATAAAGCCTTTACTGCAGTGTTTGCCATATAGAAAAATTACTAGTGTTCAATAAGGCCATCCTCAACCTTAAAACTATATTCCTAAAAATATTGTGAAACATCCTTAGAGGCATGGATCTATCTACCTACCTCTGTATATGTATGTATGTATATATGTATGTATGTATACATGTATGTTAGATACATGTATGTATCTAACTACCTATTTGTTGAGCTTCAAGGAAAGATCTAGTTATTCTGGTAAAAGAAGAAACCATAACCTATATATTGATTTAAAATTAATGGACCTTTAAATTAAAATGAGATTCTATTCAAGGTAACATGAAAACACATTTTTACAAAGCAAATGAACCAAGACTTTAGAGGCATACAAGAGAGATAAAAGGTTAGAGTGAAAGCAGGAATCATACAACCTAGGCTATATGGAAAGATGCAGTCAGACCTTCCTGGGTCTGGTGATTTTTTTTTCCAAGACCCGCCATCCATCCACTGAATTTCCCTGCATTCCTGCTTTCCCTACAGCTCTGCCCTTTGACCCCTCTCTTCCATTTATCTATTGTTGGGTAAAAAACCACCAAAACTTAATGATAAATCATACCAACAGTCATCTATTTTGCTCACAGTCTGAAATTTGGGCAGGGCTCAGTGGGGTCAGCTCTATTCTGCTCCTCCTGATGTCAGCTGGGGCAGCTCAAAGGCTGGAGTGATTTTGAGACTAGAGGCTGGGGTCATCTGAAGATTCACTGGCTCACTTACTCTCCCATCCTGTGGTTGGTGCTGGCCTGTCTGTGTGGCTGCCTAACTTCCTTGCATGTCGGTGACTAGATTCCTAGAGCAAGTATCACAGGAGGACAAGGAAGAAGAGCATAGCATTTTAATACCTTGCCTTGAAAGCCACAGTGTCTTGTCCACCATATTCCATTGGTTAAGATGGTCACATAGGTTCAAAGGGAGGAAACACAGAGCCCACCACTCAGTGGTAGTAGTGACAATGGCACATTGGAAGAAGAGCCTATGGGATGGGTTCTTTTGAAAATACAATTTATCATACACTTTTCTTTTAGACACACTTTTAAAAAACTTTCAATCCAAAAGCTTTAGACCTGAAGCTGCACATATTTCCAGGGCATTACTATTTTGTTTGCTTTTCAATAAGCACTTATTAGAAACCCTTGTCCTTGAGGAACTCACAGTCTAGTGGGAGAAGCAGATAAGTAAACAGATGACAAAACAGTAGGCAGCAAGTGCTTTATTGGGGGGAAGCAGAGGAAAATGATAAAGTTCTGCACACATCATTCTAGAAGTACCAACTGAGTAAATGCCCCAAGGTTACACATCTAGGAAATGGCAGAGCCAAGGTTCACAACCAGGTCTGTTTGATGTCAAAAGCTAAGGTCATTAACCCCAGAAAGTCAAGCAGGTTCCTCACCTCCATCAGCAGCTTCCAGGCTCTTTGAACACTAATGAAGTGACACAGCAAGACCACCTATGTGAAGACAGGTGAGCATCCATCCCTCTGTCTCCTACCCATTTCTACCTTCTACCCCTACTTATACATAAGGAAACCAAGCTCTAGAAGCAGTTGCCATCTGAAGATCCAAGGAAGCTTAGGCATGGAACTTTGGTTACCATGTTGCTTGTGGATAGGGAATGGTGTGTGGATTCTGTTGCTTTGCTGAAGACAAATGCTGAAAAATGACTTTGCTCATTAGGGAAAAAGCATGTTTGCTATTAAGACTCTGCCCAAACAAATGAAAAGAGACCAGACGTTGAAGCAATGAGTTGAATTATCATTGTTATTGATTCAGGGAAGGTGGGCAAATCCCTTTAACCAGTTATTACAGGCAGAAGGACTTTTGGACTTGATGATCTAGCTACTTGACTCAATCCTCCATTTTGTTTGAAATACACAGATGGTCTCTTTCTATACCCACAAGGATAAAGTTGTGGATTGAGGGAATTTTCAAGTAATTTCAGTAACAAAAAGTTTTATCCATTAGTGTATGTATTTGACAAATATTTACTAAATGTCCAATATATGCTAAGGACGGTCAGTGAGAGATGCTGAAGATGGAGCAGTAGAAAAGGCATAGACCCTTTCTTCAAATTTTCACGATTTATTGCAGATAATTATGAAAGAGGCTGGTTATCTGTTCACTAGACCTGTTTTATTTTTGTCCTGGGTGCACAGCTGGACTCTGTTTCCCATTCTGCCTTGCAACTGGGTGAGGCCACGTGACCAGGTTCTGCCAATGCAATGTGAATGAAAGAGATTTGTCCCACTTCAAATCTCACTCCATGAAATTTCCTACATGTTTCTCTATCCCACCTCTTTCACTGGCTGCTGATTGGGTGTCTACACCCAGGAAGGTCCTGGAAGCCATCAGTTGCAGAGGCAGGGCTTTTGTAAGTTGGGTCCTTGAATGGCTGATGACATGGAGCAAATCACCCTCCTAGCCCTGGCTGATGATTAGATTTTACAAGAGTGAGAAATAAATTTCTATTGTGTTAAGTCCTGAGATTGGGGATACATCTGTTGAAGCAGTTAGCACTACCTTAGTTAATACTCCAGACAGTTGCAATGCAGTTAGGAGAGTGTTGTAATGTGGGTCTATGCAAGATTTTGTAGAATAATGAGTGGAATTACCTCCTTTCAAGACCGAAAGACTTGAACAATTTTCCATCAAACTGAATGAGTTGTTGGGTGTTGGTGGAGGGGTTGTGTCAGAGAAGACTCCTCAAAAGAAAAGATGACATTTGAAGTGTCTCTTGAAGAGGGAATTGTATAGTTACAAGGAGGGAGTGAGGGCAGGACACCATAAGCAGAGGGAACAGCCTATGAACAGACTTTGGGTCTGAAAGTGCATGGCATGTTCAGGAAAAGCCAAGCTTTCCTGAAGGACTAGAATTAAATCTGCCCAGTTGAGACAGGAGGGAAAGAGGTCAGGAAAAGAGATTGAGACTCTGAAATACAGAGTCATGAATGGCATGGTAGAATCCTCCTGAAGATAATGAGAAAGTAGTGAGAATTTAAAGTAACAAAGAAGGGGATAAATAAGATTGGTTCTTTGTCTTATTAAGATAACATTAGTATCTGGGTAGTGGAAATTAAAGTAGAAAGAGGTATTTAAAGGAATTGAATTATCTTAATTCAGCACTTTACTTTTTCCATGCTTACATGTCCATAAGACAGAAAATGATTTTACAATTCAGTTAAATTGAGGAGTGGGTGGGAATGGTCAATTCAATATTTAAACCAACTACAAAAAATTGTTTGGCATAAAGTTAGCAAGACGTTTTGATTTGCGGGTGGTTAAACTTAACCCTGGAGGAATCCGTATTTTATTGACTCTTTGGCAAAGCATGTTTTTGAGAAAAATGGGCCTCGCGACTTTCACATGAAATTGGAGGATTTCTTGGCCATCTAATCGTTTCTGCTAACTTGAGTTTCAATACTTTTATGTAAAGGAATCGAAAACATTTAAATCAAATTTCCTTTTAAGGAGACATTAACTTGAAAATGATGGGAAAAGTGGATTGGCAAAATGTGTTAAGGGACTTGGTGGGCTAAAATTATTTGGGGGAAAAATAGATATTTTGAAAGGTTCATGGTGAAAGCAAAACATAAGAGAGTTCACCTAAGCCCCGATCCAAATGCCAAGAAATCCAATCCTGAGACCACTACCTTTCCTTGAATTTCAATATCATCATCTGAATCCCAAAGGTAACTCTAATGATTTTGTTCAGTTGGAACTGATTTTTCTCACCTACTCTTCACTGTGTGAGGATTAGCAGCCAAGCAAGAATCCCATTTTTTGAGATTCTCTCTGTAGTAAGCAGTGTCCAAGGTAGTCCCCAATGGTCCCTGTCTTCTGGTTCACACTCTTGTGCAGTGGCCCCTCCCATTGTACCAAGGTTAGTCTGTGTGACCAAGAGCAGATGGTGAGGATAGACTAGGTCATAAATGACAGTGGCTTCCATCTTGGGGACTGGCCGGCTGTCTTTGACTACTTACTCTGGGGGAAGCAAAAGGTCATGTTGTAGGCATGCCTATGGAGAGGGCCATGTGGCAAGGAATCCAACAGCCAGTGAGGAGCACCCAGTGAAGAACATGACTACCTGCAATAAATCATGTCAGTGAACTTGGAAGCTTCCAAGTTCAGAGCCTACAGCCCCAGTTGAGTCTTCAGATGACTGCAGCCCCAGCTAACAGCTTCATTACAACTCATGAGAAATCCTGAATCAGAACAACTTTGCTAAGATGCTCCTAGATTCCTGACTCTCAAACACTGTGAGATAATAAATGTTGGTTGTTTTATGCTGTTAAATTCTGAGGTAATTTGTTATATGGCAATAGCTAACTAACATACTCTCTGTAATGAGAGTTGTTTTTTTTTTAGCATTAGCATAGTCTAATTTCCTTTAGAGCTGTTCTAATTTTCCATCAGACCCAGCCCACTTTTCTTTGCCTAAGTCTGTTGAATGTGGGACTGCCTACCAGTGAGGCTATGTGAAATAACATATGTTCCAGGTGTGTTCCATGCTTAAATCAACAGGCGTTAATTTTCTAACTTTTGAATAAAAAGATTATTTCATTAACTTTCTTATCTGTTTTCTAACATCTATGTTTAAGGCTATAGATTTTCCTCTAAGTGCCACTTTAGCTACAATCTGTATCTTTCAGTAATAATATCTTCATATTCATTATAAGTATTTAGTAATGTTCATTATAATTTCCTCTTTGACAAATTATTTACAAGGGCTCTTTTTTAGTTTCTAAATGTGTATTTTATTGGTTTTGAATTTTATTGTATTGTGGTTAGAGGATTATCTCTGTAATATTGATTCTTTAATATTTGTTGAGGCTTCTTTTGGGCTTAATACCTGCTAAATGTTTGCAAATATTCCATGAGAGTATGAAATACATACATATTCTGTTTGTTGGATGCAAGGTTCTATATATGTTCATCAGCTCAAGCTTGCATGTGTTTTTACTGGTCAAATCTTCCATATGTTCTTAATTTTTTTCTTTTTTGGTCTTTCCATTTCCAGTAGGTATATTAAAATCTCCATTATGATCATAAGCTTGTCAATTTCCAACTACATCTCTAAGGTTTTTTTATTTTTTTCTTGGTTGAGTAAATGCATATTCATTTATTTAAATTTGACTCTGTTAAAAATCATTACTGAAGGACACATGGTTAAGCATTATGTTAAACAGAAGCCCAGAAAAATATTGAGATTTGTTATGGGGGGGAACCTCACTCCCCAAATCTTCTGGGATGAGTACACATCATTTCAGTCCTCTAAATCTCCTTATTCCGAGATCAACTTCTTCACCTGCTTCTCACCCCAGCCCCAATCTCACAGAAGTAAACGCTCATTGACTGGAATTACATAATCATTAATATTTGGAACAATGATCTAGAGGCCAAAAAAGATGATGGGTAATCATTGTGTTATTAATAGTGATTTTTACACAAAACAACAAGAAAATTCAGTTAATGGAAAACCCCATTGCTCAGGTGCTCTGGTTTCGCATGAATGTACCATACAACAGTGAAGAACAAATTTGTTTAACAAAAATAATGTTTAACAAAAATAAGGTCCTAGATATTGGTCACTTACTTTTAGCAAGATTCTAAATAACTAACTCCAGTCTAATAATGAATAGATTTGGCAAAGTCATTTAATGCTTACTTAAGTAAAACCAGACTCAATATTATTACTACGGTGATTTTATTATTATTACTCCTACTGTTGTACCCAACAATAATAATGATCAATTATTAGGGTTTCATTTACTGAACATACTTTATTGCTAAAATTACTTTCAGTTCTAGGTGAGTCAAGCCGCTCACGTCCTTTCTCTACTCCAAGACTACAATATAAGCTCCATGAGGCAGGTGTTGGTCTTCGTTTTTCTTTTTCTTTTTTTTATTTTTGTGGTACGCGGGCCTCTCACTGTTGTGGCCTCTCCTGTTGCGGAGCACAGGCTCCGGATGCGCAGGCTCAGCGGCCATGGTTCATGGGCCTAGCTGCTCCACGGCATGTAGGGTCTTCCCAGACCGGGGCATGAACCCGTGTCCCCTGCATCGGCAGGCGGACTCTCAACCACTGAGCCACCAGGGAAGCCTGGTCTTCGTTTTCTATTACTGTATCCCCAACAGCTAGAGCTGTGAATGCTGAACACGTGTCAGTTAAAGATCTGAATCGTTGAAGGTTTAAACATGCATCTTACCAGGAGCACTTGTGTCCAGTTTTAAAGGCTGTATATGTGGCAGTTGTTTTGACAACTCTTGGTAAAGGAATGACCCGGCATGCATTTCTCTATGTCACATGTCTCACTGCAGCATCCATGAGAGTCCAGGGCTGGAGAGGACAAGAGAAAACAGCAAAGGCTGTTTCAAGTAAAGAAAGTGAAGCTCTAATTATCTTGAAACAAATCGTCCAACAGTGAACAAATGGTGATTATCCCCAAATAAGAGGCCTCCTCTCCAAGCCTCTAATTTACAGGACCCATAACATAATCCGGTTTCTTCAGGGTCCTTGAAAAGAGGCTTTGTTCACCTGGGTGACCTAACCCTAAGGGAAGGGAACAGAGGAATGAAGCAAACCGCTATGAATCAAAGAACCAAAGCAGGAGAGGAAAACTGGACAGTGTCTGGAATTAACCACTGGCGTCATTCTCCCTGGATCACTAGCATCCTCAAAGCCTGGCTGTCGGCCTCGGGGGCAAGCCTCCTATTCCCTTGGAGCCCACCGACTGGCTGCCTTGCTCATTCAATATACCTGTCAGGCAACTGACCTGATGCTAGCTAACAGTCTGCTCAAGTGGGAGAATGGACACAAGGATGAATTTTATTTTTATTTATTTACTTATTTTTTCAAAGATTGATTTTAAAAAGTAATTTCAACTCTTCAGTCTATAAGCACTTCTTCAGCATATAAAATCATGATAAGGGGCCTGGATTCCAGACTCAGACAGAACTAGGCTCCTCCCATCCTGCCTCTGCTGGCCTGACTCCTTGGAAAAGTAATTCACCTCTCTGTGCCTCTGTTTCTGAGTTTTAATACAGGGAGAATAATAGGAGCAATCTCATGGTGATGGTGTAAATATTTAAGAGTTGGTGCTTGTAACTCCCTTAGCATAGTGCCCAGCACATAATTGTAAATGGTGGGTCCAGGCTGAGTTATCCAGCCAACTGTCTCTGTCTAGATACCAGTTCAATACTTCCTTGGCTCTTTAAGGGGCCCATGTGGAAGGAAAGTAGAGGAAAAGAGGATCCCCGCTCCTTCTCATGTAGAATTTTCATGGAACCTACATACCCTTTGGATCATTCAATGAAGTTTCTGAGCTCCCACCAACTGAAAGCCAAGTAATATCCACTGTAGAGGCTTTTACCCAAGGATGGAAAGATCAGCTGGCCAGAGACAAAGGATTAGAATGAATAGCAAAGGCTTTGAAGACAGGCAGATGAAGGAACTAATCCCAACTCTGTACTTTACCATATATGCCACCTTGCTCTACATAATATGCCTTTCAGAGCCTCAATTTTCTCATCTGTAGAATGGGATGATGATATTTATCTCTTGGTTTGGTAAGACTTGAACAACCTAAGGGTTGCAAGATGCCCAGGATGGTCTCTGATTCAGAATAAGTGGTCAGTGAATGGATTTCTTACCTTAAGATATAAAGAGATACAAACGTAATTCCAAATCAAGTTTTGTTTAACAAGAAGTAGGAGCATACAGGATTCCTAGCCTATAGGAAAGCGGTCTTTTACTTGTCATTTGTAGCCCAGGTGCCCTAGCACATAATAAGAGTTAGTAAGCATTTATCCAGTCAACAGTTGGCTCACCTAGTAACTTGGGCTTACCCAACTCCTCCCTGGGCCTCATTTTCCCAACTTGCAGCAAGGTGGTGACCTCTATAAGGACTCATCAGTTCCAAGTGACTTTGCTCTAGTGACTTGACTGATCTGTAGCTGTGTGGATGCACGTAACCATGGTGTGACTATTAGAAAATTCAACACCAGAGCCCTCTCTCACAGCTACAAAACAGAGAGCAGTTCATATTCTCCTGAAATGCAGATCTTACTGCTGATAACAACTAGATTCTAAATGGAGCCTTCTAGACCCAAATTCTTTATAGAATGCTCCAGGGGAAATGGATGTGATATACCTGAACAGGGGGTGGGGTGGGCATGTGAGGATCTGTTAGAATTTTGTAAAATGCAAATCAGACTGTCAGTGTCTAAGCTCCCAAATCAAGTTGCAACAGCTTCCAACACTCCCTTTCTGGCTCTCATCTCCCGGGCTCCCTAACTATGACTGTGACATGATAATTCAGTGGCAACTGCCACCAAACTTATCAGAGAACTTAGCAACAGGGAGCCTTCCCGAAAGACAGATGATGATGGCCCTTCTCTCCTACTTCTTGTGGCACGCACAATGCCATGCATCCTACACACTGACAGAGCCCATGCTGCACGCTCTTTCTTTAAATCCTCCTGGAATCTCTTACGACTGGGCCATGGGATTCATGAGGCACCTGTTAAGTGCTTGGCACTAATGAGTAATGCCAATATGAAGATGTGGGGAAATAAGCCTAACTCCCCAAAATGTAGAAAGTGGCATACTATGGTGAAAAATAGATGAGGAATGTTAGAGGGGAATGTGAATTCCATCTTGGCTCCTGTCTCAGCTCTGGCTGCTATAACAAAATACCATAGACTGGGTGGCTGAAACAGCAGAATTTATTTCTCACAGTTCTGGAGGCTGGAATTCTAAGATCAAGATGCTGGCTGATTTCATTCCTGGTGAGAGATCTCTTCCAGGCTTGCAGACAGCCGTCTTCTTGCTGTGTCACCACTTGATGGCAAGAGAGAGAACACATTCTTCAGTCTCTTCTTCTAAGGGCACTAATCCCTTCATGAGAACCCCACCTTCATGGCTTAATTACCCCCCTACAGTCCTCAGTTGCAAACACCGTCATCTTGGGAGTTAGGGCCTTGGTGTATGAATTGGGGGTGGGGTGCACAATTCAGTCCATAGCAGCTCCTAATTTAATCCCTGCCCACATTCTCCCCACTTTCATTTCATTCTCCTGGGCACCCAGAGAAATGTTTTAAATTCATTCCCCAGTTTAAAACCCATCAATGACCCTACTACCTTTAGGATCAAGTGCAAATTCCTTAGCCTGGCCCATAAGGCCCTCCATAATCTGCCCACCCCTGACTCCCCAGCCTCCTCTCTGAATACCACCCTCCCAAGCTCACAGTCCAGACCCTCTTTCAACTTCCACGTCTGTGTGACCTGCTTATGTTGCCTGTTCTCCGCATCCCACCTCTTATCACATGTTCCTGCAGTGACTTACTTCATCGCCTGCTTTCTCCACCAGACAAGGAGCTCCTTAAGGCCAAGGGACTGGTCTCATTCATTATCAGAGCCTCAGCACCTAGTAAAGTGCCAAGTTAATGGTGATGCTCAATAAATCATTGTTGAATGAATGAATAAAATGTGGTCCTTAGCAGGCTACTTAACCTCCCTCTGGGCCCCAGATTCTTCTTCTGTAAAACAAGAAATGTGGTGAGGATGAAATGAGGGGATGGATTCAAGCCACCAGCCCCATGCCTGACACACGACATCCTTTTTGCCCTAAGTTCTCATTGGAAAGCCCAGACTCACACATGTGACATGAATGCAAGACAGCATAAAGCTGGAGATCATATAATCTAGTCACGAAGAGGTTTAGGGAAGGTTTTCTGGGGTTGGTTGAACCTGTAGGAGGCAAACTCATTACTGGTGTCTATTGGATTACTACCCCACATCATTTCTCATATTTAATATTTTTTTATTATGGCAAATTATACAGAAAGTTTACCATTTTAGCCCTTGGTACAGTTCAGTGGCATTAAGTACATTCACAGTGTTGTGCAACCATCACCACCATCCATCTCCAGAACTTTTTCATCTTCTCAAATGGAAACACCGTCCCCATTCAACAATAACTCCCCATCCTCCTCTCCCACAGCCCCTGGTAACCACCATTCCACTGTTTGTCTCTATGAATTTCACTACTCTAGGTACCTCATGTAAGTGAAATCATACAATATTTGTCTTTTTATGACTAGCTTATTTCACTTAGAATGATGTCGTTGAAGTTTATCCATATTGTAGCATGTGGCAGAATGTCTGTCCTTTTTAAACACTGAGTAATATTCCATTGTATGTATATACCACATTTTGTTTATCCACGTACCCATCAATGGACATTTGGGTTGCTTCCAGTTTTGGCTTTTGTGCATAATGCTGTCATGAACATGGGTGCACAAGTATCTTTTTGAGAACATGCTTTCAGTTCTTTGGGGAGTATACCCAAGAGTGGAATGACTGGATCATATGGCAAGTCTACGTTTAATTGTTTGAGGAACCATTATACTGTTTTCCACAGCAGCTACACCATTTTACATCACCACCAGCAATGCACAAAGGGTTCCAATTTCCCCACAGGCTCAAAAACATTTGTTATTTTCGTTTTTCGGTTTTAGAATAGCCATCCTAAGTGCATCTCCCAAATGTTAAAGCATTACTTTAGCAGTCCTCAAAACCACTGTCTAAATTCACCCAGCAAGTATTTCTTTAGAACTTCCAATGCGTGGACACCATTGTAGTTGGGATAAAGTAGTGAACAAAACAAATTCTCTTTGCTTGGGAAGCTGACACTCTCACTGAGAGAGAGAACATTAGCAAATCTGAACAAATAACATGTCAGATGCTGATATGTTCTTTGAAGAACAATAAATCCCAGGGCAAGGGGACAGCATGACCACAGGATGGGGGAGGAGGCGAGGGCATAGGATTTCAGATTTGTTTGTAATGAAAGCCTGACTCTCTGAGAGACTGGTTTTTAACTCCATTTGAGAATTAATGAAACTAAAGCTCGGAAGGGGTATGTGACTTGGCAAGTTTGGGCAGCGAGGGTGGGAATTCAACGTCAGATGTGCCTTCGAGACAACTCAGTGAACTGCACACCTATGATTTGTGGACTTCTATGTATGTGTGCTATTCTTCCAAAAAAAGTTTAAAAATTACCATGTGCTCGACTTCAGAATTCGTTATCTTCAAGGACACCACCCTGTCGTTAATCGAGAGGAATTGAGGAAGTGATGTTTGGGGTTCAATAGGCAGAAAGATTGAAATCAAAATGGTTTGGAATCACTGGGTGACTCAGTGAATGGCTTCCTGGAAGGGAGCCATGGGTGGGGCTGCAGTGAACTTGGCTATTCCCTTTGATTGCCTGCTGGGCTGTGTCCAGGGTCCAGCTCCTTGCCATAACTGCTGAGTCCAGCAAAAGAAATCTTGTTCTCACAGACCACTCAGGGGACTGCAAACGGTGAAGGGCTTTCCTCCTCTCTCCAATCCCACTCCCAGCTGGCATATCTGGCCCCATATCACTGGGCAAACCCAGGGGAGACACGGTTTCCTGAAGAGATGAATCATTGTTAGGGCTGTGAGGTTACCAGTGGGGTCAAGTCAGTCACTCAGAAGTTGCAATAAAGTTTGGAATCTGAAATAAAGACCTCCTCGTGCTCAGGAAATCAAATGGCTGCCCACAAAGGTGTCTGCAGACAAACTCTCTGCGGGTCACCAGCCCGTGCAGGCGATGACCAAATGACTGGTTCTCTAAAGCACTTCTGGCTGCTGCAAATGATTTACCAGGGGGTCCCCAGGGTTCATGTCCCACTGAAAGATTGACACAGCGACAGAGGCAGATGTCTAGATAAGATCTCATGGTCGAGATTGGCGCAGGAGCAGGGACAAAATATTTCAGAGCCTTTCCTCGTGGTAGAGCCAAGTGGAGTGTCAGACTCTGTACTTGTTCATTCATTCAGGAAGGCTTATTTGTACCAGCTATGTGCCAGACACAGAATACAATATTGCAGAAGATACTGCCCTCAAGCTCAGGGGCCCACACCTTCCAGAAGGGGGTTCAACGTGTTCACGGGCCCCTGTAACAGTGGGACAAGTATTACAGTGGAGGGAAGCATTTGGGGCTGGGGACACAAGAGATGTCTTGGGTGTATGTGAGGCGTGGAAGCAAGGTGTCCCAGCAGAGGTGAGGACTGGCGTAAGTTTGGAGGAAACATTACTTTCAAGACACCGTGACATGAGCTCTTGGTGCGTTTGGTAGGGAGGATGGAAGGGGGGGAGAAAAACAGGGCCCCCCAACATGGAAAGCTGTGATGCCAGGCTGAAGATGAGACAGGAGAGCACTGTGAGTGTGGAAGTGACACGGTGAGATTAACGTTTTAGGGTGATTGATGCCAAGGGTGGATGGAGGGGGAGAGACTGGAGTCAGGGAGACCAGAGAGGAGGCTGGTCCAGGAGGGGTCCAGGGGCTTGAATGGTGGGAACAGAGATGGATGAAGAGATAATGAATTTGAAGAGCTATAGTTGACATTCTTCGATAATGACTGAGAGGGGTCCAGGATGTGTGGGGAGTTAGCAAAGCCACCTTTGGAACCTGGAGCAAGAGTGGGTTTGGGGAAAGCAGATGATGAACCTGGGTATGGACACCTGGATGACAGGTGAGGCCTGTTTGCAGCAGCAAGATGATATTGTGTGTCATGGAACCTGTCAGGGGCCTGTGACAGTCATAAGATGGGGCACCGGTGGGGACCCAGCACCTGTGCTTGAAATGACCACATCATTACGGCACGGTGATGAACGAGAAATTACAAAGCCAAGGTGATTAAGGTGAGATCTGATTTGTGTTTCTTCTCCCGCGATCTGGACCATGTTTTCATGGCCTAGAAAGAGAAGGGACCATCCTGAGGATACAGACTTCCTGCTTTCCTTGGGCATGGAAAGGGTAGGGTGGCTGTAACTGCCTGTTCCCATGTCTGGCTCCCTCACTGAACTCTTTGCCAGTCAAGAAGCTTGTCTGTTTCACTTGAATCCAGAGCACATGACAATACCTGCACTGGTAGGCATGCCATAAATACCTGCTGAATGAACCGATGGATGAGGGTGGAGCATCCAGAAGGGAGGTTGGTGGATACGTGGACCTACTCCCGACATCAGGAGAAAACCCTGGAGTTATGAGTGCAGGAGTCATCAGCATACAGTGGTCAGCACCCAGTACGTGTATATGAAATCAAATCTGCTCTGAATTCTTCCCGCAGATTTCTGGCCATGAGGGTGTCTGCCTGTTCACAGCATTCCCTCCTCTCCCTACAAGGCCATGCCTTCCCTCTAGCGTTGGCCAGCACTGGACTTCTCCTAAAGGTAAAATCTGATTCCAGTTCCCTTGAGACAACAGATGAGTTTTTATGTCTCTTGCTTCTCCCCAGAAAGGCAACATCAGGTGGAGAAAAGGACATAGATTTTGGAGGTGAGCAGATGTGGGCTGGGACCTGGCTCCACCTCTACCAGCTAAGTCTTTGAATAGGTGTATTTACCACTCTGAGCCTTGGGTCTCCTCCTTATAGAATGGAGATATGAATGATCACCTGTAGGCTTGGTAGCAAAGTGGGGAAGCATGCAGGGTCTGGAGTACATGGTCCTTCCTCGACCTCAGGTAAGTAACTCCTAGCTCTGTGTTGGCTTCCTCGGTGGGAATGTTAACAGCAGCACCTTCATTGGTTATTATGAGATTTTGATGAGTCTGTGCCCCACTCCTAGTCAATATCACTACATGTCAACTACTGTTACCATTTAGACCATTTAATGGGATTATATATGTAGATTCCATGGTACTTAGTAAGTGCCCAATAAATCATAGAATTCCCTTCTTATTATTAATGGTGAATGTTATCTTCTGATACAATTGACTGTCCACTCCCTTCACCAACACACCTAACCATACAAGAATTTATCAGTGCATGCCAAGGCTGTTGGAAAATTTAGAAGCCAAATTACTGCGGAATGTGGAAGGCTGCTGGGGACAGTGGAATATGTAGTAAACTTGGGGTGGGAGGAGCTGAATTCAAATCCCAATTCCACAACATCCTCCCTTCAAGATGTTTATCCTCTCACTTAAGGAGTTTTGCTCCTCTGAGGTGTCAGTCTCCTCATCTGTTAAATGGGGATAGTAATTCCTACCCCACAAAATGGTACAGGATGGTATAGACTTGGTTCTCCTGAAACAGACTGAGATGGAGGACTCTTAGAGCACAAGGTATTTGTGCTCTAAAGATCAATGCCTTTGAAAGGAAGACAATGCAGCAGTCTAGGGTACAGGGAGAAGACACATTGTGATTCAGGTCTGACAGAGCCTTGGTCAACATAGCAGGGGCCTGAGATGAGGGCCATCCAGTGTTCTGAGTCAGCATGCCTAGGTCTTCACTCCCCTGCCCTGCTCAGTCACCATGGACACAGAGGGGAAGGGTGTGACGTCGGGTCAGACCCTGAACAAGCCGACAGCAAAGGATCTGCTGACCACCATCCCCACAACTGGGCAGCAAGTCCTGCCTTGAAGGGGGATCTGTGTGGCACCTCTCCTTGTCCACCACCCGAGGTGAGCTCTTGGCACAGGGTAGGTATCAGTTAAGGTCAATGAATCTTAATCTACATGGATTGTGTTTTGGTGAATATTAGCAACTGATATCACCCTTTAGAGCCCAAAAGCTATTAAAACCATTGTCTGTTTATTCCCTATTGAGTTTCAGCAGAAGACCTATTAACGATCTCCATTCCCACATCCAAGTACTGCTGCTCCCCCTGGAAGATGTGGTTTTATGCCCCAGCTTACGTGCCAGAGAAGCTGTGTTCCACCCACTGCTGGTCTCTGTTGGGCCCTGATGGTTTCAGTGGTCAAACCCTTCTTGGTAACAAACAACCTGGAATAAACCATGGAAGAGGGCAATGTAGAGTATTCCTTCACCCTAATCTCCACCACCACCACCACTACACACCCACCACACCACAAACTCCACAACATCCCACCCCAAATGAACCAGTGCCCCCAAGTCAAAAAACACATCGTTCTAAACTCACATCTCAAGCACGCCCACCCAAACTATAATCCCCCAAACAGGCCCAGTTTGGGGTTCGTCAAAAATACTAACTTTTTTCAAGAACAGTTTGGGTTTGAGAAAACCCCAAGCCAGTTTTGCCAAACCATTCGAATTATTTGGTTCATGCATAATTTAAAGGAAATTCAATCCATGTGTTACAGATTTGCCATTAGATCGTCAGAGTACTGCCGTTCAAGGAACATTTTCTATCTTCAACGCTGTATCTGATGCAGATGCTTTCCAGACAACACAAAGTAGCAGTTCTTCTATTTTGGAGGGGGTGGTAGAACTGGGAGTCATCCTTTTAGAAAAAGCACATGCATGTCAAGCTCTGGATCTAATTCCAAAAGGCTTACAGGCTTTCCCAAAGCCAGGTGAAGAGGTCAAACTCTAGAAGCCAGGGTTTGGAGAACAATATTTGTCTTAGAAAATCAAGGGGGAAATCACAGGAAAACGAGGTTTGAATTGTCATCCCACTGCTGACGAGGTGCACTACCCCAATCATAAAACACCTCTGCACCCACCTGCTCCCCCACGGTCTCTGAGGTTGTTTCCTCATTTTTAAATTATGGCTAATAATACCCTGTACAGCTGCTGTGAGGATTAAATACAGTAATGACAACTGTAAAGTGGGGTATGTTCATCAGTCAGGATTGGGAACATCCAACTCATATCAAAACATTTATGACTCTTCAGTGCTGGGACATCACCTGGTCAGCTTTCCTGGATCTGAACATCCTCCAGACTCCTCCGTCACACCTTTGGAAGTCAGTTCCCCAGGTCACTCGTGAAAATGTCTGACCTCATCAATCATGTATTTTTAAAATAATATAACTTAGACTTTCTTATTATGAATGTAGTATCTGTTCCTTTTAGAAACAAAAATGACAAAAGATAAAAACTATCCAGGGTTTCCCTGGTGGCGCAGTGGTTGAGAGTCCGCCTGCCGATGCAGGGGACACGGGTTCATGCCCCGGTCCGGGAAGATCTCACATGCCGCAGAGCGGCTGGGCCCGTGAGCCATGGCCGCTGAGCCTGCGCGTCGGAGCCTGTGCTCCGCAACGGGAGAGGCCACAACAGTGAGAGGCCCGCGTACCGCAAAAAACAAACAAACAAAAACTATCCAGCAGAAATTGAAAGTCTTCTACTGTTCTACCACCCAAAGAAACTGTTCATATTTTGATATATTTATAATGGGTGATATCAAGGCAAATATATCCTCCAAGTTTCCCTACTAGGCTCTGTGTCCAAATGAGGTCACAGTCACTAAATTAACTGCCAGTTCCTCCATCTGCCAGCCTCCTTCAGTTATCCCAGGGAGCCCCAGGGGGGTCTCATGTGAGCTCAAGATTAGAGCCCTCATGTTCTGCTCTCCTGTGCCCACCACTCTGTGCCCTGTTGAAAAACACCTCTAAGGCAGTGCCCATCTTGGTCACTGCTCTCCATATCAATGTCCACTGAGACAATGGTGACATCTGGGCCAAAAGCCCACCTCCTGATGCCCTTGAGAAAACCAAAGGGATCCTGAGTTTCTAGGTCCTTCTCTAGACCTGGGCCAGGGTACTGAGCAAAGAAGTGGGAAATGTTCTCTCCTCCACTCCTTGTCCCATCTTGCCATCTGGGGCTGCCACTGACCTGCCGAAGGTCACACAGAGTCCTTGAGCACAGCTTTTTCAGCTTCTGCCTGAGGCCCCCTGTCTCACGAGAGCCCATGGGGCTGGCCAGGGGGCCGCAGGTACCTTGCTGTCTGCCCCATGCCCCTCCCCCCATTTCTTTCCCACATCTCCCCTTTGATGTTTCCTTTCCTCCACTGAGATAAACTCATGCCATTAGACACTTGTTTAATGAGTACGTTGAACACACAGACATGTCTAGGGGTTCGGGCTCAGCTGGGACACAGGGGCTTTTTATGAAATTGGAATCGTATTTCATATGCACGTTTCTGCCTGTTATCAAAAATTCTTCTAAAACATGATTTTTTAATTTGTCACTTAGTATAGTTGTATCTAGTTCCTTTTCCACAATTTATTTAAGCAATATCGTATTTTTGGATTTTCAGGGCTTTTTGTGTGTGTTTATAAAAAGGGTTGCAATAAATGCTTTTTGTATGTTTTTGTATGTTTTCATGCAGGCATTCAAGAGTCCAGTAGTTCTACCAGCTCTCTCTGGGACTGGCAAGACATGTATCTTCCACATGGGTTGGCTTTCTAATTCAAAAGTGGGTTTTTTCAAAAGTCTCTTCCACTTTTCCAACTCTTAAAATGAAAATCAGATTTTTTTAAAGCTCTTATAACAAAATTTTATCTAAGAAGGAAAGACATGCCCTCAATGAATTGTCTGGTCAAGCCCTTATAACAAGGATTGCAAACTAGTGGCCCTTTGGCTGAATCTGGCTCAGAAATTGGTTTTGTTTGGACAAGATTACCCTTTGAAGTTAGATTTGAATCCTTTAGCCATGCATGCTCCAGTCTGCCCCATCACCACCACGGCCCTATGTTTTACATTGTGTTTCCATTATGTTACAGGACTTGGCTCCCAAAGTCTTTTGAGTTGCCTGCCCCTACTTTATATCTCAGCCAATTACTCTTGTCTTTCTCATTTGGACATCTAATCAATTAATCAGTTAATCAAGCTGATCAGGTGTTTATTGAACCCTCCTATGTGCTGACTTCTGTGTGTGGTGCTGAGGACGCAGCTGTGAACAGCAGATCTGGGATTTCATGGAGTTTATATACAGGAGGGAAAGCCAGACAATTAACACACAGACACACATATGCCTCCACAAACAAAAAAACATTGGGTAGTGATAAGGGCTGTGATGAAAATAAAGCAGGGTGACATGCTAGAAAAACATGGAGAGGGGTGTGTGCCTTTAGAAAGGGAACTTAGGGAGGGCTTCTCTTAGGATGTGACGTAAATTGGGACCTGAATGATGAGAAGGAGGCAGCTAGTGAAAACCTGCAGCAGTGATTCTCAAACTTTGGTGACCATCACACTCACCTGAGGGCTGGTTAAAACAAAGACTCTGGGTCCCACCTTCAGAGTTTCAGAGTCAGAAGGTCTGGGCTGGGACCTGAAAATGTGTATTTCTAACAAGGTCCCTGCTGACGTTGATGGTCCAGGGACCACACTTTGAGAACTACTGGACTAGAGAAAGTGTGTTCTTAGTAAAAGGAGCAGTTGGTACACAAGGTCTAAGGTACAAATGGGCTCAGTGAATTGAGAGAATAGATGGGAGGTCGGTGTGTCTGGAACATGGTGGGCAGCAGGGAAAGAGGCGTGGTCAGAACACTGGGCAGCGGGCAGAGCAAAGAGGCCACTGGAGGCCGGGGTAAGGTAATGAGTTTGGATTTTATTCTAAGTGCAAAACAAACTCTTTGGAGAATTTTAAACAGTGAGTGCTATGTTCTGTAGAATGGGGAGAATAGTAGTACCAGCTTCATAATGTTGTTCTGAGGATTAAAAGAGTCAATGCATGTGGAGTGTTTATAACAATGCCTAGGACATAGAGTACTCAGTAAAAGTTAGGTATCATCACCACTATCATCCCCATCACCACCACTGTCATCATCACCATCTCCATCCCTGTCATCATTATTATCACCACTACCATCATCATCATCACCACCATTATCATCACCTCCATCTCCATCACCACCACCATCATCATCACCACCATTAACATCACCACTACCATCATCATCACTATCAATCACCATCACTACCATCATTATCACCACCATCATTATCACCACCATCTCCATCACCACCACCACCATTATCATCATCACCATCTCCATCACCACCACCATCATTATCATCACCATCATTATCATCAGCATCAGCACCACCACCACCAGATGGTGACCCATCTGATGCATGATTCAGGAAGGATACTTTTGCCACTGTGTAGATAATAGAAGATGAGGTGAGGGTGGAATCAGGGAGACAAGTCAGAACTATTCCAGTTTTTCAGGTGAGGGATGATGGTGGCGTGGAAGGTGGCAGTGGACACAGAAAACTGGAAACATTCAGGATGTTTTGGAGGTAGAGCCAAGTGGACTTGCTAAGGAATTAGATGTTCTGGTTGGGGACAAGTGACGGAAATCAGACTGAAGGATGACCCCTTCTCACCTAGGAATGTGGCAGGCTCTTGGGATATACAAAAATAACATAGATAGGTGAAGCTTCAAGCTCCACCATCTTCCATTCCCTTCCCTCCTCTCCCTGTAATCCATCTCTTTTCCCCATGGGCCCTAGTCTCTCAATGATGGATTATACCAAAAAAAAAAAAAAAAAACCCACCCAGAATTGCTGGAGATGAGGAAGACTGGGCCCAAAGCCTCACTTTCCCAAACCAACGCATTACCTTTCCCTGGGGCCACACACCCTGTCAAAGTCATGCGTAGAAACTCTGTTCTTGTTCCTCTCTTGTTTTCAAGCAGCACAGAGTCAGGCTCCTAGGGATATGAGCAGGAGACAGGTTTCCCATGCCCACAAGTAGGCCCAGCAGGTGGTTTACCAGGCCCACCACCGGGTTCCCTAGGTGGTGCAGCACAGAATTGCAGAAGTCCTTGCTCATGCGGGGACCATTACCAGCCTGTCTGAAAAACAGAGACAAACTTGGGGGGTTCTCTTTGCTCTTGCCAGCGATGCCCCAGAGAACATCCTTGTGCCTGTTTCCTTGAGCATGCAGGCTGATGCTTCTCTATGGTAGGTGCTTAAGAGAGGAATCACTAGGCTACAAGGTGTGCCCATTTTTTATTTTCTACCTCTGAATGTTTTCCTGCAATCCCTGGCCATTGTCACCTTAGCAACAGCCCAGATTCCATCAGCACTAGGAGAATTCTGGGAGATAGCAACCCGGGTGATGGCTTCTCCGGCAAAGGATGCACACTCTCGTTTCAAAGGCTCTCTGATGGGATGCTGGGTTCCTGATCATTCCCTAGAGAGACTCTGGCTTTGGCATCACTTAGGCCCAGTCCCTCTTCTACCTGGCTGGGTGATCCTAGATTGCTCCTTAGCCCCCAAGAGCTTGATTTTCTCCCCTGTAAAATGGGGATGGGAATCACTAGATCTGAGCCCGAGAGGGGCTAGAATGAGATCATGTGTGTAAAGAAATCATCAAAAGGTCAGGCACAGAGGAGAAAACAGAGTCTTCCTGCAAACTCTTAGGGAAGGTCTCCAGGGTACCAGGCCCAATGCTAGGCATTGGGACCACAGCAGTTGCCAGGACTCCAAGGCCCCTCCTTTTGTGGTCTTTATACTCTGGGCAGCTGCATTTTCCTGCCTGCTAACAAGGTCAGTTAAGCATCATTTTGATGGGTTTTTATACCATCTTGCCTCCTCCCAGCTTGCACTCCCGATGAATGAGTGTGGGACTTCACATGAGCTTTGAAGAATATCTCTACAGAAAACTCTCATTGTAAATTAAATTTTATTTTCCACATTTATTGTTTCCTAATTCATTCATTTTTTATAACTCTTATGATGGTCAACCTAAAAATAATTTTTCTGATCTGTGCTTTCTTTATGATCCATCTGGAACTCTTCTTAGAGGGGTGTCACTCTTCCAATCTGTCAATTGGTTGTGATAATCGCTCACACTTACTGAGTGGGTACTAGAAGCTAGGCATGGTACTCAACCCTTTTTATTCATTCTCTCCTTCCCCGCCCCCTCTTTTACAGACAAGGAAATTGAAGCTGCAAGAGGTTATGTGAAAGACGCAGATGTAGGGCTTCCCTGGTGGCGCAGTGGTTGAGAGTCCGCCTGCCAATGCAGGGGACACCGGTTCATGTCCCGGTCCAGGAAGATCCCACATGCCGTGGAGTGGCTGGGCCCGTGAGCCATGGCTGCTGAGCCTGCGCGTCCGGAGCCTGTGCTCCGCAACGGGAGAGGCCACAACAGGGAGAGGCTTGCGTACCGCAAAAAAAAAAAAAAAAAAGATGCAGATGAAGAGAATGGACTTGAGGACACGGGGAGGGGGAAGGGTAAGCTGGGACGAAGTGAGAGAGTGGCATGGACATATATACACTAGCAAATGTAAAATAGATAGCTAGTGGGAAGCAGCCACATAGCCCAGGGAGATCAACTAAGTGCTTTGTGACCACCTAGAGGGGTGGGATAGGGAAGGTGGGAGGGAGATGCAAGAGGGAAGAGATATGGGGATATATGTATATGTATAATTGATTCACTTTGTTATAAAGCAGAAACTAACACACCATTGTAAAGCAATTATACTCCAATAAAGATGTTAAAAAAAAAGAGGTTATGATCCAGGGTCACAGGAATTCAAATCCCAGCAGGCTGCTTTTAGAATAGGCACTCTTAACCATTATTGGCCACAGACTTCTGGATGAAATGCAAGTTATAAGTAATTCTTTTATTTTGTAACAGCTTCGTCAACATATCCCCTTTAAACTGTAGTGTGCAATTCAATGGCTTTTGGTATATTCACCATGCTTTTAGTGCATCCATCAGCACAGCCAATTTGAGAACACTTTCATTTCCCTAAAAAATAAACTTTGCACTTCGTAGGTATCACTCTCCCAATCTCCTCATCACTCCCTGCCCCTGACAATCACTAATTTACTTTCTGTCTGCATGGATTTTTCTGTTGTGGTCTTTCCCATAAATGGAATCATACAATATATGATAATTTGTTGGTTTCTTTCATGTAGCATAATGCTTTCAAGGTGCATCCATGTTGTTGCCTGTATCAGTATTTCACTCCTTTTTAGGCTGAATAATATTTCACTATATGGCCATACCACACTGTGCTTATTCATTTGTTTGTTGGTAGACATTTGGGTTGTTTTCACTCTTTGTCTCTTATGAATAAAGCTGCTATGAACATTCCTGTACAAGTTTTCATTGGGACATATGTTTTCATTTCTACTGGGTATATACGTAGGAGCAGAATTGCCAGGTCATGTGTTAACTCTATATTTAACTTTCTTTTTAGAAATAACCAGACTGTGTTTCCAAAGTGGCTGTACCATTTTTCAATCTCACCAGCAGTATATAAAGGTTCCAATTTCTGCACAACCTCACCAACATTTTGTTATTATCTATCTTTTGATTATAGCCATACTAGTAGATAAACAGTGGTATCTTGTGGCCTCCTGGGTACCTAGCATGGGGCCTGGTACCTGGGAGGCCTTCCCTAAGAGTGGTATTTTTGATGGCTAATGATGTTGACCATCTTTTCATGTGCTATTGGCAATTTGTGCATCTTCTTTGAGAAATGTCTATTCAGGTCTTTTGTCCATTTTAAGTTATTTGTTATTTTTCTTTTTATCATTGAGTTATAATAGTTCTTTATAGTCTAGATAACAATCCCTTGTCAGATACATTATTTGCAAAAATTTTCTTCCATTCCATGGGTTGTCTTTTCACTTTCTTGATGGTGTCCTTTGAAGCACAATTTTTAAAATCTTGACCATATCCAGTTTATCTATTTTTTCTTCTGTTGCTTGTGCTTTTGATGTCATTTCTATTTTTTCATTTTTTCCCCTTTGCTTTTAGGCACATTTTCCCCTTCCCGCTTTCACCTCCTACTCATCCTTCGGAAACTCAGTGTCAAAATCCCTCCTCCAAGAAACACTGTCTGGTCTCCAAGACAGAGCTAGGCTCTCTTCATGACCTCACAACCCCCGGCACCACCCCTGCTGTACTTACCTGTCCACTTGCCTGTCTCTCCCGGTAGACTGGAGTTCCTCGAGGAAAGGACTGTGTTTTCTTTTCTGCTGAGTCCCAGGACAGGGACAGAGTAGCTCTCAATAGTATTGAAAGAAAGAAGGAAGAAAAAATATAAAGAACAGCTTGAGCAGAGTGTGGGGACCAGACAGGACAGAGTGTGCCTGGGGGTGAGAGAGGAGCAGAGCCCTTTAGCTAGATGGTCATATTGGTCCAGATCCCTGATTGAGTTAAACATTAAGCACATCGGGCTTCCCTGGTGGTGCAGTGGTTGAGAATCTGCCTGCTAATGCAGGGGACACGGGTTCGAGCCCTGGTCTGGGAAGATCCCACGTGCCGTGGAGAAGCTAGGCCCATGAGCCACAACTACTGAGCCTGCGCATCTGGAGCCTGTGCTCCTCAACAAGAGAGGCCACGACAGTGAGAGGCCCACACACCGCGATGAAGAGTGGCCCCCGCTCGCCGCAACTAGAGAAAGCCCTTGCACAGAAACGAAAACCCAACACAGCCATAAATAAATAAATTAATTAATTAATTAAAGTACGCTTAATTAAAAAAAAACTAGGCATGTGATGGTTATTAATTCCCTTTGTTCTATTCTCTCTTCATTTCCATACTCCATAAACATTTTAAACTCTGTAAGCTGTTAATGAAGAACAAATAACATGGGTAACTGCATAATCTCAGCCTCCAACTCACCTCTGGCCCAGTCCCAAGGTCCTGTGAACTAGTCATTTTCAGGCCATTTGGAAGCTGGAGCCCCAGGAAAGACATTAAATAAGATGGGGCATTTTGATAGGGAACAGTTTTTGGTTACTCATTTTTTACAACACAGTTTTGGAAATACTCTGGCCTGCTTTGATATCTGTATTTTTCTAAACCTTTGTGTCCCAAAACAGTTGGCTGAAAACAAGCCAGCTACTATTTGCACACCTCCTGCCTATGATTTGCCAAAACTACCTCTGTATGTCACACTATATTTAACAATCTTACAAAAGAGTGAAAAACTGAATCAGAGCATTCTTTAAACAAATTAAACTTTCATGACATCAAGATGCTCCCCTAGATCAGATCAGTAGTCTAGGGTGTTGGGCAGACACAAGCTTCTTGAGACAAACTACTTCAAAGAAAGCCATGCATGTCCTTATAAAACTGAAATCCCGGGCTTCCCTGGTGGTGCAGTGGTTGAGAGTCCGCCTGCCGATGCGGGGGACACGGGTTCGTGGCCCGCTCTGGGAAGATCCCACATGCCGCGGAGCGGCTAGGCCCGTGAGCCATGGCCGGAGCCTGTGCTCCGCAACGGGAGAGGCCACAACAGTGAGAGGCCCGTGTACCACAAAAAAAAAAAAAAAAAAAAAAAAAAAAAAAAAAAAACTGAAATCCCATGGAATTCATCCAAGCCTGCTGCTTCTTTCATGGATCTGAGTCATTTCAGTTGACAATTGAGTATGTTTGTGCTAATTAACTAAATATTAGCTATTTCTTAATTGCATTTACTATTTTTTTAAGAACAAATGTATCTAGGGGAAATACTTAACAAAATATATTTGCTCTGGTCAAATCTGATCTGCACGGACTGTTAATCCTGGACAGAGACACAAACATCAGTGGCCAGATCTCTGTAGAAATCAGCACAACTCTCTCTATAGAGATGGGGCTGTTGAAATTGCATACAGGGTCCACTAGTATTTTTTCTCCAATTGCAATATAATCACCATCAACCCTTTCTTTTCATAGAGACTCTTCATTGACCTCATTTCACAGAATGGCCTTTTAAAGCTAGAAGGAATTGTTTAAGGCATTGAACTCCAGTGCCCACCAATGACCTTGTTCTCCCCTTCTCAGTGCCCACATCTGAGCTCTGTCTTTGAGCCACGCTTCTCATCTGTGGTATGATGTCTCCCCTTTCTGGATAATCCTTGCTCTCTTTCCCATCTGCCATTCCAAGTGATAGAAATCTGAGGACCCAGAGGGAGATGCACCAAGATGGAAGGAGCCTGGGTCCCTGAGAGACTCTGTGGAGGAGGTGATTGTGAGCGGCTGAGTCCAAGCTGAATCGTTACAGTAGCTGACACTATTCACTCCGCCTAAAAGCCTGTCGTCCCTGTGAGTGACTTACATGTACGGATTTATCCATCCTTACGAGCCTTTTCATCTTCACATGACAGATGAGGAAGTTGAAGCACAGAGAGGTTAAGTGACATGCCCAGGTTCTCACAGCTGGGACAGGGCAGAGTTCAGCCCCAGGTGGTCTGGCCTCAGAGCGTGCCCTTCACAGCACTCTGGAGATTTTGGCAATAAAGAACTACACCCTTTCTCTATTTCTTTGGGAGGATCCACCCTTCCCCCTTCTGCCTTCACTCTCTCTTCCTTACTGACTTTTTTTTTTTCATATTTACTAAATGTCTACTGTGTGAAAGGAACTGGACCATGTTGTAGCCTGAGGCTGTTATGATGAATAAGACGTGGTCCCTGCCTCATAACAGTCACGGCCTTGTGCGGAGACAGACACGAGGATAGATAATTACCATGTTGTGTGATGAGTGCTCTGATAGGATAAGCAAAGATGGCTGTGAGGGCACAGGTAAGGGATGCAGTGACTCACATCCAGTTGGGGCCATGAAGAGGTGGTAGGTCTGGGAAGGGGTAAAGCTTAAACTGGATCTTGAGGGCAAAGGGAAGATGGCAAGGCCAAGGAGGTGGGGAAAGGTATTCCAGGTGGAGGGTACACTGTAAACAAGGGTGTGGGGCATAAAATGCTATGTCAGATTTGCAGGCCTGGTGAGGATTCAGAGGAGGAGAGGGCACGGAGGATGGAGAGGTCAGAAGGAGCTGGGGGGGTGATGTGGTGAGATTAACTTCCTACAGAGTTGCTCCTGGAGTGGCCCAGCATCCAGAGGGCTGGACCGGGGGTCAGGAGACCAGTGCTGATGTAGAACCAGCAGTGCCTCCAAGATCCCAGCTCCCCCTGTCACCTGATTCAGGCAGCTAGGCACCTTCTCATCCTGTTATCATGAACCGGGGCACCAAGCAGTTTATCTCTTCTCTTCAAGAGCCTTCTAAAAACAGACTGAGGGGATGTAACAACTTCAGAGGGCAGCGACCCCATCAAGCTTCAGACAGCCTCTCCAAGGTGGCTCATCTCCCTTGCCAGAACGGGGCCAGGAAGCTGGCAGTATCCTAGTAACTGCTATCAGGGAACATTTAAAAATAAAGCCTTCTCCAAGAAAAGAGAGCTGTCTCCAAAATCCAAGAGCCCAGTCCTCGGGATCCAAGCCACCTCAAGTAGCTCCTACTTCAGTTTAGAAGCTGAAGGCCAAGGTTATGTGTTTGGGGATTGGCTTCTAAGTCCACAGGATGGATAGGGGTCATGTGATCACCTTCAGGGAGTTCCACCAAAGGATAGGGAGCCTGGTGGTTTCAAGAAGCAGTGTTCCCTGATCAACTCAGAAATGATTCATTTTCTGTAATCCTCAGAATCCATGAATATCACATCTGGAAGGGAGGTCAGAAAACAGTTGTATTCTACTGGAGGTGAATTCAGGCTGCTCAGGGCTTGCCCATCCTGAAATCTTCTATGGAAAGCCTCCCTGCCTGGTTCTTTATGCCTGAAATTGCTGGGTTTTCTGCCCTGTGCAGTGGAGTCCACCCTGGGTGTCTCCGATTAGTCCTGGGTAACTGGATATTGAGTAGTTGTAGAAGCAAGGGCCCCTGGAGCTGGGCCATCAAAGTTTACCTCTCAGCTCAGACTCTGAGTGTCTTCTTGTGCTGTGTAATTGGGCAGGTTAGCCCCTCTCTCTGAACCTCTCTTTCTTCCTCTGTGACAAAGAGAAAATAACATTGCCTCATCTTACTGTCATTCTGAGAATGAAATGAGATATGGTCTGTGAAATGACCCAGCTGAATGCCTACATGTAAATGTGAGTTTTTCCCTCTCATTCGTGGAATGCAATTGTATCTTGCAGGCCTCATGTTTAATTAGGTCTGTAATTCTTTTTAAAATCAGCACTGACAGGGTACTGAACTATATTCAGAATACATTTTCATCCCACGTGGGTCTCATGCACACCTCCCTGCAGCTGTGTGATGTTGGCAGGGCCATGTGTGGTCTTTATTTTAGGGATCAAGAGATTGAGGTTCTCACAGGGTGCTGTCTTTGCCTAAGTCAATGGCTTGGGCCATTGACTATTATTGTTGGGTTTTTTCCCCTTCTTATTTGTAATGGATCCAGAAGAGCTGTTTGTCAGAGAACATTCCCTCCTAAGTAGACGCTGGGTGCTGGCTACTGAATTCACACACATCATCACGTCTGGGGCATCTGGGGGAATCCAGGCCCACAGGTCCAGGACTCCACAGGTTCATCACTGCTTCCCTCTCTGTCTTGGGTTCAGTTTCAATTGTCAGCAAAGCTCTCTTATCTCCCCAGTGTGTCTGGAAGAAGAGGGTCATCCCATCTGTCCCTACAGACAGAAACCAAGGCCAGGAATAGAATCCAGTGTTTCCCAGAATGGCCAGCTTGAATCAAATTTAGCACATGGGAAGAGTCATTCAGAGGGTATAAAACAGGCTCTTTTCCTATTCCTTGCAGACCTCGAGGGACACAATCTGAAAGTGGGATGAGGGTAGATGCATGCAATCAGGTAATAAATCGCTACTCAAAAGAATAACAGAAAGTACTGACTTCATGGAGAAAGAGGCATTGTACAAATTATTTGGTGATTAGGAAACATTTTCTCTTCCTCTTTGACTTGAGACTCCATTTTCTCTGAGGATCCATGTTTTCTCACGGGGTTCATGTGTATGCATGTGGATGGGTGCATTTGTGTGCGTATATGTACACACATGCTAATAGCTCATGTTCAATACAACTTAGGTCCATCCATGTTGCATACTAAGTGAGGTAAGGCAGACAGAGAAAGACAAATATCATATGATATTGCTTATATGATATTGCTTATATCTAAAAAAAGATGCAAATTAACTTATATACAAAACAGAAACAGACCCACAGGCGTGGAAAACAAACTTATGGTTACCAAAGGGGAAAAGAGGGGGGAAGGATAAATTGGGAGTTTGGGATTAACATATACACATTATTGTATATAAAATGTAATACATAAACAACAAGGACCTACTGTATAACACAGGGAAACATACTCAGTATTTTGTAATAACCTATAAGGGAAAAGAATCTGAAAAAATACATATATATGTATGTATAACTGAATCACTTTGCTGTACACCTGAAAGTAACACAACATTATAAATCAACTATACTTCAATAAAAAATAAATCAATTAACAACAACAAAAAGAAGACAAGTTACCCTCTGAACAATGGGAAAGTAGAAAGGAGGCCTGAAACCCATGGGGAGGAAGACCACAAAGGCTCTGAATGGTGACTTCAGACCCAACTTGGCCCATGCCTTGACACCTTGAGGATCAGATACCTGCTCTTCCTAAGAAGACCCACATTTACTTATCCTTGGAAGCCATGGAGAGAGGAGATTTTCCTAAAGAGGAAACAGTATTCAGGGGTGGCAACAGGTCATCAAAGGTAAATGAGAAGTGTCAGGGAAACACACAGATGGCATGCTGGAGAGCAGATAGAAAAAGGATCCTTCCTGAGATCAATTAGGACAGTGGTTTTCAAACCATAGAACAAAACTGATAAGGTAGTGAAATCAGTTCCATTGCTCATGACAAGCTTTAAATAAAAGGAAAAATAGTAATGAAAGAAAGAAACAGAATAAATTAGAATGTATTGAATGAAATAAGGAAAACTTCTCTCCTTGAAACTTTTGTTTGACACAAACTATATTTTGAAAACCCATAACTAAAAGAAGCTGACCCTTGAAAGAGAATAAGGTAGATGTATTAGTGATATCAAGGCAATGAGTCCAATGCTGTTTTTATTTTGGAAAGTGACTGGCTGTTTAAGCATTTACATATGTGTTTCTCTTTAAAAGTCTTTGATTCAATAATTGAGAGTCTACATGTTCTGGAACCTGTGGTAGAATGTGAGCTAAATAAAATACAGCCCATGACCTAGAGGAGCTCACCAATTGCTGAGGAAGACTGACTTGGAAACAGATGTAACAGGAAGAACAATAATTATTGCATGAGTATTCATGAGCTTTCACTTTCTCCCATGACTGTCATGGGAAAGATCTTTGCTTGTTGAGTCAGCATCCAGAGACTGGCTAAGGGAGAGTGTAGAGAAAATAAAATAAGCCAGAGATACTAAGTTGATCTACATAAAATAGAGCTGAGAGAAAGATAAGGAGCATATTTACTTACTACAAAACTGCAGGGAGCATCATTCACATCATATTCTATGAAAGTAGCATCCTTAGATGCATTACTCTGAAGACTAGAGTAAGAATGGTGCCCTTGATGTGTGCAACTTGGGGGCCTTGATGAGGAGTCAGAAATAAACATATAAGTTAGAGGTCAGGGCTGGCTTCAGGGAGTTAGAATTTGAGAGGGAGAAAGAATGAGTGAGTTAGTTTTAAAACAACTGTTGACAGAAGGATATTGAGATAGCCAACAACTGGGAGAGAATTTCTAAGGTGTGTGCTAGTAAGAATCCATCCTCCTCTTTGCCTTTTCCATAGGGGAGCTCGACAAAGACTTTCAATACTTTTCATCACTTGCAGATTGCAAGACTCTGCCTTTTGAGGACCTGAACCTATGTTGAAGTTGGACCAGTGTATCCCCCAAGAGAGGTTTTCTTGAGTTGTACAAGCCATCATGGAATCACAGTTTAGTATGTTAAGGATTGGAGACAGAACAATAGTGTTTGAAAACACCAATGGAGAACCAATTATTTTATCCTACCTGGATGGGAGGGATGTGTTGGGGTAGAGAAAGCGGAAGCTCTTTGAGCTAAGTCCTAAAAAAGTAAGAGGAAATTAGCCTGGTTACACAGGTGAAAAAAAATTCCAGGGAGAAAGAACAGGATAGAAAATATGAAAGCTCTGATGTGTTTAGGAATTGGGATGGCTTGCCAAACCTGGGTGATTGGGAAAGTAAAGGAAATTGGAGATTATTCTATAAAGTTAATTTATTAACAAATCTTTTTAAAAATTTGTTAAATTCTTAATCTTGAGGAAAATGGGAACCAGTGAACAACTCTACAACAAGTGGTATAGTCAGATTTTCATTTCTGAATGACCAGCAATTACAGTTTGGGGAATGGATAAAACGAAGCATGATGAAGGCAAGGTAACAAGTCTGGAGCTTGCTACAGCACCCCCATGAAAGGTGAGGGAGTGTAAACTAAAAGGGCTGCAATTGGGATGTAAATAAGATATTGGATTGGAGAGTCATCGAGGATGCTTTTATTTATTTTTTTTTTTTTATTTTTTTTTTTTGCGGTACGCGGACCTCTCACTGCTGTGGCCTCTCCCATTGTGGAGCACAGGCTCCAGACGCGCAGGCTCAGCGGCCATGGCTCACGGGCCCAGCCGCTCCGCAGCATGTGGGATCTTCCCGTACCGGGGCACGAACCCGTGTCCCATGCATCGGCAGGCGGACTCTCAACCACTGCGCCACCAGGGAAGCCCGAGGATGCTTTTAAATGTGGCTTTGAGGGAGACGGAAGAATCAGGATGATCAAAGTTTCTCACTGGCATGGTGGAGAGCGTACTGAACTATTACGACAACCCTTGACAAGAGCAAGCTTTGGAGAGAAGATGGTAAATTTCATTTTGGACATGTTTTGCATCTGGTTTGGTGGCTAGGAAGGAATTAGTTGGGCTGGCTTTTCTGATTCTCCAGCAAAAGTTCCTCCACTTCACACCATACTCCACACTCTCACACCCCTGTGGTCTCAGAAACTGTCCAAGCTCCCTGCCACCTCTGTGCTTGCACTCACTGTTCTCTCTTCCTAGAGGGCTCTTCTAGCCTTTGTCCAGCTGGCAAACTCCTACTAATCTTGCACACTCTACATGATGTCTGTCTTCCTTAACTAACCACTATCCACTCCCCCAGTCAAGGTTGGCTTCACTCTCTTCCCAGAAAAATCCTTGGTTGCCCAATATTTTGTGTTTAACATTAGCCCAACACTTACCACATATGTTGCGTTGGCTGATCTCCCTGTCTGTCTCACCCATAAGACTGTATAGTCTTTGAAAGCAGGAATCACATTCCTTGAATCTAGAAAAAGACCTGGGGCAGAATAGATGCTGAACCCTTGTGGAATGAATGAATGAGTGAATAAACGAATGAGTAATAGAATTTTGGGCTGTCTTAGCTGGGGTTCAGACTAACTAATTATTTTTTCTTTCCACAGCTACTCTGCTCCTGACCTTTTCCCAAGTAACTATTTACACTTATTCATGTGTGGGGGGAGCTTTGGGGACACTAAGAAATGAACATTTTTGTTAGGAGATGGGCCAGGAGAATAAGGTGGATAAAGGTAGAGCAGTGTTTGCTTTTCCCCGGGGTTCTCTGTACTGGCTTAGAGACCTTTGGGAGGAAGGTCATAAAAGAAACTGAAAGATGTATTCCAGAACTATTCTGTGCAACTCTGGGTTCAAGCAGAACTGCTTTGGAGTCCAGCTGACCAAATGTGTTGGGGTGTTGACGAAGGGTGCCCCACACCTCTGCACAGAAACCACCAGCACTCCAGCACCCTGTGGACTGGAAACTCTGGGATCTTCCATAGATGACCTTCTTGGAGTGAACATTCATGTTCTTCTGATGCACAAGAGCCATGGGGAGACTCTACCAGGTAGTTTTAGGTGGTGGATGGGAACTGGTGGGAACAGAGAAAAGAGAGGAAGAATGGAGGGCACGTTACATAGTGACTGTCACTGACACCACATGAGTGTCAGTGACAGTCACTGGGAACTCCCAGAAATGACAGCCGACCACTTCCAAGATTCCCATGATGCCATAATATCACAGTAACTATGAACTTTATAGACAAAGGTGGATGATGTGTGGGATATTAAAATTAATTTAACCTGTTTCTTTTTACTTTGTGGCTACAAGAAAATTAAAAATTATAAATGTGACCAGTATTATATTTCTATTTCATTGTTCTACTGTAGACTATTATGTAACCATTAAATGAATGAAGTCCATCTATAGGTACTGTCAAGGATGATCTCTAATATAAATGTACTGTTAAGTGAAGAAAGCAAGTTGTATCGCTAAATGCATAACCCAATTTATAAAAATATTTTTAAAACTATGTATACATTGCAAAGAAATATAAGGAGAAGTATCTGAAAAGGTCCCTGGAGGATGGGACCAAATGTTGTACCCAAATGGAACAACTGAGCTGAGACTCTTGAAAGGCATGAACAGGGTTAGAAGAAACCAATGGAATGGTAAACCATCCTGGGAAGGGGTATGGCCTTCGGGGAAGGAGGATGTAGAAATTTGATATTTTTCTGTACTTATTTCTGTAGATTTTAAGAAAATAAGCACTATGCATTCTGTAACTTCTTAAATAGAAATTGATTATAGGACAGGTCATCATTGCTGATGGGCTGACACGGGTTCTGGAATCTTCATCAGGACCATGTCAACTGTTGGCCCATCTCACTGGACTCCCAAGCTCTGCCTTCTCTAGAGCATTATTCCATGGAGGCAGCTCCCTGCCCTGTTTGATAAATGCATTGTCAATAGCTCAAGCCAACTGAAATAATAATGGGAGAAACGTCTGCTTCTGCCAAGAACTGAGAACTGGAATGACGCTGGTGAGTATTTCCTGAAGCCAAAGGAAGGTTTCCTATAATTAGAAGCAATTTGCTAGAAAGTTTACCAGGCTCTTCCAAAGCATACAATATGGCAAATTGTTAAAGCTTTCTTTATTTTTCCTTTCCTTTCATGACACACTGCAGATGGAGAGCATAGAATACTCCCTTTTCCTGGGCTGGGGCTGTTATTTTAGAGGATCATGTCTTTGCCGAGTCAGTGGAGTAAGAAGAAGAAAAACGATTTTTGTATCATTGTGGGAAATGGGAGTGAATTCAGAATCATATTCTAAACATTTTGAAGCCTTTTCCAACTGTCTCCACTGAGAGAATTCAGGTTTAGTCAAGCAGGATCTAGCAAGTGAAATATACACCAAGACCAAACTCACTGAATTCCCATTCCAGTGTGTAAGAAAATAGGAGACTCAGAATGCAGTTACACAAAGAGCTATTCCCATTTCTATATTCCAGAAGTCAGCCACAAAGACCAGAGATTCAGAGATGGGTATACTAACATCGACTGAGCACCTACCTAGTATTTCCCCAGCACTGTACCAGGCAACTTGCCCGTTCCCTGCAGTGCAGCCCTCACCATCGCTCACAGCCGACCCCCAAGCCCAGCAGCCCTGTTGTAGGTACTATCACTATCCTCTATTTATAGATGAAACTGAGACCCAGCAAGGCTAAGAAATTTTCCCAGGATTTTTTCTTGCACAATGCAAGTCTTGTCTGACTCCTAAACCAGTGCTCTTTCCTCTACACCCATCTATCCTACTTTTGGAGCCAGTCTTAAACTGATGGAAGGCTGGCTCTTAATACCCAGGCCGCCTCTATAGGATTCACAGGTCCTCCTAACTTGTGACTCTATAAGATTCACAGGTCTCTAACAGAGGGAGTAGGAACAAGCTTCCCTCTTCCCTGGTCCAGGAGCAGTAGCTCTACAGCATTTGGAATAGCCGTCTTCCTGGGAGCCTTCTTATCCAGCTTTAGCTGTCTACTTTATTTTATGACATAAGAAGTTATGCAGCCAAGCAGTTCTGAGTGAGCTCTGACTCAGGACGCAACTGTTCTCAGCCCTCCTTTCTAACCTCAGGCACGTTGTGTCCCAGAACACTGGCAAGATGGCCTCCTCAATCCTGATTTACTGTCAGTCTCTTGGAGGGAGAATGGAGGTGGGTGCTGGGGGACATGCAGCGTGTGTGTAAATTATGGCTCGAATGAGAGGTGGCTTAGATCAGAAAAAGTCCTGGATGCAAAGGAAATAAAATTAATTAATTAGCACATCCATCCATCCATCCATCCATCACGCATTGATCCATCCATATGTCACTCATCCATCTATAATCCATCCATACATTCATCCATCTACCCATCCATTCATCTATTCATCCATCCATCCATCCCCCATCCATCCATCACCCTCCCATTCAATTATTCAACTAGTGCTATATCTGAGACAGAACAAATGAAAAGAGATTGTGTTAGGGTGGTGGGATCTTTACTTTCACATTTTAATTAAATGTTTTAATGATTTTTAAAAATTTGGCTGAAGCTTTAAAGAAACTGAGGAAGATCAGTAGAAAAAGCATGGAGACAGAGAAAGACAAATATTGCACCATCTCACTTATATGTGGAATCTAAAAAAGTCAGACTCCTAGAAGTAGAGAGCAGAATGGTGATTGCCAGGAGCTGGGGTGGGGGTGTGGAGGTGTTGGTCAAAGAGTATAAACTTTCCATTATAAACTGAATAAGTTTTGGAGATCTGAGGTACAGCATGGTGACAATAGATAATAATAAACTATTGTATACTTGAAATTTGCTTAAAGAGTAGATCTTAAATGTTCTTACAACTCACCAAAAAAAATGTAACTATGTGAGGAGATGGAAAGGTTAATTAGCTGGATTAGGGACATCATTTCACAGTGGATTCATATATCAAAACTTCATGTAGTGCATCTTAAATATATATAATGATTATCTATAAATCATACCTCAGTAAAGCTGAAGAAAAAAGGCAAAAGCGTGGGCTTTGGCCATAGAGAGGAAGTCTGACTCTGTCTCTGCCCTTTACCAGGTTACCAGCAAACCTTGACCATGGTTCTCAGCTTGGTTCCTCGTCTGCTTTATGAAGGAACCAAGCTTAATTTCCTTGGTTATGGTGAGGAATGAATGGTGTACCTGGACCAGAAAGTGCTTGGCCAGGGCTACACGTAGGAGGATTTAGGGCACATTTGTTGAATAGATGAAGAAGCAGGGGCCTGCATTACGGTTTATGGGGCCTCCGTTACCCTGAGTGACAAATCCTAATTGGTTCTGTAACCAAAAGATGCCTTTTCTGGGGGGGATTAGGTAACAAGTGGATTACGCACTGGATGGAGATTGTTAGAAGCCGGCCTTTTGGAGCGCAAGAGGGGAAGGAGAAGGATGGTATTCCATCGCCTTGCCTTAAACCTCTTTATCAAAGTGGGCACATTTTCAGCCTGATTTGCCTTTGAAACTCAGCAAGTTCACTTGACCCGGGGGTTAAGTGCTGCTGAGGCCCCAGCCGAACACTTTGTCCTAGGAATGGAAAAGTTGAGCAGGCTGTGCCTTCCTGCCAGAGGCTTAATTTGCTTATAAGATCTCCTACCCTTTGACAGGCTGGAGAGTGGCCTCTTTGGGTGCACAGGGAAGGACATCTCTCCAGGATTTTGCCGAGCCTCTCAGCCAGGAGGGTAGGATCCATATCTCCCCTTTGTTCATACCCCTCCAACTGACAGGCACTTAGTAGGTCCCCAGCACAGCCTTTCAGAGGCAGAGTGATGGTGTCAAAAGGCCTTGGAATTTGCTTTCTGGTTAGAAGGCCTTGGGGTGACCTGGGGTCACACGGAGGTCTTGATGATTTCTAAGGGTTATTTCACCTCTCGGAGTCTCATTTTCTCAGCTGTAAAATGAGCCCATAATTCCTCCTTCTTATGATTGTTGGGAGGACTTAAATTAGATCTCGCATTTGAAAAGTACCTTCAAAAGTAAGTGCTGGGCTTCCCTGGTGGCGCAGTGGTTGAGAGTCCGCCTGCCAATGCAGGGGACACGGGTTCGTGCCCCGGTCCGGGAAGATCCCACATGCCGTGAGCCATGGCTGCTGAGCCTGCACGTCGGAGCCTGTGCTCTGCAACGGGAGAGGCCACAAAGTGAGAGGCCCGTGTACCGCAAAAAAAAAAAAAAAAAAAAAAAGTAAGTGCTTATTAAGTCTTCCTTTTTCTTTGCCCTTCTTCTTTCTCTTCTTTCTTCCTCACTTTCTGAGCTTCAGACTCCTCACCTATAAAAGAGGGTGAATCACACGGCCCATTTCCCTGGGTCATTGTAAATGACAATGAAAGCCTTACTTAGCACTGGACACATCAATCAAAGCTGAATTGAAAGAAAACATCTCAAAGCACAAAAATCATTTGAATCTCCTGCCAGAGAGGATTGAGTCCATTCCCCACCTACCTCAGCTCAGAGAGGCCAGAGGCCCAGGGATGTAGTGCTTTCTTGGCAAGAAAAGGACAAAGCCCTGCAGAATGAAGAAAATTTGAACACACCTTTCCAGATTATTATATCAAGAGAGAAACGGTTTCAGCTGAAGCTGTCTGAATAAATTACTGGCAGTCAGAGGGTGAGGAAATTGAGCTGTGAATGCATTTATTTAATATATTTATATGTCAAACTTAGCTCCTGCTCTGTATATTTTTGTGGCTTTTAGACATAATATATTTTACCAGATTCTCCTTCCCTCAGGAGGCAGTTGTGCAGGTTAGGAAAAGGTCCCAGACAAACCTCCAAGTGAGATATAAATTCTTCCCTCTTCCACAATTTTTTGTAAGGAAAAGAAAAAAAAAAAGACCCTTTTCAGTGAGGTACACATTTGGGGACATAATTCTTGAACTTGAATTGGAAAATATTCGAATGCAGCCTTAGGATGCTCTTCTTCTCTCTCTACTTAGTAAACTCATACATACACGTCAAAGCCTGGATCAAAGTTGCTGTGTTTTATGAACCCTCCTGACCTGCTGCTAATCGTAGTGGACCCCCCAGCTGTGCTTGGACCACCCTTTATAGATCTCTCTGTCAAAGCACATGATACCCTGTATATTTCCTTGTCTTTGTCTCACTAGAGGTTATGAGCTCCTGGAGGTCAGGAGCCACTTCTGATCTATGTTGGGGTCATGGAAGCCAGTACAGGACTGCCATGTAGCAGGTGCTTAGCTGATGGCTTAACGAGTGATGTACCTACATTCACTGTAATAGACAAGTGAACACAAGTTTATAGAGAAACATGGGCAGGAGATTGTTCTGAAGGAGAGTATATGGGCCAAGAGGTAGCTCACAGTATTTCCTGAAAAGTCATCAGCGACTAGTTTTACTGACCAAACAATATTAAGAAACAACCTGTTACTTAGTGTGGAGGTTGATTTTATTGGGTGTGAAGTCAGAAAGTAAGTTAAGAGCAGGAAAGGTCAACACTGCCCTCAAAGATCCCTTAAATCCCCATAAATAATAATTTAAAATGTTTTTGTATACCCAACCTCATAGATGATTTTCTCCATCCATCTGCTTTTGTGTTCGTGGCCTTCAATTTTCCCTTTAGTTTTCTGTTTGAAGAAGTAGGATTCCATCACCCCTCAAGAACGTTGTCTTCAGAAAACTGGATTCCACTTGGCCGTGGCAGCTGAGAAAATCTGATGTCACCCCACATTCTTTCCATTAGTTTTGGGCACATACATAGACCATGTCAGGTGAGAGGACGTATTCACGGAGGGGAAGGCGTGAGCTAAGTGCTATATGATCTTATGCCACTGGGTCAGGTTTTGAGCAGCATTTCATATTTATTTATTTATCTTCTTATATAAAAGTACTGTTTACACTCTAATTCATTAAAATGTATACATATCCCACAATGTATATGTACACATCACACACTAGCATTTGCAAGTGACAGAACCTCTCAAAAAGTAGTCTAAGAGGCTTCCCTGGTGGCGCAGTGGTTGAGAGTCCCCCTGCCGATGCAGGGGACACGGGTTCGTGCCCCGGTCCGGGAAGATCCCACATGTCGCGGAGCGGCTGGGCCCGTGAGCCATGGCCGCTGAGCCTGCGCGTCCGGAGCCTGTGCTCCGCAACGGGAGAGGCCACAACAGTGAGAGGCCCGCATACCGCAAAAAAAAAAAAAAAAAAAAAAAAGTAGTCTAAGAGTAAGAGGGGAATTTGTCTCATTTCATCAAACTTCAACAAGTGTAAGGGTTCAGTGAAACTTGGGATGGCTGGATGTCCTCTCTCTCTCTCTCTTTTTCTCTTTCTCTCTCTTTCTTTTTCTCTTTCTCTCCCCACCCCCCCTCCTGCAGGAGACGGGCTTTCCACATGTGCTGGGAAACACAGTTGCTGCTCATCATAGATTCACAATTTTCCAGCTCTATGACTGGAAGAACAAAGAAAACTCTTCCACATGATTCCAGGAGAAATCTCCCAGGGAATAACTCCAATTGCATCAACTTAGGTGACACTCCTCCCTAAGAGGGTGGATGATTGGGTCCTGGACAGACATGATATTAGCCATGACAGTGTGTGATCTGGTAGGCTTCAGGGAGGATCTGTATTTTTAAAAATTTCCTATGTGACTCTAATGTTCACACTCGATTTAGAAACACTGATCTATATTTATTAAATATGGTATATGGGTACAAAACACCCAGGGATATATTTGAAGATCCCAAGATGGCTGAAATAAATGAGCTGCTATCTACCCTCCACTACTACTTAGCTGTCTACATTGTGCCAAGTTGAAGGATATGCAGACAAATGAGATTTGGACTCCATAATTAAGGAGCTACTATTTAGTGAGAGATACAGATACAAACAAAAGGTGACAATTGGGGATACAGAGTTTGTTATCTAAGTGCACAGGGAAGGAAGCACTAATATACTTGGAATAATTTGGGAAGTCTTTCCTGAGGAGGGGAGATTTGGACTGGGTCTTTAGGGATGAATAGAAGCTTGCTGCTTAGGTTGAGCAAAGGGCATTTAGCCTCAAGGGAATGATGTTCAAGGATCCGGTGGGGCTTTAGAGCCTAGTCCTTGAGTATGTCACTTTCAAGTTAGGCTTCCTGAGTTCAAATCCCATCCTTCCCACTCAGCAGACATATGACCTCAGGAGAGATGCCCAAGTTACATACCATTTTTTGCCTAATCATCTCATTTATCAAATGGAATTAGCAACTTGATCCTCACGGGTTGTTATGAAGATCACATTAGTTGATATTGAAAAGTTGGTTAGGATTTTGAGTCATACGTAGCTGGGTGTGCATGTCTGCCTCATTGCTTGTTAACTGGGATCCCAGGAAATTTATTCTCTCTGTATCTTCACCTAAAACATTGTGGGCAGCAATAGTATAGATCTCAGGGTAATTCTGAACCTTGAATGAGATATAATGCATGGAAAATATTTGCCTCAAGATCTGGTCCATGGTATGTGCTAAATAGGCATTGCCTATCATTATGTAATCATCACTCTGCAAAGTGCTTAGTGCAGTGCTCAACACATGGTAGGTGTTCAGTTTCTTCCTCCCATTACAAAGAAGACTGCCCCGTGGCTAGGAATTGTCCTTGAACATCTCACCAACCTACAAGTCTTTGCTGAGATGCTGAGAAGGGGCAGGGAAGGTGGCCCGGAATCCACCCGGGTCAGGGCTGCGTGTCAGGCAGGGTGGTTGTCTCCATTCAGTCCAGCTGAACTTTCCTAAGCAGAGGCCCACAGTCTAATGAATGAGAGAGCTGACACACCAGGGAGTTCATTCTGGAAGAGAATGAAAGCCCATTTGAAGAAAATACTTCCATCAGCTTGCCCATACCACGGAGTGGCGTTCTGGCATATGTAACGGAATTACTGAATGGTGGGGACTGCAGTCTTGCTTTCCTCTGGGTGTTTGGGAAACAGAAAGAATGTTCACATGGCCTGTACAAATAGGCAGCTGAATTATGCTAATGAGCCGCCAGGCCTGCTGGGAGGGAGCAAGCATTAAGTCAGGATGGGATCAGAGTCTGGGCATCTCTATGCCCACAGGCCTGAACAATTTGTTCTATTTTCCAAGGCAGGATTCAGACCCAGGGGAGGAAAGGGAACATCACAGGGCCCAGGCAGGGCCTGCAGGACCCAAGAACAGGCAAGCTTTGCCCCTGAGCCAAACCTCATCAAGGAGAGGGCAGGGGTACCTTCACTTTACCAGGCTCCTGATTACCGTGGCCCCTCCAAACCCTGAGATGGGCAGGAAAGTGACCTGTCCAAAGTCAGACTCAGTTTCCAGCCAGGGTCTGCCGGGTGTCGAGGCCTGGGTCGTTTCACTGGTGACCTTGTGAAGCTGGTTGTGGTGGGGAGACTTTGAGTCATTCAGACGTGGGTCCCGCAATTTACTAGCCCTAGGTCCTGGAGAGGCATCTTCTTCCCTCAGAGCCCTGATTATCCCCATCTGTAAAATGGGAACAGTAATGCCTATTTCAAGGGATCATGGTAGGAATTCTGTTGCAACATGGGCTATGGAAATATTCTGAAAACTATGAATGCTATGTACACATGTGCAGATTCTTTTATTCTGAGTTCCAGAGGGACCCTGAAACCAAGAAAGAGGGTAGCAAGGAGGGTGAGGAATTAACCCTTAAAGGTGGCAGGCTAGAAATCCAACAGGGCAGAGTCTTGGCACATGGGGATGGGAAAGAAATTCAAGACAGGGAGCCTCTAAAGTACCTTGTGAGCCCTTCAAACATGGTGCCCGGCAGACCAGGACCTCTCTGTGTTCCCAGCTCCTGGACCTACATGGTGATGCTTTAACATGTAAATGACTGCATGAATGACAAATCAGGCTAAAGCTTTCCACCAAAGCCACAGACCTTCATGCAGTGTGGAGCGTGGCTGATGAGACTTCCCTCAACTTCGACATGGCTTTGAGACATCACATGTGTTTTTGTTTTTGTTTTGTTTTGGTGAATTATTCTCTTAAGGTTTCCTTAAATGTGTCCCATTTTTTGAGAGTCCAAGGCAGGTTCTTTGTCGCCTATCTGCTCAGGATATTTCATTCTCACATGTGCCTTTATCCTCTTTGTAAACCAAAGAGGAAAGAAATGTGCGAGGGTGGGGTGTATGTATTTCTAAATGTAAAACCTTTTTTTGTGCCTTCAGGTGAAGAGAAAGTTCCAAAGCTGTGGGGCCTGAGAGCAGGCGGAGGCTGGAGTCCTGGACAGCCTCACCCAGGACAACCTCTGCACTGGGCTCCAGGAAAACTGGGAGCGGTGGGTGGGGAAGCCTGCAGAGTTGTAGACCAGTCAGGACACAATCGCCCATCACAGGCTGGAGGTGGGAGAGTTTAATCTTCTTCAGGAAATCCTCAAGGTGTAAAAAGTCAGGCCTGATATTATAAAAAAACCCTGCAGAGAGGTTTTAATGGGAGCGGACATATCAGGAGCGCTCTCTAGCTCCAATTTTCTCATTATAAAACTGACCGAAGTGTAAAAAACATGCAATGCACATTGAATATCTCTAATATGTGGCTGCCTTTTAGCCTCCGGAGAAGGACGGGTATTCATTTTCATAAATTACTTTTTAACTATTTTTTTTTTCAAAGGACAGGGGGTGGTGAAAGAAAACAGAGACAAAACAGATGCCTTCAGCCCTTTGATCAGCCTCACTGCAGACAAGCAGGCTGCCTGCTAGCACCTTTTTAACTAGAGCTTGCCAGGAGGAAAATGGGTGGTTTTAACTGCAATTACAGTGCCTGCTGAAGGCCTGTCATCACAGCCAGAGGGGCCTGATCCCAAGCAGCTCGGGTACCTCCAGAATTACAACCAGTGGGGCAGAAAGCTAAATACCCCCTCTGTGGCCAGTGTCTTCCACAGGCCCAGAAGCTCTGGGCCAGTCCCCCATCCCCCTGCCATGTCCCCCACCCCTGTTGCTAGAAATATAGAAAACTAAGATCCTATACGCTAGCTCGGCCGGGTCAGACAGAAGAGAAAGGGGCGGAAGACAGCAGCCTTATCTCACACCCAGGAGCCGGGGAATGCGGCTAGAAGGGAGGGGAGGATGGAAGAGGCAGAGGTCAGATTTCTGGAGCATCCTGAGCAGAACAGGAGCAGCCTACCCGGACTAGAGCCACTTGCCAAAGAGGCTGAGAGAATTCAGGGCTGGCCTTTGGGATATTAAGCATTAAATAGCCACCGACTCGGAAGAGGAGATGATAATATTTTCTCAGGCCCCCATCCTCAGGCTCTGCCCTAAGCAATTTATGTGTTTTGTCTCTGATATTCAGCTGGTCTCTGCGCATGCCCAGGGCCGGGCATGGAGCCAGGCACACGGTAGACCCTTGAAAAAAATCAATTAGGTCTAAATGAGGGACTGCCAAACTTTTAGAAAGAGAAAATTGAAGCTCAGAGAAGTTCAGTGGCCAGCCCATGGTAACCCAAGTAGGGTTTGGGGGTGATGCTAGAGGTGGGATTGGGGTCCAGGTGGACCCACCCACAAAGCCAGTTCCTCCCAGAAGTCTGAGCTGCCTGTCTGAGACAGGGTGGTGTGCTTCCCCACAGGGAATACGGGTCCAAGATGCTACCCTGACTCTCTACCCTGACTCCCTCGCTGGGGTGAGACACTTGCCTCTGGAGAGGAATTTAAAGGGATGTCCAAAAAACTCAGCAATCAAGATAAGTAATGTTATGATGCAATGTTTTCCAGTGTCAAAGTTAATGCAAAAATCATGATGAACAAAATACCAAATTTTACAATACAAGCAGCATAGGTTTTACAGATGTCTCCTTTTGCCTTAGACTCCACTGTGACTTGGCATGACATGGCTGACTTAAATTGGTGAGTGACCTTGGGCATCCAGTTTCCCTCTCTGGGCCTCAGTTTTCCAGTCTGCTTAAAGGGGGCATATTGTGGGCTTCTGGGGACCTTTCCAACTCTGACATGTTGGAGTAGGGTTCAAGTCCCAGCTTGGCCCATTGGTGGCTTCGACTGTGTGCGCGGGCCCTGCAGAGGCCTACTGGTCGGCAGCTGTGACATTGGGGAAGGTATGTGGGGGAGCACCCACCTTCTCGTCCTTTTGCAGCATCTGGGTTGAGTTTCAAAAGCGCATCCCCAAGAATGCACAGGAAGGTACTGGGAACCGAAGTCAACTACAGACATGACGTTGGTGCGTTTTTGGCTCCGTGGGACAGGGGTGGCTTGAGGGGAGCTCTGTCTGCTTTTTGTGGCGCTGGAGGCATGGACAACCCATCACAGCCCAGATGGACAACCATCACTGATGGTTCTGACCTGTCTTCCTGGGAAGCCAGCTCTTGGGGTCACTGCTCTTCATTTATGTGGCTTTTAAAATTTATCCCCAACCCCCATCAGCAGAAATTCCTTTATTTTAAGAACAATGAGGAGAACAGCTGGGGAACTGTTGCAGTGATTTGCTTAAATTTTTTTGACATTTGCTTATTGCTTTGTAATTTCATTTCTGATTCTGTCTTCTCCCACAAATGAGTGCAATAGATTAGTTCCAGCCATTCACTAGCTCATTCATTCATTAATTCATTTAAATAAACAGTTACTAATACTGACTGAGAGGACTGACAGTCCTTGAATGCCCTCCTGGCATATAGCACCACGCTGGGCAATCATCTATTGACCCACCCCTTGATTCACCCAGTCCCAGTGTGTATCATATACCTACTACATGCCAGGTGCTGGGCTAAGCTCTGAATTTACACTATGGAACAAACCAGACTCATTGCTAGTCTTACAAAACTGAGGACAATCTGGGGAGCCTGACAGTAACCAAACAGTAATAAGTAAACTGTAGCTCCTACCTCTGTGATGGTTAATGTTATGTGCCCACTTGACCTGGCCACAGGAAGCCCAGATATTTGGTCAACCATTATTTCTAGGTGTGTCTGTGTGGTTGCTTCTGGATGGTATTAGCATTTGAATCAGTAGACTGAGTAAAGCAGATTGCCCTCCCAATTGAGGGTGGGCCTCATCCAATCAGTTGAGGGTCTAAATAAAATACAAAGTCAGAGGAAGGAGAATTTGCTCTCTCTCTGCCTGGCTGCTGAGTGGGGACAGCAATCTTCTCTTGTCCTCTGACTGGGACTTACACTGTTGGTTCTCAGGCCTCAGGATTCAGACTGGAATTATACCACCGGCTTTTCTGTGTCTCCAGCTTGCAGATGACAGATTATAGGACTTCTCAGCCTCCATAACTGTGTGAGGCAATTCCTTATAATATATCTCTCTCGAGATAAGTAATGTTTTAATGCAATATTTTCCAACGTGGTGTGTGTGTGTGTGTGCATGTACGTGTGTGTATTCTGTTTCTGCTAGTCTGTTCTCTGGAGAACCCTGACTAATAACACCTCTGAGAAGAGCTGAAAAGAAAAGGCACACAGTGCTCAGAAAGCATGCAACAAGAGGATCCAGCCTGGTCCGGAGGGTCAGGAGAGGCTTATCCCAGGAAATGCTAAGGGGGCTGGAATCTGAGAAATAGCTAGCAGTTAACGAAGTTAGGAGGGAGAGAGAAGAACATCTGGCACAGAGGATAGTATATGCAAAGGTGCTGAGGTAAGGAGACAGGTGACTCTGAGAACTTGGAATAGGGCTTAGGTGGCTGGCGTGCAGAGAGCCACGGGACTTGGTATGGAATGAGGCTGCAGAGTACCTGGCGTCCAGATCATGCAGAGCCTCATAGGCTGTGAAGAAGAGTTGGGTTTCGACATTACCACACTGAATGCAGTAGCTGTTACTGTTACTATTGTTACCACAATTTTTCAGATGAAGAAAATAAGGCTCAGAGAGGTTTACTCATTGATCCAGCAAACGTTTATTGAACACTTGCTATGTGTCAGGTGCTATACTGGGTGCTGGAGAAATAGCTGTGAGCAGGGAGCTTTCACCTGTACAAGTGACAAAGAAGGAATGGGGACTTGGGTCTGCATGTCCCAAAGGCTTTGCTGCTTGCATATGTCGCAGCTTCCTGGGCCCAGATCTGGGATGAAAGGTGACCACCGTCCTCACCCTCAAGTGCTCAGAGTCTGGCGGCCAAATGCCTTGCTTCTGTGGTTTGTTCGCCAGACCCAGCACCTCAGCCCCCTCAAGATGTCACAGCAACACCCCAAATTTCCAAAGAAAAAGGCTGAAACTGAGGAGCAGGGTTGCGGACCTGGCCAGGAAAGTGGCACAGGAAATTTCCACAGACTTTCAGCTGTTAAGGTAAATCTAGACACCGCCTCCCCAGGCCAATCTCATTTTCATTTTTGTGGATTAAAAATAGATTCTTTGCTGCTCCTTTTTTTCAAGAGGTGGAAGCTGTTTCCCCTCCTCCTCACTCTAGACTGTCCTTGTGACCTACTTGGACCAATGCCATCAGTGTGGTACAAGTGACAGCCTTGTCCTCCCTGCTGGGGGAAGATCACCTGAGGTGAAGCAGCTGAAGGTAGCTGCTGAAGGATGGGAGAGTGCGTGGCGGGTAGAGGGCAGGTGGAGGACGCTGAGGATAAGAGGAGACAGCTAATGCAGTCCCATGAGCAACCCCAGGTGAGACCAGCAGAGGGACTGCCCAAAGGCCCCACAGACTCATGAGAAGTTATAGATCACTGTATTTTAAGCCACTAAGTTTTGGGGTGGTTTGTTGTCTATCAGGAGATAGCTGAAAGACCCCTGGGTGTGCTTCCAGGAATAATGTAAAGAATGATCTACGGAAGGAGGACGCCTGTTGTTTTTACTCAGCATCCCTTTCCCGTCCTTCCACTAAATGCACCCCAGTTTTTCCCAGGGTTCCTCAGGGAACCACCCCTTCCCCCAGTCTCAGGTGTCATAGAGGAAACTGATCCTCCTTTAGCTCCAGGGGTGGCAGTTAACTCAGAGGACCGGTCAGTCAGAGCAAGGCTTTCCCCCTCGGCCACACTGATTGGTTCAGAGATGGGCACACGATCCAGTCAGAGCCAATCAGAACTATTATTTCTGGGACATTTGCTCAAAATATCAGGAAAGAAACAGGTAGGTTCTTTCTGGCTGGAGTTGAAACTGAGAGAAGGTGAGCCTGAAGTTGCTCATGGTGATTTTGCCATGACATGGGGAGAACCTGTTGGAAAATTGAGCTCATACTGAGGAAGCAGGACCACGAAGTGAAGCAATATTGTGGAGATGTCATTTGGACACCTAGATATAGCCACACCTGAAGCAATGCTGATTCTGAACTTTCGGGTTGTGTGACCCCGCAGGTTTTTCCTTGCAGTGGCCACGAAAATGTGCCACCCAAACCTGCCGCCGTGCAAGCATAGATGACTGACAGAACCTCTGCATCTTCCACTGCATTTGCTCCTAGGCTGGCTTCCTGCCTTTCCCTGCAACACTGGGCTGCTTCTAGCCAAAGGCTGAGCATCTGGGAGCACTAGTACTGTCCCATGCGCCACCGTCCCTGGTGACTTTGGTTCTAAGATTCCCCACTGGGAAACTTTGTTAGAAATTGCACTGAAGTCTGAAACTCTACCGAGCCTTCCCTCCTTCCTTCTCTCCTTCACAGGATCAGAGCTGAATCAGCCTGCTCCCTCCCCTTGAACCTTCCCAAGTGTATCTGCCATTAAATCTCTTGCATGTCTGTTTCCATCTTGGCATCTGCTGCCTTGGAAGACCTGAACTGACTCCCCTATCCCTTTTTATTACTTTCTTAATCCAGTTTGACCTGGGTTTCTGACCCTTTCAATTGGACCATTTCTGACAAACACAATTCTCTGCTAAGGCACTGGGTCTTGACAGAAGGTGGCAAAGACCACTGGAGGGTGTGGTTAGATCTCTGTGGTGGAGCCCCACTCCCTCCAGGTGCATGGTGAGGGGTGGACTGGAAGGGGAGACTGGAGGAGGGAGACCGGTCAGGGCCCCTGAATAGTCCAGGGGACATTATGTGTGAACCAAGCCAGGCAGTTTAAGTGTGGATGGAAAGGAGAGGATGGATTTGGAAGGTATTTTCAAAGAAATCTTAATAGGATTTGAGGACTGGTTGGAAAGAAGAATGGGATGGGTGGACAGGGAAAAGCAGAAAGATCTCTGAGGCATCAACTTTGTAAATGACAATGATGATGAGGCCTCTCTATGGAGCGCTCCCTGCGGGTGCTTATCTTACCTAATATTACAACTGCCCTAGGAGGCATGACATTACTATCATTAGCATTTTAAGCCCATTTTGCAGATGAGAAAACTGAGACTTACTGAAGTTTAAAAAACTTTCCCTATGTCTGACAGCTAGCAGGTGATGTTGCTAGGATTTAAACCCAGGTCCATCTGGCTGTAAAACTCAGTGTTCTCAGCTGCTACCCTGTGCTTCACCATCTGAGCTGCCACTTACCAGGACAACCTCAGATTCACTCTCTCTGAATGGACAGAGAGACAGCCCAGATTTCCTCACCACCATTCATCTTTGTTCTTTCTTCTGTGTCATCAGTTGGATTCTTTATGTAGCTGGTTCATTGGCTGGAGGGAGAAACAGAGTAAAAACAGACCTTGACAAAATGTTCTTTACTTCCCTGTGATATTATTATTGTGTTTACATGTTGCACACATTGTATCTTAACAAGTATTAGCAACATTGAAATGAATACCAGCCCCTCCATTCCAGTGCCCTCACTTCCCCTTGTGTCCACCAGGTCTCATCCTTATGTGGATGTGCCATCACCTGGCACAGGCAGCTGACTTTTTAAAATAAACTGCTATGCAATTTTGCTGCCTTCTTGGAAAGGAAAGGGATTTTGCAGAGAACGCCATCCCCCTCTCATCCTTTGGCAGTGAGGGATGTAAACATCTCTGATCACACCTTTTGACAAACATGGAAGCTCACTTCTTTCTACCTGTCCCATCTTTCCCAGGTAGATCCCTCGTGGATCATATTCTGTCTTCTTTCTTCCTCGTCTCCCACCAGCAAACACACACCACACTGCATCCCTTTTCGGTGGGAAACGCTGACTTCTCTTCTGTTCAGATATTCGCTGGCCTCTCCTTGAAACAGGTATGTGAAAACCAGAGACGAGAAAGCAAATTATCATGGTCAGCAGTGATCAAAAATAAATGGGGCAAAACTGTCTCGTGGAGAACTGATGAAAACCAGCTGTGTCCAGGGAGATGTCTGGCCTATCTTGTTTTTGTAAGGGAACAGTGGGTTGCATTGGAACTTCATCCCCCAGATGCACTGGGATGATCAGTTCTCAGGTGCTCACTGGATGGTCATCGTCACAGTGGCTATGAATTGGCTTGACAGAGAGTAAGGGCACTTGGACCCTGAGCAGAGCCAAAATGACTACATAGGGCATTACGGGTGATTTTTTTAAATGTATTTTATTGAAGTATAGTTGATTTACAATGTTGTGTTAATTTCTATGGGACAGCAAAGTGATTCAGTTATGCGTATATATACACATTCCTTTCATGCTCTTTTCCATTATGGTTTATCACAGGATATTGAATACAGTTCCCCGTGCTATACAGTAGGACCTCGTTGTTTTTTCACCTTATATATACTAGTTTGCATCAGCTAATCCCAAACTCCCAATCCATCCCTCCCTCACTGCCTCTCCCCCTTGGCAAACACAAGTCTGTTCTCTTCGTCCATTACAGTTTATTCTGAATGAATGAAGAAAGGAAAGAAACGGAAAGAGAGGGAGAGGGAAGGAAAGAGGGAGGGAGGGAAGGAGAAAGAAAATGGGGGAAAGAAAAGAAGAGTGAGTGCCACCTGATAAGTCAGGCACATCACACTGTGTGTCACTAAGTAGCCCCAGTGCCCTAGGAAGGAGTGGTCTTTACCTGCATTTTGCAGGTGAGGGAAGCTGCCCTCAGAGGTGAGACCATCTTGTTTGTAAAGGTGGAGCAAAGGGTTCAATTCAGAACTGGGCCACAGGCAAAGACTTTCATTTAATTAGTGATGTGCGACAGTCTAAAGACCTGGCCAGAAAATTACCTCCCATTTCTGAATGAACTCCTGGAAATGACACACAGGTCAACCCGTCGCTGCAGACCTTTAAAGCTGAACCTCAGATTTCCCCAGCCTGACCGTGACAGTGACAGTGGCTGGGCCTTGGCTGTGGTGCCTCCGGGGTACAGGCCTGCCCACACCAGGCACAGGCATCTAGGAGACCCGGAGGGTCCTCCAGGAGCTCAGGCACGGTCTTCTCATCTTCTACCTCAGCTGCCCCTCCAGGGTCACTGTCACTAAGTCACTTTGTGCCCTGGTCCCACGTTGGCTCCGTGAGGGCTCCGGGGGTGCTCAGGGACCCCCGGCAAAGCAGGCCCTCAGATCTGTTGCCAGTCCCTTGGTGTGTAGGGCTCAGACTGGGGTGCCCCCAAGCTGAGAGTGCAGGACAATATTCAAGACAGGCCCAAGGGACCCTGGCCACCGCCTTCCCCGGGCTCGGCGTGCAAAGCCACTTCCTCATTCTCCTTCAGTCACAAACCACCCCAAGTCTCACTAAATTGACTCCTGGGGGGTGTCTGGCCTGGCCTTTCCCAAACAGGCCCAGGCTTGTCTGAATTCCAGAGTGGGCTCAGCTTGAATCCTCACCCTCTGATTCAGTTTAGGAAACAATTTCCTACCTACTCTCTCAAATAAGCTTCAGAGTAATCCCATGAACCTGGCAGCAAATAGGGAGGCCAAAGCTCAGAAGGTCACATGGATTGGGGGCTCAGGATCAGACCCCTGTCTTCTGAGAGCAGAGTTCCCCCTCCTATCCTGCAGGGCCCCCGACCCCGAGACCCACACCCCTGCCCTGCCCTTCTTGGAGGCTGATGGCTGCATGCGTGAGTCTGGAGTCAGGGAATCTGCATTCCATCCTCGGCCTCAGTCTCTTTTTCTGTAAAACAAAGGTAGAAACCATGCCTATCCCTTAAGGCTGCTGTGAGGATCAAATAGAAGAATTCCTACAAAGAACCGTCCTGAGCTCCTGACACAGAGAAACCACTCGCCGGCCATCGAGAGTCCACACAGATGAGTCCCAGACAATGATGTCCTGACAGAAACATCCAGCTTTAAACAGGCCATTCACCCTTCATTGGAGGAAATGCCCCATTCATGACCTCAACTGGACACGTTTGCTAGAATGTGGGTATAACAATACATCTTATTCCACAGCGTTCTTGTAAAGATTAAACAACAACGAATGTGATGACTTCTTTGGAAACTATGACAGGCAAATCAATTCTTGTTTTCATCACCGGCCTAGAGCCTTCTTTGCATGGACTCTTAGGGAAGATTCTCCTGAGTCTGAAGAAGAAACAAAGACATGCCCCGTTGACTGAGCCCCCAGGTGTTAGCAGTGTGGGGCGAGCACATTGCTAACGCCAGCTCCTCCCGGCCTTGGGTGCAACCTTTCCCTTTTCACAGATGAGGCAACTGAGGCTTGGAGGGGATGGCCCAACATGCCCAAGGTCCCATGGCATGTGAGTGGAGCACCAGGGATTCAAACCCAGTTCCATCCATCTCTCCCAAGCCTAAAGATCCTGGAGAAAGATCAACGGAGCCTCCTCTGATTAGTCTCCATGGAGCTTTTTTTTTTTTTTTTTTTTTTTTTTTTGCGGTACGCGGGCCTCTCACTGTTGTGGCCTCTCCCGTTGCGGAGCACAGGCTCCGGACGCGCAGGCTCAGCGGCCATGGCTCACGGGCCCAGCCACTCCGCAGCATGTGGGATCTTCCCAGACCGGGGCACGAACCCGTGTGCCCTGCATCGGCAGGCGGACTCCCAACCACTGCGCCACCAGGGAAGCCCTCCATGGAGCTTTTTATCAAAAACTGAGACATGGGTCGGTAAGAGGTGAAAGAAATAAATGGTCCAGAGGTGGCCTTGTTAGAAAACTCCTCCAAATGAGGTGCCAGACAGGGGCTCCTTGGATGGGACTGCACTGGTGAGGAGGCAGTGACAGGTCTGAGGTCTGAGGCAGTACAAGCTGAGTTATAACCTGGGGCCCAGAGGCTACCACCCCTCCCTCCCCTGTGCGCCGCAGGCCAAGTGGAGCAACCTGATCCCAGATGTATCTTTTTTTTTTTTTTTTTAAGTTTATTTATTTATTTTTTAAATTAGTTTCTGCTTTATAACAAAGTGAATCAGTCATACATATACATCTGTTCCCACATCCCTTCCCTCATGCATCTCCCTCCCTCCCACCCTCCCCATCCCACCCCTCCAGGCGGTCACAAAGCACCGAGCTGATCTCCCTGTGCTCTGCGGCTGCTTCCCACTATCTATCTACCTTACGTTTGGTAGTGTACACACGTCCATGCCTCTCTTTCGCCTTGTCACAGCCCACCCTTCCCCCTCCCCATATCCTCAAGTCCATTCTCAAGTAGGTCTGCGTCTTCATTCCCGTTTTGCCCCTAGGTTCTTCATGACATTTTTTTTTTTTAATTCCGTATATATGTGTTAGCATACGGTATTTGTCTTTCTCTTTCTGACTAACTTCACTCTGTATGACAGACTCTAGGTCTATCCACCTCATTACAAATAGCTCAGTTTCGTTTCTTTTTATGGCTGAGTAATATTCCATTGTATATATGTGCCACATCTTCTTTATCCATTCATCCGATGATGGACACTTAGGTTGTTTCCAGCTCCGGGCTATTGTGAATAGAGCTGCAATGAACATTTTGGTACATGTCTCTTTTTGAATTATGGTTTTCTCAGCGTATATGCCCAGTAGTGGGATTGCTGGGTCATATGGTAGTTCTATTTGTAGTTTTTTAAGGAACCTCCATACCGTTCTCCATAGTGGCTGTACCAATTCACATTCCCACCAGCAGTGCAAGAGTGTTCCCTTTTCTCCACACCCTCTCCAGCATTTATTGTTTCTAGATTTCTTTTTTTTTTTTTTTAATTAGTTTCTGCTTTATAACAAAGTGAATCAGTCATACATATACATCTGTTCCCACATCCCTTGTATCTTTAAAGTGGCTACAGGCCGGCTGGTGGCCTCTGTGTCAGACAATGGCGCCCTCTGCTGGCAGCACAAAAAGAAGCGGCTTCAAGGAGAGGCCTTTCTCCAGCAGGCCTCAAGGCCTTTAATGTTAATAATAAACAAGGCATTTAATGCTAATAATAGAAACAATAACAGTGATGATAACACACACAGAGTAACCTCAAAATGACATTACAAGGAGGAGGAGGAAGAAAAGAGGCTTTTATGGAGCACTTAGTGCCAGGTAGGGAGCTAAGCACTTTACAGATCTGATCTCATTTGGTCTTAAGTACCAGTATTTTTTTGTCAGCTTGCAGAAAAATAAGCGCAATCCAGAGAGGTTAATGAACTTGCCCCAGGTAAAGCTGGATCATAAGATCATACGCCTGCCACTGCCCTACACTGTCTAGTCGAGCCCAGTTCATTTCCATCCCAGTTAGAACATTGATCACACCGTCCAATTTTGTCCCTTGTTTATTTAGGTGGCTGGCATGCTGGGTGAACTCAGCACAGCAACTTTGCAGTGGGACACAAAATCAAGGTCCCCAGCTCTATAGGGTTGCCAGATTTAGCAAATAAACATACAGGATGCCCAGTAAAAACTGAATTTCAGGTAAATAACACATTTTTTAATATAAGTAGATCCCAAATATTGAATGGGACATAGTTATACTTTTTAAAAAATGTCGTTTATCTGAAATTCAAGCTTAAATAGGTGTCCTGTATTTCATCTAGACCCTCTCCCCAGCTTTGAAGACCTGGGTTGGAATCTCTGTCCCATCACTTTCTAGCTGTGTGGTCTTCAGCAAATTATATAACCTCTGAGTTTCAGCTGCTGCATCATAGAAATAATATCTGCTTCCCAGAGTAATCACGATGACCGTGATCTCCTCCTACTAGCCCTGATTCCCTGGACACATCACGTAATCTCTCGTAGCCTTGGGATCCTCAGGAGTCAAGTGGGCACAGGCTTGGTTAATTTAGCAGATCAATGTCAGGCTCTGGGTCAGCTACTGCTTGATTCTTTTCATGTTTCCCCCTGATGTTCACCCCTGCTCCCAACACCATGTCCTCCCAACACTCCAAAAGCAGGAAAAAGTGGAATTTCCATGCCAGCCAACTTTCCCTCAGATCTCATTGTCTAGAATTGAGCCAAGAGAGGCTGGGGGAAATGAATAACTGGCATTTTCGGCCTTAGGAGTGGCAGACAGGCTCTGCCTGCAAAGAAAAGGAAAGAAAAACAGTCGTTGGTCGAGAGTACACACATCACACTCATTCTATGCCAGGCATTGTCTTAATAGTGCTATAGATGTTCATGCATTTAACCCTCACCAGATAAGTATCATTATCCCATTTTACAGATGACAAAAGTGAGGTCCAGAGAAGTTAAGGTTGCTACTTGGATAGATTGTCAGAATAGCAAGTGGCAGAATGGGGATCTGAACCAGGGCATCCAGCACCAACATCTAGGAGCCTGACCACTCAGCCCTCCTGTCTCTATGGAGGCAGCCAACAGGGGCTGCCCCACCCACTCTGACTCACCTTTCCATTCTTGGTGCTACACGAGGCCTGGCACTGTGTGTCCCTAACTCAGCTGCTGAGTCCAAGGGCTGGCTTCACAGTAGCCACCTGGTAAGTGTCAACAATTATTGTGACTTCATACTTCCTTTCCACCCTCCCTCTCTCCCTTCCTTGTGTGTGACGACATCGCTAGTTACCTGTGCAAACACCTAACTCCCGTGGAGGGGGATGGGGGCCGGGCTGTGCCTGTGGAATGAGTTCTCCCTTGTGATCTGGACCTTATCCCTGCCTGCTTTGTTCTCATCAGTTACTGGGACATGCGTTTCTGATGAGACAATGCAATAGCAATCACAATTAGAATGCAGAAGTGTGGTCCAGAGAATGCCAGATGTAGTACATTAATCGTTCTTAGACTTTGGGGTCTCATTCCTGAAAATTATTTATTATTTTACTAATTATTTATACATATTTATGTTTATTATTCATTAGCACTTATTAAATGTATAGTTTTAATTATCATTGTTGTTTATGTGGGTTAAATTTATAAGTGTTTATTGGATTCAAAATTAAAATGGAGAAATTTATAAAACACTTATTTTAACTCATTTGTAAGCCCATTACATTTAACATACCTATTTTTATAAAAAATAGTTGTGTTTTTCAAAATAAAAAATTTAGTGGAAGAGTGGCATCAATTTTTGTGCAAATCTCTTTAATGTCTGGCTTAATAAAAGACAGCTGGATTCTCACATCTGCTCAGCACTCAATCTGTTGAGATATATTGGCCGAAGAATAGAAAGAAGATCTGGTCTCACACAAACATGCAGTTGGAAAAAAGAAGCGTATTTTAATAGCCTTTCTCGATAATTGTGAATGTTCTTCTTTGATATTATACCCCATATTGACAAATGGTGTTTTCTCTAAGGTTAGCTGCAACCTGAAATCTGAAACCATATCATTGCATTTCTTTCTCCTCTGCTACATTAAAATCCATTGTTCTTTCTTGGATGGCTCTTCCCTTGTGCACAATTTTGTAACATCCTGCATTCATCATTTGGGAATCATTGGTTCACTAAGTCGTGCAGATCTTCCAAATCTAGGCGCATTTCATTTTAAAATATCAAAGGATCACACTCGCTAACATTACCACATGTCTTATCAGAAGAGTGTTTAATTATTGGAAAACCGTCCAGCTCACGGTGATGGACATGGATTTTCCCAAATTCAAACTTTCACTTGCAAGTTCAAATTTCATCATTGGTAACAAATGTTGTCATTTTTCCCCCTTGACATGACAAGCTCACTTCATTTACTTTCAAGAAAATGTCTACCAAATACTTCAGTCTGGTTAGTTTGTCAGTTGTGCTTTCAAGCGAAATGGTTGTCAATGAAAAAGTGGCTAGTTTAGCTCAAAAAAATTAACAAACTGCTTTTCTTCAAGGCAACTATCATACTTGAGTCTGCAACAAAAGTGCTTCATCCATACTTCCTATTTTGTCAGGCAGAATAATAAAAAGTTGTATATGCAAGGGTTGAGATTTAATAAAATTAATGATTTATACAGCTTCAACCAGACATTCTTCAGTGAAACTGGCTTTTCTTTGTTTTTTGGGTTTTTTTTTTTTTTTCGTTTTTAGTTTTTTTTTACCATGAGTGCCTGGTGGTGGAGAATACAATGATGGTGACAACAGTTTGGGCCACTCCCTTTGATTTCTGCAAAAGCTCCAGGAGTTGTACCTCTATTGCTTTTGCATCCTTGGTACAAATATCAACACAGTGAAACAGCCAAACAACATCTCCGTATTCTCATGAAAAGAGTTTTAATCTTGCAACCCCCCTGAAAGGAAGTTGGGGTGCCTCAGGGTCTGAAGATCACACTTCCAGAACTGTTATCATGGTAGTAGCTTGGGCAGGAGGTGATGTGTCCTGCCCAGCAGAAGAACAGAAAGAAGGGAGGGATAAGGAAGGAGACTGGACAGGAGCTGGTGGCTGGTGAGGTTTCTGGATGGAGGAGAGGGAGGGGATGAGTCAGGGATGGCACACAGGTATCTGGCTGGGGATGGGGAGGTTGGCCCCGGGAATGTTAGCAAAAGGCCAGGCTGTGGCAGGATGGTGGTAGATAATGACTTCATTTCTTACTTATTTACAGTGGGATGTCACTGAGACACCACTGAGGAGGGAGCTGGAGGCTGGCACTGGCTTTCAGAATCATCTGTGCAGAGGGTATGCATTGATTCCTAAGAACACTGAGATTTTGCCAAGAAGGAAAACCCATTTGTCTTCTTATTAATAGAATGCTGAACAAGATTAAATGGCCTTAATTCAAGGCAAGGAATAGTGTGGTTCGTGTTAACTTCTTGCCCACCAGGCAAAATGCTTAGAACTTTGCAGTCATAGTGTCAGTAATAGTAATGTCTGGCATTCACTGGGTACTCACAGTGAAGCTTGCTGTGGCCTCAGTCGTGCAGTCCTCTCCAGCACCCTAAGACTGGCTTGTGGGGAGCAGTCAGAGAGGGGATGAAGGTAGAGCACACAGCATGGTGCCAGGGCGAGTTCTCAGTGAGCCTCGCAAGCTTTGTTTTAACATGGTCCATTCAGCATCTGCTCCATGACAGGTACCCTAGAAATGATTGTGGAATGAATGGGCAGGTGATTGCGGGGCTGGGTTCCGGCTTGAGCTGTGCAAACCCACAGAGAGAAACAGGAGCAGGAAAATAAGGGGGTGGCTGGACGAATCATTTCCAAGCTGAACCCAGAAAAGGTTGTGATTTGGGGGGAGCGTGGAACATCCCTGCCAGCCAGGTCACTACAGATGTTCTCTTTCTCTCTCCAGCTGCTTTTTTGGGGAGCAGCCACCTTGCATGAGGAAGAGCCAAACCAACAGCCAAAATACGTGACAGGAAGGGTTCATTTAATCAGTAAACATATACATATATATATTTCAAGTCCCATCGATTTCTCCAAACTGGTTGCTCTCGTGGTCAAGTCTGTAATATGTCCCTTTATCCCAGGTCTTAGTCCTTTTCCCAAAGAGCTGGCTGGTGACGAGTCCAGAAGACACCCGATCTGGGCTCCAGAAGCTTGATGAGACTCTGAGCACACACTTGTCAGCAGCCTGCCCAGTGCAATGTCTTCCCGTAAATAACTCAAGACCTCTGTCCTCATGGTTACATGCAGGCAGCCTGCAGGTTATTCCTTTGTCTTTCTTTGACCCAACTGGAAAAAAAAAAAAAGAAAATTACATAAACATCTTCCCCATCACCAGAAGATTGCTCAAATAATTATGTCTGCATCATTCAATGGAAAACTATGCAGTTGGTAAAATGAATGTATCTGATCTAGCTGCAAATTTGGAATGATCTGCAAGATATATTGTTCAGTGGAAACAAAGCAAATATATAGCATGATATCACTGCTGTTTAAAAAAAGATATGCTTATGTATTTGTACTTTTACACGTATGAGTGCATATACACATATTATACGTATAATGGAAGAATGTACTAGAAACTGAAGACACTGGTATTCTTAGCAAAGGGACCGGAGGATGGGAGGGAAAATTAACCTTTATTGTAAACCTCTGTGTTCTGTTTCAATTTTTTGAATAATGTGTAGGTGTTGGTTAAATAATAAATGGTAACATTTATTAAGCGCTCATTATGTGCCAGGCATGGTCCTAAGTGTTCTACATGTGTTATCCTCCCCACACGGAGAGTTACAGGGGTGGTGTTGTTCCTGGGGAGGCCCCTACCCAGCCAGGGACTACATTTCCCAGTCTGCCTTGCATCCACTGGTGGCCGTATGACTCATTCTCATCAGTGAAATGTGGGCGGAAGTGAGGTGTGACATCACAGGGGTGGAGCTCTTCAAAATCTTTGCACCCTCTTCCAGCTCCACCACCAGAGGCAGAGGATTTTGAGGCCCTGGAGGAGGGTGGAGACACAAGATAAAGGCACCTAGTCTCCTCGTGGACGGAAGTCTCCTGCCAACCACATTGGACAATGACTTAAGACATAAATAGAATTCTATGGAATTAATTCTATAGGTGAAGACATAGAATTAGAGTTTATTTCTTACTGCAGCTAGTGTTGCTCTAACTTGTCTCCCAAAGCTTAAAGGGTTGTATTGGCTGCCAGGAGCAGAGTGAACTAGCTGGGAGCAACAGTGGGTGTGGGGAAGCCCAGTTAAAAGATTCCCTGGATGTGAATGGTGGTGTCAGATTTGGAAAGAAGTAGACAGATTTTAGACATCAGTAGGCAGAGGAGTGAAAGGAGTACAGAGGTGTGAAGAAGAGGGAGAAGATGCTCAGATCTCTTCCCTTCTCAACTGCGTGGGCCATGACGCTGGTACTGGCCCAAAGAGCACCAAGGGAGAACCAGTGTACCTGTTAATATCCAAGCAGAAAGCCTGGACCGCTTATTCAGTATGAATTTCTGTCACTTAAGGACTTTTAAAAAGTACATCCAACAAAATAACTAGTATGTACTAAATATCATCTATGTTCATTTTTCCCCACTTGTCTTCACAATCTCATTCTACAGTTGGTTTATTAGCATCCGTATCTAAATAAAGGATCCAACACTGCATTTTTTGATACCTCTCTTAATTCTCTTTTAGTCTTCAGTGTTGCTCTCCCCCTGCTACCTGCCTGCCATTCATTTCTTGAAGAAACAGGGTCATTTTTCCTGTAGAATTTCTCACATTATGGTTTTGGCAGATTGATTGATGATGCTTATAAGTTCCCCTCTCCCACATATATTCTAAAAACTTAGTTCTAGAAGCTTGATGAAATTCCAGGTGAGAAATTTGGGCAAGAATACCTTACAGGTGGTGCTGTGTACTTCTTACCCTGTCAGGGGACACCTCGTGTCTGGGGGCCCCCACTTTGGTGATGTTAAATTGCCCAGTGAGTTAAGGCAGTGGCAGCCTGATTGCCCCATCCAGTGTCAGTTACCACCTCAATCTGTCCCTTGAGTATTTTAGCAGAAGTGAATGAACATTGCTGAGATGGAGTGTTTTATCTGCAAAAAGTTGGTTTTCTAACTCTATCATTCCTCCTGCATTTGTTAGCTTTGATTCTTCTCAAAAACAGAATATTGCTTCATCAACCATCTGCTTATCCTGAAATATAGTCTATAGAGGAAAGGCAAGATAAATGTTTTATTCTTTCCCTTTATTTATCAATTTTCAAAATAATAAACTGGTACCCTAGAAACCCTACCAATCTAGTAAGAGGTGGTATTGTTATCAACGTAAAGATGTTATGCATTTGCTGTATTTCAATCCACTGAAGCCATTATCCTTTCTGAAGCGAATATTATCCCATCCTTATACAGGGGGGAAACCCTTCAAATCAGCTCCTCTCCTGTTCTAAAAGTCTTTGATAGCTTCTTACTTTTAGGCGTGACAAGATATGCCAGATTCTTCTTGTACATTTCCTGCTCCAGGCTTGGACAAACACACATGCACACACACACAGTCCTGAACCAGATCTTTTCCACACAATACTTTATAGATAAGAAAACAGTGAGGGGCTGATGGAGCCTGAGGCCACGGCTCTTACTCCCAAACCCATGCCATTGTTAAAAAAAGAAAAAGAAAAGAAAATTATTCATGACACTTGTTGAAATTGGTAAGGAAGATTTTATTCAAGGGGGGCCATCGTGAAGGGTATGGGGCACAGCACTGGGGTCTTGCAGCTGGGGAGAGAGATTGGGCTCAACTCCGAACTCAGTGTGGGCAGGTGGGAATTTATAGCCAAGGGGCAGGGTGGGGTCAGTGCATGGAAAATTACCAAGAGGAAACTTCAGGGCAAGGAGGGTATTAGGACACTATTAAATGAACACTTGTTAACACCTGAACAGGGTGCCAGAAGATGAGCCGAGGTTCAATCACAGACCACAAGAGAAATTAAAAGAGAAGTTGATCACTCACAGGCCCTGGAGGACGTACACAGCATACCTTGAGGGGCCACACGGGGAGGTGAAGGGAGAGTGCAGACAGAGAGAGGAGGGACTTGGGGCACATGCTTTATGGGGGTCTGTGAGTAGGGTCCTGGGGCCAAGGCCAGATCGGTCAATTTTAACCGAAATAGCAAGGTTTCAGCAAGCGTCACAGGGTCACGTCTAAGGGGTGTTTAAGACATAGACACTGGGAGGCAGGGAAGACAGCTGACCTCAAAGGCTGACGGGTGTCACCCCAGGATTTCCATTGGCTGTGACCCTGGAGTCTAGGACACATGCTCCAAGTCCACCCGGCTGCCCAGAGCTGGCACAGAGGGAAGGCATCCTCCCTCCAAACACAGAGGTCTCTGCATACGACCAGAGGACTCCAACTGATGGAGAAGGCAAACTGTAGAAGGTCCGATATGCGTGTCAATGAATAATCAGGTGTAGTCGGATTTCAAGAGGCGAGAGAGAAAGAGAACATTGTTAGACCCTTCAATGTGCGAAGCTCTGGGAGTCAAGCCTTGTTATTTCTAGTTTATAGATGAGAAAACAGAGGCCCAGTGAGGTGATGACCTTGGCCAAGGGCACCCAGCTCATAGGAAAAAGTTAGGATGTGGACCCTGCTCTGTCTGATGCCTGAGACCTTGCCATTCCCTTGGCCACAGCTGCCTCCTGCACAGGCCCTGCTGGGCTCCTGGCCGGGGAGGCCTGCCTGTCGCAGCAAAGCCCGGGAGCCAGCATTGACCTCCACTCCCCGAGCCTGCTGGACCCAGTGGAAGCCCGGCCCTCCTCTTATTAACTTGAACTAGGGTCTGGGAAACAGCAGTGTCCCCATTTATGCTCTCCTTTAAAGGTATTGATGAGCTTATTATCTTCTCTCTGCATTCCCACTAACCAGTTAGAAGTAAAATGGAAAAAAATAAAATTACTTACATCAAAGGCAAATTATAAAATACCTAGCAAGCGAGTTAACACAAAAGATACAGCACCTATATGAATGAAGCTGTACAGTCTTATTGAAGACACAAAATATGTCTTAAATGAGCAGAAAGAAATTTTAGGTTCCTGAATAGGAAAGTGACATACCATAAATTCCTACCATTCCAGTTAAGATCTCAATAGTTTGTGAAAAGGACAAAGTTATTTTAAAGTTCTTATGAAAGAACAAATGTCAAGAAAATGCAAAATATTCTTGAGAAGGGAAAATATTTAATCTGACTATAAAGCTAGCATAATAAACACAGTGTGGCATTACCACAGAAACCAAAAGACAAACAAAAAACTAATTTAAGAAACTGCAAAGGTACAATAAGGCAATGACCAGCAAGAGAACAATGAGGGCTTCCCTGGTGGCGCAGTGGTTGAGAGTCTGCCTGCCGATGCAGGGGATACGGGTTCGTGCCCTGGTCCGGGAAGATCCCACATGCCGCGGAGCAGCTGGGCCCGTGAGCCATGGCCACTGAGCCTGCGCGTCCAGAGCCTGTGCTCAGCAACGGGAGAGGCCACAGCAGTGAGAGGCCCGCGTACCGCAAAAAAAAAAAAAAAAAAAAAAAGAGGACAAAGATACAGGACAAAGTATTTAGAAACACACCCAAGTTCACAGAGAAATTTAATATTTAAAATGGTGGCCTTTCATTTCAATGAGAAATATATGGTAACTTACACCTGGTGGACAACAATATCTGGGCCATATTGATTGTACATTAAAAAAAAAAGAAGATTCAAGGTGAATTAAGAATCTAAATGTAAAAAACAAAATAAAAATAATAGAAGACATCTTAGGAAAATATCTTTGAATGGAGGTGATCTAAAACAAGTCAGGATAATATACACACAACTGTATACACAATATATAATCAACAAGGACCTACTGTATAGCACAGGGAACTGTACGCAATATCTTATAATAAGCTATAATAGAAAAGAATTCTAAAAATATACATATATACACATATATATATATATCTGAATCACTTTGCTGTACACCTAAAACTAATACAACATTGTAAATCAAATATATTTCAATAAAATTTTTTAAAAAAATAAAACAAGTCAGGAAACGCAGGTGCTTCAACAGGTAGGAGAAACAAAGCTGACTGTACAATATGCTTAAATTTTTAAAAAGCAAAAGATAGCATACTTAAAATCAAAAGGTTTGGGAAAAACATTATGTATGTGACAGTCGATTTTTCCCAGTATAAGAAGAATGCCTACATAAATGAGGCAAACAATGAACCTAAAAATGAGCAAAGAATATGAAAAAACAAATCCACTTTTTTTGTCATCAGGGAAACGCAAAAAAAAAATAAAATGCAATATTGTTCTCACCCATTAGATTTGCAACATTCAAAAAGAGTGGTCAATCTGATTCTGATGTGGGGAGATAGTCTCATACAACGGTATGGGAGCATTAATTGCTACAGTCACTTTGGAAAGAATTCTTGAAAAAGATATTGTAGGTTCATAAACACTTACCTTTTGGCCCAGGAACCCCACTCTTGAAAATCTATCCACTAGATGTAAAAACACACATACGAAGATGCACTGAATGTGGAGACAGAAGAGGAGGAAGCCCCCTGGATGTTCTTGGGGTTGGTGCGAGTGTAGTGGTGAAATAGATCAAGGTAATCCCTCCAGGGCATGGCTGTGCCCCTGCTACAGAGCAGATGGCCTAGGGAGATGGCCAAGCTCCTTAAGCAAAAATAACAAATAATGGAAGAGAAATGTAGGAGGTACCATCTCATTTGTAGTCAACAAAAAGCCCCCAAAGACATGAATGTATGTATGAGCACAGAGGAATACTAGGAAGCAAAACCTCAAGCCTGCTCAGACCTGAAGACCCCACAGCCCCAAGCACAAGGGTTGCGTCTGCACCACGGAAACTGGCAAATGCTGCACATTCTGGTTTTATGCCCTGGAAGCCAGTCGTTAAACCTTTACCAGTGTGTCACTGCCACAAAGGGTTGAAAAGGAGAACAGAAAACGGGCACTGTCTCCAGAAGCTCCCACTCAAAGACCTGCCTACTCCTCACACCGGGAAATGCATGAACACGGATTCATATTATATCACACAGGAAACTTATCCAGGCTCCGTCCAAGGAGCACCATTCTTTCCGGAGGATTCTGTGGTCTGTGCAGCTTGAGCCACTGCACTAGGGGCTATGCTGCATTCTCACCACTCGGGGGCAGTGTAGCCACAGCCAGTTCGCTTGCACAGCCTGGTTGGGGCTCCCAGCCCCTGCTTGAAGCCAGCGGCTCCTCAGCCCTTCAGGGCCCTGGGACCCTCCCCTGGAGGTGGAGGAGGGAAGAGGGGAAAGGACTCAAACCTTAGTTACCATTTAAACCACGTGGTTCCACTTACAAGCAGGGTGGCAGCCAGAGCACTGCCGTGAGCCTCAGTTTCCGTATCTGTAAACCACAGAGGATGATAGGATTGACTTCAGAGGGCTTTGTGATGATTCAGTGATATGATACATAAAGAGTTTTCTATGAAGCCCTCAGTGACATCAGCCACTCTCATTATTACAGTTTACATGGAATACTGATGGTCTCATCCCATTCTCCAGCCCATCCTCTGAGGTATGTACTATTACCTTCCATGTTACAGAGTAAAACACTGAGTGACATAGAAGGGAAGTGACTGACCAAGGCTGCACAGTGAGTGGGGATTAGCAGGGACTTGATCTGGTCTGGATGACGCCCTAAGTCTCTCCTCCTCGACTCAGCACAGCAGAGGTGATGGAGAGAGAAGAGGGTCTGCAGGCTGCTCTGGGGCCTGAGCCACCCCCTCCTTCTCCCACCCCCATCCCTGCCTCCACCGGGTGGGCCACTCAGCATTCCCCTCTCAGAGTGCAACTCCTTCCTTGTCAAATGAGTCACTGCAATTACAGAGTCATTGTAAGATCCAAGGACACGAGCGAAGGACGCTTCATAACAGAGACGCCGTCCCTTCATCTCTTCATTCATCTCACATGTGCTCCAAATGCACATAAGGCCCACAACAGTGTGGGGTGAACCCCCTGGGCTTTGCCCTAATGGGCTCCCAGTCTGGGGAGGGAGAAACGATCGAGCCTGTTTCCTCCTCTGGGCACGGGCATTGCCACATGGTGGGGTCTGGCATTTAGGGGGGTAGGCAAGGCACCTGTCAACACCCTCCTCCTCCATCCTCCCCACCAAATGCTCATACGTATACACGGATACGTATGCACACACATGCATGCACACACATGCACGCACACGTATGTGTGCACACGCACACCCACACAGGAGGGGTTGGGTCTTCATTTGTGGGGCAATGTCTTTCCCTGTTACTGAGCAACAGAGGGGGGTGCCTGGCAACCTGGAGCAGCTCAGCAAGACAAGCACTGTACCACGCCCGGCTCTAGCAGGGGCACGGAGAGGAGGGCTCGTCCAAGCCTCACCCAGACTTAGGAGGTTGTCTTGCCTGTGCCCAGCCCTGGGTATCCCATGCTGCCCACCCAGAGAGGCCACCCAGCTCAGAGGTTCACAGTCACATAGCCACATGCAGTTTCTGAGCTCGGCTGTCTGATCCACAAGCTGGGGGCAGCGGCAGCCCCTGCACCACAGTGCAAGGCCTGACAGGGTTCTCTGCACGGAAAACACTAAGCAGGGAGCCTGGGCGAGTGAGCACCGGTGGGAGGGTCAATGCTGACGTTCCCACAGCAGATCCTCACACCTCAGCTCTAGGTTCCCGCTCCAAGCTGAGGATTGCCTCTCCCTTGCAGTGTCTCACCATAAATGAGTGTCAGGGACCTCCCCCCCGCCACCAGGTGCTATCCTGAGGGCTGACTGGGACAGAGACACACTGACTGGCAGCACAAAGCCTGGACCAGACCCTCCTCCCACGTGCTCCTCCCCCACCATCTCCATCCTTTCAGGTGCTGCGGCCCAAACCTTGCCTCACCCTCGACTCTCTCTGCTCCCCCACATCCAGTCAGTCAGCAAATGCAGCTGCTCAAACTCCAGCCTGACCCCTGCTCACCCAGCACTACAGACAACAGCCCGGTGCAAGCGGGGGTCATTTCAGCTGCTTCTAGCTTCTCGGGGACCAGAGTGGTCCTTTTAAAATAAACGTCAGATCCTGCATTTCCCCTGAGTGGAGCCTTCCAGTGGCTGCCATCTCACTCGGAATAAAACCCAAAGTCCTTCCCTGGCCTCACCATTTGCCCCTGATAACCCCCACTCCAATCTCCCCCTCCCCCTGCCTCAGGTACTGGCCTCACATCCCCTCCTCAAACACTTTGCACCTTCTGTTCCCTCTGCCTGGCATGCACTTTCCCTGAGAGCCACTTCCGGTTTCTGCTGACTCTCCAGAGACAGAGCTGCCCCCTTCTGTCCACGTTATGAGGACACCATCCTCCCCGCCTCCTGGGGACCGCCATCCCTTTACCCTTCTGTCTCGTTTTTTGTCCTTCTCACTGCTACACGGCGGTTTAACACTTTATGTTTGTGACTGACTGCGTCCCTGTCACGTGTGCAAGCTCCGCGAAGGCAGGGACCTGGTTCTCCGCTCAGCCCCCAGTCGGTAGCCCTCAGCCATAACTCAACAAATAGATCCTGAACAAATGAATGAAGAGGAAATGGAAGGAGGGCTGAATGAATGAGTGAGTGAGTGAAAGTTTCCCCATTAACTCTGGTGTACACTCTAAGGGGTTGGTTCAGAATCAAAGGATGTGTCAAATGCTCGTACGCACTGGCTTCCTCTCTGCACCCAAATTCCTCCAAAATCCCACACAACTTTTCTCATGGACACACATAGAATCCTTATTCCTGAACTCATTCCAAAAATACCGGTAATTGGAGTTGAGTCAAAGAAATTTCGACCTAGAAGAATCCAATTGACCACCCAGAAATGGCACCCTGGGCTAGTTCTCTTTCCCCTCTGAAGACAGCCTGGTCAAAGGGAAATTAAAGACCCTGCAGGGACAATCCTGGGCTCAAATTCTGAATCTTCTTCAATCTATAAGACTTGGGCATGACCATTCACCTGTCTGTGCCTCAGTTTCCACCTATGTATAATGGGCACAATCCCCCCACACAAAGATGGATTGCTCTGATGGTTAGGCAAGAGCAGAGCCCTTTGGGGGGCAACTTGGTAGAAGCTGGGTATACACAGAGCACCCAGCACTTAGGGGACACACAGTTCCTTTTCCCTACTGCAGGCCCCCAACTCCGGTGCCCCTGCCACCTTCCATTCCTCTGTGGAGCTCTTGAGAGCAGGAGAATAAAACAACTTGCGAAGCTGGAGCTGGATGAATCTCAAATCCTTGACTCCCAGCCCAGGACTCACCCACTGCCACTCACAGAAAATGTTCATTTTAAAGGCTGTCTGAAAATACGATTCCCCAGGTAGCACTGGGGGTGATAGTGAAGAAAGGAACCCAAGTGAGTGCCACACTCGAAATCTTCTGAGCTGTGTGTTTATTGAAGGCCTTCTGTGTGCCAGACACTTTGGCATATATTACTTCTTTTGATTCAATCAAGTCCTAACACAGCCCTGGGAAGTAGGACATTACTATACTCATTTCACAGAGAGGGAAACTGAGGTTCCAAAAGAGGTAGCCACTTGTCCAAAGTCTCAAGCAGCTTACAGGTAACAGAACTTGGATTCAGACCCAGGAGGTCTGTCTAACCCCAACTTTCCCCACCGTGCCCATCTGCCTTCCTGAGTCCCCTGAAGGCCTAGCCTCTCCAGCCACACCCACCAGGGCTGTGAGCTGCTTTCCCCACACAAAGACCTCCAACCCAGCCCCCTGAAGACCTTGAGCAGGTAATGTGAGTGAGGTGGGCAGGTGGGCAGCGTGGGGAACCACAAGGCTAAGGCCCTGCAGGATATGGGCTCCCCTCACTCCTTCAGAATGCAGAGCAGGACACATCATTCAAGAGAAAACGAAATCCAGGTTCTCACGGGAAATCGCCTGACTTTTCAATGTTGTCAGTCACAGCTGCAGGTTGTGTTTGGTCCTCATCTGTGAGCCACTGTCACTGCATCACATAAACTCCAGTGACAGCAAGAAAGCAAAAGGCAGTATGGACAAACTGTCTCCTTTCATTCTTTTCCCTTCCTTTCTTCCTTCCTCTCCTTCCTCCCTCCCTCCCTTTTCCTCCTCTTTCTTACTTTCTCTCTGTTATGGTATGAGTCATATACCCCCCAAATTTATAGATTGAAGCTGTAGCCCCCAGTACCTCAGAATGGGACTGTAGTTGGAAATAGGGTCTTTAAAGAGGGGATTAAATTAAAGCAAGGCCATTAAGGTGGGCCCTAATCTAATACGATGTGTGTCCTTATAAGAAGAGGAGATTAGGACACAGACCCACAGAAGGAAGGCCATGTGAAGACACAGGGAGAAGGTGGCCATCTGCAAGGCAAGGAGAGAGGCCTCAGAAGAAACCAAACCTGCTGGCACCTTGATCTTGAACTTCCCCGCTCCAGACCTGTGAGAGAATAGATTTCTGTTGTTTAACACCCCCAGTGTGTGCTACTTGTTATGGCAGCCCCAGCAAACTGACTCTCTCTCTCTCTCTGTCTCTCTCTCTAAGGAAGCTAAGGCTTCAGGATGTATCGATGGCAGATCTGCTCCAGAAAGAACGTAATGGGCATGGATCCACCTCCACTCACTCCCCACAGACCAAAGTGGAGGAAATACCTCTCAGGAATTCCTGAACTTCCTCTCAGGGACAGTAAGGAATTTGCTTAGGAACAATGTTTGGGGGCGTAGGGTGAGAGCACACGTCGCACCAGTAACAAAAGCTCTTCTCCAAGAAGAGGGGGACGGTGTGATGGAGGCCAAGAAGAATGAGGGTGGGGACAGGACAGGAAAGGATACTTCGAGGCCCTGTCTGAGGAAACCCCATGCATGCCTCCCACTGCCAAACTGCCTGTAAAATTCTATGCAGGCTCACAAAATGGTGCATATGCGTAGATTTCTTTTAATTAAAAATTTTTGATGGAAATATAGTCAATTTACATTTTCTGCGGTATAGCAAAGTGATTCCATTATATACACATTCTTTTTCATATTTTTTTCCATTATGGTTTATCACAGAATATTGAATACAGTTCCCTGTGCTGTACAGTAGGACCTTGTTGTTTATCCATTCTATATGTAATAGTTTGCATATGTTAACCCCAAACTCCCAGTCCATCCCTCCCCCACGGCAACCACAAGTCTGTTCCATATGAGTAGATTTCTTTTTTTTTTTTTTTTTTTTTTTTTGGTACGCAGGCCTGTCACTGCTGTGGCCTCTCCCGCTGCGGAGCACAGGCTCCAGACGCGCAAGCTCAGCGGCCATGGCTCACGGGCCCAGCCGCTCCGCGGCATGTGGGATCTTCCCGGACCGGGACACGGACCCATGTCCCCTGCATTGGCAGGCTGACTCTCAACCACTGTGCCACCAGGGAAGCCCCATATGAGTAGATTTCTTAATAAAACTTGTAAAGGAGCTGTAACCTGGGTCAAGATGAGACCAATACCCCATTAGCTGATGCATAAGCTAGTGTGTGTGTGCGTGTGTGTGTGTGTTTCTGTGTGTTGGGGGGAAGGAGAGGTGAGGGGCAAGAAGGCCTCAATCAGTATCTTGTGCCACTTGTGCAGAAGCACCATCAATCCCCCCCACCCAATCTCATGAGTCAGGGTCCTCCTCGTCCCCATTTTACACAGGGGGAAACTGAGGCTCTGAGCGGGCTTGCAGTCCACGAGCTGCAGTGCCGGGAATCGAACAGGCTCCAAGGCAAGGCCCTGGCATCCTGGCCTGGAGCTGGGGCTTCCAGAATCTCCTGGAATCTGGAGCAGGCACCGGCAAACAAAGGCAGCTGGCTCGCTGGCTGCGCGGGGAGCAGCTCACCGCCAGGGGGCAGCGCGAGACCGCGGACGCCTCCCGGGCCGCCTTTGCCCGGGTGAGGCCCCTTCCTGCACCCCTCGGCAGGACCCAGCCAACCCCGCAGGCCCCGCGCTGCAACCTCGCACACCGTCCTCCGCATCGCCCTGCCCTCCCTCCTCTTTTACAGGCTAATTGGATTCCTTTTTATCTGTCAGGGCCTAGCTCAGAGATCTTTGCAGTCGTTTTCCGTTTCAGGGAGACTTCCTTCATCTTCTGGGCACACGGATTGATGCTCCGCAGCCCAGCCCTCCCTCCATCAGCCCCACTCGGCCGGGAAGGCACTTTCCTGTGCTCAGTGCTGTGCAAATGTGGATTCCAGCATCCCCATTTCGGCCTGTCCTGGTAGAAATGTGGAGGCTCCTGGGAGCTTCTGAGCTGCAAGAGCACCCAGGGTCTGTGTCCCCCCACTGTGCTGATCACACGGGGTGGGTCTGTTGATGGATGGAAACCTTGGGCCAGGACCACTTCTGAGCCACTCCGGTTCCCCCAGGCCCAGCTTGGTGCCTGCTGGGCAAACCCTGTGTGGGTTCCTAGGGTGCCTCGGTGCCTGGAGCCTCCCCACTCCCCTGCTCCCACAGGTGTACCCATCCTCCTGAAGCTGGCATCTCTCGTGGTGTGTGGGTGCCTGAGCTGGGAGCCTTTTACAAACCCAAAGAGAGCCCCGCACTGGGAAAGATTACTTGGCAATCAACAGAGCCAGCTTCCCAACCCAGGCAGGCTGTCTCCATTGCTGCTCCAAATCGGAGCCCACGCCCACACTATTCCTCCCCACACACAGACACAAAAAGCCCTCTGATGTGATCTCCACTGAACATTTATCTTCTGCTGGATAACGTTCTTCGTGTGCATCTCCTCATTTCCCCTCAATCAGCTTTGCAGGGTAGAAATGCCTCCCCCGTTGCACAGATGAGGAAACACGGATCCAAAGCAGGGGGAGGACCTGCAAGCCCCACCTCCACCTGGGAGCCCTCCCAGAGTTGTTCCTCCTGGAACCTCCCCACCCCCATTCCTCCTGCCTTGGACTTCAGTTCTCAAGTATCCCCCTGCTCTCTCTTATGGTTCCCCTTCCTGATTCTTTGGAGGGTCCAACACACGTCTACTTTCTCATGGGACTGTTTCCGCCCGTCTCCCGTTTTCAAGCTCTGAGCTCCACTGGGCTGGGACTGTGTGAATTTTGTTCAGCATGCTGTTCCCCACACAGAGCACTCTGCCTGACACATAGTAGGTATTCAATCAAACGTGTTAAATGAACGAATGAAACGTAAAAACAACCTTAGGGAGTATGTGACATCAGCCCTACTGTCCCCGTCATCGCCGCGCCATGGATGAGGACACCCAGGATCAGAATACCAGCTGGGATGGAAAAGAAGGAACATTTCTGATCTATGTGAATCAAGACTTCTATTAAAGTGTATTTGGTGACAGGGTTTATAAACATGAAATTACGAAAATACCTTGCGTGTTTTTTTTAAATTGATCAATGGTTACTTATTTTCTTTATTTTTTTTATTTTTTATTGAAGTATAGGTGTTTCAGGCGTACAGCAAAGTGATTTGGTTATACATACATACACATACACATATTTATTTTTTCAGGTTCTTTTCCATGTTGCACGTTTTAATAACAGAAATAGAAATAGAAGGTATTAAAACACAGTCAACTTACTAAAATGCATCTCAGCGAACCACGTGCAAACAAAGGTGATGGAGCCAGGGGGCTTGCGAGTGTCTGTGTTGCTGTTATGTTACTGTAGGTGGGGTGAGCCGAGTGCACAGCTGGGGTTTGACCAAGTGAGGAGAGGGCCAGGCTGAGGCTGCCGTGTCCAGGTACCATGAGGACCGCCCTAGTCACAGGCCCCCCTCCTCCTGCTAATGAGGTGATGCAAATAATAATACTAGCCACAGGCAAATAAAGTAAACAGTGGGGTCAGGCAGCTGTGGCCTTGCTAGCTGTACCCAGTGCTGGGGGCCCGGGGGAGATGGGAGGTGTGCAGGGCACTTGCAATTGCTGATGCATTGCTAATGAAATGGCTGCACTGACTGGTGGGTTTGGAGCCCTAGGGTGCTGTCCTGTTGGGGTGAACCTGGGTTACCCTTTCTGTCTGGCCCCCATCTACAATATGAATGAGAAGACACCGTGGAGAGAGAGGAGGGGGTCAGCCCAGAGAGGGGGTGGCTTGCCTTGGCTTCGCAGTGGTGGTGGCGGAGAGAGGATTGCCAGCCAGCCCTCTCCGTCTCCACAGCAGCTGCCAGGGCTGTGAACTGCATCACCGGAGTAGGGCAGGGCAGGATGCCCTGTGGAGCCTAATTCTGGCAGGCTTTTGTCTTAAGTCCCAGTCATATGCCAGGAATTACTCCTCCAGAATGAAGGATCCCCGTCTGGGGCTGTCCACCTCACTGCTTTCAATTTACGATGCTTCCTGACTGGTGGCTGTTGGGATCACAGCTGGAAGAGGCTCACAAAAAATCACAGCTGTCTTCTCTCCTGAACACTTCTGTCAGACCCACAGTACGTGCCAGGCCTTGGGCTCAAAGCCTCAGAAGCCGGCCCTCGGGGAGTCAAAAGAGCTGGGTTCAAACCTCAGGTCTACCTCTTCCTAGCTGTGTGACCTTAGGAAAACCACTCAACCTCTCTGGGCACTTTTCCTCATTTATAAAATGGGGCCAACCACTCACGGCATTTTGTGCTGAGTAGCTGAGGAATAATATACCAAATGTGAATGTGACTGATGGAATCAGGACAAGAGGGGCACTCGGTTCCTGGCCCCCAGTATAGCCCTTTCTCCAGATCAGAAGGGTGGAGATGGCGGACGGACCAAGTCACGGGCCTTTGAATGCCGGGCAATGAATGTGGATTTTTTTTCCTGGGGGCCATGGCAGGCGTGGAGGGAAGTGCTCAGATTTGCATTTCAGGAAAGGAGTGTTGGTGGGAGGGGAGAGGCTGGAGACTGGAGGCCAGGTGGAGATGGGTAGAGCTGGTGAACGCAGGGGCCTGGCCAAGGACAAGAATACTGCCCTGTTCCCATTTTTGTTTCTATTTGTTTCCACCACTGGGCTCTGCCATTGAAGACACACAGCCCCAGGATCCCTGCAATCTGGGGGCTCCCTCACTCAGCTTTTACCCAAATCCTTGCTCCTGACCCTTTCTTCCCATTCCGTATGAAACATCAGGATATATATATATATGTATATATATATACATATATATATATTTTTTTAAAGATTTATTTATTTATTTTTGGCTGAGTCTGGTCTTAGTTGAGGCTTGCGGGCTCTTCTTTGCTACGCGCAGGTTTCTCTCTAGTTGTGGCATGCGGGTTTTCTCTTCTCTCATTGAGGCGTGCGAGACCAGTGGTCATGGTTCGTGGACTTAGTTGCCCCACAGTATGTGGGATCTTAGCTCCCTGACCAGGGATCAAACCCGTGTCCTCTGCATTGGAAGGCGGATTCTTTACCACTGGACCACCAGGGAAGTCCCAAAACAACAGGATTTAAACATTTTATTGTGAAGGAGGCTGCACAGTGTTGGAAAAGGGCACTGAGAAAAATGCAGACCTGACTTTCGCACTCTGTTCCTTGCACTCACACTGTACCTTCAACCAGTCCTGTGTGGGAGCGTGAATAGCGGTCCCAAAGATGTCCGCCTCTTAATCCCCAGAAGCTATGAATATGCACTTTACATGGTAAAAGGGAGCTTGCAGATGTGATTGAGTCAAGAATCTTGAGATGGGGAGATGATCCTGGTGGCCCCGTGTAATCACAGGGTCTTTATAAAAGGGAAGCAGGAGAGATATTTGAAGACATGGTACTGCTGGCTTTGAAGGCAGAGAAAGAAGCCATAAGCCAAGGAATACAGGCAGCTTCTAGAGACTGGAAAAAGCAAGAAAACAGATTCTCTCTGCTATGGTCTGAATGTGCGAATCCAAAATTCCTATGTTGAAATCTTAACCCCCTGTGGGATGGTATTAGAAGGCAGGGCCTTAGGGAAGTGAATAGGTCATTCCACCCTCATGAATGGGATTAGTGCTCTTATAAAAGAAGCCCCACAGAACTCTCTTGCCCCTCCCACTGTGTGAGGACACAACGAGAAATGAGTGACCTGGAAAAGGGTCTCACCCTACCAGGCTGGTCCCCTGACCTTGGACCTCCAGCCTCCAGAACTATGAGACATAAATTTCTGTTTTTATAAGCCACCCAGCCTGTGGTACTTTGTTATGGCAGCTTGAACAGACTAAGACACTCTCCTAGGACCTCAGGAAGGAGCACAGCCCTGCTGATACCTTGATTTTAGCCAGTGAGATGAATTTTGGACTTCTGACCTCCAGAGCTGCAGGAGAAGATATATGTGTTGGCTTAAGGCAGTAAATCCATGATAAGTTGTTACAGCAGCAATAGGAAACTAATGCACGCCTTCCCCACTCTGGGCCTCTGTTTCCCTGTTGAGGCTGTGGACATGGAGAAGCTTCAGGCACAGGCTGCAGTGAGTGGAGGTCAAGGCTAAGTGGAGATAGAGCAGGTCTTTCCGGGAGGCCTGGGCTCTCCCCGTGCCCACTGTGGACCAGGCAGAGTGGATGTTCAGAACTTGATTCCTGCCTCTAAGGGTCCTGGAAATGAGTGAAGTAGGCAGGTGAGAGGGGTGATAGGGACTGGTGGGGTCTGGAGAAAAGCCCGGAGCAGAGACCTTGGCCACAGGGGCAGCCCTCCCCACGTTGCCAGGTGCACAAGCTGGCCCAGCTTAGCCAGATCATCCCACTCTGCTTAGAGAATCAGGACAATGGATGTTCCTGTGAAATCTCTCAATCCTTCGATGTTGCCAACCAATTAGAAAAGAATTAAACAGGGAGCGAGCCAAACCAAACACATCTGAGGCCCAACCTGGCCTCCAGGCTGCAGTATCGCTGCCTCCGGCTTGATCATTCAGACTCCAGGCTTTGGCATCAGCCAGAGCTGGGCTGGAATCCTGGCTCTGCCACAGCCAGGTCACCTGGGTAGCTCACCCCATCTCTCTGAGCCTCAGTTTCCTCATCTGTAAAAAAGAGATATGAATGTCAGCATCACAGGCTGGGGGAGGAATAGATGAGTACCTGCGTGCAAAGTGCCCAGAGCAGGGCCTAGCATGGAAGAACCTACTTATCAAATGTTCCTTGTTACTGTCATTACTATTATTTTACTGCGTGAGCGGGAAGACAGCTTTCCATCCCTCTGTGCCCTGTGGTGGTCCTCCCTATAGGAAGGGCCTCTGTGTCAACCAGTGATGGAACTCAGAGCCCGAGCTCCAGAGAAAAGATCCCCACAGAAAAGAGTCTGCTGTCTCTGAGTTCACACTCTGGGGCATGGGAAGTGTTGTGAACACAGAGCCTGGTGAAGGAATGCAAGCAGCAAGGTGCTACAAAGAGCAAGTTCACGTACACTGCGTCCCAATCACAGCCTAACTATGTCAGTGTCCCATCCCATCCCTTTACAAAGCTGTACTTGCAAACCTCAGATTGCCGTGTCCCACACGCCAGACTGAGGTCCAGCTTGCAGCCACACATCCCCTGCACTCCCCACCCCCAAACTGAGTGAACTCGGTGTTCAATGATGTTCAGGTCCTTTGCAGTCAGTATCTCTTCTACTATCCTTTGCATAATTTGTTCTTTAAATTGACCCTTTTTTATATAAATCTAGCTCCCACTTAGGAACATTATATGTAAAACAATGGCCTTGAGGAGCTAATTAATTTTTTTCTCAGACATGTTAAGAAAAAAATTGTCTCTGTTAAAAATTTAAAAACTTGTCAGTGTGATGATGGCAAATCCTCCTGCCAGCTCTCACGGTGATTGGGGCGCCCCCTTCGGGTTGGGCTGAGGTTAAAAGGCAGCGTGATCTCACATTCTATTTTTTTTTTTTTTTTTTGCGTACGCAGGACTCTCACTGTTGTGGCCTCTCCCGTTGCGGAGCACAGGCTCCGGACGCGCAGGCCCAGCGGCCATGGCTCATGGGCCCAGCGGCTCCGCGGCATGTGGGATCTTCCCAGACCGGGGCACGAACCCGTGTCCCCTGCATCAGCAGGCGGACTCTCAACCACTGCGCCACCAGGGAAGCCCTGATCTCACATTCTTGCTGCTTCTCCCCCGAGGAAGTTTCTCCCAGTTTTGGTTCCTCTGCCACCGGGATTTGCGGATGGTGAAGAGAGAAGTCAGGAGAAGCTGGGAACGTGCCTTCAAACATCATTATCAACTCTTGATTTTTTAAAACGGATTTCCCCATGCATTTGAGTAATTCATTCATGCCTGGCAAATGGTTTCCAGTCCTTTCACTGGAACTCAGGTTGTAAGCTATGCATGTGGCTTCTGCAGCTCCCTATTTCTCTAGGACCAAGTCCAAACTCGACACGGCATTCAAGGCTCTTCCAGGCCCTGACTTGTGGGCACTCTCCCATCCTGCCATGCATCCCTCCATTCTTTGTATGCCAGCAGTGTCCAGCCAGTGACGGTTTCCCTTCTGTGATGTTGTGCATGCTGGTCTCACTGTTGGGATGAACCCCATAGGCTTCGCTTGATGAGCAAACTCCTATCCAATCTTCAAAACCCTACTCACCATCATTGTTTTGGTGGTGTTTTCCCTGATGCACCCTCTACGCTCAGTCTCCCCAGAAGAATTGCTTATGCTTTCTCCTCTATCAAATGTCCCAAATCCTTCTTGGCAGCTCCTTTGCCTGTACTGCAGGCTGAGCCCACAATGCCCATCCCCCAGCTGATGACAACATCCACCGAACAGGTCTCCCCACTTTCCCTCCACCCCTCCTACCTCCTCTAATCTCATGTCCACAGAAGCCAGAGTTACCATAGAAAAACCTCCATCAGAGTACGGTCACTCCCCTGTTTAAAACCTTCCAGCGGCTTCTACCGTATACAGAATAAAATTCAAGCTCCTCTAAATGCCTCTAAGCCTTGCTGTGATCTGGTCCCATCCACGTTTCTGGCATTTTTTGTGTCCTCTCTTCTTCAGCTCACTGACCCAGTCTTCTTGCCCAGAGTCTACAGCTGCTGGTCCCTACCTGGAACGTTCTGTGCTGCTTACCTGCCTTCCATACGTGTGCTCCCACCTACCCTGTCCTGCACCACATGTACTCTCTACACCTGCCTGTCACTGAGGACTCAGCCAGATCATCAGTGCCTGGGGAAGCCCTCGGTGCCTCCCCCATGTGACTGGGTGCTCCCAGAGACAAGGATTGCATTGCATCCATCCCTGTGTCCCCAGGCTGGGGACAGGGTGAGGTCCAGTCCATGAATGGGGGTAGACCAGCTGGGGCCCGCAGGAAGATCCAGCTCCTCCTATGATCTGGACCCTTGGCCAGCCTCCCCCGGGCTCCCACTGCTGGCCTCATGAGGGGCGCTCTTCCCACAGGGAGGTTCTTGGGGCTCAGCAAGGACACTGTCTGCCTGTAGATCAGGTAGTGGGTTTACAGAGGAAACATCCCATGTGTCTTTTTGGGTTATGGAGACAGGGACCTTCCAGGCAAAACAAGCATGAGTGCAATGGGGACAAGATCTGGAGTGAGGAGAACCCAGGCTGGAGACTTAGTTCTGTTCTAGTTCAGTGCAGCCCTGGGTGCCCTGCCCTAGCTGTGCCATTTCCTGGGGGCCAGATTAGAGGTCTCCAAAGCCACTCCCAGCTTGGGTTTAGTACAGATCAACTTCCCATAACTCTAGTTTCTTCACCCCCTAAAATAGGGATAATGATTCCTACCAGGCTGTTAGGATGCCATGAGACAACAGAGCAAAGCACCTCACAGGACCCCACCCACAGGAGTTAGGAACCCACTGGGACTTTCATGGACCCCCCCAACTTTCTTGCTTTCGTGGGCTCCTTCCTCATAAAATAAGCTTGAAAATTTATGCAACTGGTATAAAGATAAGTATAATTCAGGCTGAAAAATATTCATTTTTCCTTATTATTTTAAAATAAATTGAAATATTTTTGTGGACCCCTAGGAATATTTGCTTCCTACCTCACCACCCTACATTTCATCTCCCACCCTGATCCCCACTTGCACAGGGTCCTTGGCTCTGTCAGGGGCTCTGATGTCAGCACAGGAGATGAGGGTTAACTCTGCCAGCAGTGCCTGGTATATAAGTCAATCTGTTAACTCACTCAGTGTTTGTTGAGCATCTCCCATCACTAGTAGTGATAGATTTGTTGGTGCTAATAACTTCCCTTGTGTTATCACGGTATAGTGAGTTCAATACTGTCCTCCAAAAACTCATGTCCCCTCAGAACCTCAGAGTGTGGTCTTACTTGGAAATAGGATCCTTGCAGATGTAATTAGTTAAAGTCCTCAAGATGAAATCATTCTGGTTCAACTCAGTGATTGGTGCCATTCTAAGAAGAGGCAAGATGCAGAGAGACACAGAGAAGAAGATGATATGAAGATTGGGGTAGAAATTGGAATGATGTGTCTATAAGGAATGCCAAGGATTGCCAGCTGCACTTACCTGGCAGCCACCAGAAGCCAGGAGAGAAGCACACCTGTAGAACATCTGGCCTCCCGACCTGGGTGAGAATACATTTCTGTTGTGTGAAGCCACCCAGTTTGTGGTAATTTGCTATGGTGTCCTTAGCACAGGAATACACTCTGCTCATCTTCATTGCCGCCCCGCCCATGAGAAAGACACACTTATGGTCCTCCAGTTTAGACGTCAGGACAGGGAGGCTCAGAAATGTCCCACAGCTTGCCCAAAGTTACCCGGGTCCCCCTGACTCTGGCCATAACAGGCCCAGCATGCCAGGACTTGGTGTGGGGGGAGCATGGGGGAGGGAGGCTGGGGGTGGGTGGGAGGTGAGGCTGGAAGGTGAGCCAGGGCACTGCCACCAAGCGGGAAGCTGCATTCTGTTGCCATTGACACTGATAATTAGAAGCACCATGGAGCCACCTGGGAAATGCTTACACGTGACCTCAAACGAAGAAACAATGTGAAAGCAAAACTGCTTCTGCGCAAGCTGTGCAACAGCAGAACTGCCTGCGGACAAAGCCTACAAAAGATGCAGAATTGCACCCTCGGGCCTCTAGATTTGTGGGAGATTTTTTTCCCCATCTATTTTCCAAAATTTCTCTGATATTATTTATTTACTTATTCAGTTTGATAGAGAAAAATGCAGAGGGACCCTTATCCCTGCTCCAAAAAGCCACAAAAACTGGAAAGCCCAGAAAACCGGAGCCCCGGCACATAGGTCCCTCCACCTGCTCTGTGGATTCTACTGCCCAAATTCCATTTCCCTTGGGCGTCTGCACTGCAGGAGCCACAGCCCTGCTGGAAGCACCTCCCTAGGCAAGCAGGATCCGCTGGGGCTGGTTTGTCAGAGGAAGGACTAAAGGAAAATGCTTTATCCCAGTGCTGAGATCAGAGGCCCTGCCTGAGTCCAGGGCCCTGTGCAGGAGGGGTGGGAGTGGGGAAAGGCACTGCAGGGTGGGGTAAAAGGAGCAGAAACCGCCCCAGGCTCCACTGCGGAGGTGCTGCATTTGCATGATAAGCTATATTTTTCCAGAGCACCTATTGCTTATTCATTAGTTATTCCTAGGGCTTGCCAGGCAAGCGCATCTGCAAGGTGCTGGGGCACGTGACAGTGGCCCTGAGCCATCTAATGTTGGGGGGGGGTGCAGCTGACACTTTGGTGTCAGAGGCCCTGGCTGAGGGATGGGGTCTTCAAGGCCATGCCGATTTCTTTCCAGGGCCTGAAGACACTTTCATTATTCCAGTCCATCATCCATCTCTATATAGTGACAACTCTATATAGAGCCCCTCCCACCACCACCCCCAAATACATTCTAGTCCCGGACATCAAATGGTGGACAAGGTAGGGGAGACCTCTGCTCCTGCAGCGCTCACAGGCTGATGTGAGTGACAGAGTCATCATTAGCCTACAAAGAGTATTTCATTATGATGTCAAAAGCTAGGAGACATGAGAAGTACCTCTGGGGCCCTGTAAGGCCGGCTTCTCCTTGAAAGGGAAGTTTGAGCCAAGAGCTGAGAAGTGAGGAGGTGTTGGGCAAAGACTAGAAGAAGGGCAGGGGCTGTGCCGGAATAGCATCCAGGCAGGGGGAGGCATGTGCAAAGGCCCTGAGGGAACATGGAGTGTTCAAGGAAAGGAAAAGCAATGGAGCTGGAGCAGAGAAATTGATAAAAGAGGGAAGTGGGAGATGGGGCTTCAGGGAAGAGGGTCAGTGGGGAGGAGTCAAGTCACACAGTGTTGATTGAATGAGCAATGGCTTTGGTCTCTGGCCCTAAAACAACAAGAAACACTGAAGAAGTTTAAACAGCTGAGTGACATGATTAGATTTTCACCTGACTGGGGACCTGCAATCCTGGCTGGAATCCTTAACACACACACCATGTGGCTGGGGTCATTTCCCCCGTTGTAAAGTGGGAGTCAACAGGACCACCTCCCTGGACTTTTACCATTTAATTTGGTGTCTACTTAATGCCATGTGGACATACACTTCCTTGCTATGGATGAGGAAACTAAGGCTCAAAGAGGTGAAGTGACTTGCCCAGGGACACACAGCAGGAAAGTAGCAAAGGTTGGTATGAACTTGAGTAATTCATCACTATCCAAAACTCTACCATTCCATGGCCCTGGAATGTGGCTGGGTTAAGATAAGGGATGGAAAGTGGGCAGAATGGGGCATAGAACTGGCACTCTCTGCACCAATTCCCTCTCCTTCAAATCCAGCCTCATTAGATGCACAGAGAAAAAGACCAGGGGAGCATCTGTGTGTGTGTGCGCTCACGCGTGTGTGTGTCTTTAGTTATTTTTGGCACCAGGGGAACTTAATTAAGAATAGAGTTCACAGCTTTCCCACTGAGAGCGAGCTGAGGGTGAGGGACAGAGAAAGGGAGTTGAAGTCAGAGCAGACTGCAGACAGTGACGCTAAAATAATGAAATGGAGCCTTGGAGCCTTCCACTGGGGCAAGGTAAGGGGCGCACATGCTATTTTGGGCTAATGTTCTGCGTTCACAGGCAGAATTCTTTCTGGGTCTGAGTTGGAGCAGAGTCTGGGAAGCCGTTGCCCTTGGTGATGGCAGAGACTGTCCTTGGCCCCCTGTTGAGGCAGGGGCCATCCGGAAAAAAAGACTTGGACATGGACCCCTCCCCCTTCCCCAGCACCTCTCTTTCTCTCTGCCTGCCACCTTCTCTTCTTATCCAGGCCTTTCTCTGCTACCTGCATCCTGAGCTCCGGATGCCATGGGTCTTTGCCCCCTCTATAGGATTTCAGAAAGTTTCCTGGGGCATCCATCCAAGACAGGCAGCTGTGCAATGAATCTAACTTAGAGAGGAGTCTTGTTTGGCTGCAGTGCGTAAAAAGAAAAAAAAAAGTGAACTGATACTGTGATAATGCAAAATTTGTGCAAAGAGACAGCATCGTGCTGAGCCCTGAGTTAAGTGCTGGGGGTACAGTGGGAAGAGGACAGAGGTCCAGGGAGATGAGTGGGGAGCCGGTCTGTATGCACGGCAATGACATTGGCTGGTGATAAGGGCATTGCAGGGGGATCAGCAAGATGGGGTAGGTGGTTATGGTACCTCGGATGGCCGAGTGTCTTCAAGGTTGAGGAGGAGGCAGCCAGGTGAGGCAGAAGAGGAGCTGGTCCGGAGGGAGACTGTCATAGACTTTGTCATGAGAGCCAGCGGTCCACAGGTAGGGGGAAGGCGCTGGTGTCAGCAGAGGCGTCACTGTTTTTTCTTTTTTTTTTTTAAGTTTTTTTGGCTGCATTGGGTCTTCATTGCGGTGCGTGGGCTTCTCATTGCAGTGGCTTCTCTTGTTGCAGAGCACGGGCTCTAGACGCACAGGCTTCAGTAGTTGTGGCACGTGGGATCAGTAGTTGTGGCTCACAGGCTCTAGAGCACAGGCTCAGTAGTTGCGGCGCACTGGTTTAGTTGCTCCACTGCATGTGGGATCTTCCCGAACCAGAGCTCGAACCCGTGTCCCCTGCATTGGCAGGTGGATTCTCAACCACTGCGCCACCAGGGAAGCCCGGAGACGTCGTTGTTATTCATTGATTGGCTGTTGTTGCCATAACTGCTACATTGAACCAGAACGCCTTGCAGCAGTTGTCAAAGACAACTTTATTTTTGTCTCCGGCATTAGAGAGGGGGTCCCCGTGCCTCTCCTGCTCTTCCCTCCTGGGTAATAGAAATACGTCTAAGACGCTTATGTCTCCTGCCACCGCCTCAATTCAGAAACTAACAATGTCCCCCCATCCATGTGTGCACCAGATGCTCTTTCACATCGCACTGTGAGTTCAATGGGGACAGGAAAGGGGAAGCAGTAGTTTGCACTGGACAAGGTGGACTTCTAATGACCTACAGCAACCAGAAAACTCTGAGCACTGGCCAAGCACTTCATAGATGGTGTCCCATTCTAACCTCACCATAAGCATCTGTGATTCAGGACTAATTTGGTGGCTAGTTAAGGAAGACTGACCCAAACTAGGTTAAGCAGAAAAAGGATTTATTACTCACATAGCTGGGGAGTAAAAACAGGTTAGCTCTTGAAGGATGGGCTGCAGGAGCCCATGCCCTACCTCCAGTTGTCTAGCTCTCTCTGTCTCTTCCTCTCCATCTTTCATCTCTCCCTCTGTTTCTCGTTGCCTGATTATTTTGTATTATTTATGTATTTATCCACCAGCATCTCAGGCAGCCACTGAGATGTCTGTATTAGTTTCCAATTGATGCTGTAACAAATTGCCCCAAACTCGGTAGCTTAAAACAATACAAATGTATTCTCTTACAGTTCTGGAGGCCAGAAGTCCAGAAGGGATTTCACTGGGCTAAAATTAAGGTGTTGGCAGAGCTACAGTCCTCTGGAGACTCTAGAGGAGAATACTTGACCTTGCCTTTTCCAGCTTCTAGGGGCCTCCTGCTCTGCTCAACTTGCGGCCCTTCTTCCGTCATCAATGGCCAGTTGAGTCCTCACATGGCATCACTCTGACACTGACTCTTCTTCCTCCTTCTTCCACTTTTAAGGACACTTGTGATGACATAGGGTCCACCTGGATAATGCAGGTCAATCTTCCAACTTTAAGGTCAGGTGCTTGGTAAATTTATTTCCATCTGTAACCTTAATTCCACTTAACCAGGTAAGGTATTCACAGGTTCTGGGGTTTAGGATGTGGACATCTTTAGGGGCATTATTCTGCCCGCCACAATGTCTAACAAGCATCTCAAACGTGACAAGTCCATATCTGAACTCCTTCTCTTCCCCCCACAAACTGGCTCCACCTACAACCACCCCTGTCTGAGCTGATGGTGAGTCCGTCCTTCAGTTGTACAAGTTACAGGGACCTGGCTTCCCTCTTTCTCACATCCTGCTGCCAGTCTTTCAGCTACTCCTGTCCACTCTACCATAAGCATCTACTCACAATTTCCTTACTTCTCACCAGCCTGGGCCAGCCACCACCCTCTCTCACTTGGATGTTGACAAAAGCCCCCCCTCAAGCTTCCCTGATTCTACGCTTGCCCCCTGTAGCCTGTTCCCAACAAGGCAGACAAGGGGCCCTTTGAAAACCTCGATCAGATTGTGTCGCTTTTGGTAGGTAGCTCCATCTGCTTCTGCACTTACTGAGAGGGAAACGGGAATCAGAGAAATGGAGGTCAAAGTGCTGCTTTATTACTGAAAAAGCTACACTAGAGGACGTGGCTCAGGTGTGACAGAGGGTTTGTTAAAAGTCTTTTGAGTTGAATGGACTCACCCAAACTTTAGGCAGAGCTCTGTTAAGGTGGCTAAGCAAGGAGACCAAGATACTCTCTTCCTGAAGGCAGACAGATGTGAAGGAGAGAGATGAGACAGGTCTGAGCCAGCATCATCTCCCTAATCTCCCACCTGGAGGAGAGAGTAAAAGGTAAGGAGAGGGGCCAAGAGGGTCCTGGGAATGTCCCTCCACAGGGAAACAATACGAGTGGGAAATAATTGTTCCTTTTCAATTTCTACTGATGTGTTGGAATGATGGGATTAGTTTTCATGGTCGAGAGAGGTTCATGTCTACATCCAGATCTGTCTAGGGAGGGGATGGATATGGATTCTGGGAGCATGGGTACTAGAGGATGCTAGTAATAAAACTGAAACTGAAAGGAACTGGGCTTTCTCCCCTACTGTGATTTGCTGGTCCTGAGTTTCCTCCTCATCCCATGAATTTAGTTGCAGCCCAAATTCAACCCCAGCTGAATAGCTCTAAAGTGGTACCAGATAAAAACAGCACAGCTCACATAGAAACAAGCCTCCTATTTTCACAGTTGCCATAGAAATAAGGAAAAGGTGACTAATAAAAAAGCTTTGCCTGGATCTTGGTAAAGAGACCCAGCCATGGTATCTGGTAGATTGCTCACATACAAAAATCCTCTAGGGCTCTATTCAAATGAATATTTCCAAGAAAGCTGGCTCCACTGGATTCCCAGCAATGTTGTGCATGAACTCATAAGACAAATAATGCTCTAAAGGTATCTAATGAGATCATGTATTATGTCTGATACTAATTGTCCTTGGGAAGCCAACCCATTCCTCCCTAGACGTATCAATGATTTTCTCCAGGTGGACACATGCCCAAGCCATGTAATGAGGTTTTGTCATAGGATCCTGCTGTACCTACTAGGAAAGAGAACAAAATAATTAAATAGCAGTAATAGAATGGAAGTATGGGGTTGCTTGGAGCCACCACATCAAGATAAACTCCCTAAAAGAAAGGGGAGACACAGAGAGAAACAGACTAGAAAGAAAGAGAGGGAGAAGGAAAGGAAGGCAGAGTCCACATAATACCACTTGAACATTTATATCCATGTATTTCTGACCTGATTTCAACCTTAGACTTGAGTCAACCAATTTTATTTTTAGTCAGGTGGATCTGGGTTGGGTTTCTGTCCTCTGCAAAGGAAAGAGACCTGTTAGAGATTGAATTGTGTCCCCCCAAAAATATGTTGAGATCCTAACTTGGACTGTGACCTTATTTGGAAACAGGGCCATTGTAGATATCATCAGTTAAGATGAAGTCATACTAGAGTAGGGTGGCCCCTAATCCAATACAACTGGTGTCCTGGTAAGATGATGTGAAGACCCAGAAGAGGACACCATGTAATGACAGAGGCAGAAATTAAAGTGATGCAGCTGGAAGTCAAGGCATGCCAGAGATTGCCAGCCACCACCAGAAACCAGGAAGAGGCAAGAAAGGATTCTACCCAGAGTCTCACAGGGAACATGACCCTGTTGACACCTTCATTTCAGTCTTCTGGCCTCCAGAACTGAAGGGAATGAATTTCTGTTGTTCTAAGTCACCCCGTGTGTGGTACTCTGTTAATACAGCAACGCTGGGAAACTAATCCAACACCTGGCTGGTAGGAATGTCATGAAAGGCAGGCAAAATCTGGCACCAGAGACAGATGCCATTCCTTGCCCTCTATCTCTCTCCAGCTGTGTGGCTCTGGGTAAGTTTCCTCACCTTGGTCACCTGGTCTGTGAAATGAGCAGCACAGGACTTCTGCAGTGCTGTGGGCATGTTTGACAAGGGACCTGGCTATGCCTATTCCTCAAAGACCCTTTGCTGAAAGAAAATAGGACCATTAGGGGCACATGTTAGAGGTTCTCAGTCTTAAACATGAAGACTCACTCCTGGCTGTTGTCTTCTTTTTCTTTTCATTTTGGTATAAATTGAGATTTCTTTAGACCCCTTTTTCTTGACTTCGTTTCAGTCTCAGAGGGTCTCCTTGCTGGGACTTTTATATCATGTCCCTGTTTAGTGTCCCAGCAAAGATAGTTTCCTTCATTCCCCCCACCTCAGCCTTCTGCATGGGGTGGATGAGTGACAAGTAACAACAGCTGTCAGACTGAGAGACTTTCAGGAAGGCGATCCAGCTCCCAGCTCCAGGCCTTCATCTCTCTGGGAAGTTACTTATAAAGGACATGGAAAGGAAGATGGAGGCACAACTTTTGGCATTTCTTCACCTTGGGATTCTTAATGGAAATGGGATTCTTAATGGAAAGTTGTGGGGCCTTCAGATTACTGAAATTCCTTGTTTTATGTCTTGGAGGGAGTCTGGGAAGTATTATGCTTCTTCAGGAGTTGGTGGAATGGGACAGCCCACAAAGGGAGGACAAGAGGGAAAAGGGAAGAAAGGGCCCTGCACAAATAAAACTTCTAGATTATTGTGGTTCTAGAGGCATGAAGCTCTGAGCAAAATTCTTACAAGGATCTAGTCACACGCTTCCAAGGTGAATCACTTTTGAAAAAAAATTATTACACTCAATTATATTTTTCTGCCCTTGTCATCTTGAAGTCAAAATGATCCATACAGACTTCATCACTTTCCCTTCACTCACTTCAAACTAGGCACAAAGTCCTGAGGTCAAGTCTGTTTGTGCACCCAAATGATGGGGCACTGCTGTGGCCTGATGGGTTGGAACACCAGCTTGTAGACTATGGAAGCCACTCGACAGCAGCTACATTTGTGCATACTTTATATTTCACCTGCTTTGTTTTTGGTGTTATTATTGTTCTCAGTATACCTCAGATCAGCTGGGCATCCTCAGTTCTATAGATCAGACTATCCATCCCATGGCTTTGAGAAAACTAGACTCTTCCATTATATTTCTGCCAGTTTGGAGAGGCATATATACCCATGGCTCCTTCTGCCTCAGATCCTACAACAACCTAAGCACAAAACTCAGTCCCAGCACTGGTGCCTAGAGGATACCCGCTGAGGCAAAACAGTTAGAGAATCTCTTTAGTTCTCAATGAAGACGTGTGGGTCACGGACCGTGGGAGAGGGCTAACGTTTGCCCACACTCTCTCAGCCAACATTCTCTCCTACTTTCATTTAAGATCAAAACAGATTTCTCCATTTTTTTTCGTTCCTGGCAATTAAGGAAAGATCTTAACTTTAAGGTGGTTTAAATAAGCTGGGGGTGGGGGGTTAGAGGGGCCTCTCCTTCTACTCTAAGTGGCTCAGGCAAATGCAATTAGATGCTTTCTCCCAGAGAAATACCAGCAAATAAAAATGTCTACATCGGGCTTCCTTGGTGGTGCAGTGGTTGAGAGTCGGCCTGCCGATGCAGGGGACACGGGTTCGTGCCCTGGTCTGGGAGGATCCCACGTGCCACAGAGCGGCTGGGCCCATGAGCCATGGCCACTGAGCCTGCGCATCCGGAGCCTGTGCTCTGCAATGGGAGAGGCCACAGCAGTGAGAGGCCCGCGTACCACAAAAAAAAAAAAAAGTCTGCATTTTTATTGTTACATTAGTAAATATGTCCCTGTGTTAGATTGCCAGAGCTGCTGTAACAAATAACAGGTGACTTAAACAAAAGAAATTTATTGCCTCAAAGTTTGGGGGTCTGGAAATCTGAGATCATAGTGTTGGCAGGTTCAGTTCCTCCTGAAGATTGTAAGGAAGGATCTGTTCCTGGCCTCTCCTTGGCTTGCAGATGACCGTCTTCATGTTCATATGGTTTTCTCCCCACATGTGCGTCTGTCTCCAAATTTCCCTTTTGTATAGGACCTAGTTATATTGGATTAGGGCCCACCCTAATGACCTTATTTTAACTTGATTACCTCTGTAAAGATCCCATCTTCAAATAAGGTTATATTCTGAGGCACTGGACATTAGAACGTCAACATATGAATTTGGGACAGAACACAAATTCAACCTATAACAGTCCCATTATCCACTTCAAGAAATCCTGCACATGAACTGCCCCAAATTTCAATGAAGAAAAGTTGCAAGCATATGCACATGTCGTGATTTTTATGCAAGTAGGTAATTACATTCTGAACCCGAGCCCCCTCTTGGCAGCTGTATACCGTGGTCTGTGAAGTCTTTTCTCATATGAGATCCCAACCACAAGTATGGCTACTTTGCCAAAGTTTATTTGGGAAGCCAGAATGACAACTTTCACCTTCTGTGTTGTGATTGTTGCACACGTGATTAAAATCCAGCTCTTCAAAGTTTAAGTAATTTACACCTTTGGTGATTCTCTCCAAAGCGATATCAGCTTGCCTGAACTTGATGAAGTTTTAATTAACTCTTATTGTTGGCAACACAGGATTTCCCCATGACTGTGAGCCTATAGAGAGGTGTTCCATTATGTTGCTAAATATACTGTCACCTTGCTGAACTGTGGTGAATCTGCACTCTTGCCCATAGAATGGAAATAACTCCAGATGGCTCAGAGGAGGGATCCCAATGTAGACTGAGTTTGTACCATAGAGACAATGAGGTTGGTGAGTGTGCTGGCTCCTCTAACACCACCTGGCTCATCTAGTGTCATTCTTGGGTGGAAGTTATGCTAAAACTGCAGAATTTATCATTGGTGTATGGGGGTCAAGAATGAACCCAATTATGAAAACAATGAGAGAAACATTGTTAACTACCTTTAACAGAAGAAAAACTCAGCCTTAGGGAAGTGACAAGACTTTCCCCAGGACACATGACTTTAAGTAACTGAGCAACAATTTGAACTTATATTTAATGCCCCAGAGTCCTTTAGGCTGTATAATACAGGTCCAGCCCTGTGGTGCTTATGCTATATGTCCACCTGCTCCACTTGCCTTGGGTTTTCTTTTGAGAATCACCATTCCTTCACTCTCAGGCCACTTGGCTCAAGTGAGGCTGACCTCATCTATTCCGCTTCAATTAGTCTTGGACACATGACCCAGCTTCACCAATCAGAATCATGATATTGATTCAGGAGTGGGCATGTGACTCAATTCATGCCAGTGAAATCTGCCAGAGGGACTCTGTTCCTGTGCTGAATTTGGAGGTGCTGGTGGTCATCCTCACCTACAGTTGGAAAGAGCCTGCCTGAGAATGAAAGATCAGGAAAGGTATAGTCATGGCTAAAGTCAGAGTTACCCCTAGACTTTTCAGTCGAATGAGAATAAAATTTCTTTTTTTATTGTTAAGTTTGTTTGAATTGAGTTTTTTATATTTGTGCTCAAAAGAGTAGAGATTAATCCAATATTTATAGTTCAAAGTGTCCAAAGCACATGATTGGATGGTGCCAGAAGGAACCAGTCTTGTGGACATGGAACGCCAGGGGCAAAGGATATTTAAAGTCAAGTAGGCATTGGTAAGGGTGTGAAGTCTTGGGGTCCTGTCTTGTTGTTGGAAAACTGAGAAAGGCCTAGGCAAAATGGGACAAGCTGGCCACCTTAGACTCAGAAGTGTTCTTATAATAAGAACCCTTATAGGCTTTCTTCCCTTATAGGCTCTGGCACTAAGGGACTCCACCAAGGTGCCTTCCTCTCTCTTCCCCCAAACCAGTGCATTCCCATGACTGACCCTCTGGTCCTCTTTCCTTCCAAGCCCCTCCTATTTGCTCACCCACCACATTTCAAACCTGCTGTCAGTGATTCCCCACTGAGGGAGGGTCTCCCTCCTTCTGAGTGAACCTTGTCAATGTGTTCTGGGTTCTGTCACTGCAGGGTCCGTCTTCACACTCTGTCCTTCCATGCAGCCCCCATGGTTCTCCCTGCACTAGGTCTGGCTCCAGGTCTTATGAACTCAAATATGTATTTCTTGACTCATGTGTAAGTTGGAATTTGAGGTCTTCACTTCTTCCTAGTTAAGCTGCAGCTGTCGTTGTAGGCTAGGGTGTTTTGTTTTGGTCTGTGGATTTTTAGAAGATCTGGGAACATTAAAATCTAAGGTGGTCATCTTTATTCCACAGGAACCCAGATATCCAGATATCCAGAAGTCTGAGAAATTTGATCACTCTACAGATAGGTCCCACACTTACTGCCATCGTGGCCATTTCTGCCACACCACTGCTATTGAGCTTTGGGAACCCAAGCTTCTTGTCTCCCCAGTCCATCCAGCGATTACTCGCAGGTGGGTGGGCTCAGGAAGAACTATGTACCAGACATCTTGTCGTTCCCAGAAACTGTGTTAAGCACTTTCATGCCTCCATGCCTTTGCTTATGCTGTTACTTCTGCCTCAAATACCCTTTGCCTAGTTCTCCATCTGGAAAAATTCTCTGCATCTTTCAAATTCATCTCAAATGTTAGCCTTCCTTATGAAGCTTCCCCACCTCCTTCCCTACCCCCATCACCTCCAACTTATTCTGTTGTGTCAGTGCATCTCTCCTTCTGCTGAATCCCCCATATTGTAGCACTTATTCCATTGAACCTAACACACATTCTCTCTCTTACTAGCTCTGAGGTCTTCAAGGTCAGAGAATGTGCCTGCTTCATCTTTGTGTCCTAAATACCCAGTACAGTGCTTGGCATAGAGTAACTGATCTCAAATCTTTATTGAATGAATGAGTAAGTAAATAAAATAGTTTATGCTAGGCTTGCATCTAAGACAGCTTCATGGTCGGGAGAATTGGCACCAAGCACTTCTCACCATTCACAAAGGCACAGCTGACACTGCAGACTCTGGCCTCCAGTTAGGAAGCACTGGACTCTTTGATTCTGCTTCATTATTATTTTTTTATAAAGAAAACAATATGATGCTTCCTTAGTGCCTCCCAAAGCACCCCAATCAGCACACTAATCACTCTGAAGTGTCATCTGAATCTGTCAATTTCATAAATTTGCATATTTTCCAATCAGCTCCTCATCCCCCTCCCCCCTTTCATTAGCTATTCTTGGAAGAGCCGTGCTCCTTCCATATTGCTCAAACCGACTTGATTTTTATTTCACTTTGTAAAGACAGATTTGTGCGATGATGAATTAGTCATTGCCAATTTCATGCGTTTATGCTCTGTGCATTTACACCTTATATTTATTCAGCCCCATTCTCCCCTTCTGGCTCCAGATGGTGTGGCGATACAGCCTCGGGTATGGTAGGGAGAAAACTCGGTCTCTCTCCCTCCCTCCCCCAACGATTTCAGCTCCAGCTCAGCCGTGCCAGGTTTGAATGGCACAGCACCCTCCTGCAAATGTGGCTGCTTCTGCAGATTTCACAGGCGCTTAGGAACCAGGAAACGTGAGTGAGATGATAGGAACCACCGAGTACACTCTTTTCACTCCAGCTACTCTCCCTCAAATAAAACTATAGTGGAATGATATTTTGATAGATTTGAAGGTATGTATTTTTCCAAAGATTTCATCATTCAGGCTGTGAGCCACAGGTGCCTCAAGAGAAGGCTGACACAATGGAACCATGGAACAGAAGAGTAACATCCTTAGATTTTCAAAAGCCAAAAGTCTTGGTGACAGAGGAACATGTGATCAGGCAAACCCAGGACTTCTTGCCTTCTTCTGGAGCCTCAAACGGGGGTCTAGATAAGAATGTGAAACAAGGACCAGGATGGGTGGAGGAAGGGTCAGAGACAAAGCTGTGGTGATCCTTGAGGAAGGCACCCAGCACCTGCCCATCCCCCAACACTGAACCCCAAGGAAGGGAATGAACCACAGGGCATGGAAATCCCAGGTGAATCTGGGGGTTAAATGGGAGTGGACAAGATCAGTTCCTTGCTTTCTAGATGGGGCCAAAGGAGGTGGCAAATTTGTTTAACTCCTTGTGCCCCAGGCTCAGTAGAGTAAAAATGGTGACATTTCACATCTAGAAAAAGAAACACAGAGGATGGAAACAAACACTCAGCATCTCCTGTGACCAGAAATGTTCCTATTCCCATGAAGGGGGCAGAAGCAGAAAATGGGATGGGACCTGGAGAGAATGAGGAGTCAGAAGTGAGTGAGGACACAAGACACGTGGTGGGGAGGACAACCAGGATGGTATGGAGTGGTGGACGCTCAGACCACACCATCATGGACATAGGACCACCCAGGAACAGAGGACACACCCCCATGATGCCGTGGTCCTATGTAGCCTCTGAGAACTCAGACAGAGGAGGGTGATGGGGGGAGTGAGAAAGCCCCTGACTTGGTTGAAGAGACCCTAAATTGATTGAGATCATCTGGAATCAGCTGAGATTACCCAGAATAGACCGGGGAATGAAGGTGAATTTCAGGGCAAATAGAAGAGGTTTACGTCTTGTGCATCTGTGTTGGGGCCTGGGATGCATGAGCACTATCTGCCCTATTGAGCAAACGTACACTAGTTGACTTCAAAGTTTCAGTGAATCCGAGACTTCTGGAGGAAAATGTAAAGATCATTCAGGGCAACCACATGTTTTAGGGATCTGGACATTTTATGTACTGACTTGGCCAGAGTCCCAGAGCCCCTAAGGAGAGCTGGGTCTTCTAGGCCTGCAAGCTTACCAACACCTACAGAAACTATTGATCATATCAGAAAAGCTAATCATATTTCTCAACACAGGTGCCCACACAAAAACATTTTACAGGGATATTTTTAAATATCTGCAGTGTGTGTGTGTGTGTGTGTGTGTGTGAGAGAGAGAGAGAGAGAGAGAGAGAGAGAGAGAGAGAGTATTCAGAAAGTGAAAGGATGAACGCAAAAAGCTTCTGGGAGCAGTGGGTCTTAAACTTGTCTGGATGGTGGATTCCCTGCTGGTCTTAGGCTCTTCACAGAGCACGGTGAAGGGGGGACATCTGGACCAGGAATGATTTTACAGGCCGAAATAGAACCAGGAATTTTATGTTGCACATAAAGCTTAAATATAGTTCATTTTCAGGCTATGAAATATAATGAATTATAAAAGAAATGGCCAAAATAAGCCCAACTGGATTTTTCCAAGTTTTCTCAGGCTCTGTTTGCATCCCGTATGTCACTTGTTCACAATCTCAGTAAAAACTGGCGCAAAGGTAAGAAGAAAATCTATGGAAGAAGAGTCAGCCATTGTTTTCACTTGTTTGGCAAAATGGAGATGCGGGTAGGGAGGGAAAATGAGATGATTTGATTTTAGAAGCGATTTGATTGAATTTTGTAAGTGTTCATTGAGCACAAATGCTAAGCCAAGAACTCCTGTTGGCACTGAGGGAATCAAGGTGACCAAGTGTGGTCTCCATCCCAAGGAGCTGTGGGACCATGGTGACAATGACTTGAGATGCCAGAGCTCTGCTACCCTACGTTTGATACAGTCTGGCCTGTCTGGGGAACTCTATGGCAGCTGTGGGTGGAAGATGATGAATTAACGGAAGACAGAGAATAGTCACTGTGGGCAGTGAGGCTGGAGTCATTCATGGATGGAGCATGATTTGAGGTCCACTGCTCCAACAGCTTACGCAGAGGGCAGACTACTTCCCTGTATATACATAAATAAAATCCTGGGACATGGCTGCTCCTGCAAGGTCTAGATGTCATGTGGCCACCCTACTTTATTCAGAAGATCTCAGCTCCAAGCTGGAAGAGAGAGAGAACCATGCAATGTTAGCAAGCAAACAACCCTAAAGAGAGTTTCATAAAAATAATTATATAGGACATATATAGGAGTTCTTTACACCTTACCATACATTTTTATCATTTTATCTCTACTTGCTAAATCAAAAATTATTGCTTGAGCTCCTACCAGAGCTGGCACCATGCAGGACTCAACAGACACGTGGTGGACAGAGGCAGGATCGGCCTTGATAGTGTGAGCGGTACATGCCCAAGTCCTCAATGGGCAGATCAGGTTGCCCTCCAATCCTGGCCACCCCGCTCTCCTCCTTGGGTCTGATGTGGCCTTTGGAGGCAGCAAACTCACAGATTTACGCTTTAAAAGCATAGGTCGATTTGCAGCAACATGGATGGACCTAGAGATTATCATACTAAGTGAAGTAAGTCAGACAGTGAAAGACAAATATCATGTGATAGCACTTATATGTGGAACCTAAAAAATGATACAAATGAACTTATTTACAAAACAGAAACAAGTCACAGACATAGAAAACAAACTTATAGTTACCAAAGGGGAAAGCGGGGGGGGTGGTGGGGATAAATTAGGAGTTTGAGATTAGCAGATACACACTACTATACATAAAATAGATAAACGGCAAGGACCTACTGTATAGCACAGGGAACTATACTTAATATTTTGTGATAACCTATAAGAGAAAAGAATCTAAAAAAGAATATATATATATATTATATATAATATTATAAACATTATAAATTAACATTATAAATTATAAATTAACATTATAAATTAACATTATAATTAACATTATAAATTAACTATACTTCAATTTAAAAAGTACTAAAAAAAAGTATAGGCTTCAGTTTCCTGAGAGACCCATGCAGAGAGCAATGACAAAGATCATGCACCATGCTGGATGGGAGGAGGGCATTTGGCTTTTTTATTCCTAGATGAGTGACTGCCCTGAAGGAACTCACAGTCTACTAGACGAATGGAAAATTGAAGGGTGACAATGATAACGCACGGTGGTCTTTCCTGTAGCAGAAGGTCGGATTAGTTTTGTCTAGTGGGAAATGTAAAAGTTTCTGAAAGGAGGTTCTGCCTAAGCTGAGGTCTGAAGAGTGACTAGGAGTTAGCCGAGCAAAGAAAATATGTAGGAAGGGTGTTTCCAGCCAAAAGACTAGTATTTGCAAAGGCTCAGAATCATGAGACAACAGGTGATCTAAGCTGTCAAGGGGTGGGCACAGAAGCAAAGAGACCCTGTATGACCATCCGCCTGGCAGATCCAGTCTCAGGCACAGTAAGGATTGCCTTAAAAGGAAGGTTGACCTTTCATAGAAATCTCCCAGCACCAACAAGAGTTGGCCTGGCTGACTTGGTCCTTCTGTATCTGAGCCCTGAGCTTTAATATAACTAAATGCCCACATGTTCACTTGGTGTGCCTTCTGTGCCTGGTCCAAGTGGCACAGAAAATACATGGAGGACAAAGACATAGTCTTAGCCCTCAGGTGACTCCCAGCCTAGGAAGAAAGACAAAGAAATAAATAAGTCAGTGCAAAGGAGAGCATGAGTTGCAGAGCTGGGGCTGGAATCAGTCATCCTAAGTGTTCTGGAGAACAAGAATTGCCCCCAAGGAGCAGACATGACCTGCAACTATATTTTATTTGGACACTATGCTTTCATATTAAAAAAATGTAGCTGCCAATTATTTTTAAAAGGAGCTGTCAAAGAAAAATGCAGATTTCAGATCTCTTGAAATATCAAAAATGTCTAGCCACATGGTCCACGTGTTTTCTCAGAGCTGTGTAGGTAGCAGGGGTCCCATTCAGATGGGGCGTGTTCTCACCAGTCCACATCATCTGGCTGGCTTCATTCAATCTCTTTGGCAGTGTGGCCTGTGCAGTCACCTAACCTTGAGATCCCCGATTCATACAAACACCAGCCCAGTGCTTGACATATAACAGTCCCTTCACCAGTGGGGACTCAAGGTAATAATAACTGCAATAACTATTATTATCCCCTGGTTCATTTCACTGCCCGTCTCCTGTGTCAGCCCCCAATAGTTCTGAATAGTTTCTTGTGCTCCTAGGAACTTGATGATTTCTCAGTCTTTCATTCCAGCATCACAGACACAAGTGAAATAGCCGAGCAGCCCCAGGCTGCAGTGACAAGATGCCACGAAGGGAGGGACTATGGGGATGGCTTCATATGGAACAATGAGCACTTGTCCCACACAGACCCTAGCAGGCGAGTCACAGCAGAGAGGCAATCACTGCAAAGACAACAGGGCAGCAGCAAAGACCCACAAGTCACTTTGCAGCAGACGGGGCACAGCCCCAGCCTGGCTGGCATCTAATTCACAGCAAATGAGTACATTTCTAGGACAGCCAAATATGGCTCCTTGGTTGTGTCCCATCTATTCAGACACCTGTTTTGCTCCATCTTCTCTGGCTAATCAGTGTCCCTGGGGAGCAACTCAGCAGCTAGGAATTTGCTACCACATTGGGGACTCATTCCTCCTTACCCCAACTCCCTCCCTCTATCTGGGCTTATGTCTATAGCCACCAAGCCCTTCCAACAGCTGCTTCACTGCTGTTTTATGAGTGTCAGCATTGGGGAGTGCAGTGTTCCCTTTAGCATTGTGTTGATGGTGTGCAGAATGAACATTTACAGACTTGCACTTATTTTACTGTGTGTTACCAACTGAATAGCCTCCCCTTACCCACCACCCCCACAAGTCATATGTTGAAGCCCTAAACTTCACCGTGACTGTATTTGGAGATGAGGCCTTTAAGGAGGCAATTAAGGTTAAATGGGGGCCCTCATCCAATAGGACTGGTGTTCTTATAAGAAGAGAAGGAGACACCAGGGGGGCACATGCACAGAGAAAGGCCATGTGAGGGCATGGCGAGAAGGGGGCCGTCTGCAAGCCAGGAAAAGAGGCCTCACCAGAAACCAATCCTGGTGGCACCTTGACCTTGGACTTTCAGCCTCCAGACCTGTGAGAATATCCATTTCTGTTATTTAAGCAACTTAGCCTGAGGAGCTTTTGTCGTGGCAGCCCTAGTCAACTGCAATGTGTACCAGGAAAGAATAGATAATTGGCACATCAAAATGCAAGCTCACAGATGATATTGCTCAGGGTGAGGCTTAAGCTTTTGAGTTGAAGAAAAATGTTAAATAAATAATAGAACTTGAAGGTATGAGACATGGGAAAAAGTTGTAAAGTTCCAACTAATTGAAGATTAGGAAACACTGGCTGAGTGGAATGGTAGCTTTGGGATAAGGCAGCCCTGAGTTTGAATTTCACCTTTGCCCCTTCTTATCTTTGTGAGTTGGGGAAAGTCAACCTCTCTGAAGTCAGGTCCCCGTTGGTCAAAAACAGGCAGTAGAACTTTGTGTTTTCATTTTCTCTTAAAGTGTCTGCCAGCTCCACGGGCTGTGAGCATCTCAAGGACTGTATTCTGGTTTGTGCCAAACTCATGTTCCCAGGACCCAGCCCAGGACCTGACACCAGCAGGATAGCAAATGGGGAGGAAGGACATGGGCCCTACCCCTTCCCAGCTGTGTGCCCTTGAGAAAATTACTCAATCTCTCTGAAACTCGGATTCCTCATCTCTAAAATGGAGATGATAGAGGCTTCCCTGGTGGTGCAGTGGTTAAGACTCCACACTCCCAATGCAGGGGACCTGGGTTTGATCCCTGGTCAGGGAACTAGATCCCACATGCGTGCCACAACTAAGACCCAGTGCAACTAAATAAATAAATAAATATTTAAAAAGATAAAATAGAATGGAGATGATAGTAACATCTGCATTAGCATCTTGTTTTGTGAATTAAATGAAGCAGTCCCTGTAAAGTACTTAGCACACTGCTAAGAGCTAAACAAAGGTTTGTCATTATTATTAGTCCTGAGTAAATGCTAGTTGAATGAAAGAGTGAATGAATGTTTAGTCAAATGAATAGATGAGTAGCTGGTGAATGAGTAAGTGGGTGGGTGGAGGGTGGTTAGATGGTTGGATGGATGGATGGGTGAATCTTTCAATCAGTGAGTGTATTATATATTTATAGGTGAATAAAATGATTGATCGATGAGTAGGTGGATGGATGACAGATGGATGGATAAACTTTCTGAATGAGGAGTGGTTAAGTAGCATGGGGCGTGGTGAGTGAATGGATAAATTGATGGACTGTGGCTGATCCATTTGAAGCATCATTTGCTTCTTTGCATAGCTGGGGGCTCCAACCTTTGGAGGGTAATGGCCGGAACATTAAGGATAGACAGTCAAAGTGACCTTGAGAATAAGAGTTTTAGGTAACTCTGAAGTGGCAGTTTGAGACAGTTCTCCTTTTTCAGGAGAAAGCCTGAATAGGGGTTCATTGACAGCCCTCCTCTTAAAGATACAGGCATGAGAGGGTCATTTTGTTTTGGGAGCTTTGGCAGTTTCAGCGTTCCTGGCCATTGCACTTCCCCGTCTCAGAAGTCCATTTGCTTCTAATCTGATAAGCAAAAACTCCTTGAACAACAATCAGACCTGGCCCCCCAGGTACAGCATTATTTGTAGACAGGCCCTGGGTAATCTATCATACCTTTTTAATTTCCCGCTACCCTGGAGATAATGAGACTTTCTGTGGAGTCTGGGCAGGTTTCAAGTCAGACTGGCAAACTGCCAAGAGGGCATTTGCCACAGGAATTTCATCAGAGGCTCTAGTTTCTTTCAAATAATCCAGCGATTGTCTCAGCGTCTCCAGAAGGGCCAGATTCTCTGGCAGCCAGATGTTGGTGGCTTCATCCAAATAGCCTCACTGGAGTGTCAGGGCGTCCAATGGGGACAGGGCTGCATGTCTGCTCTCATGGGCCCATAGGGTAAGAAAACAATGTGGTCCATTAAACACAGCTGTTCTCTCTGTCCTCTTCCTCTTTATTTTCTTTTTTTTTTTTCCTGCCCCTGTTGATGAAAAATTAATCAGTTGATCTAAGAAAGAAATTGAAAATTTTATTTGAGCCAAATTGAGGATTATAACCTAGGAACAGCCTCAGAGAGCTCTGAGAACTGTTCCACCTGTTAGAGGTCAAAGCACATTATATAAGTTTTTGAGACAATGGGTCTACCTTAAATATTGCATTATTGACAGTTTACACAATCCAGATCTACGCATACGAGGTGAGTAGTGGGTAATGGGTCATCTTGGCCCCTCCCAAGATTAAGAAGGAAGATTAGCTCCCAAGGAGTTGTCTTGTTAATGCTAGGAGAATGTCGCTCTTGATAGTTGAGCAGGTATTTCTGCTGATGGGGAGATTTGGTCAGTGCATAATGCAGATACACAAAGAGGAGCAAGGAGGCCAAAAGGCAGAGAAACATTTTTGTGTTTAAATTTCCCTTGACTTGCTTTAGAAAACAAATTTTTATTTCACCACTCCCGTTTCAGTAATTATTTATAGCCACAACTCAAGAAGTCCATGGAAGCATTACTGTTCTGCAGAATACAGCTTCTACCCACATCCACACAGCCAAAGCTTTGGATCTTTCTTTGGGGACTCCCATTTCTCCATCTGAAACTGAGCAAGACCCCGCGGGGCCTTTCTAGGTTCAAAAGCCTTTCTGTGTCCCCCATTTCTTGTTTGTAGGAAAAAGGCTTCAGCCACCCAGACGTTCCCTGAGTTCCAAAGGGCAGATTCAAACAGTTACTAATTAGGGGAGTGAGGGAATGCAGAAACGAAAGGAAAGCAGTCAAGAAACAACAGTGCAGTGACGGGGCAGGTTCTTGGTTCCTCCTCAGCGAATGTACACAGCAATCTGAGTTATTCCATAGGAACTAAGGCCCCCACCCTTAGGATGGTAACTTCAGGCTGAGCACAAGTACGCTGGACCCCAGACTGGTTGGAACCAGAAGTCTGATGATTGAGGTTCCTGGAACACCACCCTATTACCTCACCACCAGCCAATCAGAAGAAAGTCACACACCCTGCAGCCTCTCCACCCCAAATTTGCCTTTAAAAACTCTTCCCTGAAATGCGTCACGGCGGTCAGGCTTTTTGAGCGTGAGCTACTCATACTGCTTGCTTGGCCCTGCAATAAACCTTTCTCTGCTCCAAACTCCAACGTTTAGTTCACTTGGCCTCACTATGTGTCGGGCACAGGAACTTGGGTTTGACAACAAATCCTCTCCATTTCCGCCTCTACATCAGAGGTTACAGCAGACTCCACACAGGGACTGGGCATGGAGGCAGGCTGACCAGGCTTCCAGTTCTTGGGGCCTTGGGCTGATTCCTGAATCCCTCTGAGTCTCTGCCTTGCCTCTAAAATGGGACTAATAAACTCTTTCTCATAAGCTTGTTTCAAGAATAAAATGAAGTTATGTACCTTTTCTGCCTCTTTGCTCATATCAGAGACTTAACAGAAACGCTCAACTGCATGTTGCCATTCATTCAATTTTTTTTTTTAAACACCACCCACACGTAAAGAACTGTGCCAGGCACAGGAGAGGCAAATGGTGGGCAAAACAGTCTTGGGGGTCACTGATTATTGTTATGACAGTAGTGGCTGCTGCTAACACCACAGAGATTACTGCTGTTATTATACTGCTGATTCTTTTGTTTTTAATTAAAGTTTTTATTTTGAGATAATTGTAGATTCATGTACAGTTATAAGACATAATACAGAGAGAGCTCATGTATGTTTTACCTATGTTCCCCCATTGGGAACATCTTGCAAAACGCTAGTACAACATCGTAGCCAGGATACTGGCATTGATGCAGTTGAGATGCAGAACATACCCATCATCACAAGCATCCCTCCTGTTGTGCTTTTATAGCTACACCTGCTTGCTTCCCTCCTCCATCCCCTCCTTCACCCTGGTCAGCCATGAATCTATTCTCCATTTCTATAACATTATTTCAAAAATCTTATATACATGGAATCACACATATACTGCTGATTCTTATGCAGAGCAATGTGTCAGGGGAGAGAGAAGTGTGGATAGTGTGATGTAAATCCATCTCCCTGTGACTCGACAGTCATTGCCTGCCTCATTCTCCCTTTTTCCTTTCAAGTACAATACAAAAACTAAATAAGCCAAATGTTCCCACTTCTCTTGCTGTTAAGGGCTGCATATGACAGATCTCTGGTCAATGAGACATGAGCATTAATCTGCTGGTTAGTTTCAGGGAAAGTCATTGCTTTCCACATCAAAGGGACACACATCAATAGTGCTGCCCCTTTCCCGTCCTCTTCCTTCTTTGAACCTGGACATGACACTTGGACAAGAGGCTACTACGCTACTATGATGTGATGAGCCAACAAGCTATGACAGAAAATGGAAAGACAGAAACGTTTGGACTTTCCTGACACTGTCAAGCCACTGCCCCCGGCCTGTGCTGCCCACCTTCAGGCTCTTGTTTGAGAAGATCAGCCCCAAATATGCTTAAACGCCTGCTAGCCAGGTCCTCTGTTACTCGCATCTCACAGCTTCCTTAACTCATAATCCACTAATGTCAATACTAAGTGATGCTTTTAAGATACAGGGGGACAATACCAACTGAGACTGGGCCAATAAAAGTAGCCCCAGCCAAGACAGAAGAAACACATGGGCAGAACTGACCAAGTGGTTCTGGGCTTGCTCTCTCATTTCTGTCTCCTGATGAATGTGCATCCAATTCCCACATTTGCCTCCTTCTTTGCTTAATATTTAAGACTACTGGGGCCCTTCATTGGATTATCAATTAGTAAGGGTCCCGGCAGGCTACGATGACCAACTCAAGAGTTTACCTGGGGTCGAGGGTGGGGTGTCTAATGGAGAAGCTATTTACAGAGGTGTGGGCAGGCTTAATGAAAACCTATAGGGGTTGGTCTCGCTCCTCTGACCTGCACCCTCCTAGGCTCAAGGGCAAGGGAAGGGAATGGTGTTCGCAGGGCCTGGAGACAGCTCTGGACACAAAGCAGGACGTCAGAAAGGACGTAGCTATGGAAACAGTCCAACAGCAGTGAGGCGGGAAGCAAGTGAGGAGGGCAGTGAATGCCTGACCTGTCTTTCCTCTGGCTAGAGCCTCGCATCGGCTGACGCCCCAGGAAACCCAAAGACCAGGGAGCCAGATGTGATGTGGGCTCAGAGCAGGGAAGGGAGACCTTCCAAGGTTGGAGACAAGCAAAGGATGACTAGCACTATGGCCTTCGATGGTTTCATCTTAGAGCCTCCTAGTGGTGCAACAGTAAACCACCTCACAATACAAATATAATAATGAGGACTTCCTGTGTGCCAGGCTGAAAACCAAGTACATGACATTTCCTATCGCACAGGGTCCTTACCACAACCCTATGAGGTAGGTGTTATTAGTGTCCCTATTTTATAGATAAGAAATGTGTACTGACCATCGGGTCTCATGGTTCCTATTTCTGGTCCTCACCCCAAAAAGAATGCATGAGGGAGGACTCAGGGTGTTCCCTGACACACTTGCCTACAGATGGTCCAAGGCATTGCAAGCCTTCATGCAGATATACCCAATCAGAGTGGCCCAAACCCCTTATGCTAGCAAAATATCTTGGGATTTCAAGCCGCTATTGATTTAAAGTCTTGCCAAGTGCCTGCATTTCACAAAAACGTCGACATTTTGGCCACGTGAATGATTGCTGAATGGCATCCGCGGTGTCTGACCCTGAACGCTTTCTTCTCCGTGAGTGGCCGCAGCCCTGATAAGCTCCCAGAGGTAGCCAGGCCTGGGAAGATGCCCCCTTTAGGCTTCTGGGGGTTTTGTTTATCGTCTCATTATCTATTCGTTTGTAACAAATGAGTATACAACTTCCTTTTACCTCACTTTAAAGAGCTGTTTTCTGTTCCTTAAATAGCCTGTGTGTGCTAATTAGCCACTCATAAAGAAAATGAAATAGTGTGAAATTAGGCAGAGTGAATTATTCATGGCCCTGGGTTCTGCTGTCATCTGACAATGGCATCTCCATTTGAGGGAAGGAAAAAAAAAACTTAATAATGAGAAAATGAAAAATTCCCCCTTTGTCTCTTTCGCCCATTTACTCTAGTGGGTGAACTATGCAATGGTGGCTGAGCAAAATAATGATTATGAGAATTACGATTGTCATCATCTTATCCAGTGGGGTTTGGCTTTGTCTTGTTTCTGTTAGTAAAAAGAAAAAAAGATGGTAATACATTTCTCAATTTTTCATTCTCTATTTATTTGACAATTGCTAATTGTGTAGTAACTCCTGATGTTTTTAAAAGACTTAACCCAGGCAATATCACCTCCAGGAAGCCTCTGGATCATGTTCCCCTCCCAGCCCCAAACCCAGTTGGGAGGGATCTCAGGACTTATCACACAGCCTTGTGTTCCCAGATCTGGCCCCCTTACAGGCACAGGGAAGTGCTATCAGGCATCTGAGTGTGAGAACATGGACCCCTTAAATGATCCTGCCCAGCTCTGGCTTCACCAACCTTCTGATGACCTTTGCGTTTCCCCCAAAGATTTTCCCAGAGCAAGAAAAGATGTTGAGTGGTTGGCAAGGGAACTTGGTTTATTTATATATGTATTTATTTATTTATTTATGGCTACATTGGGTCTTCGTTGCTGCGTGCAGGCTTTCTCTAGTTGTGGTGAGCGGGGGCTACTCTTCATTGTGGTGTACTGGTTTCTCATTGCGGTGGCTTCTCTTGTTGTGGAGATCTAGGTGCACGGGCTTCAATAGTTGTGGCTTGTGGGCTCTAGAGATCAGGCTCAGTAGCTGTGGCTCATGGGCTTAGTTGTTCGGTGACATGTGAGATCTTCCTGGACCAGGGATGGAACTCGTGTCCCTGGCACTGGCAGGCAGATTCTTAACCACTGCGTCACCAGGGAAGCCCCAGGGAACTTGGTCTATTTAGAATTCCACCCTATAAATAAATATCCTGAACTGGTTTCTGACTCAAATCTTATTCTCTTAGGGGTTTGGGTGTTTTAAATTAGTCCCTGAGGCCAATTAGCTCTAAGTAACTCCCAAGGTCCATTCATTCATTCGTCCATCCAACACACTTTATTGAATACTTTCTCTGTGCCAGCACTGATCTGCAGATTCAGTAGAGAACCAAACAGACACACTTCCTTCTTTGGATGATTTACATTATGGTGGGGAACACAGACAATAAACAGAGAACCAATAGGCTTTATAATAAAATGTTGAGTGGTGATAAAGTACTCTGAAGAAGATTAAGAAGCAGGAGAGTGATGGGGCCGCCATTTCTGGACCTAACCAGATGAAGCTCAGTTTGGGGCATCTTCCAAGAGGCCCTCTGGGTGCCTCCTTCTGCTGCACATGGGGCACAACCAGCGAGCAGAGCAGGCCCTCAGCACGGTGAGAGCCCAGACCAACAGGGTCAGGGAGCAAGCCCTGGATACAGGGGCTTCACCAGTTTAGAGAATGCTTTAGCGCTATGGGAATGAAGCACTTGTCTCCCAGCTCCTGGGAGTCCAAGACATCTTTTCTCATGCAAAGTTACCTACTCAGCCCCAATTTTGCCTTTACCCAAATTCTTGTTTATAGGTATTTTCATTTGTACATCTTTCCAGAAATGGAGACTTTATGACTCTAGGGCAGTGGTTCTCAGCTGGGCAAATTTGGTCCCCATGGATATTTGGGATATTTGGGAATGTCACCTTTGATGATTACAACTGGGGAAAAGGGTGCCATTAATATCTGGTGGGTAGGGACCAAGAATACTGCAAAACACCCTACAATGCACAAGATCTTCTAGCCCAAAATGTCAAAATGTCAAAAGCTGAGGCTGAGAAAACCTGTTCTAGAGACATTTGACATCATGACCTAGACCCGAATCAGAACATCAAGAAGGCATAGAGAGTTTGGATGGAGAAGCAGGCCTGGAACTAAAAGGCTCTTAGTCTGTATATTGTGTACAGTCTGGGATCACAGAACCAGATCAAGATTGGGATGAAACCAAGTGGGATTCAAACCAAGTGGTAATTCAAATTACCTAACCTCTGTGCCTCACATTTCTCATCTGTAAAATGAGGCTAATAGTTCCTACATTGCAGAGATTTCTGTAGGATAGATAATAGAGCAGACACTCAAAAAATAGAAGATGAAACTCTTTAAAATTGTGGCCAAAAAACAAACCCACTTAATATATTACTCACCCTCCTGACAGTTTCCAAGTGCACAGTACAAGATTGCCAACCACATGCACATTGCTGTGTAGTAGATCCCAGAACCCACCAGCCTGCCACTACAACCACCAAACAACTCCCCATCTCTCCTTCCCCCAGTCCCTGGCAACCTCCATTCTACTTCTTGTGTCTATGAGTTTGACTACCTTAGATTCCACATAGAAGTGGAATCATGTAGTAGTTGCCTTTTTGTGACCAGCTTATTTGACTTAGTATAATGCCCTCAACTTTCATCCATGTTGTAGTATATGGCAGAATTTCCTCCTTTCTTGCAGCTGAATAATATTCCATTACATATAAATACCACATTTTCTTTATCCATTCATCCATCAATGGACATTTAGGCTTTTTCCACCTCTTGGCTATTGTGAATAATAATGCTATGAACATGGGTGTGCAAATATTTCTTTGAGATCCTGTTTTCAATTCTTTGAGTACCTAGAAATGAGGTTGCTAGATTATATGGGAGTTCTAGTTTTAATTTTTTGAGGAACATACAAACAGTTTTTCATAGCAGCTGCACCACTTACATTCCCACCAACAGCATGTGGGTCTCCAAGTTCTCCACATTCTCTCCAACACTTATTTTTCTCTGTATTCTTGATAGTGATCATCCTAATGAGTGTGAAGTGATATCTCATTGTGGTTTTGAGTTGCATTTCTCTGATAATGGGTGATGTTGAGCATCTTTTTATATGTTTATTGGCATATAAATGTTTCTTGGTATTTTCTTTGGAAAATGTCTATTCAAATCCTTTGCCCGTTTTTTAATAGAGTTATCTGGGGGTGGGTGTTTGTTTGCATTTTGTTCTTTTTTTTCCTATTGAATTGTAGGAGTTCTTTATGTATTCTGGATATTAAAACCTTCTCTGATACATGGTTTGTAAACATTGTCTTCCATTCTATAGGTTGTCTTTTCACTCTGTTGATTGTTTCCTTTGCTGTGCAGAAATTTTTAAGCTTGATGTAGTCCCAGTTGTCTATTTTTGCTTTTGTTGCAGTTGCTTTTCATGTCATATCCAAGAAATCATTGCCAAGTTGAGTATCATAAGCTTTACTCCATGTTTTCTTCTAGTGGTTTTATAGTTTCAGGTCTTACATTTAGTTCTTTAATTCAGTTTGAGTTAATTTTTGTGTGTGGTGTAAGATAAGGGTTCAACTTCTTTCTTTTGCATGTGGATATCCAGCTTTTCCAACACCATTTGTTGAATAGATTATCCTTCTCCCACTGTATAGTCTTGACACCCTTGTCAAAGGAAGATCATTTGACTATACAGTTTATGGCAGTTTATTTCTGGGTTCTCTATTCTGTTTTGTTGGTCTATATGTTTGTCTTTATGCTAGTATCATACTGTTTTGATCACTGTAGCTCTGTAATATGTTTTGAAATGAGAAAATGTGAGGCCTCCAACTTAGTTCTTTCTCAATAATGTTTTGGCTATTTGAGGTCCTTTGAGATTCCATATGAATTTTAGAATCTTTTTTATATTTCTGGGAAAAATGCCATTGAGGTTTTGATATGCTATTGAATCCATAGATTACTTTGGGTAGTATGAACATTTTAACAATATTAAGTTTTCCAATGCATGAATACAGGATGCCTTTCCATTTATTGGTGTTGTCTTTAATTCTTTCAGCGATGTTTTATCGTTTTCAGTGTACAAGTCTTTTACCTCCTTGATTAAGTTTATTTCTTAGTATTTTACTCTTTTTGATGCTATTGTAAGTGCAATTATTTTCCTAATTTCATTTCAGACTGTTCTTTGTTAGTGTATAGAAACACAACTGGTTTTTGTGTGGTGGTTGCATCCTGCAACTTTGCTGAATTCACTTATTAGTTCTAATAGTTTTGTGTGTGTGTATGTAATCTTTAGGGTTTTCTACATATAAGGTCATCTGTGAATAAAGATAATTTTACTTCTTCCTTTCTAATTGGGATACCTTTTATTTATTTTTCTTGACTAATTGCTCTGGTAGAACTTCCAGTGCTATATTGAACAGAATAGTGAGAATGGGCATCGGCACCCTTGACTTGTTTCTGAGCCTAGAGGAAAATCTTTCAGTTTTCCACCATTGAGTATAATGTTAGCTGTGGGCTTTTCATGTATGGCCTTTATTATGTTGAAGTAATTTCCTTCTATTCCTAGTTTATTTCATTTTTTTAATCATAAAAGAGTGTTAAATTTTGCCAAATGCTTTTTCTGCCTCATTTGAGATGATCATGTGATTTTTATCCTTTATTCTGTTAGTGTGATGTATTACATTAATTTTTATATGTTGAACTATCCTTGCATCCCATGGATAAATCCCACTTAGTGGTCATGGTATATAACTCTTTTAATGTGATGTTGAATTCAGTTTGCTTGTATTTTGTTGAGGATTTTTGCATCAATATCCACCAAGGGTATTGATCTGTACTATCATTGTCTGGCTTTGGTATCAGGGTAATGCTAGCCTCATAAAATGAGTTTGGAAGTGTTCTCACCCTTTCAATTTTTTGGAAGATTTTGAAAATAATTGGTGTTAATTCTTCTTTAAATGCTTGGTAGAATTCACCAATGAAGCCATCAGGTACTGGACTTTTCTTTCTTGGGATGTTTTTGATTTTGACTCAGTCTCTTTACTAGTTATAGGTTGGTTCCAATATTCTGTTTCATCATGGTTCAGTCTTGTTAGATTTTATGTTTCTAGGAATTTAGTCATTTCTTATAGATTATCCAATTTCTTGGTTATAATTGCTCATAATAGCCTCTTATTAACCTTTTTTACTTCTGTGACATCAGTTGTAATGTCTCCTTTTTCATTTCTGATTTTAGTTATTTGAATCTTCTATTATTTTCTTAGTCTTGCTAAGGATTTGTTGATTTTTGTTTACATTTTCAGAAAACCAACTTTTGTTTTCATTGACTTTTTTTCTGTTGTCTTTCTATTCTCTATTTAATTTATTTTTGCTCTAATCTTCATTGTTTTCTTTCTTCTGCTAACTTTGGGTTTAGTTTTCTTCTTCTCTTAGTTCCTTGAGGTATAAAGTTAGGTTGTTGATATGAGATCTGCCTTTTTTTAATGTAAACATTGCTATAAACTTCCTGTTAGTACTGACTTTGTTGCATCCCATAAGTTTTTTGTTTTTTTGTTTTGTTTTTTGGCTGTGCCACCCAGCATGCAGGATTTTAGTTACCCGATCAGGGATTGAACCCACGCCCCTGCAGTGGAAGCTTGGAGTCTTAACCGCTGGCCCACCAGGGTAGTCCCTCCCGTAAGTTTTGGTATATTACTTTTTTGTTTTCATTTGTCTCAAGACATTTTCTAATTTTCCTTGTGGTTTCTCCTTTGACCCACTGGTTGTTCAAGAGTGTTTTGTTTAATTTCTACATATTTTTGAAGTTTCCAGTTTTCATTCTGCTATTGATTTCTACTTTCATTCCATTGTGGTTGAAAGATGGAATTATTATTAACAAGTCAAAACTTATTAGAAGCCATTCATGGAAACTTCAGTGTTTAGAGTTACTAAAATCATTCCTAGAGAACAAAGAGTGGTAACTAGAAATGACTTGGAGAGTATTTATTATAAGTAAATTTAGATGTGTGCCATGTTTTTAATATATTCTTTTATGTGTCCTGTATAATTTTTTATTATGTAAGTATTTTTTGCTTTTTATTGTGTATTTATTTTATTCATGTAAGGGTAAAAGGGCTATTATGTTTTTTCCTAACCTTACCTTAAGTTTGCTTTTCAGGGCTGAGTGTCTCCCTTCTGGATTCTCATTCCATAGGGCATTCCATTCCCACTCTGTGTCAGGCATGGCACTGCGCACTGCAACTACAAAGATGGACTAGTCATTATACCTGCACTTAAAAGGCTTTCAATGTTTACAAATAATGTGGAAATGGGAAAAGTGGAACATTCAGAAAGGGAACCTACTGTGTTGTACAGATTTTTTAAATGTCAGCTCATTTAATATCATGATATCCTATAAAATGGGGGATTCTCTCCAATGAGTAGATGAGAAAACAAGCTCAGAGAGGATAAGTGACTTGAATAGGGTCACTTAGCCAGGCAGTAGCAAGACTTGACCAGGTCTGTCTGATACCAAAGCCAACACCTTTACAATTGTATTGCCTTCCATTCTGGAATGACTCCAGGAAAAAAAAAAAGTTCACACACAAATTCAGTGACAAAATTATATCTTTATGAATCTCAGATAAGGCTAAATGATGAAGACAACAACAACAAAAACGTCCCCCCCACACACACGTACAAGCACAAATTAATTTTTCTCATCTCTAGAGAACAGAGTAACTCTTTTTCCATGGTCTTTATTTAAAATGTGATGGAATCACTATTAACATCTGCCTAGAACCTCTCTGAAATTAGTAAATTCCCTATTGAGATCTGGAGGCAATGTATTTTAGAAGTCAGAACAGCTAAACTAAAAAAATATGTATGAATCCATTTCATTGCACAACTGGTATGCTCTTGCTAGGTATATTTCTACAAGAGGCTTCAAAAGAATTAAGAGCACATCACATACTGTGCTGCATGCAGGACCAGGAATCCTGTAGAGAATTCATCCTTGAGAAAACTTTAGATTCTTGCAGTTGGAAATGAGCTCAGGACAGTTCATCCAGCCTCCTGTCCACTGTAAGAAGCCTTTCTGTGGCATTCTTAGTGAATGGCCTTTTAGCCTCTGCTTGAATACTTCCAGGACAGGGAACTCACAACCTATTGAAGCACCCAGCTCCACTGTTGAATAATTTATTTTCTAGAGAGTCTCCCTGAAAAGGCATGGGACTAGAAATCAGATGAACTATGGTGCTAGTCCCAGTTCTGCCACTTAGTAGCATAATGACCTCGCGTGAGACAAGAAAACTCAATTAACTAGAATCCTTTCACCGTTATGGCCCTATGGGCATGCCAAAATAGCTTACTCATCTCCCCCATTCACATTTTCAACTTCCTTTTATACGACCCCACTATAAACTGAATATTTGTTCCTTCAAAATTCATATGTTGAAGACCTAACCCCCGTGTAAATGTATTTGGAGGTGTGGCCTTTGGGAGACAATTAGGTTTAGATGAGATCATGAGGATGGGTCCCTTATGATGAGATTAGTGTCCTTATAAGAAGAGACACCAGGGAGCTTACTCTCTCTCTTTCTCTCTGCCATGTGAGGACACAGCTAGAAGGTAGTTGTCTGCAATCCAGGAAAAAGGTTCTCACCAGGAACCAAATCTGTCACCACCTTGACCTTAGACATCCATTCTCCAGAACTGTAAAAAATAAATGTCTGATGTTTAAGCTACTCAGTCTATGGTATTTTGTTATAGCAGCCTGAGATGACTAAGAAAGGTGCCTTCAGATCTCTAAAGAAACACACTAGTGTAAGATGTTCCCCTTAAAAGCAGATTCCTCCAGTTTCCAAGAGATATGATTTCCCCAAGCCAATAAGTAACCCTTCCCAAACAATTAGTACAAGCAGATTTATTCCTTCATCCCAGCCCCTTGGATGTACTCAAAGCCACTTCTGATCCATTTACACGCACCTCAACCATAGTCTGCTTTTCTCTTGTAATAATAATTACAAGCTTTAGTTTATTACCTATTCACACAGACTAGATGCTGTTCACTGAGATTCTCAACTAATCATCACGACAATCCAGCAAGGTGGTAAAATAGGCATAGTTTGCTTGATGGACACCCCCTTCATTTGATGAACTAACTTATGCCCACTCTGTGTGGTGTTGATGGGTCTGTTACAGTGCCTTGTCCCTCCCTGATCTAGGTCACAGGAGAGGACATTTGACCCATGTGGCAGCAATTAGTTTTGTCCTCCCTTTGATACATAAATGCTTCAAGCAGATTTAGCCTCCTATCTGAAAGAACTAAAAACCTGGACAAAATATATGAAACAATGATTTTCAGCCTTTAGAATCAGGCAGGACTTTTAAAGCTTGGTTTCCTTTGTTGTAAGATGATTGCCAACATCTCCTAGGGCTACCTGTGTTTTTATCCATGAGAGAGAGGAAACATCTGTTTTAGCATTCCAAACAAGAGTAACAGGGAAATAAGTCTAATTGGAACAACTGAAGTGACAAGAAAACCACAAAGGGCTTTGATTCAGGGAATGGAGTGTTCTGATTGGTGTCTAACCCTGGAATTGGGGGTGTGGTCAGTTTCCCTACAGCCCCTCAGCTACATGGAAAAGACATGGTCTCCTGAATGAAAATTAGACAACTGTTGGAAAACTGCTTACGTGGGTAAACAACCAACAAGTGTTCATTACAATATGCACCAATAGTAGACCAGTTAAATAAAGTATGGTGTATCCACAAAATGGAATGTCTTACAGCCATTGTATAGTAATTATTATATAGATCTATTTCTGTGGCAAAATGTTCATTTTAAATAAAAAGATATGAAATGGCTTACATGGAAGCATCCCTTGTTTTTTCCTTTCAAAGGATGGGTGGATGGATGGTTGGATGGATGGATGGAAGGATAGATAGCAAAAATATCTGGAAAGATTATACTAAAATAGTAACGATTGTTATTTCTGAGTGATTGGAATACGTATGTTTTAAGTTTTTCCTCTTTCTCCTTAAATTTTATTTTATTTTTCTGTAATGAACATTTGTTACCTGTTTAATAATAATACTAAAATAAAAAACTTCCAAAGGAAAATATCTTCTTCCAGATATTATTTATTTTTTCTTTAACCAGATGTTTCTTTTTTTTTTTTTTTTTTTTTTGCCATACGTAGGCCTCTCACTGTTGTGGCCTCTCCCATTGTGGAGCACAGGCTCCGGACGCGCAGGCTCAGCGGCCATGGCTCACAGGCCTAGCTGTTCCGCGGCATGTGGGATCTTCCCAGACTGGGACAGGAACCCATGTCCCCTGCATCGGCAGGCAGACTCTCAACCACTGCGCCACCAGGGAAGCCCAGATGTTTCATTTTAACAAAGCAAATACAACTAAAATTTCCTCTCTCCCCTCAAAGGCACAGACACAATACAAAGTAGCATTTTGCTAGGAGAAGACAGATGGTGGAATAATGTGAAGGTTTGAGAAGAATCAGGTCAGCCATCTCCCCTCCCTCCAAATCATTAGTCTTAGACAAATGAAGATGAAATGGCTCAGAGCACTCTCTGATCATTGGGAACTTGGAGTCTATTAACAAGTTCCTCTTGGAAGAATAAAACTAGCAAGTTGGTCAGCACGAACCCCACCACCTGGACTCATCTTGGAAGAAAGGACACTTACCCTTAGTCATCAGGCAAGCCATGGTGTACCATTGGCCAGAGCATCAACTCAGTTTTTACATTTTGGGCTCCAATAACAACAGTGACATTAATAGCAGCCCAAAAGGAGTACCAAATAAACTCCTTCCGTGACTTATTTCATTCAATATACCCAACAACATTTGGAGGTATGTTCTATCATTTTTCCTACTTAACATGTAATAAAACTGAGGTCAGAAAGGTGAAGTGAAATAACTATGTTCTTTCAGGCAGAAGCAGAGTCCAACTTTGAACTCAGAGCTGTCTGGGTTTAACACTGCTCTTTCTACTCTACCGTACCACCTCCTTGATCCTTGTACTAAATGGCAACCAGAACGTGGAGCTCTTTCTCTCTGGATATAATTTGGAATAGTCTGTATTTACTGTGAGGGGTTCAGATTGAGGTTGATGGTAATTCACTCAATTATCCAGGGGTGACTGGATAGGACCTGGACCACTTCTCCACCTCCCACAGATTGCATATGTGGTCATTCCCATGAGGACCAAAGAAGAACCAAAGTTCTACTACATCATTGCTTGGACTGCTGGTAAAGCTGGTTGGGGTACATGGCTTAGCCACAAGTCCTAATAAGGGGCTTGTACTTCTCCCAAAGCCCTAAATAAATTTTACAATATCGTTGTTACCTTGTGAACCACTTGGTGCAGGACCATGGTGATGGCCATCATGCTCAGGTGTGTATATAAACCTATAGAGAGTGAGCAAGCTGGTCCGTTGACCACGTGAAGGGGAAAACAGCAAGAGGCTGAACCAGCAGAGCAGGGCAGCTTGAGTGAAAGAGTTTGCATGACCTCTCCTACCCTCTATTTCGGGCACCCTGGCTCTAGACAATTCTATTAGCCCTCCTCCTTGCACAGGGGCAAGGAGGGAGGTGGGACAAAAGGATCAGGGGCCTCCTACTTGTCCTGGAATGTTTGCATTCAGCATCACACTGAGAACTTAAGCTATTAGGGAAAAGCACAACAGTTTGGGCATCTCAGCACATATTAAGAAATCATACTTGGCTTTCAATCCATTTTTTTTTAAGCCATTCTGAAGAGAAGTAATTCCTAAGTGTAATCAGATGGGCTGTTTTGTGGGAATTCTCTCCCTATCTTCCTCCAAGCATGAGAGCAAATGGGGTCAAGTGGGCATGACCTCTGAGAGGTTTTGGAGCCAGAAATAAACAGGGCTTTGAACATACTGAGCCATGGTAACAGATGAAAACATCAGATCCATTTCCCTTCAAAGCATTCTTAATTAATTTTTAATTCACTCTCCATCTTGTCAATTATGAGGTGATACCAGTACCAGCATAAGAGCTGGGGCGTGGCAAGCTCTAAAACGGACTTCAGAAAAGGCAGGAACGATGTTGCAGGCTCAGCCTGTGAGGGAGCAGCAGCCATGGGCCTTTGGGAGAAACGTTTCAGCATCATTTTATATAATTGCCACTGTTTACATTGTAACCACCAGCAGAGGAGTTAGGTCATCTGCTAATGGCACTTCTAAAGTAAAAATGACCATATGGTCTTCATGATAGAGTGGATTCCAGTTCATAACATGAAAGGGAAGTCAGCTGCTAAGGACAACAACAAGAAAAACAGAATTATAGATTGTAATGAATTCTTACTATGTGCTAAACACTGTGACAATATGCATATGTATGTATGTATTTTTAAAATTGTGGTAAAATTCACATAACATGAAATTTACCATCTTACCATCTTTAATATGTGTAGTTGAGTAATGTTAAGTACATTTGCATTCACATTGTTGTGCAACCAATCTCCAGAAATCTTATCATCTTGCAAAACTGAAATTCACCCATTAAAAAACAATTCCCGGGACTTCCCTGGTGGTCCAGTGGTTAAGAATCTGCCTTCCAATGCAGGGGATGTGGGTTCGATCCCTGGTCGGGAAACTAAGATCCTGCATGTCGTGGGACAACTAAGCCCAAGCGCCGCAACTACTGAGCCTAAGCGCTCTGGAGCCCACATGCCACAACTAGAGAGCCCACATGCCACAACAACAGATCCTGCACTCTCTGGAGCCTTTGCACTACAACTAGAGAGAAGCCTGGACACCACAACAAAAAATCCTGCATGCCGCAACAAAGATCCCCTCATGCCACAACTGAGACCTTATGCAGCTAAATGAAATCAAATAAAATAAAATATACAAATGAATGAGTGTGACTGTGTTAAGAAAAAAAAAAAAATTTCCCTTTCTCCTTCCCCCAGACCCTGGTAACCACCATTCTAACTTTCTATCTCTATGAGTTTGACTACTCTAGGTACTTTATGTAAGTGAAATCATACAATATTTGTGTATTTGAGACTGGCTTATTTCACTTAGCATAATATCCTCAAGATTCCTCTATGTTGTAGCATGTGTCAGGATTTCCTTCCCCTTAAATGCTGAATAATACTCCACTGGATGTAAATACCACATTTTGTTTACACATTCATCTATCAACGGACACTTGTGTTGCTTCTATCTATTACTATTGAATGATGCTACTATGAACATGGGTGGACAGCATCTCTTCCAGACTCTGCATTCAATTCTTTGGGGTATATAGCCAGAAGTGGAAATTCTGGATCACATGGTAATTCTATTTTTAATTTTTTGAAGAACGGCCATATTGTTCGACATATGCACATTTTCTCATTGATTCTCACAACGACTCTGTGAGATAGAGATAATGATGAGGAAATAGACTTGGAGAGATGAAGTACCATTTTACAGATGAAGAAACTGAGACTCCGAAAGGTAGCCAACTTAAGGAATTATGGAGCAGAGCTTAAGAGCTTAGGTTTGGAAGTCAGACACATCAGGAGCCATGGTGGAATTGGATCCCATGTCTCTCTGGCTCAAGTCTACTGCCCTCCACAAATAAATCCCATTTGAGCTTTTTTTTTTTTTTCACTTTCCAAAATTTTATATCTCTACTTCAAATCATTCTGAAAGTTAACCCTTTTAGTTTGTTTCTAATCAAATTGCTAAGCAAACAAGAAAGAAACGTTTATAGATAACCCTGCTGGAAGAAGATGCACTTTTATTTCTATATATATATAACAATGATGTTTGTACAGAAAATATATTTCTGGGTCTGGTCTGGGCATCAAAGAGAGGGAAATGAAGGACAGGACAGGAAAATCCAGTAGTTTTCTTGGGACATAAAGTTAAAAAAATAACCATTTATATTGAACCAGAATTGAAATTGGTGGCTGGTGTGTCAAGTGGTTCAGAGGAGAGGAAAGGATGGAAAATTACTACATATGGTGCTCACCACACACACTCACACTAATCCTGAAATTATGAGCTATATCCCGTATGTATATATTATTTATATTACAGAATAGAATACTTATAGTTTAACACCTCCCAGTTTAAACAAAGAGAACATTACCAGAACACTCGAGATTTCTGTTTGCACATAATCAATCAGCATCTATGTATGCATCCCAAGTCAATATTCAACGTATTGATTTGTATTTGCCAGTTTTTGACCTTTACACAGTTGGACTCCTACTATCTGAATAGATGGAATCATACTGTGACATTTTTAATATTTGATGGATATTTTGGTTTTGAGATTCATCAGTGTAGTTGTGGTTCATTTTCACTGTTACATAGTATTTCATAACTTGTTTATCCATTCTCTTACTAATGCACATTTGCGTGGTTTGCTTTAATTTTTTTTGTTATTGTAAACAATGTGACAATGCACACATGTTCCAGGGTGTATACACAAATGCAGTTGTTGGCTTGGGGAGTAAGCCATAGGAAGGCCAAGATATGGAAACAACCTAAGTGTCTATCAACAGATAACTCGATAAGATATGTGGTATCTATACACAGTGGAATATTATTCAAGCAGGAGGAAGAAGGAAATCCTGCCATTTGTGACGACATGGATGGACCTGGAAGGCATTAGGCTAAGTGAGATAAGCCAGACAGAGACAAATGCTGCATTGTTATCACTTATATATGGCCAAACATAGATATAGTAGAAAAGGGATTGTCAAGGGCTGGGGCTGGGGGTTCGTGCAGTGGGAGAAATAGGGAGAGGTTGGTTAAAAAAAAATTCTTCAAAGAATTCATACTAATTTATACACTTACTAGGAACATAAATTTTCCTGTTGTCTACATGCTCTCCAATACTTAATAGCTTAAAAAAATTTTTTGCAAATGTTGTGGTATCGAATGGTATCTCATGTGGTGTTATTTTGCATTTCACTGATTACTTAAAAGATTAATCATCTTTTCATATGCTTTTTTTTTTCTTTTTCGGTACGTGGGCGTCTCACTGTTGTGGTCTCTCCCGTTGCGGAGCACAGGCTCCAGACTCGCAGGCTCAGCGGCCATGGCTCACGGGCCCAGCCACTTCGCGACATGTGGGATCTTCCCGGACCGGGGCACGAACCCGTATCCTCTACATCGCCAGGCGGACTCTCAACCACTGCACCACCAGGGAAGCCCTTCATATGCTTTTTGACCATTTGTATTTCCTCACCTCTGAGTTGCATGTTCAGATTTTTTTGTCTGTTTGTTTCTTGTTCTACTAGGCTGCTTGCGTGTGGTGGTCCTGGTGGTGTTTTCTACTTTGTGTCTCCAAGTTCTTTATATATTCTGCACACTAAATCTTTTTAGGTTTCAAGTACATTTTCCTCTGTTTTGATTTGTCTCCACTCATTATGGCATTTTAATTTAATAAAGTTAAATTTATAGAAATTCTTTATGGTTTGCGTTTTTGTTTTACATTTAAGAACGATTTCCCTACTCTTATGTTCCTAAATTTATTTTAAAAGTTTTAAACATTTTCTTTCACATTTAAATCTTCAGTCCATCAAAAACTGATTTTTAGGGAATTCCCTGGCACTCCAGTGGTTAAGATGTGGCACACTCACTGTCAAAAGCCTGTGTTTGATCCCTGGTCAGGGAACTAAGATCCAAAAACTGCACAGCATGGCCAAAACCAAAACAAAACAAAAACTGATTTTTCTATGAGGAAGGTATCTAACTTTATTTCTCCCATACAGATAACAAATTGTCCCACCACTAATTATTGAATTATTCTGCAACGCCGTCTCTGTCGTATAGCAAGTTGTGATGTGTGTAGAATCCCTCTGGGTACCCTCTGTATTTGTCTACCCTTTTGTAACGTTAAACTGTTTTGCAATCTGATTGGGCATATCCCTTCATCTTGTTATTCTTCTTGGGAAGTTACTTAGCTATTCGAGCCCTTGGCATTTTCATTTTAGAATCAGCCTGTTAATGTCCATGAAAATGTCCATTTTTTTCCCATCTCATTTTCTTCTTTTCTAATACAATCATTTAAGGCTATAAAATTTCTTCTAAAAAAAGCAGTTTAATTGCATCCCACATTTTGAAACATAGTATTTTTATTATCATTCAGTTCTAAGTATTTTTAAAATTTTCTTCACCAGTTTGTCTTTAAGTCTTGAGTTATTAAGAAGTTTGTTTTTCAATTCTAAATGTTCATGGGCTGTAGGCCAAGGATGTCAAATTCTAGTACATGTGCTGTTGTTTTCCCCTGCCTATGCCTGACATCAGGAACTGACCCCAGCAGTATCCCTAGGAAGCCCAGACCCCTTCTCCACACAGTACTCCAGGCAGCCACAGGCAATCAATCAGGGATGAAACATTAAGATGGAAACTATTGAACATCCCTGTTGTTGGCTGGGGAGACATTCCCACCTGTGTGCAGAAGCTGCCAGGCTCACATTTGTGACTAAGGAAAATTACTCTGATCTAGAAATAACAAAATATACCGGCTTTCCCCAGCCATAGTACATTTTATTTTCAATCAATAAGGATACAGATGTATCCATTTCACTCAAAAGGCATTTACTGATCACTTACTATGTTTAAGAGAGTGAGCTGTAAATACTGAATAAGACCATTGCTGCCCTCAAGCAGTTTACAATTGACCTGATAATATGAAGGCTTTTACTCAAAAAACCTTTACGGGCATTCCTTGAGCCTGGCACTACTTCGCATGGGCCATCTCACTTCCGAAAAACTCTGGGAGCAAGCTGGTGTTATCTCCACTTCACAAATAATGAAACAAGACTTGGAGAAATGAAATCGCTCACCCAAGGTTGCCCAACCAGTATTTGAACTGAAATCCATAGTCATATAGATGTGTCGGCACTGCACCATGCTGCCTCCTTGCAAAAGATTACAAGGTTTTATTTATTTATTTTTTTCTCTCCCATTTTGTCCACATGCTCAGCAATTGAAGAGTGGAATGAGAATTGATGGATACGCAGGCAATTCGTTTCTCTGCTACGGAAAGTACATCCAATCTTCAAGTTCCCTAAATTATATAATGGTTAGTTGCCTCAAAAAATCTTGCTTTAGGGGTCTGTTGTCTGTTTTTCTTATCTCTCCAGGATGCTTTGGCCAACCAAGCAGAATGCTTATCTTACAGCTTTAGGGCTTTGAAAAAAATGGTTTCTGCTGTGCTGAGTGCCCTTCCCTGGGGGCCTGTGTGACACTGAGTAAATAGGTCTTCCTGACCTTGTTTCTCTCTAATTCATACTGCCCAAGGCAGAGAAGTAACCAGAAGTCTGGTCTGTGCTATGGGTAAGACAACGAGGGTTATATACATACATAGGTTACCCCACATTTCACACGACCCAGACACAAGTTACGTGATGGGCACATACGAAACTTACACCTATTATCCCATTTCACCTTTAATTATTATAAAAGAGTTTTTTATTACCATTTTACCAATAAAGATGGAAGACACAGGGAATATACATGAGTTACCCAAGGTCACACAGCCATTAGCTGGCAGAACTGAGATTTGGTCTCCTGGACTCTGCCTTCTTTTAAAGCAAAGACACTTATTCATACAGCATATGTTACTTCTGTTTCTGCAGATGTAGGAGGAAATAGAGTGGGGAGATAATGGTACCCCATAGATGTATGTTCATACACTGATGGGTTTTCCTAGATGGGAAAAAAAATAGGCTATACCATCACTGCAAAAGTTGTGATAAGATTTGTCCTGAATTTGGCTAATTTGGTCCCCAGACCCGTAGCCTTCACTTTACCTGAGAGCTCCTTAGAAACACAAACTCTTGGGCCCTACTACACACCTACTGTAGTTTAACAAGAGGCCCAGGTGATTTGTATGTACGCTAAATTTTAAGATCTTTACAAGACACCAGAAATGTCTTAAATTTTTTTTTCCATTTACAAAGGGCTCTTTACTTGTGTATAGACACAACCTGTAGGTCTAGGCATGATACTTGTGTATCCGTCTCTACATGGCCTCAAAAATACCAGCCTGTGTCTTAGGAACAAAATCCCAATTAAAGAGGAAGACACTCCCAATTAGCTAGTTAGACTTATGTTTTTATTTTCTCTTTCTCTCTTGTGCTTTCTATGCACTGATTCATGGTTTGATTCATTGGCTGACCTGCCTCGTCTCTTCCTTCGATTCATCCACTGTAAGTGATGCTTCCTAAGTTCAAACACAAGCATGCCCGATGCCTGCTTAAGAATCATCAGGTACTGGGCTTCCCTGGTGGCGCGGTGGTTGAGAGTCCGCCTGCCGATGTAGGGGACACGGGTTCGTGCCCTGGTCCGGGAAGATCCCACATGCCGCGGAGCGGCTGGGCCCGTGAGCCATGGTCGCCGAGCCTGCGCGTCCGGAGCCTGTGCTCTGCAACGGGAGAGGCCACAACAGTGAGACGTCCGTGTACCAAGAAAAAAAAAATCATCAGGTACTCCTTGTTGTTTACCCACTCAAGTCCCCTCTTCCTTGGCTCCACATCCAGTGACCTCCAAGGTCAAGTGCTCTCTTCTCTTTCAAATTCATTTCTCTCCAGTTTGATAGCTTAGACCGATAATGGGTCACCATGGTTACTCACAGATCCCAAAATCCTGCCTATCCTTTACGGCACAGCGATGCAGTCCATCTTCTGCCTCCCTTGCCCAGAAGATGACTTTTGCCCCTGTGTTGTCTTTCAGACCCTGTTCAGACAACTGAAAAGCCTTCCCCATCTTCTGGAAGGGTCAGTTGCTCCCTGCCACATCATCCCACGTAACATAAAAGTGGTTCTCAAACTTTAGTGAGCATCAGAGTCACCTGGAGGGCTGGTTAAAACACAAGCTACCAGGCCCACCCTAGGATTTCAGCTTCAGTAGGTCTGCGTGGGGGGCTAGGTATATGCATTTCTAACAAGATCCAAGCCAACCTGATGCTGCTGGTCTGGGGTCATCACTTTGAAAAACCACTGTAACACAGAGACAGCAACCACATCATGTGGTCACGAGCAATCTTCCCATTCTGCCTCTAGCACAGGACTCTGAGTTCCTGAGGCACAGCAGTGCCCATTCAGTGACTGAATGAGAAAACAGGCCAACACAGTGCAGCATGTTTTGAAAGAGTCCTGGCTGGAAACTTGTCTTCCCCACTTATTATCATGGAAAGGATTTCTTCATCTAAGAAGAAAATGTATCTTAATGAGCTATTGTGAGGCTTAAAGAAGAAGAGGCACAAAGTTCCTATCACATCCCTGTCACATAATATGTGATCAATCAATGTTAATAAAAAAAAGGAAGAAAGAAAGGAAAGAAAGGAGGGAGGGAAACCAGGTAATGTTTTGGCATCCTGGGCTGAGGGCACAGTGTACAGGAAGAATTTTGTGGGGGCATTTAGTACCAAGCAAAGCCCGAGCGGAATTTTGTAATCAGAGCCCAGAGCAGCTGTGTGGTTTGGAAACATTCAAACACTCTAAGCTTGTAGTGTCAGAGACTTCAGGGAGCGTCTTCCACTCTGATGAATAACCAAGAAGACACTCAGAGCTTCCTAAGTAGAAACATTTACCTGGTGAACACTTTCCAGGGGGGACTGGCAATCCCAGGTGCAAGGTGGGTTTCAGGAGTGGACCAACTAGCAACTGCTAGAGGCAGAGACCAGTGCTCGAAGACTCCAGAGTCTGTGCTGGGGAGCCTGGTGGCTCTGGCTGAGTCTGAGAGCTGGAGCTCGGAGCACTCAGGGACTTGGCCAGAAAGGAATGAGCTGAACATGGAGAGTACCCTGGACCTTGCAGCAGGCTAGGCTCTGGCCATTCCTCTTCTATCCACGCCCGGGGCAGATTTTATTACTGATTCCAGTTCTCCTTCCTGCCCAGCCCAGACTCCAACTCAAAACCCTTCTCAGCAGAGCCTACCAGCAGCAACTGCCAAAAAATCCAAGTCAGCACTCTGAAAAACCACAAAGCTCTAATCCCTGTGATGGGTTTTCTATTGGACAGAGCTGTCTGATAGAACCATCAGGGGTGATGGAACTGCTCTGTGATGAGCTCTGTCCAACATGGTAGCTGTGTGGCTGCCAGGCCCTTGAAATGCAGCTAGTATAACTGAGGGAGGATTTTGTTTCATTTTAATTGATTAAAGTGAAATTTAAATAGCCACTTTTTTTTTTTTTGACATATTGATATCTAGCTGGTTTGGGGGAAAAAAATTCTCCTTTCCACAATGATTTACCCAGGCACACCTTTGTGATTTTTCTCATTCTTGACCTGCCTTAAGATATTGCCATTTAAATTTTTTTAATTAATTTTTTGGACTATAGTTGCTTAACAATGTTGTGTTAGTTTCTGCTGTACAGCAAAGTGAGTCAGCTATACGTATACATATATCCCCTCTTTTATGGATTTCCTTCCCATTTAGGTCACCACAGAGCATTGAGTAGAGTTCCCTGAGCACAGCTCAATATCAAAAAAACAAACAACCCAATCCAAAAATGGGCAGAACACCTGAATAGACATTTCTCCAAAGAAGACATACAGATGGCCAACGAACACATGAAAAGATGCTCAACATCACTAATTATTAGGGAAATGCAAATCAAAACTACAGTGAGGTGTCACCTCACACCAGTCAGCATGGCTATCATCAAAAAATCTAAACAATAAAAGCTGGAGAGGCTGTGGAGAAAAGGGAACCCTCCTACACTGTTGGTGGGAATGTAAATTGGTGCAGCCACTATGGAGAACAGTGTGGAAGTTCCTTAAAAAACTAAAAATAGGGCTTCCCTGGTGGCGCAGTGGTTGAGAGTCCGCCTGCCGATGCAGGGGACATGGGTTCGTTCCCCGGTCCGGGAAGATCCCACATGCCATGGAGTGGCTGGGCCCGTGAGCCATCGCTGCTGAGCCTGTGCGTCCAGAGCCTGTGCTCCGCAACGGGAGAGGCCACAACAGTGAGAGGCCCGCATACCACAAAAAAAAAAAAAAAAAAAAAAAAAAAAAAACTAAAAATAGAGTTATCATATGACCCAGCAATTCCACTCCTGGGCATATACCCAGAGAAAGCCATTTACATTTAAATTGATTAAAGTTAAAAGAAGAATTCAGTTTCTCAGTTGCACTTGCCATGCTCCAAGTGCTCAGTGCCTTCATGAGGCTCTATCTGTGCTAGAGTTTTGGGCATTTACCTCATTGAGAAGTTTTTTCTGGAGAGTACTGGCCTAGACCTATAGTCCCATCTGTGACCCATCTCAAGCTATGAGAGAAAAAGGCATAGTCACAGCGATCAAGTGTGGGATCCTCCAGAGCAGTATCTGTAAGACCTGACCATGCACAGCAGACACTGCAGCACATGGGGATGCTGGAGGAAGGGCCTGATGTCTACCTACGCTGAGCCCCTCTGTGCCCACAGCCAGAGATCCTCTCTTGTGGAAACCATCGTACTGCCCTGAGAGGTGAGAATCACTCCCCGCAAGGGACAGAGGAGGAAGCTGAGGCTCGGAGAAATTAAGTAACTTATCCAGGCTGTGATGGTGGAGGAGGAATCAGACCCAGGTCTGACTCCCACATCTATACTCTTTTTATTCTGTCATGTGGCCCCCAGGATTACTTAAGACATCTACTACCAATGCAGTCCACCCTTGAATCATGTATACCACTGCAGGCCATTTCCAAGCCCCACTCAGAGCCCATCTATACCTAGATACCCATAGATTTTTATGATGACCTACAAGTTCAAAGTACAAAGCCCAGGGCATGAGAAATTTAAAACAAAAAGTGGCCTTTGAAGTCAAATGGCCATGCGATATTCCAAGGCAGAGAGAACACTATAGAATTGTTACTTACAGAAGTGGGTTTGTAACTTCTTGGCTAACTATTAATAATAATAATAATGATAATAATATTAGTTTTCTACTGCTGTTGTAACAAATTACCACAAATTTACTGACTTAAAGCAAGGCAAAGTTATTTTCTTAAAGTTCTGAACGTCAGAAATCCTAAAAATCAAGCTGTCAGTAGAGCTTCATTCTTTCCGAAGGTTCTGAGGAAGGATACGTTTCCTTGACTTTTCCAGCTTCTAGAAGCCGCCTGTATTCCTTGGCTCATGGTCCCATCTTCCAACTTCAAACTAGTAGTGTTGCACCTTCCAGGCTCTCTCTGCTTTCATCGTCATATCACCTTTTCTGGTCCTGACCCTCCTGCCTCCCTTTTATAGGGATCCCTGTGATTACATATAGACCCTACCCAGATAATCCAGGACAGTCTCCTCATCAAGATTCTTAACATAATCATATCTGCAAAGTCCCTTTTGCCATGTAAGCTAATATATTCATAGATTCCAAGGATTAAGATGTGGACATTTGAGGGGGCATCATTCAGTCTAAGAAAAATAATAATAACAAAATAGTACTTCCCTTAATCAAGCCCTTCGACTGCTGAAAACACTGGCCTGGGATTCTTTCTCATCCACTCAGCAACCCTACAGAGTAGACCTTAGAGAGTCACCCATTTTCACACACCTAGTAAGTCTCATCACAAACATTGGTCCCTCTCTCCCGAGTCTACCCAATTTTTTCTTTTACCAGGTTATCATCATGGAGAATTTCCCAAGTGCCAAGCACTAGACTAGTGCTTGTGTATCATTTGTATCACCTCCTATCTTCACCCGGACACATGGGTATTTCTCTCCCAGTTTAGAGGTGAGGAAACTAAATGAGGTTTGCAAAGGGCAGCTGATTTACCAAGGTCAGAGAATGCATATGTGACAGAAAAGGATGACTCTTAAGCTCCCTGCCTTTCCCTTGGACAACGAGGGCCCCATGGCCACAGCTAATGGTGGCCCCACTGGTCCAGGACCCAGGACAAATGGCCCCCAAGGCCTCTGTACCTCGGGTGTTCCCCCTTCCTCTCAGCCAGTCTGCAGGTGCCAAAGCAGAGGGGCTCCCCATGCCTTGTCACCAGCATGTATTTATCAGCTGGAATGGCTTTATATTCTACTTGCTAAATTGGATTGCTTTCAGAAAAGGCTGGGGTGGCGATAAAAACAGATTTTATGGTCATCCAATCAGAGGAAGCTGAATTTCATTTGAGCAAGTGAGAATGGATGTCTTTCAGCTTTCTCTTTTAAAACCTGGGGGAAGCGCTTAGATGTTGGGGCTACTTCATCAGGCTTTAGGAGGCTTTTTTTTTTTATTAGTCACTTACAGCAAACATTTTCCCCTTTACAGATGGTTACTTATTGCCACAAAAATCTCCCTCTAGGCTTAATGCCAGGCTGAGACTTGGAAAGTGAGGGGAATGGAAATGGCAGCATCTCATTCCAAGTCAAGAATGAGAGAATTCACAAAGGCATCAGGGAAAGTCAAAGGAGAAGGAGGAGACTTTCCAACAAATGGTGCTGGAACAATTGGATGTCCACATGCAAAAAATGAATTTCAATGCTCAGCTTGCACTATATACAAAAATCAACTCAAAATTGGTCATAGATATCAATTTAAAGCCTGAAACTATAAAACATCTAGAAGAAAACTGGAGAACATGTCTGTGACCTTGATTTAGGCAAAGATTTTTACAGATAAGACACAAAAAACCAAAGCCAAGAAAGAAAAAAAATTGATAAAATGGATTTCATTCAAGTTAAAAACTTCTGCTCTTCAGAAAACACAGTTAAGAAAATGAAAAAACAAGCCACAGACTGGGAGAAAGTATCTGTGAAACACTTATCTGAGAAAGGACCTGTATCTAGAATCTATAAAGACCTCTTACAGCTCAATGATGAGAAGAGAAATACCATTCAAAAATGGGCATAAGATGTGAACAGATATTTATTCAAAGTAAAGATACAGATGGCAAATAAGCACATGAAAAAATGCTTGCCATCATTAGCAATTAGGAAAATGCAAATTTAAACCACAGTGAGATACTTCTTCACACTTATTAAAATGGTAAAAGCAAACAAACAAAAACCATCTACATTGCTATGTTCTGAATGTTTGTGTCCCTTCCAAATACATATGTTGAAATCTTAACTTCTAAAGGTGATGATACTAGGAGGTGGGTCTTTGGGAGTTGTTTAGGTCATGATGGTGGAGCTCTCATGAATGGGATTAGTGCCCTTGAAAAGAGACCCCAGAGAGCTCCCTCATCCCTTTCGCCCTGTGAGACACAATGAGAAATCTGCAAACTGGAAGAGGGCCCTCACTGACCATGCTGGCACCCTGATCACAGACTTCCAGCCTCCAGAATTGTGAGCAACAAATTTTTGTTGTCTATGAGCTACCCAGTTTGTTGTACTTTGTTATAATAGCCTGAATAGACTAAGACATATACCAAGTGCTGTAAGGATGCAGAGCTTCTGGAACTCTCATATAGCATTGGCAGAAATGCAAAATGGTACATTTAGCCACTTTGGAAGAACAGTTTGGTGATTTTTTTATATGGTTACAAGTGCATTATGTGATCCAGCAGTCTTATTCTAGATATTTACCCAAAAGAAATAAAAATATATGTCCACTAAAGACCAGTATGTAAATGTTCACAGCAGCTTTATTTATAATTGTCAAAAACTAGAAACAACCCAAATATTCTTCAACTGATGTATAAATGATATATTTATACAATGGAATGCTACTAAGCATAAAAAGGGATCTACTGCTTATATATGCAACAACATGGATGATTCTCAGAAAGCATTATGCTAATTGAAAAAAAACGGACTCAGAAGACTATATGCAGTATGATTTTATTTATGTGATAATCTGGAGAAGAAGACAAAACTATAGGGACAGAAATCAGCTGAGTGGGCTGGAGGCAGGGGAGGGGAGGGCATTGACTTCATGAGAAAACTTTCTAGGGTGATGGAAAGTTCTAAATCTGGACTGTGTTTATGATTACACAATTCTAAACTTTGTCAAAGTGCATTGAATTGTATACCTAAGAAGGATAAAATTTACTCTTTGTAAATGATATCTCAATAAGCATAACTTTGAACAAAAGGAGAGAAAGAATTCAAATCCTACTCTTTCCCCCAATAATAATATACAAAAGTGGTCATGGAGATGAAAATGACACCAACACAATTATTCCAATTGTACAAATTTATATTATAACCCATGCATTTAATATCAAGCATCATAGTCCCATATTCTCCAGAGCACAAAGCCTGTGAAATTAGATAATCTTTTTCTCATATTCTATTTCTATCATCCAAAACAGAAAAGGACTTTCATTTTCCAAAACATCTTTTTTCTGGAAAAAGATAAGATGATATCTTTATACCATGTTTCAACTCACAGTGGAATAGAGGAAGTTTACAAGAATGCTTTCAATAAAGTACAGACTATAAATAACAAATCAGGGCCAAAGAAAATATACATCACATGGAAAAGCCAAGAATAGGGAGAAAGTTGGCATGTGGATGTACAGTTCATGAGCCTCCACACACTTATTCATTTAGCTGTGAGTTTCCTGATGGCCAAAGGAGATGGGAAAATTAATTAGTCAAATAATTTACACATCACATCATCAGAAACCCTCTAGCTCCTTAGTGGGAGTAAATGATATCAAGGCAGGACAAACCACTAATAGTATCTCAGCAACTTGCCTCATTTCTAACTGGTTTTGATTTGGGTGAGAGTTAGCTCATCTGGGAAACCCAGGAGTAAACATGGAGTCTCAGCTTGTCCAGCTCTGGTGCCTGTCCCTGGGCCACCACATGGCTGTTCAGGTGGGCTTCTTTCTTCCAGTCAGATTTTTCCTAGGAGAAAAGCAACAAGGATGCCAGAAGATGTCCTAGACAAGATAGATTGGGTTCCAGGTTTCAGTCTTGACCTGAACACTGGCTGGGTTGCTGCATGGCCTTGTGCAAGCTACTTAGTTTTCTGGGCCTCAGTGTCCTCATTTGTAAAATAGGCATACCCAACTCAGGAAGATTGCTATGAGAATTTGGTTAACAGATGTGAACACTGTGCAAAAAAGGAGAGTGAGGCAAAGGATAGTGACCTTCTCCCTGGAGGGGTCCAACATAAGAACAGAGTTCACTTACTAAAGATGGCAAAGTGGAGGGTGGAAAAATATGGGTCTTTAATTAGATAACTGAGGTACTGAATTAGCCAACCCAGAGAGAGACGTTTCATTTCCAGAGTTTTTAGGATGTGAGATAGCAAATTTCCTTATTGCTTAAATTGGAGCCAAACATATCCTAAGTCACTTCCTGTCTGAGACCTGGTAATGCTTAGCTAAGTCCGCTTTTCCTTCCAGCAACAGTAAAAAATGAAAGCTCATATACGTAGAAGGTTATATTAGATTTTGGATCAGGGTCCATTTTTATGTAGTAAGTAGGAGAAAATTGAATTCACTACAATTCCTCTTAGAAAGTGATAGTTGTCTTAGTAGGAAAAATAGTTTGATAAGCGTTCAGGGTCAGAGAGAATGTGAGGCATTTGAACTTGAGCAGAATAGAGGAGAGGACATTATTTGTTGCTTGGGATGACATGAAGTGGTGGAATTAGAGGGGTAAAGAGAGGGAAGGGAGCCAGGAGATGACAGAAAGCTAGGAATCACATGGTGTCACACCTTCTGCTGGACACTCCCCTTCACTCCCCACATCTCTCCAGTCTAGTGCATTGTACAAAAATCCCAAAATGCTAATAAAAGTGGGCCACTTGTAGTAACCAGTGACAGAGCTGATTTCACCCTCTAACCTACGAGGTTAGAGGGTGAAATAATAGCCCGTAAGAATGCAAGTGTATGAAAACAAACAAACAAACAAAACACAAGTAATTCCCCATGAATTTCCCCCCAGATCAAGAAGAGATATTTGGTTCTCATTAGACTTTAATATTGGTGCCTGAATATTAAGGAGCCCCAGGTTATATCTGGGTTACATATCTAGTTATGTTACTATTGATATTTCCAATATCTGTTTCTGAACCACAAATTACACTGGGCTATCTGACCCAAACTCTTCCAAAATTTGGATCTACAACCCAATCAGTGGTCTTTGCTTTGAACACTGTCACTTTTTGTTAGTCAGCCTCACCCTGTGGCCAGTGCAACCCATGTTCACAACCCCTTTTGGAAAAGCATAAGCTCCAATATTCTCAACCTTCCAATAGGACTTTTCTCTTCCCACCTTGCTTACAGTTCTTTCTCTTATTCATCCATGGCATCGTTGCTCCTAGACTGTTCAGCATTTTGAGGGTTTGAATATAGCCTTTCCTGAGGAAATGCCTTCCTAGCAGAGTTTCCCAACATGGGCATTCAGACCTGCCATTTGCATAAGTAAGCAGTCATTTGTACAGATGAAATGAGCAGTTACATATGTGCAGATAGGTCCTAATAGGTACCATATGCTCCAATTACCCATTTTCCCAGCCCCCTGGACTGATTGGTTATTAATGCAACAGATGGAGCAATTTAGCACTAGCAAACTCCCCAAATGCCACCCTTCCCCTCCTCTTCCCAGACCCACAAGCTTCTCCTGGCATCCTCCTCATCTTTGTCACTGCAGAATAAATGCTACGGAGCAACACATGCCCTTAGTTCCGCTGATAGTTAAATTCCGTTTCCTTAACAAGAGTGCCACTTGGGAAACCCAACGGGCCTTCACTGTCAAGAAGACTCTCAGTGGACAAAAACTGGGTTTCTAAATTGCATCCTCTGTAAAAAGCTGGTCTGTTTGGAGTTCTGACAGCTGGAAGTCTTCAAAGTGTCAGAAGCTCAGGGATAATTGAGGTTTGCTAAGATGACCCAGAGTTCTGATGAGATCCTGGGTCTCTTGTGTGCCATCATGGACATAACTGGTAATGTCTGGCACTCCCATGAGATCATCAGAGACTTGGAAACCTTTAGAAACGAAAGCAGACAGGGAATTGTGTAGGCCAGCAGGTTTTAAGCTGACTTCCTTGGAACCCTGGGGGGTCCACAGAGGTACCTACAGGTGGGAGACATCTGAGTGTCAGGGATGCTGCCTTTCACGGCCTGCTTTAACCAGACCTGTTCCATTTTTACTCTGTGAGCTTTATTGTTTATTTGGCTTATGAATATGAATAAAAGTTCCCACAGCCAAAGTAAGATGGAAAACCAGACGGGTTATTGGTTTTGGACCTGGCCTGCCAAGATCTTTTAAGTTCTTGAAGTGATGTAGGTAAAAGAGGTGGTAGAACAGAAGCTATTTTTAAATATTTTACAAAGCTTAACAGAGCTCCTGCATTTATTGAATGCTCCCTGAAATGTCACGCAGTGATCTCACCCATCCCCCCGCTTCATCAGCCACCTTCACAGCGGTGACTCACAGGATCCAGCACAGACCCCTTGCCCAGAATCCAGACCTGAATCAACACTTGTCCAAACCGCATCCCCTCTTGCAATTCTCAAGGCAATATCCACCTCAGCATGTCCAAATGCAAAGATATAATCTCCCTGTCCTCCAGTGCCCCCACAAACCAATTCCTTTTCTGGCATTCCCATCTCAACACAAGGCAGCTTCCTCTACTGAGCTGCCTAAAACAGAACCTTCCAAGTCACCCTTGACAATGCCCTCTCCCTTTCTTGGTGTGTCTAGAACATCACCAGGTCCTGTCAATTCTCCCTTCTTAACATCTTCCAAAACCATTGACTCTTCCCATATCCTCTGATAATCACCCTACTCCAAGAATCACTTGAAGAGGCAACTGTAAACTTTCCTGCTTGGTCTCTGCTTTCATTCTCCTCTATCTGCTCCAAACTCCTCCCCACACTGCAACTGAAGTAAAATTTGGCAAGACAGTTCTGACCATGTCACTCTTCCCCTAAAATCACATCAATGTTTTCAGGTCGTATGATGAAGAACCCAATGGTCAACGGGGCCCAAGTCCTCACAACGCCTGGCTCCAGCCTCATCACTCACCACCTGGCCCCTTACTCCTGTGTTCCAGCCATTCTGGCTTTTTATCAATTCTCTATGTGCATCATGTCCCTTCCACCTTTGCCTATGCTGTTCCTTCTGCCTGGAATGCTTTTCCTTCCCTTTTTGTCTAGTCAGCTCCCACTCATCTTGCAGGCCCAGCTCAAGCTCTGTTACCTCTGGCAATCTTGCTCAGGTCTCGGGCTTCAAGTCCCTCTTGATTCCTATGCCCCTTCTCCATAGCATTTGTGACAATCCGGTTTATGGATTATTTGATAAAAGTCTAACTTATCTCTAGACGGTAAACTCCATGAGAATGGGGAGCACGTCTGCCTTTGTTCATCCTTGTAGCCTGAGCATCCGGCACAGGGCCGGCACACAGTGGGTGCTCGATAATATCTGTGAGATATAGGGAGGGAGAGATTTGTGCTGTGGCCTAGAAACAGCCTACATTCTCTGTGATGTCAGGTTGATTATCTTCTGCTAATGAGAAGCTCCAAAGAGCATCTTTGTTTAAAAATGAAGAAAAGAAGAAATGATTACTCCTGTTAAGCAGTTCTCTTTTGCAGGCAGAATCTTTCAAAATAAGTTGAAAAAAAAAGAAATAGAAGGGATCCTTGATGAAGAATTCAAAAACGCTTGTACCACCTAATCCCTTTATTTCTCCAAGTTGTTCATTCAGGCTTTTACATGCACTGTCTCATATACAGTAATTCTCTGAGCAACCTCAGAGGTTGGTATACTATCTTTTTTTTTATAAAAGGGGAAACTGAGGACCAGAGTAATTAAGTAACCTGCTTAACAGCCACTGCTACAGGATGACAAAGCCAGGATTCTTTTTTTTAAAAACATTTTTTTAAAAAATATTTATTTATTTATTTATTTATTTATTGGCTGTGTTGTGTCTCCCTTGCTGCATGTGGGCTTTCTCTAGATGCGGCAAGTGGGGGGCTGCTCTTCATTGCAGTGCACAGGCTTCTCATTGCGGTGGCTTTTCTTGTTGTGGTGCACGGGCTCTAGGCACACAGGCTTAGTAGTTGTGGCTCGTGGGCTCTAGAGCACAGGCTCAGTAGTTGTGGCGCACAGGCTTAGTTGCTCCGCAGCATGTGGGATCTTCCCAGACCAAGGATCAAACCCGTGTCCCCTGCATTGGCAGGTGGATTCTTAACCACTGTGCCACCAGGGAAGTCCCCAAAGCCAGGATTCTAACCCATGTCTGTCTCACCCGAAGCCAAGCTCTTTCTACACTTCGTACTGACAGTTCCTCCACCGCCCTGTAGTTGAGGAAACCAAAAGGGACAGAAGTTTCTTGCCCAAGGTCATGCAGCCAGTAAATGACAGAGAAGGGCAGGATATATTCCCCAGCTCTCATACCACTTTGTTCTTTCCATAATCATGCATGTTTTACTATACTTGAATATCACAAGAGTATGTAAGGCATCAATCATCTAGAGGAGACGTGAACCAGCCTGAGAACATGAGTTAGAAAAAAAAAAAAGTTCAGTTTTCGGTAGTGAACTAGGTCCCCTAGAACACTGAGCCTGAGGAAAATCTATGTCTTAACACTTGTGGGTGGAGTGGTGGGGAGGCTGCAATATCAGAGCAGCACAACGAGGGGTAAATGGAAGGGATATGGGGAAGGAGGGAAAGTCAAGGCTAGCTGCTTAACTTGTTTTACTACCCAGACAGCCACAGCTTCACGAGAGAACAAGCCCATTGCTTGGTCACTTGGAACAATCCAGAAAGTCTGTATGTGACCACTGTGTCTCAGAAGGTTCCGTCAGCGTTAGGAGAGTGACCCAACTCAGCGGCCCACCTCTATCCTTCATTGGACTCTAACTCTCCTCTTCTAGATGGCGTCACCTGTGGTGCCCTCTGTGAGTCTGGCACCCTGCCTTGGCGCCCTCTGTGAGTCTGGACTGCTTGCTCCTGGGTGCTCCCCCTCATAATGGCAACATGGAGGGTGTGATGGAGGGAGAGGTTTAAAACACTAGCTTTATTCAAATACTTATTTGTGGTCTTATTCAAATAAGACCACAGTCAGCTTAGATGCTGAGTCATCAGTCATTGTGGCCCGGGGCTTTATGAATAGAGAAACAGTACCAGAAGTAGCTGGGTCTACGCCAGCTGAAAAACAAGCCCAGTGATCCAGGCCCAGACATAGGTGGGGCCTTGATCAGGAATGCTCCCTGTGAAGATTAATTTATGTGTCAACTTGACTGGGCTAAAAGATGCCCAGATAGCTGATATGCATTATTTCTGGGTGTCTGTGAGAGTGTTTCTAGAAGAGACTAGCATTTGAATTGGTAGCCTGAGTAAAGATGCCCTCAACAGTGTGGGTGGACATCATTCAACCCACTGAGGACCTGAATAGAATATAAGGGTGGAGGAAGGGTGAATTTGCTCTCTGCTTGAGCTGGGGCATCCATCTTCTCCTGCCCATGGACATCAGTGCTCCTGATCCTCAGGCCTTCAAACTCAGACCAGGACTTACACCATCATCAGCCCTGGTTCTCAGGCCTTCGCATTTGGACTAGAACTACACCATGGGCTTTTCTGGGCCTCCAGTTTGCAGACAGCAGGTGGTGGGATTTCTCATCCCCTGTAATTACATAATAAATCTTTCTATCTCTATATATCCCATTAGTTGTGTTTCTCTGGAGAACCCTGACTAATACACCTCATGTTTAATTATTCTCTTTCTCACCTCTGATGTAACGGTAAACAGGGGAAAGAGCATGGGCTTCGTTGTGAAAAAGATCTGGTTTTGAATCCTGACTCCTACCTCATCAAATATGAGACTCTTCCTTCACCGGCAGAATGGGGATAGTTGTGGTATCTGCAGCATTCAGATTGGGGTAAGACCATTTTTCAAGCTTTTCTGAGAGCAGTAGACAGAGAAGGACGCATGTGCAATTCTGAAAGGTTGGGGGTGGAGTTTAAAGCAGCTACTGCTTGTGTGAAATATCCTTGAAACCCAAGCTATAATTAAAAATGAACATAAAATGTGCAGTCTAGGACTTTCCGGGTGGCTCAGTGGTTGAGAGTCTGCCTGCCGATTCAGGGGACACTGGTTCATGCCCTGGTCCGGGAAGATCCCACATGCCGCAGAGCGGCTGGGCCCGTGAGCCATGGCCGCTAAGCCTGCGTGTCCGGAGCCTGTGCTCCACAACGGGAGAGGCCACAACAGTGAGAAGCCTGCGTACTGCCAAAAAAAAAAAAAAAAAATGTGCAGTCTAGTCTATAACACATCATGTTTGTTTTAATCATTGAAAATTTTCCTCAACATAATTTTAAACAAAAAACAAAGCTCCAGAAAGAGTTTATCCTACACATGTACGTATTCTTTAAGACATCATCAGAATCCCGTTGCGGGTGCCTGAGCAGCCCAGTTTGAAGAGTCTTACAATGAAGGCACAGAAACAACTTCTATTTACTGGATACATGTTAGGTGTTTAACTTGTCTTTTCTTATTTGATCATCTCAAAAACACTTTGAGGTAGAAGTTATTTCCCCAGTTTTGCAGATGAGAATGCCAAGATTCAGGGAGATTAAGAGCCTGGCCGCATTACAAATAGCTCAATTTCATTTCTTTTTATGGCTGAGTAATATTCCATCATGTATATGTGCCACATTGAGCTATTTGTAATGAGGTGGATAGACCTAGAGTCTGTCATGCAGAGTGAAGTAAGTCAGAAAGAGAAAGACAAATACCGCATGCTAACACATATATATGGAATTTAAGAAAAACAAATGTCCTGAAGAACCTAGGGGTAAAACAGGAATAAAGACACAGACCTACTTGAGAATGGACTTGAGGACATGGGGAGGGGGAAGGGTAAGGTGTGACAAAGCGAGAGAGAGGCATGGACATATATACACTACCAAACGTAAAATAGATAGCTAGTGGGAAGCAGCCACATAGCACAGGGAGATCAGCTCGGTGCTTTGTGACCACCTGGAGGGGTGGGATAGGGAGGGTGGGAGGGAGGGAGACGCAAGAGGGAAGGGATATGGGAACAGATGTATATGTATAACTGATTCACTTTGTTATAAAGCAGAAACTAATACACCATTGTGAAGCAATTATACTCCAATAAAGTTGTAAAAAAAAAAAAAAAAAAGAGCCTGGCCGGAGCTCACACAGCATGGGGCAGTTCAAGGGAGAATTTGAATCCAGTTCAGCATATCTGAAGGTCAGATTTTTATCCACCAGGCTTCGTGGCTTCCTGATGCATGCTGGGTGCCTGGCCCACTGCCTGGCCATAGCAGGAGCTGTGAGCAGGTCTCAGTTACCACCCCTTGGCATGTGCCGGTCAGTTCACATCTCCAGGAACAGATACTGGAGAGCTATTCCCTCCTGACCCAGTGTGGGCTGGGCTGTCAGTCGCCAGAGAGATGAGTAGGATAATTTTCTCTCTTGCTCATCATTTGAACCTAAATCTCTTTCTCTCTCTCTGCCTCCCTCCAGATCGGGTAGACTGCAAATCTGCCAGTTGTTCCCCAATGCTATCAAGCTGTTACTATTTAGTGGGCAGTCTGGGGAGGGCTGTGGCTGATGTCTACATTCCATTACCAAGATCAAAAGCTCTGAAGAGGGAGACGGCTGCAGCCCAGACGGGTGCCATTTTGCAGGTCAAGGAAGCACTCGTGTCGTGGGGGATTGAAATAGCCCCTTGAAAGGGAAACGTTAGAGAAGCTTTTCCTCCAGGTGAAAAAATAAAAACTATTGAGCTTCTGAGTGGAAAAATACTAAACCAAAAGGTCATGGCTATGATTCTGTTAAGTTGTTTTAAACAGCATTAGAGTTTGACTGTGGTGATAACCCCTTTTCTAATCACCTCTCCCTTAGGCAATCTGTAGTTTATAACCACCTGTGAAGGATAGCGATCCCCAGTTATATCCATCCATCCACCCACCCCACCCCTTGTCAATAGAAGGTACTGCTCTGGACCAGGCAATGCCCCTTCCTTGGCTTCTACCAACCAGAGACTGAGGGAGTAGCTCCAGTCTCATCACCTTTCCCTCCCCGTCCTCGCTTTGCTCCACTCATAATGTGTGTAGTGGCCTCACCATCCAGAGTGATTAGATTTGATATAGACACGAATAAAAATCTTAAGTTCTGTGCATACTGAACCTCAGCTGATGAGGGGATGTTCCTCTTTCTATCTTGTCAAAGAAGGAAGGTATAATTAGATGATCGCCATTTTGCAACCTCTAATGAAATAATGAATTTTGGCATTAATGATGAAAGGATGAAAAAGACAGGAGAAAAGAGACAGTCATATCTGAGCTGCTTCCTGGCCACAGCACCACACACACAGTGGGGCTGCCAAAGCAGCAAATCCAGACAGGGGAGCTTCTAGATCCAACCACCAATTTACAGGAAATACAGAAGACAAGGGAACATATTAAATTCTACTAAGGGAATGTAATTAGCAAAGTCCAGACTGTGGAAAACTGAGAGGACCAACGACTCATTTTCTTCAATAACAACAACCAATTGCAAAACAATGGAGAAAGAATTTATAGATTAAAAAGAAAAAGTCTTAGGAGACACATTCACTGATCACAGGGTGGCTTTTATCTGGATCCCAATTCAAATGAAATATCTTAAAAAATAAAAACACGTTTAATGATATGAAGAAATTTTTAGTGATTGTTTTGAGCTGTGATGATGGTATTGCAATTATATATTTATATTTTTTAAGTTGCTGCATTTTTATTTATAATGTTATTTCTTTTTTAAAAAACTTTATTAAAGTATAGTTGATTTACATTGTTGTGTTAGTTTCTGCTCTACAGCACACTGACTCAGTTATACATATATGTGTCCTTTTTCATATTCTTTTCCATTATGGTTTATCACAGGCTACTGAATCTAGTTCCCTGTGCCATATAGTAGGACCTTGCTGTTTATGTGATTATATTTTAAAAGGGGAGCTTTTTTTTTTTTCATAGAAAGGAGAGACAGGGAAATGGACGATGTTGGTCAGAGGGTACAAAGTGTCAGTTAAGCAAGATGAATAAGTTCTGGGGATGTAATGTAGAGCTTGGTGACTATAGTTATTAATACTGTACTGTACACTGGAAATTTGCTAAGAGATCTTAAATTAAATTTCAACCCACACACAAAAACGGAGAATACATAGAGGTGGTAGATATGTTAATTAGCTTGATTGTGATGCTCATTCACTATGTACATGAAAACATCAAGTTGGACATCTTAAATATATACATGTATTTCATGATATTTCAATAAAGCTGTTAAATAATAAAATAGGAGTTTTTGCTTTTAGAGATACATACTGTAATATTTGAAGATGCAATGATAGGCTCTTTGGGATTTACTTCAAAGTCATCTTGGGTGCAGATGGAGGAGGGCCTAGAGGACCAAAGTTTGTCCACAGTTGACAGCTGTCAAAGTTGGGTGATGGGTATGTTGGAGTATGATATACTATTCTCTCTACTTATTGGCATAAATTTGAAATATACTATCGTTTTTTAAAGCTTGGAAAAATAATGTCTTCAACAAGATTCAATAACAAATATTTTTTTCAGCAGCTACTAGGTACTGTGCACTATTCTAGGTGTTTGAAATACATTAGCAACAAAACAAAGATCCTTGCCCTCCTGGAGCTCACTTTCAGGTGGAGGGGAGACATTCTAAATAATAAACATAATAAATAAGCAAATTGTATAGCTTGTTAAAAGTGCTCTAGGAAAAACTGTGAACAGATTATAAGAGGCTGGGAGCTGGGGAGGCAGTAGGTTGTAATTTCAAATCGGGAGGTTAGGACATTTGTGCGGAAGACTTGACATAGATGAGGGAGTTGACCATGTGAACATCTGCGGGAAGGGCACTCCTGGGAGAGGGAATGAGTGTGTCTGCTACGTTTGACCAACAGCGAGGAGACCAGTATGGCTGGAATGGAGTGTGTTTGGAGAAGTGAGTTCAGAAGAGGAATCAGAGAAGCAAGGGGACCAGGACAAGATCATGTAAGACTTGCAGACCTTTTAAGGACTTTGGCTTTTACCCTGAACAGGATGGGGAGTCGCACAGAGTTCTAAGCAGAGGAGGGACAGGATCTGACTCCATTAAAAAAGAATCACTTTGGCTGCTCTGATGAGAATAAACTGTAGGGATCAGCAGTAGTAGCAGGAAGCCCACTTAGGAGTCTCCTATGGTAAGAGGGATGTGGCCTCAGACCAGATGGCAGTGGAGGTGGACAGAAGTGGTTGGATTCTGGATGTATTTTGAAAATAGAGCCACCGGATTGCGTATGGGATGTGAGAGAAAGAGAGGTGTCAAGGATGACTCCCAAGTTTAGAGCCAGAGCAACTAGAAAGATGGAGTTCCGTATCATGCCATCCCAGCAGAGGGAGTTGACCTTGAACTTGTATTTCTCTCTCAGGTACAGAATAAGCCATCCAGGGCTAGTGTGGTGGTTGCATCTGAGTCTTGACCACAGACTGTTTTCAGCTTTCTCCTCCACCATCTCCCCAGGAATCATGCTCATCCTCCTGAGCCAACATGGAGGGCCAGTCATCACATCCACAGTCCAAACAGCAGGATGTGAAAGGAGGAAAAGGAGACAAATGGACCAGCTATACTTTAAGTATATTTTCCAGAAGCTGCCACACAATACTTGTGCTTACATCTCCCTGTCCAAAACTTAGCCACATTCTGTACTTACCTCCTGGCATGCCAGGAAATACAGCCTCTATTCTAGATACCTAACAAAAAACCAGGAGGTTTTATTACTAAAGAACAGGACAGAAATGGATATTAAGGTAACTATGTACAGTCCCTTCCATACCATCCATCCTGTTGCCCAAAGTGGACTCTCAGTCCTTCTCAGCTGTTCACCCTTAAGCATGATGCTTATCAGTCTGGGCTTTGGAGTCAAATAGACCTGAATTTAAATCCCTGTCTCTTCCTTAAAAGCCATGTGACCTTACACTTCTTCTCTGTGATCCTTTGCCTAGGCCTCCCCAATGCTTGGAATGCCCCTTATCCTCACTCTTCACATAATACACTCCTAGACATGCCTCAATACCCAATCCAAATGGCCCCACTTTGGGGAAACATTCCTTGACTTTGTCAGGGGGCAATGTATCCACCTTCCTTTCTGACCTGTTCTTCCCTAAATACTATGTCTAATCACTTCTGTATGCTTGCCATAAAATCAACATTCAGGAAATGTTCCTCATGTTTCAACTGTTTCCAAATATTTAAATGTTTGCACACAGTAAGAATCAAATAAATGGTAGCTGTGGTTATCATTGTGGCTACTATTATTATTACAATTATTTTTCTGTCATGTGTACAAAATTTATGTGGTTGACTGGCTCTTGGTTCATATATCTGTACAGCCAATCAACAGAGTGAAAATTCACCAAAGAAAACCCAAACGGGGAAAAGTCTCTGGAACGTGGCCAGGATAGGAAGTGGTGTTTTTATGGGGCTGACCACCCTGTCACAGCTAAATGGGCCTTCATTTGCTCAGTGTGTGGAGCCCAGAACACAATCAAGGCACGTTTGATAAAACTTCTGTCTTCTTTCCAAAGCCTTAAATCAAAGAGGAATTTGCTTGCAGCATCAATTCTGAGTCTTACAAAAGCAGCGCATTAGCATCAACAATGGGATTAATTAGGCTTCCCTGGAAACTGTTCAAACAAAGGATTGCAGTTTTCCAGGAAGGTCGGACTTCTTCAGTCTCTTCTGCAGCAGTTCAACAGGTATCACCTCTGTGCAGGCCCTTGTGCTGCTCCTGGCACAGCTCAGGTGTCCAATGCTATCCCAGATCTCTAGCTCCCAGGGGAGGGTTCTGAGTGGCCAGGCTTCTCACTGGGGCAGCAGACAGAGGTCCCGTGTCCTAGGGCCGGGGGGCTAATGGAAAGATCAAGGGCTTTGAAGTCCAGTAGAAGCTCTGCCACTCACCATTCTGGCCTTCATTGTCCTCTTCTGTAAAATGGGAGTGATATTCTCCACAGAAGAGTAAGATTGGCATAAGGGTTGAAAGAAGTAATGTCAGTGGCAAACTTCAATCACTGGCGTATAACTGTCTCAATCTCACCAAGGTGGTGTACCTCTTTTGCTATTAATTACTTAATATTTTCTTTTAATCAATATATTTTAGGAGGAAAGGCTATATATAGTCTTACTTTAAATAGAAAAAAACAATATTTTTAAATTACACAACCAAAAGCTTAATTTTTTTTCTTTTAGTTTTTGTTTGTTTGTTTGTTTTTTAGTTCCCGTCCCACCAAATATTACCCCATTAACCAGCAAAGTATTACGTGAACCAACCTTTGGGAAAACTGTGATGTTATCTGTGTGAGAGACGATTCCTCTGGGACACAGGTGGCAGGGTCAGTGTAGAGTTTGGCAATGTTGCTCCCTGTCCCCCTCCTCAGCCTAATTCCTCCCACCCAGAGTCTCCCCACTGTCTCTGGGCAGAGTGATCTCCTCACCATCTTAAAAGTCCATACCACCTGGTAAGCTGAGGTTTGTGTACACTGAAAGGGTGATCTGGAGGAAGACACATCCTCTCGTACCTGAGTCCCAGTGCATCATTGGAGGCCCTGGAAGCCACACCACAGCTGTGGTTCAGACCTTTGCAGTTGTCTCACAACTCAGGTGCCCTGAAGGAGACCACGCTGGTCTATTTTTCCCAGTGTTATTCCACATGGACCACAGTGTTTTTCCCTTTGGAATTCCTATATTTGGCTTACTGGAACACTAGCTATTTTGTTTCTAAACTAGTGTATTGAAGAGGAACAGAATACCCCACTCCAAGGTACGCAGATTTGGCATATTGATTATTTTAAATTAAAGTTACTTGAGAAAAGACTGGCATAAGAAGGACACTCTGACCCTCATTTTCCCCGTGAAAGCAGGAGATAAATCTCCCATGTGAAAGGTGCCCTCCCTGTACCAGGAGAGTAGAAGGCATCCTTATCCCTAGAGGTAGGGAATTTAGGTCCAAGAAAGCTATATAAGCTATATAAACCTATTAGCCAACTTTGTTACTTCTTCTTTTTTTTTTTTTTTTTTTTTGACTGCACCACACAGCATGCAGGGTCTTAATTCCCAGACCAAGGATCAAACCTGTGCCCCTTGCAGTGGAAACACGGAGTCTTAACCACTGGGCTGCCAGGGAATTCCCAACTTTGTCACTTCTTTATCTATTTACTACCAAGCCCAAACCCCTTTGTTCTATCAATTCTTCACACATTTATTGTTTCTTTGTCTAAAAGGTATAGAAGTTTCCTGCTCTGGTCACCTCTTTCAGTCTCAAATTTTTATGGGATTCCCATACATATGAAATTAAATTTGTTTTTCTCCTATTAATATTTTATGTCAATTGAAGTCATAGACCAGTCAAAGAAATTAAAAGGGGAGAAGGGAAAAATTTTTCCACCCCTACAGTATTATCAGTTGAAAATTTTTTGGTTATAAGTGACAGAAAAATTCTTTTTGGATGCACTTAAGTAAAAATTGCAATTTATCAGCTCACATAACTAAATAGTCTGGAGGCTTCAGGCAAGGTTTAATCCAGGGCTAAAATCATGTGACTAGGATGGGCTTCTCTCTTCATTTATTAGCCCTGTTTTCTGCAGTGTGGCTTCTTTCTCTGAAGGTTCTCCCGCTATGGTCACAAATAAGTAATTTGAGCTCTCGTGTGTCCAGGTTCAAAGCCAGCAGAATTACGTGAGCCTCACTGAGTAGTCTTCTTAGCAAATCCTGGAATCTGTTCTGACTCGCACCGGAATCAATCAATCACTGTCACCAGGGGATATGGCACTTTGATTACTCAGTCCTGTGTCAGTCAGCTCCACCAGAAACACACAGACAGAACGTGGCACAGGAGGTGGCCCCATAGAGGGAAACTACAGGGTGGTTCCAAGAAGAGTGAATGGATGTTGGGGGCAGAAGCCACACATATTCAGGCTACCAGTGAGTATTATGTTAAGCTGCTATAACAGAAAAGCAAAAAATGGCTTTAGAGATAGAGGTATGGTTCTCTCTCACAGAAAACAAATATGGGGTGGATATGCAAACCTGGTGTGATGTCATTAAGAACTTGCACGTAGCTTCTATTCTCAAAGTTACATCTTGGTCCTAGGTGTCTGTGTAGGTATAGCCTGTTATCCTGAGTTGGCAGTAGAAGGAAGCAGACACGTGGGGGGCAACAGGAGGCAAAAAGACTCCCTTCTCAACTGAGTTAACAGCCACTCATGTCTCATGACCATACCTACTTCCAAGATAAGGAAGGCTGGATAAACGTCATCATTCTTCCAAGTAACTAAAAATCAGGATTCTGTAACTTACTGAAATCCTTTTAAATATGTTCCTTCTGGCTGGAGCTTAGCATCTGAGACACATTTCAGTTATGTTTCACTTGCCTTTCCCTTGAAAGCAATAGCCGTGGCCTCCTGCATGCCACCTGCGCCCTTTGTCTTATTTGATGTTTGATCCCCACAGAGCTCAGGGGGCAGGCATCACTGCTGCCACATGGGACAGGTGAGAAAACCAGGTTCAAAGAGGTGAAGTAACTTGTGCCCCATCACACCATCACACTGAGGGAGGGTAAGGACGGGATCCGGACTTCGAACTCCCATCTCCTCATTCCACTAGTCCTATTTGGCCATCCCCGAAGGCACCCCTTCTGAGAAGCGGGATCAATTAGAGCCCTCCCTAACCAACCCCACTCCCCGCGCCTAGCATCCAGCCTTGAGCTGAGCTCCATAAACGTGCTGATGACTGACCAGGCAATGGCAGGTTTGCGGGGTAGGGAGTAGGTGGTGGTGATTTGAATGTGAATGAAAGCACACACTAATCAGTTCTCCTGAGCAATTAATTCTTACATCAGACATCGTGTATCAGAATGGATCCACTCATTTAATACAGAGCTCAGCGCGCTCTGGCAGCAAAATCACGTTGCAGCCAGCATCTCTGAAGCTCAGAGTGATGATTTCCTGTGAAGCAAACAGCTCCCCACTTTCATCTACAGCATATGCTAAATGTGCCTTTAAACTGAGGTGGTACTGGGGGCCTGGTCCCTCACATTTGCCCCCCATGTGTTTATTTGGATGACTCACTGTTTTTAAGTATTTTTACTTTGAAGGTTTTAGACACACACTGCTCCCACAGGCTGTTCCCAGGGCCTTCCCAGGGGCTGTCAGGTCCTCCACAGCCTACTTGCCTGGCGTCTGAAGGCCCTGGCTTTCAGAAGATTTCAAATTTGATATGGCTTTTAAAGCCTGGCTGTGGATTTTATCCTTTTTCAGTTTTCCAGGATGGCAAACAGCTGAGTCAGTATGTGGAGCAATACACAAGCCCTCCTTTGAAGCGTATTTCTCCAGATCCTGCATCTTCACCCTTCCTGTCTTTGGTCCTTTGTCTCCCTGCTCCTTGTCCACAAAATGAACTCCTGTGTTCAAATCCAGACCTTTACATTCAGCACCCCTCCCCCATGTAATCCAGGGTTCTGATCCACTCCACTCTCCTCCAGAGCAAAACCCAGCTACCTGCTTCCTCTAGTTCTGGGAATTTTTTCCTCCAGGCTCTGCCATCCTTGACCTTGAAGCTTCTTTCTCTCCTCCAGCTTCTGTCCTGTGGCTTTTGCTCAAATGCCCACCTCTGCCTGGTACCCTGGCCCCAGTGCTGCCCCAGGCCCTGCTTCCCTGGGGTAGGGGAGGGTGGGCCACCAGCTCCCCCCGAGGGATTTCATCTGGATGGTGGAGAAGGAGGTCTGCCTAAGCATTTGAACTGGTAGAAATAAAAGACAAATGTGTTCTCAAAGTAACTTGTAGTTCTCACAATTCACAGGCAAAGGCCCAAGGCAGTGACTGTTTTATTTTGGGGTTTAAGTCAAAGCAAGCCCAGAACCTTGTCTGAGGGTCTACGTTTCTCTACATCATTGAGCCACAGAACCCGGAGTCTGCTGTGGGCAGCCAGGAGGTAGGGATGAGGAGTCTGGGGAGAGAGAAGGTTCCAGCCACATGGGGGCAGGCTGGGTTTTAGGGAGAAAATGCCCCCAGCAGACACGGGGCTGCTGGAGGAATGTTTAAGAGCAGCGACTGGATTACTGGTTCCTGATCTTACATCCAAGGCCTTCCTTTGTGACCACACTCTCTGCCCCAACCTTCAGGACAAGTCTGTGAGCACACCAGTCAGTATTAGAGGACTGGGGGCTGGAGGAGGGACAACAGCCTCGGGCAGGGAAGCTAGTGGGGGTCACTAATCCTGCTGGGAGCAGGAATGGCATAAGGGACATAGGAGGATGTAAGATGTCCTCCGGAATTCTCAGCAGGAGTCCCCAGAGTGTGTGATGGGGGCTCAAACCAATTTACTGGCCATTAAGTGTGGCCCTCAACGAGGAGGGCCAGCTGGTTTCCTTGTTTTTAGTGGGAAATCTGCCAAAACGGAGGCTGCGCTCAACCCTGCCTCTCCAGAGCCCTCCTGGTGCTGCTCCCAGGAGCCTCGGAGGTTCCGATGCGCTGCTGTCTTGGGAAGGCACATCCAGGAGGCAAAGGTAACTAGAAATTGCTGCCAGGGCATCTCCGGAATCCAGGGGCTGGTGTCTATCCTTGTCTCTGGCACTGCCAGGGTGTGTACCCAAAGCAACCCAGTTCTCAGCTGCTCAGTTCGACCTAAAAAGGCGGAGGAAAGGAGTCTATCTCTGCGTGGGTGTGGGGCGGTGAGCACAGCCCGGCCGCCGTCTGCCTCCGGTGAGAAAGTCTTCAGGGACTAGAGAGGAGACGGGGAGATTGTGAGTCAGGTTGGGTGTAGATGCTGCCCCCACTTCTGTCAGTCAGGCTGTAGCCCGAGCAGCCACATCACCTGTCTGTCACAGTTTCCTCATCCGGAAGAGGAGGTGGTGATACCTGCCCCATAGGCATGCAGGAGGGGATGCAGGTGAAGAGCTGATACAGGGGTGAGCACCTTAGGTATTGCTGTTGTCACTGGGGCTCCAGTGCCATCAGCAGGACCCCAGCCAGTGACGGGCATGAAGCCCTGTGCCCAGCCCTGAGGAGCAGAAGCTGCTAGAGTTAAGGATGATGTCAGAGTCCGGCCAGCTGACCCCACTTCAAGGCAGGCCCTGAAGCTGGGAATCCAATGCCGTTAGCAAACCAGGCAATCCTCCAGGGAGAGGGGAGGCTGTAAAGTAAAGTTTCTGAGAACACAGAACCCACCCTCAGCCCAGACCCAGACCTCCAGCTGTCCTGCCTGCCTCAGTGGCTAGTGAGCAGTGAGGCCAAGCTCCAGAAGGTCTGCATGCCTCTCCTATTGAAGACAGGGATGCCACAGTCTGCAGTTGGGAAGGGGTGGACATGTCCTGGGCTGACCCACTGCTCCCGGCTCCTGCTCTCGTGGCCTTGCTTTTTCCACCAGGGTACACTAGCTCACCCCACCCAGGAGACATCAGCGGATAAGCATGGACTTGGGAGTGAGATGGGTCTGGGACAAGCCTTGACTCTGCCAACCCTGTCAGCCGGCTATGGGACCTTAAACCTTCACCTCCCCTTTCTGAGTATCCCTTCAGTCATCTGAAAGCTGAAGGAGATGTTGCCTAAAAAGGCATGTGAACTGGTGTTCTTCCCATGGCAACAGGTAGCCTCTCTGGGTTCCAAGCTTATCTAGTCCGGGCCAGCAGCACCTGCCCTAACAAATACTGTGATGGTCTCACTTACTCCCAAGAGAAGGGTTAACCCAGGAAGAGCTCTGTCCTCTGACTTCTCCTTGAGAGCAGGGGATGGAGAGGAGAGTTGGGTCCTTCCTGAGTGCCCAGGAGGGGGCCTCAGGCCCTGAGGTGAGAGAAGCTTGGTACCCCATTCATCACTGTAGAAGGCTCAGTTCTCTCAACCAGGTTTGGAAAGACGTGGGGTCCTGGCAGGGCAGACAGGACAGTGGATGAGGAGGCAGGAGCTGGGGTTAGGATCTAGGGCGGATTTTGTCTACAGAGCAGTTAAGAAGATGATGGTGTTAGAGCCAGGCCAACCCGGCTCAGCTCTGCCCCTCATTGGCTGTGTGGCCCTGAGCCTCACCCAAACTGGTGACCTTGTAATGGCAATGAAAATCTGCCATGGATCCCAGACTCTGAGACGGTGACTGGTACCTGGTAAGTCCTAAGGATAGAAAGCCACCCCAAACTGACTTGACAAAAACCAAAATGACTTATTAGGCCTATAGTTTAAAAATCTGGAGTTAACATCTTCAGGCACTACTTGATCCAGGGGCTCAGACACCCGCAGCGTGGCACCTGTTTGCCCGTCTCTCGGCTCCACATCCCACAGGTTCTCCCATCACAGCAGCAAGACGTCTACAGATGTTTCTGCACTCACTTACTCATACCCTCTTATTTCTAAGTCCAGGAGGAAAGGTGTATATCCTTCTTCCAGGGGTCATAAATACAGCCCCTGGGTTTGCCCTGACCCAATTTGATGGCTTTGGCCCAAGACTCAAGGACGGGTCCCCAAATTAGAATCAGGAACTGTTACCTCCAGTAGGGTCCATGGCTACAGGACAGGCGTAAGATGACCCATTATTCCACAATGATGAGAGTCAATTAAAAGTATTTGTCTCCCAGAGCCTGATCCCTATGTGGCCTTGACGTCCAAGAAGATTCCCCTATCCCCCTAGAGACTTAGCCTCACTCTGGGGGTGCAGGAGGTCTTTGTCCCTGTACCTCAAGTCCCCTGGCAGTCTTCACCCCAATTATAAACCAAGCACCCCATCATGCAGTAGAATCACAACTAATGAAACAGGAAGAAATCCGCTGTGTTCAGCATGGAAATGGCCCCATTCTTGGGAGAGACTGAATGGGAGTTTGTCTTCTTAACCACAGAAATCCAATTATCTTCTGTCCAGAAACTGCGTGTACAGAGACCACTTTCTGTAATTAATTGGTTCTCTTGCCTGTACTGGGCCTTTCAGGGGGCCTGAGAGCTCTATCTGGGTGGCTGATCGGGGACACCAGGTGAAGGCCACCCAAGGCCTTCCATTAGCTGAGCTCAGAGAAGCAGCAGTCCCAGGTCAGCTTTGTGGAGACGGCCTTCTGCTCTCCGCTCTGAAACATGTGTAACCAGCACTCGCTGGAGGAGGCCCTGTCTTCCCCTTTTTTCTTACATTATCCTAAGACCTGGAAAAACATCTGCACCTTGGAGTTGATGGGCTGGCTGTAAAGGAGAAGTTACTGGCTTATTGCCATCGCGTGCCTCGTGGGTGCGCTCACTCATCTGTCTGTTCTGCCCCTCCCAGCCCCTCCCCAGCCCCTCCCTAATTTCAGCTAAGCCTTCTTCAGAGTTCTTTGGAAAGGACTTCACGTCTGCTCTTGGAGTCGCCCAGGGTAGATGTTACAGCTACCCTGGTGCTAGGGGCACCCCTGCTGACCAGCTTGGCATGGGCACCAGCGTGGCTATGGTGGGCTGCATACTGGCCACCAAAGTTATCCAAATCCTTGGAATTTGTATGTTGCCTTACGTGGCGAAAGGGACTTTGCAGATGTGGTTAAGTTAAGGATTTTGAGTTGGGGAGATTACCTGGATAATCCCGGGGGTCCTGCTGTAATCACAGGGGCCTTATAAGAGGGAGGCAGGATCAGCATTGCTAATCATCAGCGAAATGTGAATCAAAACCACAGTGAGGGCTTCCCTGGTGGCGCAGTGGTTGAGAGTCCGCCTGCCGATGCAGGGGACACGGGTTCGTGCCCCGGCCCGGGAAGATCCCACATGCCGCGGAGCGGCTGGGCCCGTGAGCCATGGCCGCTGAGCCTGCGCGTCCGGAGCCTGTGCTCCGCAACGGGAGAGGCCACAACAGTGAGAGGCCCTCGTACCGCAAAAAAAAAAAAAAAGGAAGCAGAAATTTGAGCAACGTGATTATGAGCCACAGCCTCTAGAAGCCAGAAGAGGCAAGGAGAATGGATTGTCGCCTGAGGCCTCCAGAAGGAACAGCCCAGCCAGCACCTTGATGTTAGCCGGTAAGACTGATTTTGGGCTTCTAACCTCCAGAACTGTAAGAGGATACATTCATGCTGTTTTAAGCCACTACATTTGTGGTCGCCTGTTACAGCAGTGTTAGGAAACTAAGACCCTGACTGGCTCTGCCTGTTTTGGAAAGTGGTGGTGGTGGGGAGGGGATACTGGGAGAACGGCTTGCATCCCTTTAAGTAGCACCTGATGATGGGGGCTCCCAAAGGAGTGTTTTGAAACTTAGGTGAAACAGTGTTTTCAATTTTTATGTTTGAAGTCAGAGAGGGTGTGGCCAAGAATTGGGCTGAGCTGCCCTCCTGGGACATGGCATTCTCTTCCATGACGACCGTGTCCTCCTATGTCAGTGAGTGTCACCTGGTACTGTCTGATATATTGTCTCTAAGGGGTTCTTCTGTCCTGGTCAAGGATCTCAAAATAACCATAGGAACAAGGTTTGTCATATCAAGGAAACACTGCTCTCGGATGTAAAGAGAGTGTATTCCACAGATATCAGGGAGACTGGATTCAGCTCCCTACACTTGGTAGAGAGGGGCACATAGCAGCAGAAGATAAGAAACAAGGCCCATTATATGCGATCGAGACTCCCAGAATCTCCTGTACTCAGCCAAACATTCTTGATCAGATTTGAATAATGATTCTAACATTTACTGAGCACCCGGTAAATGCCAGGTGCCACGTGCTTCACGTGCAAGACCCCATTTAATCCTCACAATAAACATAGAAGGAAAGTACTATTATTCTTCTCATTTTGTAGATGAGGGCATAATAGTTAAAGTTCGCCTTGCTAGAAAGTGGCAGGACCAGGATACAGATGCAGTTCTTTCTAATTCCAAACCTTCTGTGGAAGGTGCTGTCTTGCCCTGTCTTAGAGTAGATTCTTTGTCCTTGCCTGCCAGCCCTCTTTTGCTGCTATTTGAAAGTCAGGGGGTAGTGGACTTCACGACCACATCCTCACATGCTCGTAGTTGAAGAGGGGATCATAATGCAGGAGAAACCCATGGGTGAAGGCAGTACACCATTTCACTAAGAACTCACAGACTCTCTAAGACTGGGCTTGCTAATCACAGCTTCCAAACCTCCAGCTGCTGGTCAATTTGGCCCAGAGATGTATTATTTCTTTCCATGCAATGTCAGTGCTTCCCTTGCTTGCTTGTTTGTTTTTTAATTGGAATTACTGTATTTCTTTTTTGTTTGTTTTTCTGTTTTCTCATTTTAGCATCCCTGAAATCAAGGTGCATCTTAAGGTCACTGTTGTGACACATAAGCCGTGACACATCATTGCCTTTTATTGCTTCATCAAAACTTTCAGAACGGGTGTTAGCAGCTTGCGAAAGATCCTGGAGGCAAAAGTAGAGCAGGCACAGAGGATGATACTGTGTGGAAGAAAGCAGATTCCGATGCTGCTGCTGTAGAAACAACACAAAGCAGTCAGATTGTAAGTGGGAAGATGTTTTAGGGGAACTTTAACCGATTAATTTTGCATGAGATTTCCTTCTCAGATCTGCACAAACTGGATGTGTGATAAAGATTCTGTGTCTATATAAGTCTAAAATAGCTCTTTCTATATGTATAAAATAAATCTTTAAGTGATAAGAAAGGCCCGTGTCATAGTTTAATTAGCAAATTTTGTTTTCTTAGTGGTACATAAAATAATGGTGCAACTTACAAGGAATGACGCCTTAAATTTGACAAGATATGGTCTTTGCCCCCACCCCCAAAACAAATCTGTCTCTTGAGCTTTCATCCAAAAAAATCAGAAAGTCTAATAATACAGGGCCTTTATGTCTGCATAGCAGTCATTAGCTAGAGAGCTGAGAGGGAGTTCCCCCTTTTGAATGGGGTATATTACACTCCAGTTTGCCCCAGTCTCCACCACTCCCTACTAATTACCCTAGACCCTCTTCAATCATTCTAGCTATTATCTGGCCTCTGTGAGCATTTAGGTCTGTCAGCCCTGAAAAGATAGGTTCAGTGTTGTCTGGCTGGGGAACTATGATCCATATATGGTCCCAGCAGCAAAGATTAGCCTCTGATTATTTCTTTAGATGTACTTCAGGGAAGGGGAGAAAAATTCAGGCCCACGAGCGGCTACAGAACAACAGCACTCAAGAGGGTTCCTTAGAAGTCACCTTTCCGTGGAAGCATCCCAGAATCCCATCCTGTTTCATTGTCAGCCCACTAGCGGGCTTCCCAGCCAAATGAGCAGACAGCGATCTCCAGCCACTAAATGCCTGTCACACCTGTCCTGTGAGTGTCAGAGAGACATCCAGGCATGACTGAGACTGAGCAGAGGACGCAACCTAGCCTCTGGCTGAAATCTGTTTCCCAAGCACCTACTCATTCACTTGCAAATTTCTGCTGAGCACTGCTAGTGTCAGGCAGCAGGCAGGGCAATGGGATGTGAAAATGAAACGCATTGTCTATGGAGGAGATGCAGGCAAAGAAAATGCTATTTTATGGGGGAAGTGTCCTAAGACAAGGAGACAAGTGACAGGAAAAGTAAGTGTGATTATTTCTATTTTGGGACATCAGAGAAAAGCTACCAGGAAGTGCTTTCTAAATAGGTTTTTTTAAAATATGCATACCTGTCTAGGGACAAAAAGGAAAAGGCCTTCCAGACTACGGAGGGAGGCAGGGAGTAGTGTGATGGAGGAGGGGTGCCCGGAGACCGTGCTGGAGGGGTTGCTGGGTCTGCCCTGTGTAAAACATTTGAAGCAAGCCTGGAGTTTGGGCCTTGTCCTGCCTGCCAGAGTCCTTGAAGGGTTTTAATAGCTGGGGTGGAGAAGCACAGTGAGAATCAAATTCAGAGGCAGGGTGCAGGATGGATTTGGAGAAAGAATAGAGGCAGAAAACAGTTTGGAGGCTGATAAAACTGTTCCAGTGAGAAGGGTGGGAGCCTGAGGTGAGGTGGTGACAGGAAGGGTCCCAAGGAAAGAACATATTCAAGAATATTAACCTCTACCTTAATTCAAGACTTAGGATCAGATTATTTGGGGAGAATGTTTAAGATATGATAACATTTACTGTGCTGTTAAATCCCCCAATCTCAGTGTCTTACATTTATCTCTAATTTATAAGAAATCCAGTTGGTGACTATACTGCATGTAGTCATTCAGGGACTCAGACTCTTTTCTTCCTTTCTTTCTTCCTTCCTTTCTTCCTCCCTCCCTTCCTTCCTTCCTTCCTTTCTTTTTCTTTCTTTCTTTTTCTTTCTTTTTTTTTTTGAGGCTCTTCCATCCCCAAGGCTCTCAGAGTCCTTCTATTCCAACAGGTGAATGAGAAAAAAGAAGAAAGGGTTCCCACGTCTGAGGTGTTTCCTGCTGGACCAGGCCTAACAGTGATGACATCACTCTGACCACATCCCACTGGCTACGAGTCAGTCACATGACCATACCTAGCTGCAAAGGAGCCTGGGAAGTGTGTCTAAGCTGTGTGCCCAGGAGGAATGGGGACTCAGAACATTGCCACTGCCTCAGAAGATGAGGAAGAAGAATCTCTAATAACTTCCCAGTCTCTAAATTGAACAACCACATAAATAGTGACTCCATTAACCCATGAGACGATGATCAAAGGGAAGATGGATGGTCAGATCTGCACATTGTGAGTTCAAAGAGCCAGTGGAGATTTGGCTAGGACTGGATGTACAGGTTCTTGGTTCAAGATCAGTCTGAGCCAGAATGAGACCTCGTGAGCCTGCAGAAGGAGTTAAGTCTTACTGGTCTCTGCTCTCAACCCTGAGAGGCACCCACCCAAGGGTGGTCCCCGGGCAAATGGAGCACATCCAATCTGGTTCCGTCATCCTTGAACTCTTCCCAATTTTCCCAGCCAAACAGAAGTCTCCATAATAAATGACAAATAATAAACTGTTACAGTAGTGTGGGTCATGTCTCCTTTATCTCAGAACTCTCCAAGAAGAGAGAACAAGGAGGGCCAAAAGTCCAGAAATTCTCCAGGCATCCCTCCCTCTTCTATCCATTTTCTCATTTTCCTCCTTCGTAAAGCTACAGTACACATGGGAATCACTGGGCTCCCCGGTTCCCTCAGTTCATTAAACTCACGATGAACATCAGAGGAGCCAAGAGCTGCAGTCTGATAAAGAAGAAAAGGCGTTTGATTTCATCCTGGAAGACAAAGGGAAGCCCAGGGCTTCCGGCAGTTGGAGCCTATGAGGTGCTGGTCCACCCCTGCTCCGAGGAGACACTATCCAATCCAAGACACAGATGTCACACCTCCAGGTCCTCCTTCCTTAATGACTTGTATGGCAATCCCCTCCTCTGCAACAGTCCCATAGGGTCACCTTCCAGGACAGGGTCCTGTTTGTCCTCTGTCCCTCACTAGAATAGTTCTGCCCAAATCCTGTGCTTCAAATCCTCCAGCGTGGGGAGCATCTCCTCTGCTCTGGGCCTTGTGTGGACAGTGATGCACAAGACACACGCCTCCTCAAGGAGCCCACAGTGTACAGAGGGAGGCCCAGATGAGGAGGATGAAGATGAGGATGGTGGCAATAATGATGCAGTTCCTGTTGGAGGTGAGAGAAGATATCTTTTGGTACCCGGGTTGGTACCCAGGTAGCATTAGAACAGAGGTCCAGGAACCCCTCAGTCCAGTCCTGTTGTCATCTCCCCACCTGCAGGCTTCTAAAGCAAGAGAGCCATGTGCACGGAGCAAAAACTAAGCGGGAAGCTAGAAACGCTTAATTAACTGGGCAACCATCTGAGACCAAGCTCCCATGACCCACTTCCCTGAGAACAGAGCTTTCTGGTAAAACCTGGGCTGAAACATGCAGCTTAGTTTGGAGAACTTAATAAGCCTCTTCTTACCCAACAGACCACCCGCTTCCAAATCTAAGTCGTGGGCCAGCATGAGCTGGGGATGCTTCGAAGATGAAATGAGGGCCAGGAGGCCCCTGAGCACATTCACCCACACAGCACCCTTGGGGACAGGGGCAGCGGGAGGTGGGGAGAGGAGCGTCAGGCTCTGGGAGCCAGGCTCACCTGTCTGACAGCCGAAAGCCACAAAGTGCGGTGCCCTGTGCGCTGATCTGGGGGGCAAAGTGCCCCTCAGCTCCAGGGAGGGCTCTGGCTCTCAGGGACCAGCAGGTCTGCCTCTCTTCCAGGAGCTGGAAAGTGGCTCAGGGCAGGAGTGGTGCTGGGAGGGCAACTGGGAAGAGTTCCTTAGCTTTTGCCCTGCGTCTTCTGGTGTGTGCTGTGGGCTGGTACTCAGGCCAGAGCTCTCAGAGATGCTGTGACCTCGCCAGCGTTACACAGTGGCTAAACTGTGAAGTAGAATTCAGGCTCCAGCAAATCAAAGCCCCTCCTCTGCGTGCGTCATAGCAGCACAGTAAAGTGGTGCTGGGCAAGGCGCTTTGGAGGAAAATGTAGCGTGCGGTCAGTTCAGCTCAGAAGGGGAGACACAGGCAGAGCCATTTGAAGCAGATCTCCTAAATGGGAACAAAAGCAAGAGAATTCCTGGGGGAGGAACACCAGACAAGGGCAGGGAGTCAGGGCATGTCCTCCAACAGCAAGCCTCCCCGAGTAGGGACACACGCGGAGTCTGGGACCCACTCCCGAGCCTGGAGGGGGACCCCAAAGGCAAGCCAGGCCCTCGTAGCTGTGCTAGGGAGTTTCCACTCTATTCTGCAGGTGCTGGGGAACTATGACAGAGGCTGACCGGGAACCATGTCAGAGGCTGACTGGGAACCAAGCTAAGTTGTCCTACCTGTGAGAGTAGCAGTGCAGAGGATGGGGAAGGTTGCAGGAGTGCTGACGGACCAGGAAGGGTCCAAAGCAAGGGCCGTGGCAGTGGGGATGGAGAGGCTGGCCAGTGTGAGGAGCCTTTTGGAGGACTACCCAGACGAGGCGACTGATTAGATGGCAGGTTGGCAAGTAGAGGGAAAGAGGGGGAGAAAGGAGGACTCTGGGACCATAGCTCGGAGTCCCTAGATGGTGACACGTGAAGACAAGACTCAAAGAGAAGGAAGAAGGACTGGGTAGAGGGGGAGACGATGAGTGGGCGTGTTTAGGATCGCCCAGTACTTGCTGAAAGGGGACTGGATTTCATCAACTCTAGGACACGTGTTCTCTTACATTTCAGCATCTCTGAAACTGGAAGGCATCTTACCATTGCTGTGTCCAGAAAGCCATAGTTCCATACGTGTCCATCATTCAGTTGGCAGCATTTTCTCTTTCCTAGTGTGGCCTCCAAAACGTGTTTCCACAGACGATGACATCTTAGACTGTACGAAGTGGAGTGATGAGCTGAGGGGGTGGCCGTGGGAGGCAATGAGCCTCGAACACTGCCCTGGACACTCTGCTGCTTTGTGGCCCCTCTGTCACCTTGAGCACCAATTCTCTGTCCTCCTAGGGCTGAGCGCCCTTATCTCTAAAGGGGGGCCAGTAACTGGTGCGAGAGCTTTGCTCACAGTGCCAGGAGCTGTCCTGGGCTCCCTGGTTAAGCTCAGGTGGTTTGGGGTTAAAGCTGCTCTAGGATTAAACCGTTTTACAGTTGGTTCTGCCTCGACTAGCTGTATGTATTCTATTATCCAGAAAAAAGCCACCTGACAACCCATACGTCCATCAACTGATGCTGGATTAAAACCAAGTGCATCCATACAATGGAAAATTATTTGGCCGTAAAAAGAAATGGAGTCCTGGGCTTCCCTGGTGGTGCAGTGGTTGAGAGTCCGCCTGCTGATACGGGGGACGCGGGTTCGTGCCCCAGTCCGGGAAGATCCCACATGCCGCGGAGCGGCTGGGCCCGTGAGCCATGGCCGCTGAGCCTGCGCGTCCAGAGCCTGTGCTCCGCAATGGGAGAGGCCACAACAGTGAGAGGCCCGTGTACCGCAAAAAAAAAAAAAAAGGAATGGAGTCCTGCCACCTGTGACAACATGGATTAACCTTGAAAACATTGTGCTAAGTGAAAGAAGTCAGGCACAAAGGACTGCATATGGCATAATTCCATTTGCATAAGATGTCCAGAATAGGCAACTCGAGAGAGACAGAGAGTACATGTGCAGAAGAGGGGTTGCCAGGGGCTAGGAGGTTTGGTGAGTGGTAGTTAATGGATGCAGGGTTTCTTTTGAAGGTGACGAAAACGTTCTAAAATTGATAATGGTGAATATAGTAAAAGCCACTGAATTTTACACTTTCAGTGGGTGAACTATATTTCAATAAACTGTTTCTAAAAAGCCACTCTGCCTCTGTTTTAGAGCATTTCCCTTTTTTTCCAAGTGGCAATTAAGTTTTATGAAATTCTAAGTGTTTACCTGACTCTCGGACTTGGGACCTGGGAAAGGGGGCCCTGAGCCAGGGTGAACCTGAAGGCCTCAGTGTGGGGCTGGTGAGGTGACATGGCGATGCATCCAAGCCATCACCTCCAGGATGAAGTCTCTGTCTCTCCTGACCACGACCTTGCCCTGTACCCACTCCGCACTTCCCATCCCCTTGGGGAGCTGTGACTGGGCTGAAGTGGAGGACTAGCTGCAGACTGTCACAGAGGGACAAGAAATGTTTTGGGAACATTTCTGGTTCAGGAGGTCTGGCCTCGGGCAGGGCGTTCTGGCTATATTGAGGCATGAGTGTGGGTCTGGCTTTGAATATTGGATCTCCACTTTCTGTGTGACCTTGTATCACTTACTCAAACTCTCTGTGTCTCAGCCTTCCCTTCTCAGCAGGGGGACAGGAATCCTGTCTTTCTCCAAGGTTTTTACAAACTGTGATAAGCCTGGAAGGAGAGAATGCGTCTTGGACACAAAATGTAAGGAGGCGTTTGCTCTCACCACGTGCACACAATGAGCGCTCCTTAGATTTGGTACCTGGGGCCCCTCACTGGCCTCTCCCTGGTATTGGTCATGTTTACAAAGGTTGACTGAAAGAAGAGCTTTGCCCAGTGCCTGCCAACAGTGAAGGTCACATAACAATTGTCATAAATGGACTCTCTTAAGATTCTGAGAGATGGACTTGCTTTTTCACTGTGTTTTCTCCTAAGCTACTCCATGATTCCAAAGTGTTATTAGAAAAGTGGGTCCTGGCCAAGGTTACCATGACACCTGCCTTACCCTATATGACGTACCCTGCAGGGCCAGTGGGGAGGGGTGGGGACTGTGTAGCTGCGGAGCTGGCCACAGGGGCAATGCCCACCCACCTGCCTTTCCTCTCATCGTCCCTCTTCTTCCCTCCCTTTCCCTCTTTCCCATCTGAAGTCCTCTGATACTGGACCAACACCATCTCTTTGCCTACCAAGCCCGTCCCATCACTTCCCTCTGACCCCTCCCTCCTATGGGGATATACTGTTCTCTGAGATATTTACACTTTTCCAACTTTTTAAACAGAGTGGGGAACAATGCTCAAACTGGAGCCAAAATGCCCTGGGGGACAGAAGCAAACACTCCAGCAATGAACAGCCTGGGAATCACAGCATTGCCGGCAGTCCGCACACCCCTCGGAAGTTTGAAGACGCCGGTGGGGAGGTAGGGGTTCCCCTTGAGTGCTGTCATGAAGAACGCCAGGGGACATCGCTCCGGTTCTTTCCTCCACTCTCCACTTCTCTTCCCCTCATCCTTCCTTGATACCATCTTCATATCATTTCGTATGTTTTATTTATTTGTTCCTTCATTCTCTTTCAATAAGCTCATTGCGTGCATTATGTCATTCAACTCTTCCAATCGTCTTCCAAGGTTGAAGTTATCCTCACCTTACAGGCAAGGAAACTGAGGTTTAGAGATGAAAGAGATGCAATTCGTGACTCCAAGGAATCCAAACATTAACAGAGGAGGTGAACACACCAATATCCTCATATGGATGTAGCAGAAGAAATGACATTTTCCCACCCAGCATGTTCATTTGGGCTATCTCATAGCCAGATCTTTTTTTTTTTTTTTTAATCTTTTGGCCATGCTGCACGGCATGTGGGATCTCAGTTCCCCAATCAGGGATCGAACCTGCCCTCCCTGCATTGGCAGCACGGAGTCTTAACGACTGGACCACCAGGGAATTCTCCTCATAGCCAGATCTTTACTAGCATCCCTATTTTATGGATAGGGAAATAAAGTTCCAGGAGATTTTAAGAGATATATATTTGGTTACCAAGCAAGTTAGTGTATACTTGGAGTAGAACCAGTGTCTGGTGAGTTTTCCTGAAGTTGTCAGAGGTGAAGACAGCATTTTATCTACAGGAAATATTGACTGCACTTTGGACACAGTGTTGTCACAACTACTCCAAGCATCCGAGAAGAGTACTGTGGTCCCTCGTTCCTGGCACTCGTTGCCCACAAGAGCACAGAGCAGGCATCGTGTTTTGCTCTGCCTGTACATTCAAGGCCCCCTCTGCTGGGAAGAGCACCTCCATTTTCTTTTTCAAAAATTCCTTCCCCCTTTCTCAGTCCTTGGGCATTGGGTGAATTTGACTTCTTTCCTGAATCAAGGAGTGGGTGTATGATCAGGTGTGGCTAAACACAGCATCCTATCTCCTGGCCCCATGATTGGCTCAGGGGTGGGCAGGCAAACTGCCAGAATCCATGAAATGCAATTTCATGATCCTTTCAGATGCAGTTCTCACCACCACAAAAGGAAACCCGCTGAAATTGGAGTTCCCGTACAAGGCGGTGGCATCAGGAGAAGAAGCTGGACGCTGAAGCTATCATCCAAACCCTGGAAATGCCCCTTACAGGAGCCAAGAAGCCCCTTTTTCTGCCTATGCCAGTTGTAGTCCGGTGCCTGTCCTTTGAAAAGCAAAGACTCCAGACACGTGCAGAAGGATTAGGTAAACAGAGTTGTGACAGATATTAGATCCGAGCAGGACAGATCAAGGGATGTGGGAACTCAGAGAAGGGGGAAGTGGAGAGCCATCCAGGATGGGAAGATCTGAGGGGGACCTTGAAAGGAGAAGGATGCTGCTGTGTGCCATCACCAGAGTAATCATCAAAAGCAAATCCACCTGCCATAGTGTGGTCCCTGTGGGGATCTCCTGCCTCATCTCGCCCCCTCCGCCTCCCCAGGCTCCATCATTAAGGTCCACGGTACAGGCTGCCTCTGTGGTGGAGAGACCCCCTTGCCCAACTCCTTATAATCTCAACTCAAAGCCATTTCCAGGGCTGGCATATCCATTAAGCACAGAAGGCATGGAGCCTTAAAAGTATCACGCACCCACAAAATGTTTTCATTTCACAAAACATGATCTACATACTAAAATATTATTCAGCCATAAAAAAGAAGGAAATCCTGGGACCTCCCTGGCGGTCCCGGTGCAGAAGGCAGAGGTTCGGTCCCCACGCGGCATGGCAAAAAAAGAGAAAAAGAAGGAAATCCTGCCGTTTGCAACATTGATGGACCTGGAGGGCATTATGCCAAGTGAAATAAGCCAGGCAAAGACAAAGAAAAATTCACAGAAACAGAAAATAGAAAGATGGTTGTCAGGGCCTGAGGGGTGAGGGAAATGGATAGATGTCAGTTCAAAGGGTACACACTTTCAGTTATAAGAAGCCTAAGTTCTGAGGATTTCATGTACCACATGGTGATTATAGTTAATAATACAGTATTGTATACTTGAAAGTTGCTGAGAGTAGATCTTAAACTTCCTCACCACCAAAAGAACCCAAAAAAAAACCTGAGTTAAGTATGTTAAGTATGTGAGGTGGTGGATGTGCTAATTATCTTGATCTTGGTAGTCATTCCACAATACATATCAAATAATCATGCTGCACACTTTAAATAAATGCAATTATATTTATCAATTATTCCACAATAAAGTTGGGAGGAACAAAAGGCTTCATTTTAATTTATTTTAAAATAAGAACAAAATTGATATGATAATGGATATATAATTGTGACTCCATTCTGAATTATATTGATTTTTATACCAACATACCAATGCAGTCCAAAAAAAATTTATATATATATATATATATATATATATATTTTTTTTTTTTTTAAATGGAGGAAAGGGTCCTGGAAGGTAAATGTGCCTAGGGCCATGAAAGTCAGGATGTGGACCTGTCCATTTCCCACAAGGAAACCTTTCCTTGTGACCTTGACTGCAGAAATTTTTTCCATTCTTCTTCAGATGTTTATGATTGTTTTAATAAATTTTTAAATGTTTACATTTATTTTTATAATTGCTTGTCATCTCCCCTGCCAGTCTACACACTCTGTGAGTATAAGAATTGTCAGCATCTTGTACGCTGCTGTGGTTGAATGAATGAATGAATTTTATTAATTTTTGTCCTGAAACATGTCTGTCCTTCTGCAGCTTTGCATGTCTTAAGCATCAAGACCTCCCCTAGCCTCCAGCCTGGGAGATTGCAGTTTCCCATACAGTCACCTAGGGAGGAACTGATCTGTTAGGTAAAGCCAGCTGTTGGTGGTTCTCTATGGAAAGAGACTCGCGTCAGTTTCAATTCCATTTCTCTCATTCTATCTTCATATTAACTGAGGCATAAGGGATTAGGGTGTAACTTTAGGCAGATTTATCTACATTTGGGAATAGCATTTGCATGGGTTTCACCCTCACTCACTTATTGAAAATGGCACCTTCAAGGTTTATCACCTGGAGATTTGCCTAACCGTCAAGTTATTTTTCTTGATGTGCATTTGTGAAGTCCTTGTAACTTTGGTTGGTTTGTTCATCCATTCATTTATTTAATAAATATTTATTAACACCTATTCCGTGGGGGCAGTAGACCTTATTCAAGATGGGGAGTGCTGATTGGAACAGAGCAAGGGCCTTACAGATATCTTTTTCTCCCCACCCCTTCCATCTTACCACCCATGGAGAATTTCTGCTGACACCTCTTCCCATTACCGTCTGCATCCTCATAGAATTTCCCTTTCCTCCTGAACTTCTCTGAAAACTCAAAAATCTTCTCCCTCCATTAAGCAGAATAATTCACTTCTCTCCAGCTCCTGCTTCATCTAACAGCATCCGTTTCACTTCTATCCAGTTCTTGCTTCATTTAACAGAATCCATTCTTTTTCTTTTTCTTTTTCTTTATTTTTCTTTTCGTTTGAAAGCAGTTTTGAATATAAACAGCAACAACAACAAAAGTTTTGTTACATAATTACTTTGAGTCTCAGGACTTCCTTTTAATATCCTCTTTGTGCATTTTTGCTTTCAAGAGAAATGTTATAGGAAAGAAAAATTTCTCAGTGACTTTATCTGCATACATTCCAGGTACCTAAAACCAAAAGACTGGAGTGATTATCAAAGGAAAGAGGAGTCTGTCCTTTCTGGAGGTTTTGGACCATTGGATTCAGGAGAGTGTTGGTGGGCAAGGGTATAGCCATTAACAATAAAGAGAACTGAGTGCCTTGCCTAACTGAATTGTTTATGTCAGCTTCAGGAGCGGCATGTAACCTAGCATCTTACATCCCTACCCCTCAGAATGGTTTCAATTTCACAAGCTTAGGGTTGCAAGTTGCCTGCCAGCAATATTCTGGGTCATGTGCTTCTATATTCAAATCTAGTAGTAAAAAAAGAAAACCTGCCTTACTAATTAATGTGAACATATGATCTAAACTTGAACCATGTTGGGTTATGTGCCCATCCTTGAACCTATCACTGTGGCCAGGCTTCAGCTAATAGGGGCTCAACCTCAGAGCCATGGGTGGAGTCGGTCCCACATAACTTCAAAAGCTGGAAAATTCACGTACACTTGGGAAGGGGGATTGGCATAGCGTGCAATCTACAGATATCCAATGAAGGTCTCTTCTGTTAGCAAGATCTGAGGTCATTTCATAGGAAGACCACACCAGAACTTACACTTTGAAGTGTACGTAGGATTTTGAAAGATAGAAAATGGAGGGACGAGGGAGGAAGAGGGTTAGGAAAGCATTCCACGTGGAGGGAATGACAAATCCGGAGGTACAGAGGTGAGAAAGCCAAAATCCTTGGGGTGAAGGAAGCAGAAGATCCAACAAGTCTGATCAAAACTGATGGGGACATAAGATCCCAAGGAAGAGGAATGGGAGGGGCTGCAGATAACTCAATGAGAGCCACGAACAGCTGGCTAAGGAGCTGGACTTTCTCTTGAGGGCAAGGGGGAGTCACAGAGACATTTTGTGCAGGGCAGCAGCAAAGTCAGATCTGTGTTTAGGAAGACCACCTGGATGGAGCTGTGTGGAGGACGGACAGTAGTGGGAGAGACCTGAGGCAGTGAGGAGATTACTGACCTGGGGGGGAAAGTCCACACTTGGGGTGATAAACCCAATGTTTTCTTGTTCCAGCTGTTGGTCAGAGGTGCTGCACTGGGTACAGGAAGCTTCCAACAGGTGTCAAATCCTTCCCAGAGTCACAAGCAGAGTAGTTCCTGCCATCAAAACTGGCTACACCCTTTAAGCTCTCTGAGCCTCAGTTTACTCATTTGCAAAGTGGGGACAATATTCTCCACCTTGTGGCTTTAAGGTTCTTCATGTTAGTCCTCAAGAAAGGTTAGGCCTGATCAATAGGACTTCCCTTAACCTCCTCTCACCAAAGCCAAGCTACTCATTTTGTACAACATAAGGAAGCAAATCCTCGCTGGGTCAGGTAAAGAAAAATGACTCATCAGGGTCTAGGATTTTGTACAAAGTGCAATTAATTATCCAATCTACCCTCCCAGTAGTCTGTAAGGAAGGTTTTATCATTGATATCTGCATCTTTCAGGTGAGGAGATTGAGATCTAGAGAGAAGTACTTGCCTCAGTTCCCCCAGCATAGAAGCAGCAGAGCAAGGATGGGGGTCCCACCCCTGACCGAGGGTCCCCAGGATTCACCAGCATGGGCCTCAGATCCTGTAGCAACAAGTTACATTTATCTGTAGAGATGAGCGAATTCAGCCAGACCAGACCAGACGCTGCTCACCAAGACCTGCTGGGGAGAAAAGCTCTTAGCTGAGTCACACCACACAGTGCCCCCTCCTGGGTGCCAAAGAGATTTCAGCCGACCTTCTAATTGTTCCTAACAGACCCTATGCTGTCTTCCATCCCTAGACCCCAGCAGGCTGATCTCCCAGAGCAATCGTCCTTCCTAGGTAGGCTTGGGGTAGAGTGTGTATCTTTCCCTTCCGCTTTGTATGTGGTTTTAATGCTTTCTCCTTGTTTTTCCCAGTGTGATGTGTTTAAGGAACCTGGCTTCTGGTGGCAGCCTCTACCACTTAGTAATTCTGAGATTTTAAACAATCACATCCCCTCCCCCCAACCTGTTTTCTCATCTATAAAATAGAAATATTGATCCTCCGTCACAGAGTTGGTAGGTATTGCATGAGACAATATCTGTAAAATGGCCAGCACATGGCCTAGCTCATCCTGGTGGTACTGGGGAGAGCAATGCACTACTGTAAAAAAAAAGATGCTGAAACATTCACTGTCTTAAAGAACACAGGAGTTTGTTTCTTTTTCCAGAACAGTCCTGAAATTACTGAGCAACCCTGCTTCTGTAACATAATCCAAGGACGAGGTCACTGGCACTCTGGGTGGTTAACTGCATAGCTGGAGCTAAGACCCCACCTTCTCTGGGTACCAGCCAAATGGAAGGTGAAGGAGAGCATGGAGCAGACATCCTCAGTGTCTTAAGACCCTCAAATACAAACACCCAGCAGGGCTGGGCAGAGACTCTGGGGCAGCCATGTACCCAGTTCCAACTCTATTACTTGAGAAGGAGAGAATGAATTTTGATCAACAGTAATCTAGACCTTCCATATTAGTTTTCAATAGTTGCTATTATTTTCAAGATGTTCCTCTCCAAGACAAATCAGTAGAGTTCCACGGGCCAGCAGAAGGATCACAAAGATACTCTTTCTTTAGACAAGCAAAAATTTTAGTCTGGAGTCATTGGCTATGTTCAGCTATTAACATTTTCTGTTCCCTAACTGATGGCCCTGTAAGCTTCTTGTAGCTTTTGTTGGGCGGTTATATCCAATCATCTTCATGAAAGGATGAAAATGAGAAATCTCAACAGTAGATCCTTTGAAAATAAAAATTAGGGTCCAACTCTCAGGTGAAAGTTAATATACAAGCTAAGTTAATACACAGCCTGAGATAAAAACTAAAGTTAGTTCACCAGGGAACTGGTGCAATGGGAGGAAGACCTAGGGTTTGGGGTCGGGCAGGACTCAGTTTCCAGAGAGAGCCCTTAGCAGGGGTCAGGAGGGTCCATTCCCTGGGGGGATCTCTCTCTTCTGCAGGATCCACATCCAGAGCTGATGTTAAGAGTCCCAGGAATCTCCCTACCCCAGCAAGATTCCACCACTTCTCAGTGCTGACAGCCTCCATCTGTCAACTTTGGGACCGTCAGGGACTAATGTCATCACACCTCTAAACCTGACCACGTTAGGCGCCTGTGGTCCTCGCCAGGGCAGGCTGTTCTCGCTCACACCCCTCAAGCCTCTGCATCTGGAGGCTGGTAGATGTCCTTGTTCCTCATGACGTTATGTCCTCTTGCCCAGGAACCACCCAGCTTTCCCACCACGTCACTAGACTACAGCACCCAGTACCCATCTCCCAGTGTTGCACCATCTACATCTCTTTCCGCCTGTATCACTTGCTGTTCCTTTGCTCAACATCTCTTCTGTCATAACCTTTAGCGATTTCAAAGCCCATGTAGGCGATCCTAGGACACCCTGGTCTCATGTCCTTGACCTGAGATCCCCTCCGCTAGCTTGTGCTTTACCCTCTCTCAGCAGCTTGCTCCCAGGCCCACACCTCGTCCATAGCATCACCAGTCACTGTAACCACCCCTTCAAAATTTCAGCTGCAAGCATTTAACCTTCCTCACCCACCCCTGACCTCTCAACTCACTCCCTCCCTCCAGGACCCCAGACCCAACAATCCTCCAGCCCATGGGGTCTATAGCCTTAGCAACTTTCCATTGTCCCTGACCCCTGGATGTCCCCTCTTCCCTCTGCCTCAATGTCATGGTCAATCCTTATAGTCCATCTTTGACAACATTCTCACCTTCCTTGATCTGAGATCTGCGGCTTATTTCCAGGCGGTGGCATCTTCAAAATGAATCGGAAGGCAAAGAAACTGCCTGGATTTCATTATCGGGTTGACTCCATAATAAAGGTGTTTGTTCTTTGAGGAACTGTACCAGTTTCCTACAGCTGCTGGATGAAGGACCACAAACTTAGTGGCTCAAAACAACATAAATATGTTCTCTTCCAGCGACAGAAGTCTGAAATCGGTCACACTCCGCTAAAGTCCAAGTGTCAGCAGGACTGGTTCCTTCTGGAGAGTCTGAGGGGAGAGTGTGTTGTTTCTTTGCCTTTTCCAGCTTCTAGTGGCTGCCTGCATTCCTTGGCTGGTGGCTCCTCCCTCCATCTTCACGGTGCATCTTCCAACTTCTGCTTCCAGCATGACCGGGTCTTCTCCTCTGACTCTGACTCTCCACCCTCCCTTTTATAAGAGGCATGGAGAGTACATCAGAATCATCGGGATCATCTCTCCATCTCAAGATCCTTAACTGAAGCACATTTGCAAAACCCTCTTTCCTGATAAGATAACATTCATAGGTTTCAGAGATTAGAATGTGGATCTCTTTGGAGGGGCCATCTGGCAGGCCTACCACGAGGACCAAAAAATTACTAATATTTCTCTGGGTCAGGAAGTTGTCTTCTAGTCCTTCTCATGCATTAGCTGGGAAGCAAGAGGCTCTGGCTAACCCCCAGGCTGAGATCTGTATGGCTGGGACTGGACTTGGGGCTCTAAGTGAAGCCCAGAAGCCTAGCACTCAGGGAAAATTGGGGAAACCTTGCTTTGGCATGCAGTCCAGAGAAGCAGGGTTATGCTGATGTAATTCATAGTCCCCCAAGTCTCAGAGACTTAGTACAGAAAAGATCTGTTTTATGCTCTTTGCAAAGTCTAGTGGAATCTGGGCGTCTCTCTAGGGAAAATGACAAGCAACTCGGCAGTTCTGGCTGTTGTGAATTTGTGGCTCTCTCACCCTAACACAAAGTCTGTTCCATATCTGCCACAGTCCGGGAGGAAAGGGACCGGGGAAGGACACATGGGCTTTTCAGTATCCTGGCCCAGAAGTGACAGTCACTTCCATTCGTGTTTCATTTTCTAGGACTGATCACAGGGCCCTAGCCAAGGGCAAGGGGCTGAGAAGTGCAGTGTTCCATGCTCTGGAAGGGAAGGAGAGCCAGACACTGATGAGCACCAGCACTGGCCACTGCACAAGCCGAGGGATGCAGAGCAGGTGGCAGTCACTGATGAATGGGGAAAAAGAAATGGATCCAAGATGTCAGAAGAACATCCTCAGCGCAGGTGCATCCCACTGCTCTCCAGTTTCTCCCCCGACAACCCATTGTTTTGAGAACTGCCAAGAATGCCAAACTTAGACCCAGGAGGGGAAAAGAGAGTTTTCTTTTATCTTCAGATTTCAGAGTTCTAATTACGCTCCTGCTTTCCTTTGCCAGGGGCAGGAGCACGACTCAGAATTATCTAAAGAACTCCAAGAGGGATTTCGCCTTCAGACTCTAAATGTGTAGCATTCTTGGATTCCCACGTCAACAAGGCAGAGACGGTTTAAAAAATGAATTCTCGCTTTATGTCAGAAAGTTCAAAACAAGCGAATTCACAAAGAGAGCTCTTGGCAAAAGCTCCAGATGTGGAATTAGACAGACACAGGGTAGAGGATTCCAGCTCCTGCCCTGAAACTGTGTAACCTCTGTAAGATGAGCTTTTCCCCATCTTTAATATAAGGTGATAACACCTGCCCTGCAGGGTGGTACTGAAGATTGGATATGACATGCACAACCACCTGGCCCCTGCCCTGCACTGCCTAGGGCGTGATACAACCCTTCCTTCCTCCTTTAAGAGTTACCCACTTATGACAATTGCACTGGGGATCAGCCAGACACATGGGGAGGACACAGTGCAACTTGGCAGAATAATGTGTTGAAAGATTAACTGAGATTTTTCTTGTCCTTGCATTTCCTTGTAACCATGATCCCTTCGCTCGTCCAAACAGCCAAGGTGGGTATACTGTACTCATCACCCCCAAGAAGGACTACAGAGCAGAGGCTTTTCAGTTTCAGAAGTAGAGGCCTTCTGGGGAACGTGCAAAAATTCTAGAAAATACAGTTAACTTGGGAGAATCCATAAGTATAGAAGAACTAGCTCCCCACCAACAAAGCCAGATCCAGATTCCCCTGGGATAAGAGGAGGTGCTGGGGGCAGAAGAGAGGAAAGCTTAGATGTCAGTCGGTCCCTTAGAAGGCTTCCTGTGGATACTGTCCAGAGTAGGGAAGAAGAGGGAATTCCCTGGCAGACCAGTGGTTAGGAGTTGGTGCTTTCCCTGCCGAGCCCCGGGTTTGATCCCTGGTCGGGGAACTAAGATCCCACAAGCCATGCGGTGCTGCCCAAAAAGCCCAAACAAACAAAAACAAACAAACAAAGAACAGAGTAAGGCAGAAGAGGGAAAACCCAGATCTGACCAGTGGGCAGGTAGAGCCCTGGGAGGTAACAGCCCCCAAGGGAAGAAGCCGTGTAGTTGACTGCACAGACAGCCTCTCGGGGGTGCCTGGGAGCAACTCAAGGATACATACACTACCAAATGTAAAACAGATAGCTAGTGGGAAGCAGCTGCATAGCACAGGGAGATCAGCTCTGTGTTTTGTGACCACCTAGAGGGGTGGGATAGGGAGGGTGGGAGGGAGAGAGACGCAAGATGGAAGAGATATGGGAACATATGTATAACTGATTCACTTTGTTATAAAGCAGAAACTAACACACCATTGTAAAAAAAAAAAATGGAGAAGAATTCTGATTATCCCGTTTGGGACAGGTGACCATCACTAGAAGGTGGACCTTCACTGGAGGTATGAGTTCATGATGAACATCCTCGGCAAGATGACAAATGTTCACCAGTGTCCAGTACACACTGGACATGGCGTTGGGTCATCAGGGGTGTGGGGCAGAACCCTGAGTGTGGCAGTGTGATCTGAGGATGAGCAGTGAGAAAGTACTGTGACTACGACACCTTTGGCAGTTTGTCTCGGAAGAAGTAATAACACAAGCCCGTTCCCCGAAGATCTGGGTTGATTCGTAAAGGAACAGGAGGCACAGCTGATGGAGAAAGCCCTGAAGAAGGGGCATCGCTGTGGGAGAGGATGTTGGGATGCACAGCATGAGGAAATGGGCCAGAGCATACCCCACGCAAATGCCAGATCTTGCTCCCAAATATCCCATTTTGTCTGAAATATCTCACTTTCAACCCCAAGGAAATACTCATTTGCTTACAGGACTCGTGTAAAGAATCTTTTTTGGTTTTTTAATTAATTTATTTACTTACTAGTTTTGGCTGCATTGGGTCTTCGTTGCTGCGCACGGGCTTTCTCTAGTTGCAGTGAGCTGGGGCTACTCTTCGTTGTGGTGGCTTCTCTTGCTGCGGAGCATGAGCTCTAGACACGCAGGCTCAGTAGTTGTGGCTCACGGGCTCTAGAGCGCAGGCTTAGTAGTCGTGGTGCGTGGGCTTAGTTGCTCCATGGCATGTGGGATCTTCCCGGACCAGGGATCGAGCCTGTGTCCCCTGCATTGGCAGGCATATTCTTGACCACTGTGCCATCAGGGAAGTCCCAAGAATCTTACTCTTTAAGTATTTGTTGGTTAAGTCTACAAAATTAGAAATTAAAGCCACATACCCTTTCCCATCTGATTCTTCCTTTTTTAGGGGGGGGTAAGGGATGGGGGAAGCTCACTTTTGGCTTCTCCCAGGCATTCTCACAGAAAGACTTAACCAAATAAAAATAGGCTTTTTAGGAAGAAAAAAAAATACATGAAGGGCTTTTCATTGGGAAAGGTGGGTGATGGTGCTCGCCCCGCAGTCTGCTCCCTCATTGCCTTGACTTGTAGGTGTCAGAGCACAAAGGTCTCTAAGAGAGAATGTGTCCAGTGGTGAAAACGACTGGGGATGGGTCTGCTCCTTCTGGGACATCGGTGATGAGTTGGGCCCCATGCCCCTGTGCTAAGCGGCAGGCAGCATCGGCTGCGGTGCTTTTCCATTATGTGCGTCTCAGGGTGTAGGATATTTCTCCTGGCTGTGTTGTCCCTGGATGTGAGATACCTAAGTCTGTTCCCAGGCCCTTCCAGAGACTCTGCAACTTCACACCTTCTGATAAATCCTGCTCTGCTTAAATTACCGGAGTGGGTTCTATTCTCGGCAATTAGAACTGACCGACTCGATGACTTAGCAGGAACTCATGTCATCCACAATGGAAACAAGGAAGTCCCAGCAAGTGTCAGCACAAGCCAGTGGCGAAGACCAGAGGAGCACTTCCTCATCCACACGACTCACCCTGGCAACCTGGATACAGCCTCAGCGTGAGGAAGGACGGCTGCATTACCTGTGATGACCTTTCCATCACGGAGCAGAGTGGTGACTCCAGAAACACACTAAATGGTTAACACAGAATTCCTGAAAGTCACATTCATCTAATGCTTGAGTTAATGACCCAAGATTGGTTCACAAAAGACAAGCTTGCATTCACAAGTAAAATACAATGTATCTATACCTCCATCTCACACCTATTAGGAGGGCTTCTATTAAAAAAAAAAAAAGAAGAAAAAGAAAATAACAAGTGTTGGTGAGGATGTGGAGAAAACAGAACACTTGGACGCTGCTGGGTGGGGATGTAAAATGGTGCAACCGCTATGGGAAACAGTATGGGGGTTTCTCAAAAACTTCAAAATAGAATTACCCATATGATTCCACTTTGGGGCATACAGTTGGCCCTTCACATCCACAGATTCTACATCTGGGGGGGGGTGTCCTGGAACCAGTACCCCCCCCATGGATACCAAGGGAAATCGTATACCCAAAAGACTGAAAACAGGGTCTCGGAGAGATATTTGCACACCCATGTTCATAGCAGCATTATTCACAGAAGCTAAAAGGTGAAAGCAACCCAAGTGTCCATCGACAGATGAATGATTAAAGAAAATGAGGTGTGTCCATACAAAAGAATACTATTCAGTCTTAAAAAAGAAGGAAATTCTCACACTTGCCACAACTTGGATGAACCTTAAAGATATGATGCTAAGGGAAATAAGCCAGTCACAAAAGGACAAAGATCGTGTGATTCCACTTACATGAGGTACCTAAAGTAATAAAACTCATAGAGACAGAAAGTAGAATGGTAGTTGCCAGGGGCTGGGGGAGGGGTGGAAAAGGGATTAGTATTTAACGGGTACAGAGTTTTCGTTTTGCAAGATGAAAAGAGTTCTGTGGATGGATGGTAGTGATGGTGGCAAAAAAGTGTGAATGCTCTTATTACCATTGAATTGTACGCTTAAAAATGGTTAAGAAGGTAAATTTTACGTGTAGTTTACCAACATTAAAATTCAGAAAAAGAAACGCTTTCTAAACCTTTCATCGAGAAGAGCTAGAATCCAAGGATGTTAACACTGGCAGGGGCCTATTCCCAGAGGCAACACTTGAGGCCCAGAGGTGGGAAGTATCCAAGAGGACAGGCATTTTCATCCACACCTGAGCTCCTTCAATTCACCTCTCCCACCTCTGTCCGATGCCCAGGTGACAGACATGCTGTCCCCACCCTGAGATGCTCTGTCCAGCCTCATCAGCCTTTGCTCTGGCCCCTGGCTGCTGAATAATTGATGATGACTCACAGACCAGTCCAGAAATGGAAGCAGCAGGCTCCGGACACTAATTAGGTCTTACTCCCAAAAGGATATGGTGGAGCCTTGTTCCAGTGAAGAAGTGACATGGGGCAAATGAAACAACCACCTCTGCTGAGCTCTTCCCATGGGCCAGATCCTTAATGCATTCTGTCACCTCGAATCCCCCAGTCCTATGAAGCAGAATTTATCATTATAGCATCTTAGGAATAGCGAGCAAAGCTTACCGATTGTCACTGAGCAGGGCCAGGATCCTGTGCAGCTCTGAGCTGGGTCCAAATGACCTCCTGTACCCACTAGACACCTTGTCCATGTTTGTTGAACCGAATTCACACATTTTAAGCTATGCAAGGTTTGAGAGCAATATTGCCACATCTTTTTGAAAAGATATATTTATTTATTTATTTTATATTTATTTATTTGATTGCGTCAGGTCTTAGTTGCAGCAGGCAGTCTCCTTAGTTGCAACTCTCCGGCTCCTTAGCTGCAGCAGGCAGGCTCCTTGAAGTTGGGCTCCTTAGTTGAGGCTCGCAGCCTCCTTAGTTGCGGCTCGCTGGCTCCTTAGTTGTGGCATGCGAACTCTTAGCTGCGGCATGCATGTGGGATCTAGTTCCCAGATCAGGGATTGAACCCAGGCCCCCTGCATTGGGAGCATGGAGTCTTAACCACTGCACCACCAGGGAAGTCCTGAAATATTGTCACATCTTAACCCACCCACCAGGGAATAGAATTCAGGGACAATTGTAGTAAGTGCAACAGCTATATGTAAATAATTGAGTTTTTAATTTTTTGAGACAGAGTGGCTTATCTATATAGATAACTCAATTTGTGGGCTTCCCCTTTCCAGATCACTCCTCCAGGTCAAAGCTCTTTCCAATGAAGCACCAGCATTAGAAATTGTGGACTTTTTTATGGAATTGTTTGCAGAGAATGAATATATTTCTCTGATTATCTTTTTCAAAGCGAGTTACAGAATATTGCAGTCAACTTGTCCTTAGAGATCATTATATTCACTCCTCTGCCCATTGTACGGATGAGAAAATAGGCTCAGAAAGGTTTGGAGGCCTCCAATTGATGGAGGAAGTGAGAGAGAACCCTGGCCTGAGATGATCAGGTCTGCTGCATGGCTTTGGCCTTGGGTATATGAGACTCTAGAAATATCTCTTTGGTGGTTAAAGTCAATTCCTTCTCAGGCTCCAAACAGAGGTCTTCTGGGTCCTCCAGGGAGCAGGTGTGTGCCATCTTTCAGACTTAAAGCCCTAAGCCACGGACATGAGCCAGGTACTTGTAGTCATCTGCGGGGAAGGGGTCCTTACTTCCACTTTGTAGGTGAGGAAATAGCCTCTGAGAGGTGATACCCCTTGCCCAGCACACCAGCCAGTGGATGGGTGTATTATTTTGCTAGAGCTGCTGTGGCAAAGTCCCATAGAATCACTGGCTTAAAACAACAGAAATTTATTTTCTCACAGTTCTGGAGTCTCTAAGTTCAAAATCAAGGTGTCAGCAGGTTGTTTCCTTCTGAGGATTTTGAAGGAAAATCTATTCCAGACTCTCTCCTCGGCTTTGGCTGTCTTCTCCCTGTCTCTTCCTATCATCTTCTTTCTTTCTTTTTTTTTTTAAACTGTTTGCTGGTTTCTTATAAAGCTAAATATACATGTACCATATGACTCAGCAATTCCACTCTTAAGCATTCACCCAAGAAAAATTAAAATATATAGTCATGCAAAGACTTATACATAAATGTTTATAGGAGTTTACACATAATAGCCCCAAACTGGAAACAACTGAAATGTCTACCAACTAGTAAATGGATATACAAATTACGTTTTGTCCAAACTATGGAAAACTACTCGTCAGTAAAAAGGAGCAAACTACTGATATGTATAACAAAATGAATAAATCCCAAAATCATTATACTGATTCCATTTATATAAATTTCAAGAGCAGATAAAATTAATCTATGGCCATTAAAATCAAATTCTTTCTATGCATATCTTTGTGTCCAAATTTTTCCTTTCATAAGGACACCAGACATATTGGATTAAGACCCACCCTAAAGATGATATTTTAATTTAATTCTTTAAAAGTCTTATCCCCAAATATGGTCTCATTCTGAGATATTGGAGGTTAGGACTTCAACATATGAATTTTGGGGGATACAATTTAACCCCTAACAGTGGAGGAGCTGAGATTGGAGGTCAGGTGTATGAGTGTGAAAACCCGGGTTCTCCCCTCCACATTCTGCAGGCTCCCTGGCAAATTCAAGGACAGGTGCTGATCTTCAGGAACTGTTTTACTGGCGAGTCAGGAGCAGAATCTGACTGTATCCCCCAGAAGCATGGAAAATGCAACCATCCAAATGGATAACATTCCATCTATAACTGCAGCTTCTCCTAATCTCACCATAAATAAGAGAGAAATCTGTGGGAAAAGAAGCTTAGGCAGCTCTGAAACAGGTGAAAACACCCTAGACCTTATAGTAAGAGACAGGAAAATTAAAACTGCTTTCTTACAGCTTTACCATCACACCTGTGGGAAACACTGTGGGTACAAAGTTCTGTATTTCAGTGTTGCCATATTGAAAGATTCTAACAACCTAAGTGCCTGCTAATAGGAGATTGTTCAAATAAATTGTGGTAAGAGCCATACAATGGAATACCATTTTTAAAAAGAATAAAAAAATTATTTATGTGAACCAAAAAGTAGAAAAGAAAGGCACAATGTAGAATAGAGTGCAAAATATACCATCACTTGTGTGAAAACCTAATCTAAGCTTGCATGTATATGGAACATGTATAGATAGTCATACGCAAAAAAACTGGTATTATTGGTTACTTTCTGGGAAGAAAACAGGATGGTCAGGGATGGGGGATAGAGAGACTTTTTTATTGAAGTATAGTTGATTTACAATGTTGTGTTTGTTTCACAGTGCACAGTGACTCAGTTGTACATATATATGTATGTTATATATATATTCTTTTTCTAATTCTTTTCCATTATAGGTTATTACAGGATATTGAATATACTTCCCTGTGCTATACAGTAGGTCCTTGTTGTTTATCTATTTTATATATAGTAGAGTGTATATGTTAATACTAAACTCCTAATTCATCCCACCCCCTTTGGTAACCATAAGTTTGTTTCCTATGTCTGTGAGTCTGTTTCTATTTTGTAAAGAAGTTCATTTGTTTCATATAGATTCCACACATAACTGATATAATATGGTATTTGTCTTTCTCTGTCTGACTTCACTTAGGATGATAATCTCTAGGTCTATCCATGTTGCTGCAGATGACATTATTTCATTCTTTTTTATGGCTGCGTATGATTCCATTGTATATATATTATATATACCACATCTTCTTTATCTATTCGTCTGTCAATGGACATTTATTGAGGTTGCTTCCATGTCTTGACTATTGTAAATAGTGCTCCTATAAACATTGGGGTGCCTGTATCTTTTCGAATTAGGGTTGTGTTTGGATATATGCCCAGGAGTGGGATTGTTGGATCATATGGTAACTCTATTTTTAGTTTTTTAAGGAACTCCATACGGTTCTCCATAGTGGCTGTTTCAATTTACATTCCCACCAACAGTGTAGGAGGGTTCCATTTTCTCCACACCCTCTCTAGCATTTATTAATTGTAGACTTTTTTTTATTAGTTTCTGCTTTATAACAAAGTGAATCAGTCATACATATACATCTGTTCCCACATCCCTTCCCTCATGCACCTCCCTCCCTCCCACCCTCCCCATCCCACCCCTCCAGGCGGTCACAAAGCACCGAGCTGATCTCCCTGTGCTCTGTAGCTGCTTCCCACTATCTATCTACCTTACGTTTGGTAGTGTATATATGTCCATGCCTCTCTTTTTTTTTGTCACAGCTTACCCTTCCCCCTCCCCATATCCTCAAGTCCATTCTCAAGTAGGTCTGTGTCTTTATTCCCGTTTTACCCCTAGGTTCTTCATGACATTTTTTTAAATTCCATATATATGTGTTAGCATACGGTATTTGTCTTTCTCTTTCTGACTTACTTCACTCTGTATGACAGACTCTAGCTCTATCCACCTCATTACAAATAGCTCAGTTTTGTTTCTTTTTATGGCTGAGTAATATTCCATTGTATATATGTGCCATATCTTCTTTATCCATTCATCTGATGATGGACACTTAGGTTGTTTCCAGCTCCGGGCTATTGTGAATAAAGCTGCAATGAACATTTTGGTACATGTCTCTTTTTGAATTATGGTTTTCTCAGGGTATATGCCTAGTAGTGGGATTGCTGGATCATATGGTAGTTCTATTTGTAGTTTTTTAAGGAACCTCCATACTGTTCTCCATAGTGGCTGTACCAATTCACATTCCCACCAGCAGTGTAAGAGTGTTCCCTTTTCTCCACACCCTCTCCGGCATTTATTGTTTCTAGATTTCTTGATGATGGCCATTCTGACCGGTGTGAGATGATACCTCATTGTAATTTTGATGTGCATTTCAAAAGAGAGACATTTTAAAGTTTTTTCTACATGCAAAAATTACCTATTTAAGTTATATACAATCTCAAAGAAAGTTCTTACCATCAGGCTACAGGCCCTATTTCTGGCTTAATCCTCCAGGCAAAACTTGAGCCTTTTAATAGTTTCCCAAATACATTCAATTAATGTTTATTCTCTTTAATGAATCTAAATTAAACCAGTGCCAGCAAGGGGGGAAGATAAGTACAGGGAAGGGACACAGATAAAATGTCACTCCTTTGCTTTTTTTTACTCCCTGTCCTCTCCCCACTAACGGAAGAATTAATCCGTCCTTCTCCAGCAGTCTCACCTTGACTTGGACCTGTGATAACTCAAGTCACAGAAAGTGACAAGCATTCGTCAATGAGTCTGAGCAGGAGGGTGACTCACAAACGGGCTGTGGTGTTGGACAGAGACGGCTTAGAATCCTGCTCTGGCCGTGTGCAAGCCACAGCTTGTGTGACCCTGGGGGCTGGACCAACCTCTCTGTTGCTCAATTTCCTCCTCTGTAACATGGGGGTAATATTACTTGTTTCGTATGGTTGTTGTCAGTAGATTCAACAAGCAGGAGACGTCCCAGCACAAAGCCTGGCACCAACTGGGCACTCTATCAGGACCTCTTCTGCTCAATGGCCCACATTTCCGGGGCACCTGCAGTGTGCTGGGTGCTGAGTGGGGCTCTGGGAGACATGGAGAGTGCCGGCTCTCAGGAAGAGTGCAGTGCATTCTCATCTGCTTGTTATCATTTTTGCCATCCTTGCTTTTGGGTGCACACCGTAGCCTCTGACACATGGAAAGGGCTGGATAAAGGATGGTTCCCTGCTCTGGCTTTCTTCCTGACTCCCTGAGACAGGGGCTGCATCAGCACTCGCTCCAGGCCTGGCACAGGGTCCCTCCTAGAAAGGCCTGCTGAGTACAGCAGTGAGAAGCATGTGGGACACCCGCTTAATCCCCCTCTCTGGGCTGGAAAATGACACAGCAGAACAGAGCCCCAGCGAGCTCCCTTTACACCCCCAACAGGGAGACAGGAACAAGAGGCCTAAACAGAGGAGGGTCTGCAGCCATGATTTCTCCTTAGAGGGTTGTTGGGGGTTCTTGGGGTGAAGAAAGCTGGTTTCCCAGCCTGCTAGCCTCCTGTAGGAGAGGCCTGAGGAGCTCCTGGGTCTCAGCACCCTGGGAGATCCTTTGCCATACACCATCAATGCTGTGATGGACGTGGCTTTTCACAGAAGAGGGCCAGGAAGCTGGCTCAGGTGGGACCACGGGGCACCACATTCTTGAGGCCAAAAAGAAAAGAGCTGGCCAGGTGCATGACACAGAGATTCTCTGCTTGCTTATTTGGGGGCTTTTTGGCATTTTGGCATTTAGGGCACAGCAAAGGAAACCCTAAACAAGACGAAAAGACAACCCTCAGAATGGGAGAAAATGTTTGCAAGTGAAGCAACTGACAAAAGATTAATCTCCCAAATATACAAACAGCTCATGAAGCTCAATATCAAAACAACAGACAATCCAATCAAAAAATGGGTGGAAGACCTAAATAGACATCTCTCCAAAGAAGACATAAAGATGGCCAACAAACACATGAAAAGATACTCAACATCACTAATTATTAGAGAAATGCAAATCAAAACTACGATGAGGTATCACCTCACACGGATCAGAATGGCCACCATCAAAAATATCTACAAACAATAAATGCTGGAGAGGGTGTGGAGAAAAGGGAAACTTCTTGCACTGTTGGTGGGAATGTAAATTGATACAGCCACTATGGAGAACAGTATGAAGTTTCCTTAAAAAACTAAAAACAGAACTACCATGTGACCCAGCAATCCCTCTACTGGGCATATACCCAGAGAAAACCATAATTCAAAAAGATGCATGCACCCCAATGTTCATTGCAGCACTATTTACAATAGCCAGGACATGGAAACAACCTAAATGTCCATCAGCAGAGGAATGCATAAGGAAGATGTGATAGGGCTTCCCTGGTGGCGCAGTGGTTGAGAGTCCGCCTGCCGATGCAGGGGACACGGGTTCGTGCCCCGGTCCGGGAAGATCCCGCATGCTGCGGAGCGGCTGGGCCCGTGAAGCATGGCCGCTGAGCCTGCGCGTCCGGAGCCTGTGCTCCGCAACGGGAGAGGCCACAGCAGAGAGAGGCCCGCGTACCACAAAAAAAAAAAAAAAAAAAGAAGAAGATGTGGCACATATATACAATGGAATATTACTCAGCCATAAAAAAGAACGAAATTGGGTCATTTGTAGGGACGTGGATGGACCTAGATACTGCCATTCAGAGTGAAATAAGTCAGAAAGAGAAAAACAAATATCATATATTAACGCATATATGTGAATCTGAAAAAACTGGTATAGACAATCTTATTTACGAAACAGAAATATAGAAACAGATGTAGAGAACAAACGTATGGCTACCAAGAGGGTAAGGGGTGTGGGATGAATTAGGAGATTGAGATTGACATATATACACTATTGATACTATGTATAAAACAGAAAACTAATGAGAACCTGCTGTATAGCACAGTGAACTCTACTCAATGCTCTGTGGTGACCTAAATGAGAAGGAAATCTGAAAAAGAGGGGATATGTGTATAAGGATAGTTGATTCACTTTACTGTACAGTAGAAACTAATACAATATTGTAAAGCAACTATACTCCAATAAAAATAATAAAAAAAAAGAAATCTCAAACATCTGTAATTCTGTGATTAAGAGCTCCCTCCCATACCCTAAAAGGCCTTCAAGACAAAGCAGACAGAACTCAGATTCTGAGGCCATGGGGGGCTCAGTGGGACCTGGGGGTGAGGTCTGAGCACAGGGCAAACCCGCGTCAGTGCTGCCATGTGCATCCACGTGGGGTGAGGGGGTCGTAGCAGCAGGACTGGCTACCGAGATTTGAGCCAACATAATGAAAGCTTTAATATTAACACAGCTCTTCTTTATGTGCAAAAAAAAAAAAAAAAAAAAATGGCCATGTTGAAGATCCAGGAAAGGAACCTGCATTTTAGAACCTATCATTTGTCAGGTGCTTTAAAAACACCCTTCTAATTAACCCAATGTAATGCCATTCCCATTTTAGACTTGGGGATACCAAAGCTTGGAAAGATAGAGTAAATGACCATGGTCTCAGAGGGAGGTATCGAGGGCTCAGTAGAGAGGCCACATCAGCTGCTGAAACTGAGGCCATCCCACGGCGGGACAATGGCATCCCCATCCCCACTGCACTGTGCGTTGGGAAGCCACTGAGGATGGCTTACCTCTTCCTGAGGATGCGTGGATTTCTGACATTCTGGATCTGTTCAGAAATTGCTTGTATTTGCCTATTATTCTTGGATGATAAAGTGCATCTGGCACGCAGGCTGTGTCCTCCAACAGGGACAGGACACTGCCCTGTGCCAGGCATCGAGGAAGCAGAGATGAATAAGACGCAGCCCCAGACCTCAAGGACGGGCCAGGCGCAAGCTCAGAGCCAGGCAGACCTGGGCCTGAATCCTGCCCTGGGCGCTCATCGGCCGTGCGACCCTGGACAAATCCCCTCGTCCCTTCAAGCCCATGTTTCCTGCAGACATTGGAGATAAAAACACCCGCATAGGGTGGGTGTGAAGATTAAATGAGACAGTATATTTCGAGTTCCAGGCATACAGTCGGTGCTTAATCTTAATTTTAAAGCCAGTGGCCAGTCTGGCTATAGTTAAAAAGACATGCTGGCCTGGCAGCTAAGTCAGCCTGACAAGTCACATTTTAGAGTTTACTTTGTTGTAGGTAAAGAGAAATGCAGATTCCTGGCTGGGGGCCCCCAGGGGTAAGATGTGCGTCCCAGGGGTAGAAGAAGGAAGGAAGAGGGGAGAAATTAAAGCACAGGGCTTATTGTAGACTGAATGTTTGTGATTCCCCCCAAATTCATGTGTTGAAACCTAACCCCCAATATGGTGGTATTAGGAGGTGGGGCCTTTGGGAGGTGACAGGAGATGACGGTAGAGGACCTGAAACCAAGCAGGACCCCATGGGGCCCTTCTGGGAACAAAAGCCTCTCTGCGTTCCCCGTTTCCTGTTTGTAGGAAAAAGGCTTCAGCCTCCTAGACCTTCCCCCAGTTCCAAAGGGCAGATTCAAACAGTGACTAATTAGGGGAGTGAGGGAATGCGAAAACGAAAGAAAAGCAGTCAAGAAACAATAGTGCAGTGATGCACAGGGTGCTGGTTCCCCCTGGGGGTGTGTGCAAAACAATCTGCTACATATCTCTGAATTTTCTTTACAGGAGCTGGGGCCCCTAGCCCGGTGGAGGACGGTAACTTCAGGCTGAGCACAAGCAGTTAGACCCCAGACAGGTTGGAACCACAGGGCTGAAGATTGAGATTCCAGGACCATCACCCCACTACCTCACCACCAACCAATCAGAAGAAAGTCACACACCCTGCAGTCACCGCCCCACCCCCAATTTGCCTTTAAAAACTTCCTGAAACCCATCAGGTCTTTTGAGCATGATCCACCTGGTCTCCTTGCTCGGCCCTGCAGTAAAACTTTCTCAGATCCAAACGCTAACATTTTGGGTTTTTTTGGCTTCACTGTGTGTTGGACATGTGAACTTGGGTCCAACAACACCCCGACAAATGGGATTAATGCCCTAATAAAAGGAACCAGAGAGAGCCCTCTTGTCTTCTTGCCCACATGAGGACACAGTCAGTCAGCAGCCTGCAAGGAAGAGAAGGGCTCCCACCAGAACCCAATCACACTGGCACCTGATTTCGTACTTCAGATTCTAGGGCTGTCAGAAATAAATGTCTGCTGTTTACTAGCTACCCAGTCTCTGGGATTCTGTTATAGCAGCGGAACGGACCAAGACAAGACTCAACACGTCTTTAATGCTTGATTTGGCCAATGTGTCTGGAAGCTTGGGATCTGGAATGTTACCTTACTTAATGCTCATGATAACCAGTGAGGCAGGAGCCATTGTCTTGTCCATTTGACAGATGGAAGGACTGAGGCTTGGAGAGGTAAAGGTCACTCTGACATCAGCAGCACGTTTGTTCAGTGATTCACTTGTTCATTCAATCAACAAATATCAAGTGGTCCCCTCCTATGTGCCAGGCTCTGTGCTAGTGACCAGGGTACTACGTGCCCTTTATAAGTGTGAAAGGAAAATCAAAATGGAGTTGCTATTGCTCAGAGAGCTCTCTAAAGTGAAGCTGGGAAGTGTGACTTACCCACATCTCAGCCCAAATGGAATCTGAACTTTTGTCTTAATGCAGGCATCTAGAACATCTGCCCAATGTTCCAGAAACTCAAGATACTTATGAAACACTTACCCTAAAATAACTTGTGACAACCTCTCCCTTAAAGACAAATATTTCTCTTCTTGTGTTAGAGTATAGCCTTGTGGCTTTTGCCTTAATAAACCCTTGACTCTTTCTCTTCCTGGGAATACTCTTCTGGTTTTACCCATATCTGAGTCTCTCAAATCGCAATTCTTAAGACCCCAAATAAACTCTTATTTGTAGCCTTCTGTGCTTTTTTGGTTGACATAAGAGCCTGCCCTCAGGATGCTTGTAGCCTAGTGAGGGAGACAGATGTGTATGGAATAACCCTGGATGATTGTGTAATTGCAAACTGGGATCAGTGCCCCAAAGGCAAAGTGAATGGTGCTTTTCGAGGAGTCAAAGTTACCCAGGGAAAGGGGGTTGGGTGGGAGAAACCTTCCAAGGAGGAGGGAAATCTGGTACACGGTCTTGTCTGATCCAGGACTAATCTTCTGGGTCTCAAGGTAGAGCTAGGGTCTCTAGCCACAGGCACAACAGCAAGCTCCATGCAGCCTCCCAGCTTCCCAGACTTCCTGGGGAGCAAAGAGAGGGGAGTCCCTCACTCTGCAGGCAGCCAGAGGGCTCTGTGGCAGCCTGTGGTCTTCAGGGGCCAGGAGGCACAGCCAGTCAGCCTAGGCTGTGCGTGAGAGATGCCATCAGGCCACCCCGCCGTCCCGCTGTGGAGGTCCGGGTGGTGAAAGTTCTCGCTTTTTTGCAGAGATCAGGTGATGGCTGGAGCACAAATAACTTTCCACTATCATAAAAACACATCAAAAGCCATTCACCCCAGCCCCCGTGCTCTCTTTAAACAATTTTCGGTTGGCTTCAAATGCTTTAGGAAAATTCTGGCAACTGCAGAAAGAAAGTGTCATTTGCTTGGGGAGGGGTGGGTACTGGTCCCAAAGCAAGGAGGATCTCCCTGAGTCCTCTTGCCAAGAATCCCTGACTGGCATATCTCTGGCTCTGGAAAATAGAAAGCCAGCCAGCTGTGGTGGGGAGGAGGGGGGAGCTGAGTTGGGAGAAGCCAGCTGGAGCCAGCTGTGCGGGTCCAGGAGGCCAGCTGAAGATTCTGATCTTTATCCTGAGCTCCTGGGGCTGCTGAAGGGTTTTAAGTGGAAGTCACATGATCTGAAGCCTGTTTTGAAAAGATGTCTCAGCTGCTCTGGGAAGAGGTACTGGTGTGTGGAGAGGGAGTGGCCGAGTGTTGATGCAGGAAGAGGGTGCTGGAGGGTGAAATGAAGGAATCACGGAGTTGGGGAGGAAAACGCCATGGCCGGGCTGCAGGATTTGGGCCACTTCTCCCTTCCCCAAGCAGTCAGTGGGGAACCGTGCTTTCTGATGGCATCCAAATATCCAGGCAGTTTATCTTAATTACTAAAAGCAGGACTGAGAGTTTTGTTTGAAGGCTAGGAACTGACTCTATCAGATGATGGCCATGAATGGATGATGAAACCTAAGTGCCCATAAGATGAAACCTGCAGGAAACGGGCAGACGGAGTTGCTATGTTGGGGTCACTGAGAAGGGACAAAAATACGTGCACTTCGCTCTGTGTATGGTAAACCTCCAGTAGTAATAGTAACAAGATCCTGTTTTTATAATCAGAGCTTCCCTTCTTTTTTCTGTTATGGGGTGACCGTCCCCCATTTATACAATCTGGTACAAAAACATCCCTTACCTGATCCCAAGGCAGATCATGGCGACAGAACAGACAACAAATGTATCTCATTCTTGGCTTTTAAATTTCTAAGGTCACTATCCAATTACAATGATATAAAAAATAGAGATGAATGATCAGAGCCCATCTTCCCGCTGCTGAAAGTTTCTGCATCAGTTGGTAACATGGGGAGTGGAGGGGAAGGTGACCACAGGATAACAAAGGACCAGGGTTCAGAGAGACAGGAAGCCAACCCAGGGGCCACAGGCAGAAGCTGGGTCAGCCTGGGAGACCACCAACCCACCCATGGGCAGTTCAGTTTCTGGAGCCATGGGTGCCATTGGTTGGCAGTGCCAAGAAGCTGGGTTAGTCATTGACAAGCCAGAGGAGGGCACATCACTCACAGCTCCCATAATGTTCATGGACATCTGTGCTGGTCCCCATCTGACTCACCTGGACAGACCATCACCCCTTCAATTTCTCAGGACCCTCATGAGCACCCCTTCCTGGGATGTGGGGGAGGCTGTGGAAGACAGAGGAAGGTTGGATGGAGACCAAAAAGCCCCTCCATCCGTGCATCGATGGGACAGAACAGACGCAGGCAAAGGTCTCCGCTTCACAGTTTATTACACACCTGCCTTCCTAACTCATTGGGTTTGAGGGCTTTCGTTTTGTTATCATCGTGAAATCAAATTACATATGTTGATCTGAGGCCTGCTTTTCCCAGTTCATCAAACACTTTAGAGCTCTTTCCTTGTCAGAACCGAGAAGATTACCTTGTTCTTTCTTACAGCTGTAAAATAATCCATAATCTGAAAACAACAAAAATGTTAAACACCCTCTATTCTGAACATTAATTACATGGTTTCCCTTCCCCACCATTACAAAATAATGCCTCGGTGAACACCCTGTGAGTACATGCGTGTGCATGTGTGTGTGCATTTTTATATTTCTGGAGTATGGAATTTCTGGATCAAATTTTGATAGCTTCTGCGCTTTTTCCTTACAAAAAGGTGGCATTATTACATCCCCATGTTGTAAATTATTTGACAGAGGTTTAGAGGGGAAAGGGACTTGGCCAAGACCCCCAGCTGCTAGAGTGGAAGACAGGATTTGAATTCATGTCTGCCTCTCCCAGGCCTGATAAATAGGTACCCAGCAGCCTGGATTGGAAAAAGTCTCCGTTGTCATGGTAATGAGTTTGGAGGAGCCAGGCATCTTGTGGGCTTAAATGGGTGCGTCCCTGTCCCTAGAGGCTCAGCGCTGTCTCTGCCTTGCTTCCTGGACCCCATCACCAGCTTCCTGAGGGCAGCCCCTCCCCGGAGGCATTAACTGCCAGATCAACCCATCAGTCTGGAGTCAAGTTTCCCCAACAAAACAAACGTGCCACCTGGGCCTCCCTGACAAGCAGGAAGCTGACTGTCTTTCTCCTTCAAGTCACATTACAGAACAATCTAGGATGCAGCTGCATCAGGGGCAAAGCTGCCTCAGCATCAGCACATTCTGTGACCCAGCCCCAAACACAACTCCCATGAGTGAGGTCTAATGCGTGTCTGGCTTGGAGATGATTGGAGGCCCCATTTAGCAAGGAAAGAACCAAGACAGACCTTGGGGCTCTTTTCAATCTCTCCCTTTGAACTTGGGAAAAGGACTTTTTCTTTCTCAGAACGTATTACTTAAGGGCAGTATTTCAAGCGAGGGGGTCACAAATCCAGCGGAGGTCAGCACTAATTGGCAAGCAGTCTGAGTAATTCATTAATCTCCCTTCCGCTCAGCAGGCCAGGCATGCAACCTGCTCCTTAAACCGTTGGTTAATTCACTGTAGCCCATTCAACTTCCATCCCGCCTACTTATTTATGACACTGGGTGGCAAGTGTCTACTTGACTTTTTTTCCTAGAATGTGAGCTCCTGACTGTTCCTGGATGGCAAAAATGTGGCTGCATCCCTCTCGGTGCCGTGCACAAGGTCAAACACAGAGCATAAATGAACGAAGGCTGGACCCATTCATTCATGTGATAAATATTCCACAGCTACAGTAGGCCACGCTCTGCTGTAGCCTTGAGTTTGTCTGATTTGGTGGCCAATATAAATAAGCCAACAAAGACATTTGATGGTGGGAGGAAAGAGATCTGGATAAAAGTTGAAGAGATGGGTTCTGGCTTGGCCAGCTCCCTTTCTGGGTGTCAGCTTCCTCCACAATGAAATGAGTTCTTTATGAAATGAGGAGCCCTGGAGGGCCTCTACATCCTTGCAACCAGCTTTGAGAAAGGGTTGAGAAAGGGTTGACAATCCTTATCAGAGTGTGTAGCCCTTCAAGAAAACAGATGTGTTGCTCTCTGAGTACCAGATGTTAGACAAAAGTGATCAGTCTTGGGGAAATGAACAGTGTGTCTGTGCTACTCACAGATGGAAGAGCAGATGTGTATCAGTATTGATGAGTAAGCCCGGAGCCACTGGCAGGCAAATGGCAGAGGCTTTGGCCAAGGCCGGGTGGGCTAGGAGAGGGCCTGGACTCAGGCAGGTCTGGGCTTGAAGCCTTGTTCAAGACCTCTCTTGAAGCTATTCACCTCTCCCAGCACATTTTACTTCCCACTGCTTTTATGAGAATTGAAGGTACAAGGATGGGACCGTGTCATGGCTCAGTGGTTAGCCCCAGAGTTCTGGAGCCCAGTGGCCTGGGTTCAAATCTCTGTCCTAATATTTCTAGGTGGGGTCCTGGGACAAATCATTCATTGTCATTTTTTTTTCATATAGAAAATAAGTAACTGTTATTGAGGGCTTTTAAAAATTACAGCAAACTCTGAATAAATGATAGTTATGAATACATACTTATCTGGCACGCTGTGTTAAATATACCCCGTGGAGTGTTCATTTGAATTATTGACCTTGACGCTTCTAGGGCCTCATGGGAGTAAACTGGAGCATGATGGGGCTGCTCAGCTGCCTTTAGGCACTAGAGTGTGGTATCCTGGGGTGAGGGAGGATGGATCTGAGTCTCAGGGGGAGGGGAGGACCCTGGCCCTGAAACGAGGCAGAACCACCCTACTCGATAGTGGACTCAGGGACAAGGGCCTTCTGGGACCGTAAGACTAAGGTGATGCCATCTGTTTTCAGGTGGAGTTAAAGAGCCGCAGGACCTGACCTGGAGCTTGCTGTTTGGCAGAGATATGGCCTAAAGACAGCCATCCTGACCCAAAATTGTTATCTCAAGCTTTTGTGATATGGTTTCTGAGGCTTTGAGATATGTATTAGTTTCCATGGTTTTGAAAGAAGTCCACTGGTGCCAAGTGTAAGAGGGAGGGAGTGTGAGGAGGGAAAAAACAGGGAAAAAAGCAAGAGACAGGATGGAGCCTCATTCTGGACACAGATACCCCACCTTGTCTGGACTAGCTTCTGCAACTTGTGTCATTTTGAAGAATGGGAAGATGAAGGCAGAGGCGGTGTGTTCTAAGGTCTCTATATGGACCAAGAGAGGAGGAAGGAGGGGCTTCCAATTCAGTCCCCTGAGGAAGGGGGCGTGGACAAGGGGGGCTTCCCAGACGAGGTGACATTTAATTGGGATCTGGAAAGTTGAGTGTTTCTCGGACCAAGCACTTTGGAGAAAGCATTCCAGGCACCGGATGCAGCACTGAGGTCCAGCAATGCAACCATTAAAGGCAGCAGCAAGCTGAGCAACCACAACCTTGGTGCTTGAGATAAGATTTTACGTGGACTAGCAGCCAGAGACCTTGGGAGGAGGCCACCACCACGGACCATCCTCTCCTCCAGGATGAGGGGGAGGAAACAAGGGATATACGTCCAGCCCGGAAAGCCAAGTCCAGAGATGGGAAACCACTGTTTACTAGACGCCAGCTACTGGGCTAAGCACTGGCATTCATCATCCCATTTAAGCCTCACAACAATCTCGTTGGATTATCATCCCCTTTTTAAAGATGAGACAACTGAGGCTTGGAAAGGGGAAAAATGATTTGTGCAAAACCACACCTGGGTAACCACGTCATGGTGGTCTTCATGTTGCTCAAATCCTAGGGAAAACTGATTTGAACTGAAATCCAAAGTTTTCCCTGGATACCTGCAAATTCCCTAAGTGCCTCTCTTGTCTGGCCTCTTCTCCTTCCTGGGTCCACTTCGCCCAAGGCACATCCACATGCCACCGTATGTTCCCCAGACCAGACGCTGATCCTTCCCCACAGTGCAGGGACTGCCGGGTACCTGCCACCTCCAATCTCCCCTTCCTCCCAGGAATCGAACCCTGACTAAGGGGTCTGGCAAAGCACCAGCTAAAAACTATAGTTCCCAGCAGCCATTAATGACAATGACCTTGGCCCTGCCATCCTGGAATTGACAAGCCAACACCAGCAACCTTCCCCTTTACGTGAGTTCGACAGCCCCTGAAATTCCTCCCAGATTCACCAGTACCAACCAAAATGTCAATACATACTTCCTGCATTTTTGTGGATTTTACTGACCACTTGTAGGTCACAGAAAGGAGTCAGATCAAACCCCAGGCCACCTTTTGCCATTTCCCTCTCTCCTTTCTCTTTTCCCCATTCCCAAATGTTTCTTGTCTCCTTCCTACCCAAATTCTCAGGGATTCCTAGATTTTCTGCCTCTGTTTTCACCCTCAGTCCTCTTGCCTAAACTCCAAGCCCACACCCATCCCAGCCTCAGTAGAACAAAAGCCCTTCACTTCACAGAATTTGCTTTGGTTCTGCGTGTGTTGTGTGTGTGAGTGTGTGTGTGTGTGTGTGTGTGTGTGTGTAAGGAAAACCAGTTGACAACATGCCAGCCTAGAACCAGCTGTGCCTGACATCCCCTTGCTTCCCCTGCAGTAATTATTGTCCCAGATGGGGGAAGTGGTGTCTCTTGTCCCCATCATATTAATGCCTTTGTAAGGACATGTTTGTTCCAGCTGTGGCTTTTCACAGCTTCCCCTCTGGAAATCACGCAGGACGTATCCCTCTGGGCACTGTGGGAAACTGTTTTCTCTCCTGCAGCCCTGCAGGAGCTGCAGGCCATCCCCCAGCAGGAGCCCGTCTGTGCCAGGACCCTGTCGAGCATGGGTCTCTCCTGATTCTTTAAAGTGCCAGGGCTCACTCCTGGGGTCGCTGCAAATTCAACCAGGAAATAAGAGGGGGAGGGAGGAGCCGGGGGCCCTCAAGGAGACCTCCTTCTCTACCAGTGATGCTGGAATGTGTCTCAGCCACGATGGCATCAGAGCAAGACCTCCAGATGGGCTTCCCCAGCCCTCGCATGTGGTTTTAAAGCTCTGAAGTGGTTCTGCCTGGAAATACACACAACCCCAGCCTGGTCTCCCAGCCTCACCAGCAAACTCACCATCAAATTAACCTCTGCCTTCAAAACAAGCATCCATTGGAAGGAACAGGTAAAGCTCTCCGACCCCTCCCTGCCCTCTAGGGCTTCTCTCAAAAATAATAGTCGCCATCACAAATCCTTGCCACTGAAACAAGAGAGGATATGTTATTTTAAATAAAAGGACACTTGTCCAAGCAGAAATAGCAGACATGAAGGAAGAGATAGCCATGGCCAGGGGCGGCTTTGTCCAGCTAGGAGGGTCCTGCAGACTTCACCCTCATCTTGCCCTCTTCAGAGCATCCTCCAGGGCCTGGCGTCTAGGCTTGGAAGCCAGCTAAGATGGGTCCCAATCAACGCTCTGAGAAAGGTCAAGGGATGTACAGAGCTGCTGCCTGTCCCCCTGGGTCTCCTACGGTTTATCCAGTTCCATGTGGCTTTTGTTTAGGGGTTTCTTTTGTGTGATTTCTGCAAAGTAGAAGATACTACCCAGCCCAGACCAAGCACGCGATAATTTCTCCTCCAATCACTGGCATGCCAGGTGTGTTTGCTGGCCACATCTGGAATTGGCTGCTGTTACTGCTCCAGCAGTGGGCTGGAAGAGCATTAGGTTTAACAGAAAAACAAATGTCTTTAGAGAAAAGGGAACACTCTTGCCCTGTTGGTGGGAATGTGAATTGGTACAGCCACTATGGAGAACAGTATGGAGGTTCCTTAAAAAACTAAAAATAGAACTACCATATAACCCAGCAATCCCGCTACTGGGCATATACTCTGAGAAAACCATAATTCAAAAAGTCATGTACCAAAATGGTCATTGCAGCTCTATTTACAATAGCCAGGACATGGAAGCAACATAAGTGTCCATCAACAGATGAATGGATAAAGAAGATGTGGCACATATATACAATGGAATATTACTCAGCCATAAAAAGAAACGAAATTGAGTTATTTGTAGTGAGGTGGATGGACTTAGAATCTGTCATACAGATTGAAGTAAGTCAGAAAGAGAAAAACAAATAATGTATGCTAACATATGGAATCTAAGAAACAAAAAAAAAAGATCATGAAGAACCTAGGGGTAAGACGGGAATAAAGACACAGACCTACTAGAGAATGGACTTGAGGATATGGGGAGGGGGAAGGGTAAGCTGTGACAAAGTGAGAGAGTGGCGTGGACATATGTACACTACCAAACGTAAAATAAATAGCTAGTGGGAAGCAGCCGCATAGCAGAGGGAGATCAGCTTGGTGCTTTGTGACCAACTGGAGGGGTGGGATAGGGAGGGTGGGAGGGAGGGACACGCAAGAGGGAAGAGATATGGGAACATATGCATATATATAACTGATTCACTTTGTTATAAAGCAGGAACTAACACACCACTGTAAAGCAATTATACTCCAATAAAGATGTTTTTTAAAAAGTTAACAATAAAACTATAAAAGAAGGAAAAGAAAAAAAATAAATCCAAAAAAAAAAAGAACCATATGTCTTTGATCTTGACATTTTGGTGAATTGTTAAGACCATTTATCTTGTTATAAAAAGCCAGCTTCTAGAACAAAAGACATGGTGGGTGGATTCATTTCCTATGGCTGCTATAAGAAATTACTATAAACTTGGTGACTTAAGACAACCCAGTTTTATTCTCTTACAGTTCTGGAGGTCAGAAGTCCAAAGTCAGCCTTATGGGACTAAAACCAAGGTATAGGCAGGGCTGACTCATCCTGGAGGCTCTAGGGGAGAATCTTTTCTTGCCTCTTGCAGCTTCTAGAGGCCGCCCTCATTCCTCAGCCTGTGGCCACATCACTCCATTCTTCTTCTGTCACACAGCACCTTCCCCTCTGAACTGACTCGCCCTCCATCCTCCGTGGAATTACACTGGACCCACAAGGATAACCCAAGTTCACCTGGGGAGATGGAAGTGAAAACCCATTGTACATGATGGGGTTCAGGACACATTACCCCAAAATATGGCACCCTGGTACATTAAATACCTTAAGCTGAAGGAGTTTGAGAAAACAACAAATGCAGGGTCACTCTGACCTCCCCCCAACCCTTGCCCTTCTGCCCTGAAACAGGCCATGAAACTCCCAAGCAAAAGGTACCCTCCCTGTACCAGGAGGAAGGAAGAGATTTTTACCACCAGAGACAGGAAATTTGGGGCTGAGCTGGCTGTATAAAAAACCGTGTTAAATTCACCTTTATCGTTCTAGTTACTTCTTCACCACTTGGTACCCCAAGTCCAGAGGCCACCAGCAATGCTTCATTTGCTTCTTTGTCGAAAAGGTATAAAAGTTTCCTGCCCTGGTCACTTTTTCAGGTCTTCATTCCCATGGACATTTTCTCCTGTTGATCTGTGTTGGTCCGTTTAACTGCCAGACCCAGGCAGGAACCCTAAGAGAGTGGAGGAAAACGTTTGCCTCCACTACATACAACACAGTCTGATAAGGGCAGCAATAGAAGTAAGATTAACCAGGCTACTGGGAGGGTCCCAACTCACCAGACCAGGGCTCGGCTGGCAGCAGGTACTGGGGGAGGGAGGGGGAGGGGTCTGAAATTAAAAGACGAGGGAATCCTGTGCACATAATCGGGGCAAAGGCTTGGCGGAGTCTGACAGTCTGGTGTGCCTGGGAGCCTCAAGGAGCTGATCTGCTTCTCCACTGGTTCCCCCAGGCTGCATGAAGGTAAGATGAGGTGACGTGTGAAAAGCGTTTCGTGAACCGCAAGCCCCCTGCGAAGAACCAGAGATAAGGGGGTGGGGCTCTCGCCCCGCCCTTCGTGTCTCCTCAGCACCTCCTCCCTGCTCTGGTTGCCAGATGAAGCGAAGTGACAGAACTTGGGGGAAAAAATTAATAAAAGGGAGCTTCCCTGGTGGCACAGTGGTTGAGGGTCTGCCTGCCAATGCAGGGGACACGGGTTCGGGCCCTGGTCTGGGAAGATCCCACATGCCGCGGAGCAACTAAGCCCGTGCACCACAACTACTGAGCCTGCACTCTAGAGCCCGCGTGCCACAACTACTAAGCCCACGTGCCACAACTACTGAAGCTTGTGCACCACAACTGCTGAGCCTGCACGTCTGGAGCTTGTGCTCCGCAACAAGAGGAGCCGCGACGGTGAGGGGCCCGCGCACCACGATGAAGCGTGGCCCCCACTCGCCGCATCTAGAGAAAGCCCTTGCGCAGAAACGAAGACCCAACACAGCCAAAATAAATAACTAATTTTTAAAAAAATTAATAAAAGGTCAACGCGTAAATCTGATCATTTCTCCTTAGGTTAAAACCCTCCAATAGCTGCCATCCCTCTACAACAGAAGCCAAAGTCCCTTCCTGCCCCGGAGTGGGGGGCGGGGGGAGGGGGAACGGAGTGACCCAGCTCTTGCCACGTGACTCCCCTGGACCCATCTGACTCCCTCCCACCCCTGCCATCTCTCTATTCCTTGAACAGCCCAAACCCGCTCTGACACTTGCTAGACCCTCAGTGTGTAATGACCTGCTCTGAATCCTCTTGCCTGTCTCTTTCTTGGCCTTCAGCTCAGATGTTCTCCTCAGAGGCCTCCTCTGACCATCTAGCTGAAGTGATCTCCACATCGCCACCCCGCCACACACCCCAAGCCAATTGGCCTCAGGTTCTCTTTTCTTTTCCTCAAGTAACAAGTATGATCTGGAGTTACTTTATTCCAGTATTTACTCATCTGTCTCTCATATGGGTTATAAGCGTCATTGTGGGGACAGGCACGATGCCACTTTGGCTCATCTCTGCATCCCCAATGCTTAGGTGACACTAGCCCGTGCAGACAATCAACATTTGAATGATTACATTCCTAAAGGAACACATGAATGAGTGAAATTAAAAAGAGCCCGCCAATGCTCATGGCCTTATTGCATGCAAACCAAAATGGAGATTTATTAACATTTGAGCATTTTTATATCACACTATGTTCAGTTCTCTCTTCCGGAAAGTCACACAACCGGTGATAGCACTCAGACATTCTGGAGGAGAAAAAATGAGAATATTGCTTTAGCATTTATAAAGAATTTCAATGCACGTTACCTTGTTTTTTTTTTCCATGAAGACCCTGCATGTTAGCTGGTATGTCATCATTTTAACACATGAGAAAACTGAGGCCCAAGAGAGGTTGTGTAATTTGCCTGAAGTCACACAGCTTAGTCATGGTAGACCCAGGCTCCTAGGGATACCTATGTTTAGAGACACTCTGTGCAGTGTCCTTCTCTCTGTGAACACTAATTTCTGCCCTTTGTTATTAATTTACCTGGACTTAGGCATTTCTCTAAGGTATTCACAGCCTAGTGGGGGAAATGGATTCTGATGGATACCAATTTGTGGTTGGTGCTGCTCTTGTTGTTTCCTGTCTAGCAGCCAACCTTCCTCCCCTGGGTCACAGCCCTTTACTTTCCTTTAAAGAAGCATCCCCTTACCCATGCTCAGACCATGTAGCTTGGTAGGGCTTCCTGCATCCTCCCAGGATAGGCATGTGATCTTTATCTGGTCATGTGAAGTCACAGTAGTTGGGTCAGTTCAGGTACCTGATGAAGCTGGACCAGTAAGTAGCAGTTCTAGGAATTTTTTCTGGAACATTTGGGAAAAAGAATTTTCCTTTCCTCAAGACATTGCTTATCTGGTGAAATATAAGTTTAAAGTTACCAGTGGCTGTGTGAGAATGAGCCACACACAACAATGAAGCAATTTCTCATTGATCTTGCATTAGCACCTGGATCAAGCCATGCCTGAAGGCAAAACTCCTTGTGTTAAGGCCAGTCAGAGTTGGGCTTCTGATACTTACAACTGAAAGATTCCCAGTGAATACAAGATGTGTGAGTTATTACTATCTCGTGCATTAGGAACACACAGCATGGGACCTCACCATTTGGAGGCCAGGAAAGCCTCATAGAAGAAAGGAAATTTAAGGTTGAACTTAAAGGATGAATGGGGATTCTTGGGCAGATCTCTTGGTGATGGGAGTAACATAGATAACAACATTGCCGTGGGATTAGGTAGGCCCAGTGTTGCTTGACCACAGAGGTCTTCAAAAGGGTCACGCCAATGAGTTTGAGTTTTATTCTTCAGGCGGTAAATTCTCATTCAGGAACTTTCTATGAGGCGGGAGGAGGGGAGCAGCGGGGAGGGGCTGGATTTATTAATTAACACACTGCTTCTTAGAAACCGCCCTAGAACAGGTGATTCCGGCCTCCTCCCTCCTGGAATCCTGTCATCTCCTCTGTGGGTGGATTGGCCACTCCCAGCCTCACCTCAGGCTGCAAGTGAATGGCATTGGCATAATTAAGCCATGCTGGGCAAAATTCCAGATGAGACCCAGCCAAGGCACAGGAAAACTGTGATTCTATGAGAGTCTCTTAATTTCTTTCAGACTCAGGAATTCTCCTTTTGCTCATTTCCACCGCAGAAACAAAGCACGACCCGTCTGTAGTAACAGGCTCTTCGTGCTGTGGGGAGCTGGGTTCTGGGGGACTACATGGTCCCTCCAGCAGTATCCATGGGCCTTCCTTGCTGAATGTGACCCAAAGACTCAGAAGATGGGGTACCCACCCCAGCTGCCTTCCTCTTGACAAAGAAAACCTAGGACAGAGGAAGAAGCAGGGAGCGGGACTGAGCCAGGAGGAGGGAGGTAAACTGCGTCTTCATGAACATCTTAACTGTGCAAAAAGGCCTGGTCTCACCCTGGCTTGGAGAGAGAGGATACTGCCTGTGAGAGTCACCTGGGAACCTACCATGGGTGTCAGGATAGCCCCACACCCTCTGAGCTTAATGTCCACAAGCAGATGCTGGTGTACTGCCTGGGAGTGGGGTGATGGCAAAGGCTGAAGCAGGGAAATAATATGGGACCCTCACCCCACCTCCCTGCGCTTGTTCATCCTGCTGCCTACAGCCCACACCCGCCAGCTCACAGCATTGCTGCCCAGCTGGCTCCGACCCTTCCTGCAGCCCACACGCCAGCTGGATCTGGGGGCAGGTGGCCACTGAGCCTGAGAAGGAAATTACCCACAGTAGCTGGGGCCTGATGCAGCAGCGAGGGCCAGTGGGCTGAGAGGGAAGATTCCAACTGTACCTGACAAACCTGGTTACCCCTACTTTTTCTTAGTTTGCTGCTCCCTTTACTCAAAACAATTCTTCTCCCAGAAATCATATGCTCCCTACCCTTCTCCTCCTCCTCCATCTCCTCCTCTCCCTCTTCCCCCTCCCCTCCTCCTCCTCCCCCTCCCCCTCTTCCTCCATCTCTTCCTCCTCCTCCTCCCCCATCTCCTCTTCCCCCTCCACCCCACCCCCTCCTGCTCCCCTTCCCCTCCTCTTCCTCCTCCCCTCCTCCTCCCCCTCTTCCATCTCCTCCTCCCCCATCTCCTCCCCCTCTCCTCCTCCTCCCCCTCTCCTCCTCCTCCCCCCCCCTCCTCCCCCTTCTCTTCCTCCCCCTCCACCCCTCCTCCCCTCCACCCCTCCCCCTCCTGCTCCCCCTCCCCTCCTGCTCCCCTCCCCTCCTCTTCCCCCTCCCCTCCTCTTCCCCCTCCCCTCCTCCTACCCCTCCCCTCCTGCTCCCCTCCCCTCCTCTTCCCCCTCCCCTCCTCCTCCTCCTCCTTCTCTTCCTCCCCCTCCACCCCTCCTCCCCCTCCACCCCTCCCCATCCTGCTCCCCTCCCCTCCTATTCCCCCTCCCCTCCTCCTCCCCCTCCCCTCCTCCTCCTCCCCCTCCCCCTCTTCCTCCATCTCTTCCTCCTCCTCCTCCCCCATCTCCTCTTCCCCCTCCACCCCTCCCCCTCCTGCTCCCCCTCCCCTCTTCCTCCCCCTCCCCTCCTCCTCCTCCTCCCCTCCTCCTCCCCCTCCCCTCCTCCTCCCCCTCCCCTCCTCCTCCATCTCCTTTTTGCTGGCTGCTGCCTGGGGGTTGCTCTCAGCTCCTAGGGGCCATTCTCAGATTCTTGCCACATGACCCTTCCATTGACACTCTCACAACATACACATATATATATTTTAAAGCTCACTTATTAACGCTATCTCCCCCATCTAGAACATAAATTCTATGAGGGCATGGATTTGTGTGGGTTTTCCCTAGCAACTAAAGCAGTACCTGATACACAGTAATAGCATAATAAATGTTTATTGAACAAATGGCTATAGAGCTTAAGAATGTACTCTAGAGACACAGGTGGGGTTCGAATTCTAGCCTTAGCATCAACTAGGTGTCTGGTCTGGATCCAGGTGCCTGACCTCTTTGGGCTCAGATTTCTCATCTACAGAGGGGAAGTGGTTATCATAGGATTGTGGAAAGGCTTCAGTGAGATCGTGCATGGACAGCACATTACAGGTGCCTGGCCTTGAGTGAGCGCTTAGTAAACGTGAGCCACTCTGGTTATTATTTCCTTCCACGGTGCCAGATAACTGGCCATTTTCTTATTGGAGCTCTCAACATGTGGACAGAGAAAGGAGTATTTCAGTCTAGTAATTTGCTCGAATTGGCACCACGAATGAGTGACCAACAGGATTAGAACCCAGGACTGAGTTACTCAGGAACAGGCCCCACAAGGTAGGGATGATGGGGAGAGAGGGGAATGAGGGGAGGGAGGGGCAACGGGGCAGCTGTGAGGCTGTCACAACCGACTGGGAGAAGGCAGGGTCCAGGGGACCTTGTGGGGCATGAGAAGGGAATATGGCCTTTCCCCTCACAGAGTCAGAGGGAAAAAAAACACCCCAGGACATTTTTGTACAATTGTCTACGAGCATAACTAACTGCACATTGATGCTGCTTCCATCTGTTGTGTGGGCATCTGTCTTTGCCTGCCCAGTGTCTATCCACCATCCATCCATCCATCCAGTCCCAGTGTGCTGATGTTGTTTTGGGAACCAGTCCTTCCCCAACCTCAATCCATGTGGTTCTAATGGGAGTGACCACAACTCTCTGCTTCAAGAGTGGACCTTGACAGTGATTGGATCAGGATATGTGACCGAGCCTGTGCAAGGAAATCAGTCCTGGGACTGTTGCTGGAACTTCTGAAAAACAGGCTCTCTTTTCTATTAAGGTTGCTAAGCTAGTAGGATGTGAGTGGGGGCCATATGGGATCCCCTTAATAGGAAAAGTCTAAATAGGAAACCAAAAAGCCAAAACAGAAGAAAAGCAATGGAAAGAGATAAAGAGAAAGGACAAGTAGGAGAAAGAAAACAAATTGGTGACACCATTTAATGCCCTGGATCCAGCCATGCCTGAAGCTACCCCTGGACTTCTCATTTGCATGAATCAATACATTGCTTTTCTGCTATAAGTCAGTTTTTGTTGAGTTGCTGTCACTTACCACCAAGAAATTTCTAATTAATGCACCTACTCCCCACCCTGACTAAGCTATTGAGCAGCTTGTAGTGTGTTCAGAAGTTTAAGAACACTAGGGAGAAGGAAACTACCATCTACAGAAGACCTATCATATCCTAAACCTTTACCAGAACCAACTTAGCCTTCCCCAAACCCTAGGAGCTAGAAGTTATTATACCAACATCACCAATGGAAGAATAACTGCCCAGGAAAATGATTTCCAGAGCCAGGTTGCACAGCTGAAGCTCAAATCCTACACCTTTACCCTTAACAGTGCAGCCTTCCACAGATGAGGGAGGAAGATCTTTTAAAAGAAAGGATTCTGAGACTGACCATGCAGAATGAAAGGGGTTCTGTTAGGCCAAGATGGGCTAGGAAAGGAGATCTAAGCAGAAGGAACAATGCAAAAGCCAAGTTCAGAAGCAGGACCATTCAGAACTAGTGTAGAAAACAGCACCAAGTCCAAACTGGCTTGAGGCTAGAGCTCACGTAGGGATAAGGTGAGAGAGACTGGGAAGCGGGGAGCCACCAGATCACCAAGGCCTTGAATGTCACGCAAAAGCATTCGACTGTAACCTCTGACTTCAGGGAGCTTTGAAAGGTTTTGTGATTTGGGATGATATGCGGGGTGCAGGATGGGCTGGGTGAAGTGAGGCCAGAAGCGGATGCTTGTAAATGGTCCCAGGTGAGAGAAGTCATGAGGCCCCAAGTGGGCAGGGCACAGAGGATGCAGGTGAGGGGCAAATAGGAAGAAAATTGTAAAGGAAAACATGTCCACATAACCTGACAAGTGATGGATTGAAAAAGGAGTCAGGGAGAACTCCAAGTTTGGAATTATTTACAGGAAACAGTGAATTCAACTTTTCGACATCAGAAATTGGAGGCACAAGCAGGCAGCAAAGATGGTGATGTCCCTTGGCAGTGCTGTGAGTCTGGAGGGTAAACTATCCAGCTAGCCATGGATGGGCTGGTGCTGAGCAATTGACCTCAGGAAAGAAAGTCAGGGATGTGGAATGAATTCCGGGAGACTAACGGCATAAATGGGGTATCATGACCCCTGCCCCATCTCCCATCACTGCCAGACTGAAGCACGGAAGAGGGAACCTGGGGGGACCCTGTCCTTAGGGTCAGGTAGCAGGGCAAAGGCTCCCTCCCTCCCACTAACGAGTATATTTCCATCCCGTACTGCTACGTGGCCTCCCTGCTGTGTGATCTTGGGCGAGTAACATTCTCTCTCTGAGCCTCAGTTTCCTCATCTGCAAAATGGGGTTCAGGGCTCCTACCTCAAAGGGCTGTTGTAAGAAGAGATGAGCATACAGTATGTTCACAGCTCTTTGAAGCTGTGAAGTTTCCTTTTTTCTAACCATCGCGTCTGCTGAAAGAAGGAATGTTTATTCAGGGACCAAAATGTACCTGCAGACCTGGTAAGAACAGCATTTTTATGGCCTCGTTCCTCTTGCCACAGGGACAACAAAGGCATTTTATGGTGCAAGAACATTTTCACTCAGTTCTTTTAAATCTTCCTTGCAAGGCTCTGCACAAAATCACTCAGACCGTAAACAAAATTGAAAAAATGACCAAGGCGATTTCCCCTGGCACCCCAGGCCTCCCACTCACCTTTGCACGGTGTTCACGTTTCTCTGACAGCTGTTCTTAGGAACCTAAGATCAAGGATGGTCCAGCGCATGGGGGTTGATGCACAGCTGGTTGAAGAAAGTCACTGATTATTTCCACTAGCGTTTGTTCCTGATCAAACGGTATCAGTCGATGTGGCTTTGACCTCCCGAGATGCTGCTGTGTTTTGCCAGTTCTGCGCACTTAATATGCCAATTTCAAAATGCATTCATTATTGTTGCTGCAATTTCAGCCCTAGAGCAGGGGTCACAAATTCCAGTTCCCTCAGGGACCAAACTGAAAAGTGAAGAGTGAAGTTTGATGGGTGTGAAGCAGTAGGACTTGATGGGACCTCTGGCTAAACTGCTGAGCCAGGCCTCCCCCAAGAAGGCAGCTTCCCCTGGGCTCCACCTGATTGCCGCCGTGTACAAAAGTGATTCTAGGGCTTCCCTGGTGGCGCAGTGGTTGAGAGTCCGCCTGCGGATGCAGGGGATACGGGTTCGTGCCCCGGTCTGGGAGGATCCCATATGCCGCGGAGCGGCTGGGCCCGTGAGCCATGGCCGCTGGGCCTGCGCGTCCGGAGCCTGTGCTCCGCAACGGGAGAGGCCACGACAGTGAGAGGCCCGCATACCGCAAAAAGAAAAAAAAAAAAAAAAAAAAAAAAAAAAAAGTGATTCTAGTGTTGCTGGAGCTTTCCAGTTTTCTAAAGAAACCGGTATTGTTACATGAAATTTTCTGTTTCAGGTAAGGCAGCAAAATCCTCAGGCCACCTATTTTCAAATTTGCCCCAAACAACTGTATGGTTGTTTAAGTTAAAAAAATAACAGGTAGCACTTGTCTGGTACTCTTCAGGTTACAGAATACTCTCCCAAGCTGACAGTGTGATTTCTCATTTTTCTGAGCCTCTGCTCTGGGATAAGCCCCATTCTGGGGTCTAAGGGTGCAGAGACAGACCAGACTCATTCTTGCTCTTGGGGAGGTCGTGGTCCTGCCAAAACACTCCCTGCAGTAGTATCATCAGGATCTTCATTCCTCCCAACTGGGGCCCCAAGTGTGAAAGGGAACCACCACCTTGGTTTCTAAGCCCCAGTTTCCTCATCTGTACAATGGAGCTAACACCATCTAATTGGCAGGATTGTGGCGAGGACTAAATGAGATGGCAGATGTAAAATACCAGCTCAGAGTAGCACATAAATATTAACTTCTATTTCTTTTTTACCTAAAACAGCATGGGAAATTCAGAAGCCCTGCATTTAGCTCTCAGGTTCTGAAACCTAAGGCTCATGACCCAAGGAAGAAGGAAGCATCCATGTAAAGAAGAGTCAGACAATCTTGGATCCAAATCCTGGCTCCACTACTCGCTGTGACCCTGGACAATTCCTATCATCTCTCTGACCCTCAGTTTCTTCTTCTATAAAAAGGGGAATAAAACCTACCTCATAGAACGAGCATGAAATGAAGTCACATATAGATAGCAGAGCCTCTGGTGCTTAGTAAACACACAGAAAACATTCCCCTCTTATTCCCTTTGTCCCAGAGGTGAGTACCTTAAGTCCCCAGGTTTCACTGATTGTGTATCACACCCGCCCCGTCTCAGTTCTCAGTCCTGGCTCTTGGACTCTTGCTGGGGCTTAGCCTTCCCTACCAGCTCTTCAAGGAGGAGGGTCTATACCCTCCTCAGCCACAGAGACTCCGCATGTCAGGATCTAGAAGAGTACAAAGGAAACTTATGACCTCTAAGCCACTGGAGAGGGAGGAGGTTTGGGGGAGACCTTCAGATTCTGGCAGAAAGTCCAGAAATGGAAATCAGCCTCCTCCATGCCCTTGTGAATTTGATGTAAAACTCAAGTGAGGAACACTGATGGGGCTTGTGGGGGCAGGGTTTCATTTGTTTAGAAATGTGGTTGCATCTCTGCATCCAGTGTGCGAGGGTAGACATTTGACTTAAAGCACTGGATCTCAGCCCTAGTTGCACAATGCAGTCAGCCTGGGAGCTTTCAGCTCTGCTGATACCTGTGTCCCAGCCCCAGAGATTCGGGTGAGATTGGCCTGGGTGCCATCCTGACATCAGGTATTTAAATTCTAATGTCAGCCAGGCGAGTGTAATATGCAGTCAGGTCTTGGAACCACTGGAGAGGAGAGGTGAGGACGACACAGTTTCCCACCTTCTGATATTCCTAATGCTAAATTCCATTGATGCTGAGATGCAATTTTCTTTTCACATTTTAATATCTCTGAAATAATCATGTCTTATAATCACTGTGATAAGAAAAGGGCTGCGTTGTAATTTAGTTGACAATGTTCTTTCTGTCTTAGTGGTATCTGGAGTAATGGTGTGTCTTATAATCAACAGTGAAATATGACCTTAAATCTTAATTCTTCTTCTCAGGGAGGCAGAGAGGAAGAGGAAGTTGCCACACTTGAACCTGCATCAAATTTGCCTGAAGGGCTGTTCACACAGTTGCTAGGCCTCATCCTTCAGCAAGTTCAGGGTGGGGACCAATAATTTGCATTTCTAACAATTTCCTGGGTGGTGATGCTGATGCTACTGCTCCTGGTCCTCACTTTGAGAATCACTGGTTAAGTGAGCAGTCCTGTTGCTGAATATTTGTGTCCTCCCAAAATTCATGTTAAATCCTAAAGCCCAATGTGATGGCATTAGGAGGTGGGGCCTTTGGGACGTACTTAGGTCATGAGGGTGGAGCCATCATGAATACAATTAGTGCCCTTATAAAAGGGACCCCAGGGAGCTCCCTGGCTCCTTACACCACATGAGGTTGGCCATCTATGAACCAGGAAGCAGGCTCTCACCAAACACCAAATCTACTAACATCTTGGTCTTGGACTTACCAGCCTCCAGAACAGTGAAAAATAAACGCTTGTTGTTTAAGCCACCCAGTCTATGGTCTTTTTGCTATAGCCACTTGAGGACTATGACATCTGGGTAAAGAGATAATGATGGCGACTAACACAACTTTTGATGGCCTGGGGCTGAGCTAAGTCCTTTCCATGGCTGAATACACTTAGTCCTGAGAGCAATCCCATAAAATTGGTGTTATAGTTCCCCCATTTTGCAGGGAAGAAAACTGAGTCAATGAGCGGCTAGTACAGCCAGAAAACCTAGAGTCAGGATTTGAACCTAGGCAGTTAGACCCACTACACACTTCCACAGCGCTGCCCCTTGTAAATGGCATCAACTTGGAAAGTCGCCTCGTTTTCCTCATTTGTAAAATGTGGTTACTGGACTTTCTTTCTCTCGAGGGGTTGTCATAAACAAGCTAATCTTTCAGCCTGGAGTATCCTGTAAGTGCTCACTGCATGGCAGCTGCTATTTCTACCTATTTTTCTCCACTTCTGCTCAACCACAGGGAGGCAGTGCGGTGTGGTGACCAGACCTGCCCTTGGGAGTCGAAGACTAGAGTTGACAATAATTTTTGCCACTGACATTGGCCAGTGGGAAGTCACACTGGTTGAGCATGTGTTACATGTGGGGACCTACATAGCCCCCAAACAGAGGGTGGCTGAGATTCAAGGCCATCAGGCCTGGAAGGCATTTCCCTGAGTGATACCAACTCTTTGTTTTACAGGTGACAAGACTCAGGTTGGGAGGAGAACAATGACATTACCAGGGCCACGGAGCTTAACAGTCATTCAATATTCAACACAAATTTATTGGGTACCTGCCATGTGCCAACCACTGTGCTGGGCATGGGGAGAGAGGGCTGAAGCAGGAAGATGCGCCCCAGGATCTTGCATACTAGTGTGTGGGTGGAGGGATGAAAGAGGGAGAGGCATAAAGGAGATTAATAAACCACGCATGAGTGAGATATGTGATAAGCGTTATCAGGCTATAGTCTGATTTGCCAGAAGGGCTGGCAAGGTCATCATAGATAAGGATGGTCAGGCTTCTCTGAGGAGGTGGCATTTAAGTTGGCAATTGGAAGACAGTGTGTGCATGAGCTAGCAATAATAACCAATTATTCCTTAGCACTGACTATGTGCTGGATACTGTGCTAAGACAACTGAATGCTTATCACAGCCCTTTGAAATAATTACTAATATGATGCCCATTTGATAGAGGAAATTGAGGTTTAAAGGGGTGAAGTAGCTGGTCCACCAGAAGCAAAGGGACCAGGATTCAAACCCAGGAGATCTGATGAAATGGGGCGCCCCCAGCCACTGCATTTGACAGACTTCTGGGACCAAAACCCAAGGCAGAGGGAACTGGTGTGATCACGGGACGCGCTACAGTACAGAGGCAGCCAGAACTGGATGTGAATCCCTGGTACGTGACCTTGAGCAAGTCACGGTAACTCTCTGATGTTCAGGTTCCTCCCCTGTGAAATGGAGAAGCTAACAGCAATGCTGTTTTCAAGATTCAGCCGGTCAATGTGTACTTAGTCCAGTTTCTGGCATATATGAGGCCCTCAGAAAATGGCACTATTGTTTTACATTGTGAAGAATACAGCCTTTCAGCTGGATATAGGAGGGTCCTCAAGGTCATCTGAGTTGCCTGTCTGACTTAAATAAATGCTTCCTGGGTGTGAAGTCAGCCCCGGATCTTTCACTGATACCCATCCTGATCTTTCATTGTCTTGGAAGAGTATGAAACAAATCCATCCTCTATCAGTGGGTTCTTGTGCCCCAGCCGTGAAAAATCTTTCTTTCCTCCTGATTTTGTGCTTTCAGGATCGGGCTGGTGAGAAGCTGGGTCTGTAAGATGTTGCAAATTGAAATGATCATCTGCCCTAATCCTAAATCCCCTTGTCCTCATCTGGGGATGTCTTAGCAAGGGAGATACCAACAGTAAATTTGCAGAGAGAATTTTCTTTTCATCCTGTAGCTGTTTCCTTTTGGCTTCAATCAGAGTTGGCAGAATTGGCTTGGGTTTCCAGCCAGAATCATAAAGCAGTTATCACATATGAGCTTACACACATACGGCTTTAGTTTCTGAATCATTTTAACCACTCAGCTTATAAATCCCCAGCCTCTCACTTTGTACCACCTGCTCCCTCCCTACCCATAAGTAAACTCTGAATCCAGTTCAGTTCAACACTCACTGAGCACCTATCCAAACCCAGACACCTGGATGGTGCAGGGAGATTCTGGGACAGTTCTGCACAAACTCCTGCCCTTGGGTACCTGTCATGTGCCAACCACTTGAGGAGTGTATGGTATCCTGAAGGTCAGATCTGGTCACTCCTCTGCTTCAGACTTTCCATGGTGTCATGGAGACAGGCTTGTCTTCTTGGGCACACACCTGAACCACATTTCCCAGCCTCCTTTGCAATTAGGTGTTACCATGCTTTCTGGGTTGAACTGTGTCCCATAAAAAGGTATATGTTGAAGTCTTAACCCCAGTACCTGAGAGTGTGACCTTATTTGGAAATAGGGTCATCACAGCTGTAATTAGTTAAGATGAGGCTGACCTAGAGTAGGGTGGGCCCCTAACCCATTATAACTGGTGTCCTTATTAAAAGGGGAAATTTGGACACAGACACACACACAGGGAGATCGCCACATGGAAGATGATGGCAGAGACTGGGTTACTCTTCTACAAGACAGAGGCACGCCAAAGATTGCCAGCAAATCGCAAGAAGCTAGGAGACGGGAACACGGAACACAGAACATGGGCAGGAGCATGGAACCGATTTTCCATCACAGCCCTGAGCTGGAACAAACACTGCCAAAACCTTGATCTTTGACTTCTAGGCTCCAGAACTGATAGATGGCAAATTTCTGTGTTTAAGCTGCCGAGCCTGTGGTACTTTGTCCTAGCCGCCCTAGCGGGCTAACCATGTGACTGCATAGTAACAGACAAAATATGATGGAAAGCTATGTGTGCCGTAGACAGCCCTTGTCCCTAGAAACCTCCCACGCATCCCCTTCCACCCTCCATCCTCCCTCCTGGATGTGGACACATGGACAACTTGGAAGCACCATCCTGAAGTTGCCATGGCTCCATCAGCCTGGGTCTCTGCATGACCATGTGGAGCGGAGCCACCACCTCCAACAGTGACTGGATCTGATGTGGTAGAGAAATGGACTTCAATTTCTTAAGCCTCTGAGATTTGGGGGTTTGTCTGACAACCCTGTTTAAGGTAGCCACCCCTCAAAAAATGAACCCTTCTACACTGTGGTGGGAATGTAAATTGGTGCAGCCACTATGGAGAACAGTATGGAGGTTCCTTAAAAAACTAAAAATAGAGTTATCGTATGATCCAGCAATCCCATTCCTGGGCATATATCCGGAGAAAACACTGATTTGAAAAGATACATGCACGCCCAATGTTCATAGCAGCACTATTTACAATGGCCAAGACATGGAAGCAACCTAAGTGTCCATCAACAGATGAATGGATAAAGCAGATGTGGTACATATATACAATAGAATATTACTCAGCCATAAAGAGACTGAAATAATGCCACTTGCAGCAACATGGATCGACCTAGAGATTATCATACTAAGTGAAGTAAGTCAGACAGAGAAAGCAAATATTATATGATATCGCTTATATGTGGAATCTCAAAAAATAATACAAATGAACTTATTTGCAAAACTCATAGAAATAGACTCATACACATAGAAAACAAACTTATGGTCACCAAAAGGGAAAAGGGGGTAGGGATAAATTAGGAGTTTGGGATACTACTATATATAAAATTGATAACCAACCAGGACCTAGTGTACAGCACAGGGAACTATATTCAATATCTTGTAATAACCTATAATGGAAAAGAATCTGAAAATGAATATATATATATATATGTATAACTGAATCACTTTGCTGTACACCTGAAACTAACACAACATTGTAAATCCACTATAGTTCAATAAAAAATAAAATAGTTCAATAAAAAATAAAATAAAATAGCCACCTCTCCTTTTCCTTCATAGCATTCAGCGAGATGTCTAGCCATATTTTTGGTTTGCTTCCTTGATTATTTTCTGCCTCAGCCACTTGATCCTAAGTTTCACAGAGGCAGAGGGTCTGTTCACAGGGCACTGTTAAATGCTGTTAGTTCAGTGCACTGCAAAGTGCCTGGTGCCTAGCAATTCTCCCTCCATGTTTCTGGATGGAATATTCTGCCTGGTGGGAGGAAAGGATGGGGAACAGACAACCACCACTCACTGTGACATCAAATGGCCAGGGTGTGAACAGGGGAACGATGCCTTTGGGGACAAGAAGAGAAGGGCAGGACAACCTCAGAGAGGGGATGAGCCCTGAGTGGGTGTTACGGGAGAAACAGGGCTGACTGTGGGAGCTGGAGAAGCCTCCCGGGCAGAGGTACAGTGCAGGTGGCGGTGAGGAGGACCAGAGAGCCCGTATGTCCTGCAGCTGAAAACTGGAGTGCCGGCCACGCTTGGGCAGAGGAAACTCCAGAGGGTGCAGATGCACAGGGTTGCAGGAGCTGGACCATGAGAGCCTGGAAAGCTCAGATAAATTTTCACTTAACTCCACCCACTTTCAAACTTCTCAGACCACATCCCATAGAAAGAAAACACATTCTACACCTCAATCCAGGACACATGCATTCAAGTCTGAATGTAACAGAAAAGGTCTCAGTACATAAGACTGCCTTTTATAACTGTAAAAAATCTTGTATTTTCTATTCTATTCCAAACTATTCTAAAATGCTGGTCTCTTATGCTAAATGGATTTCACAGTACTATTGGGTTGTGACCCAGAATTTGTACCTCTCTGCTTCCGGCCACAGAAATCCTTTAGGTGGGCTCTGAGCCAGCATGGGGAGGGGAGGAGAGGATGGATGGGGGGAGAGCAGGGCAGCCAGCCCAGCAGGAGACAGGGAGCAGCCCAGGTGAGGGGAGTCTGCACGGGGCAGTGCATATAGAAGTTGGGTCGGTGTGTGAGATCCTGGGAGCAGTGGGTGCATGGGGCTTTGCAGGACCTCGAGTGTAGGACTTGGTCCTGGTTCTTTCTAAGGGCTTGGCTGAGCACTGTGGGGAGAGTCCCAGGCCGTGTGCTCCCCTGGGGAGGCCTTGCTGACTGATGCTTGGACTGCTTCTTTGGAGGGGAGGGTTTGCTGAGGGGCTGAGAGCGCACATCAGCCTCGGGAGTGACTGGCATGGCTCAGTGCCCACCTTCAGGGTGACTGGCCAACCCTTAACAGAAAGCAAGGCTGGGCTGTGTGAGTGTGTGTGTGTATCTGCATGTGCGTACTGTGTGAGAACATGTGTGAGAGGGTTGTGTGTGTGTAAATGTATGAGTGTGTGAGGGATTCTAAGTGTCTGTGTTCCCACCTCAGTGACTTGGGGGTAGCAGTCCCTTCCCTGCGGGTGGCTTTGTGAGGCTCTTCCAGGAAAAGTGTGGAGACTTCCCGGCACATGGCTGGTGTGCTAGAAGCAAATCATAGCTGCCCATTTCAGGAAGAGGAAAGTTCTGGGCTTTACTTCATTCCCACTGACACCCCTTGGGCTGATACCTGAAACGATTTACCTCCTTCTAAACCTCTCCCACTGTGGAGGATGCGGCTGTAATCATTTATCACTCTACATGCCTTTCCCCACCCTCCCCTGTAGGCCCTCTCTCCACCCTGGTGACTGATGGATCCTGGGTGACAAACCTCGAGACTAAGAGTTCCCCACTGCTTTCCCAGGCATGGCCCCTCTGAGCCCCCATGTCTGCATCTGTGCAATGGGCACATGACCCATGCCTCCCTTTGCAGGATGAATTTGTGGAGAGCTAGTGAATGACACACCTGGAAGGGCTTTGTCATCTGTGAAGAGGCTCAGGTGGTGACAGGATAACTGGAGATGGCAGGGGTGATGGCATCCCAGGCGAGCCCCTGACAAAGTGCTTGCAGAGAGCTGGGGACCCAGAACAGCCCAGCCTGCTCAGGACGCCGGGGGTGGGTGCAGGGGCCACAGGCTACAGAGAGAATCCCTCCTTCCTTCACGCCTCCCTGCATCCCCCCCCCCCACCTCCTGCTTATATTTGGGTTTGGATGTGATCAGAGGAAAGTGGACAGATGTTGCTCCAGAGAGGGCCCTGGGTCCTACCAGACAACAGCTCGGGCCCCCTAAGTACCTCCTTTGCCTCCAACAGAGCCCGAGGCAGGACCTGAAGCAGCATCTTCACCGCCCCAACCCCAGTGTCTGCAGCCAGCCCTGCTCCCTGAGCTACGGGGAATAACTCCGCAGGCTCCAAGAGCTAGAATTCTTCAATTCTTCCTGGCACCCGGTTCCCATGGCAACCCGAAGCTCTCCTTTGCCACCTTTGGGAATGTCATTAGGCTGTGAGGGGGAGACAGCAAACAAAGGGAGGATGTCAGGCTGCAGCAGCGTTTAGGAGGATAGCTCTGCGGGGCAGAAGCTCTTTTTGTAGCAGTGTTTTTTTTCTTTCCTCTTAAATAAAATATACAAACCATTTCATTATATCAAACCAACTAAGTCCTTTCTTTTCTAAGGGAAAAAGCAAAACTAATAAAATGTACTTCAGTGCCTCGCCAAGGAAGCGGAAAAGAGATGCTCATGTCTCTAGAACAACAGTATAACGACAACAGGGACTTCATATGCTCCGTCACCTTAAAGACTCCCATCCACCTCTTTTCCTGTTGAAGAAACTGAGTTTGAGAAAGACAAACAGCCCTCTCAGGTCACAGACCAATAAGGGGAGGGCAGGGATGTGAGCCCATCTCAGAGCCCTGCTCAGCATGGGATGTGCCTGCCAACGTGCTGTCCTGGAAAACAACGATCACGTCATCAGCACCGGATTTAAGAGCCAGGTGCCTGTGGGAGAAAGGAAGGGCTGCTGAAGGTTTTCTTTGCTCTCTACCCCCCAGGTCTGCTGAATCAAACCTGAAAGCAGCCAGAGCCCCAGGTGTCTCTGGAATTCACACCCATGCCATCTTCCAACTGGATGACTTGAGCCTCCTCTGTCTTTGTCTCCTTAACTTCCATCTCTCCACTCCAATGCCCACTTCACTGAGGCCACAGAGTCAATGCAAGCATGGTGTGGCCACATCATCTCACGTCTACTTAAACCGCACAGGACAAAGTCCAAGCTCCTCAGCATCAGCCTCAGGGTCCCCCGTGCTGGGTCTACCACCGACCCTCCAGCATCATCCCCCAGAAATGAGCCCTTCAGACTGAGCCCTGCATTGTTAACCAAACACTCCATGTTCCATCTTACCTCTTTTTCTTTACTTTAGTTGATTCCTCTGCCTGGAACAGTTCCCTTCCACATGAGCCACATGAAGTCTGATTGAACATCCAACTTCAGCCTGTGTCATCTCCCTGTGAGATTTTCCCTGATTTCAGGTCCCGTCCACCTCCATGCAGACCTAAGTCCATCCCTCTTCTCAGTCCTTAAAATATTTAGACTTGTAGCACTTACTTCCTTGACTGAAATTACATACTTACATATCTGTCTCTGCTGCTAGACTGCGAATGTTTTGAAGGCAGACTACATCTGGTTCATTGCAGTAATCTGAGCACATAGTAGATGCTCAGGAACTTTTAAATGATTGACTGATACATACACACACACACACACACACACACACACACAGAGATGGACAGCGGAAAGAAGAGAGCAGGCAAATGTGACTAGAAGTCGTTGTAAGCTCAGCCAACAAGAGGTGGTTCCAGGATGAGCTACTTTTCAATTTGAAAATCTTTCTGAGTTGTTGGAACATGATTTATGTGACATAAATGAGTCCAATTTGATGTTGGACCGATGACCGGGCTCACAGCATGGCTATCCAGGCATGCTGGAGGGTTAGCAGCACCTTTTCTTATCTAGTATGGCATCATTAACATCTCCGGCTAGTCCATCCACTTAGAGAAAAATCTATGGCCTTAAATGCATTTATTAGAAAACCACCAAGATTGACAAGAAAAAGACTTAGCATGCATCTATAAAAAAGGCAGAAAAGAACAAAATAACTCACTCTCTGAACTAAAAGAAGCAATTAAGAAAGATAACAGCAGAAATTAATAAAACAGAATACAAACAAAACAAAATCAGCCAAAGATTGTCCTTTGAAAAGACCAATATAATAGACAAATTTCTGGGAAACTTTATCAGGAAAATCAGAGAGAAGATATTAAAAAACAACTTTGGAAATGAGAGAAGACAGTAGCTATAGATAAGAGTGATATTTAAAATGTATTTAGGAATGTTAGGTACAACTTAATGTCAATGAATATAAGCTTCTAAAGGAAATGAATAACTTCTTAGGAAAATGTAAATTATTAAAATTCATTTAAGAAGAGGTAGAAAACATGAATAGATCAGTAAACATAGAAGAAATTGAAAAGGTAACCAAAGAACTATTTCTTAAAAAGGAAATAAAAAACTCAAGTGATTTATGGTGAGTTCCACCAAATTTTCAAAAGTAGATGTTATCTATGATATATAAACTGTTCTAGAACATAGAATAATGTGTAAATCATTTTTCCTTAAGCTCTGAGCAAAATCCTGACATCAAAATTAAAAAAGAAAATAGTAGGCCATATTCACTCAGAAACATAAACATGCTAAAAAGCATATTAGCAAAGCAAATATACTGCCATATTAAAATCATAATCCAAGGATATTTCACTATTGAATATCAGAAAAATCAATATATTCACCAACCTAACAGATAAGAGAATAAAATATGATTTTTTCAGTAGGTGTTTCAAAAGCACATGGTAAAATTAAAAACCTGTTTCTGCTGAAATAAAGTGATAACCTACTAGGTGATGTTTAACAAACATCAGACAGGCTGGTGAAATATAGAAGCATTCCCTCTTAGGACTTGAACAAGGTAAGGATACTATCTTTATCATCCTGCTACATAACATTTTACTCAATGTCCTGCCAAAGCAACAAGGCAAGAAAAAAATAAAGGAATAAAATTTCAAACAAAGACAATTGTCATTACTTGTAAGCAATATTATTATCTCCCTAGAAAATTAGCTAAGAAAATAACAGAACTAATAAGAGACATCAGTAAAGGAGGAATAGGTAGATATCTACAAAACATTAAAAAGTTACTAATTTCCTTGACTACATAATAATCAATTATAGAATAGAATTAACATTTTCATTCATAAGGAAATACAAACATACACACTAAAGCTAAGAATAAACCTAAGAAGAACTGTACAAGACCTATATGAAGAAAATTACTAAACTTTATGAAATGAAGGTTAACAACAATAAAAAATCCTGAATAATGGAGATTCATGACCTAATCCTGGATGGGAAGATAGATTATAAAGATGTCAATTCTCTCCACATAATCCTCATATTCAATGTAATCCCAGTCATAATTTGAGCATGACTTTAATGAAATTTAATAAGTGGACTTGACATTAAAAATGCATTAAAATTGCTAGGAGAATTTCAAAATGAACAATAATACAAAACTTGCTATACCACATTAAAAAAACACTATAAAGCTATAGTATATATAAAACCATGTGTTTAGTGGCTTAGAAACAGACAATCAATTAATAGAACAAAATAGAAAATATGTAAATGAACCTATATACATTTAAGAACTTATTTTATAATAACATGGCCAACTCATTAAACAATAGTTTATTCTCAGTTGGAAAAAATGAGAATGAAAGTAAAAATTTATGGAATATCATCATTTAAAAATAATGAAAAGATTACTTACTGACATAGAAAGTTTTCCAATATATCAATATATTATAAAGTGAAAAATGGTAAGTCATAGAACAATATGCATACTATAATTCCATTCTGATGTAAGATGCAGGTACATTTGTACATGTTTGAATGTAAATGCATAAAAGAGTCTTTAAGACAGATGTGAAGCTTTTTACAGTGGGTACTTTTAGAGAGGAAACTGGAATGTGGAGGGAATATGGAGAAAGTTCTCATTTTGATCTGTTTTGTTCTAGAGTATTTTAATCTTTCAAACTGAAAATGTATTCATGCATTTTTAAAAATTTTATGCATTCAATAATAATTGTCCAGGAGGAAAAACAACAGAAAACAAAGAGCAATTCCATAATATACCATGGGAAAGACCCCAGGTGCCTACAAAATAGACCTGGAGTTTTGGGAAGCTCAGGAAACTCTCTGGACTCATCCTCTGCATGCTCCAGGCCTGCCCACTGTCTTCAGACACAGTCCATTATATCTAGAACCAGTTCTACCTCTGTCTGGGCCAAGTTCAAGAGCCACCCCCTTGAATTTGGCCCTCACTCGGATGACCATCTGGTTCCTGGCACTGCCTTCACCCATAGACTTCATTCTTCTGACATTCCCTAGCTTTAGCTCCTCACCCCCAGGCCAGTCCTGGCTCATCCAGCCCAATGGGGGAATCCAGACCTTCCTATCTGAAGTGTGCAGAAAGTGGGTGCCAAAGTCACGGCTCCAATGCACCTGAGCCACATGCACCACCCGCCAAGGAGAAGCAAGAAACCACATGGCAACCTCTGAGCATCCATCTTTTGTCATCACCCCCAGCCTTTTACATCATAATTATTTTCACACAGCAAACTATTTCCCACTAGAATGAGGGACCACAGGGACTTGGTCTGGTCCACTGTTTATCCCATCCCCAGCACCTGGAAGCATGCCTGGTAGTCACTCAAAGAAATCACTGGGTAAGCTCAGGAAGTCACATGTCCTATCTTTAAATCCACCAAGTGTGGTCAATTTCAAATTCTGGAGACATGTACTCTCAGCAAACAGAAAAGGAGTAGCTTCCTCTGCCTTGCCCAGTCCTGAGCAGCTGAGCACCCAGAAGGCCTGGACCTCTCCTGATAAGATTCACCCTTCTGATTTCTGGCCTCTCAGGGTCAGGTGCAGGATGCCCTTCTCCTGCCTGGTGGGCAAGTCCCATTTCCCCTCCCCAGAATTTTTCAACAAATGGTGAACCACATTAACTTGTAGGCCTCAGGCCATTTTCCTCCTCTGAGCCTGAGTTTTCATTTGCTGGATAATGTAACTCCCAAATCCCCATGTCAAGGACAAGTCAGGACTCTGAAGCCAGCACCATTCCTGGCTTCTAGGACAGCAGTCACGGAATTTGCATTTTTCTGCGAGCTTGGTCTCATAAATTCCCGCAACACACCCTGGCTGAGGATTTATCAGACTAAAGATTTTCTATATCTCCTTTCCACAACCAAACTCAAGGAGAATTTCTAATTTTCTGCCGAGCCCCAGTGCTCCACAGGCTTCTTTTCCAGGGTTTTGCTTCACCAAAAATATTGATTGCTTGAGGAAAAAGCTACAATCGATCGAGCTTTCCCAAAAGCCTTAATGAGCAGAGCTTCTGCCAGGCTGAGCCATGATGGTTGATGTTCCAGCAGGAGTTGAGGAGGACTTTGTCACAGGACACAGCCATACGCAGCCCCCCAGGAGGGAGACTAACAGGTACCTCATTAACTGGCTCACTCTGCACAGAGGCGAGAGCTCTGGGCGAGGAGACCTTGCAGCTGGAGAACAGAAAGGCCTAAGTAGGGGGAAGAGAAGCAGTCCCTTTGCATCCTGTGAGACTGCGGGAATGAGGGCTAACTTCCCTGGGCCTCGGTCTCCTCATCTGTGAAATGGCTATAATCATGCTCCCCTCCTGCAGTTCCAGGACTGTTACCAGACAGAGTGATCAAATGTGCCCAGCACAGACCCAGGTGCCCAACAACTGCTTCCTTTCCCTTCCCTCCGGACTTTTATAAGCCTGGAACTAATTCCCCCACTAAGAAAATGAGCCTCTCACACAGTTTTTTTGTTTTTGTTTTTGTTTTCCTTGTAATCATGTGAAAGTATCAAACCAAAGTTTCATTTGGAGCATGGGCTTTGCACTTAGCACTGGGCCAAAGCAGCCCTGGAGATGGTAAAGAAACCTAAGTGGCGTCTGCTGCCTGGGGAGAATTTATAACTTGCTTGAAAACTTAAAAGGGAATATTTGCCAGCAATGGATGTCTGATCGAGGCAGCTTTTACTTCAAAGCCCTGGGGACAGAGTCTGGCGCTGGCTCCTGCCAGCCGTGCCATGTGGACCATTACTTAGTGTCGTGGAGCCCGCCTCTGTATCTATGAAACTGACTTTTTAACATCCACCCTCTGGGGTTGTGCGGGAGATTTTTGAAAACACAAATAAAATGGTGTAGGTGAAACATTCAGTATTGTGCCAGGAGTGTAGCAGACATGCCATCGATGCTTTTTGAATTTTATGACCCAACAGTCGGGGAATAATTAAGTGCAATGCATCCAATGTATGATGGAGCCACACTAGATGGAAATGAACAGAAAATGCTGAGAAACCGCAGCCATGGTCTTTGCATCTTGATTCACAGCAGCTTTTGCTGTTGCCCTGAGATTCCTTCCCAGCAGGAGGCAGCATGCACAGGTAAGTAGATAGACGTGTTCTGCAATGAAGGACATACTTGGGTTCCAAATCCAGTTTCACAAGTCACCTGCTGTGTGACCTTGGCTGGGTAGTGGACCTCCTAGACCTCTGTATCTTCTCAGGTCTATAGGATGGCCACGATGACAGTCGCCTTCTCACAGGCTGGGTGAGGATGAAATGGTGTAGGATGCATGGGACTGGACCACGGTGAGGCTCACATGTGGGTTAATATCACGAGAGTTTCCAATCCTGTCCCTCTTTAGGAATGGGGCTTCCCAAGGCCTTGGTGAGGAGAAAGGAAGAGAGTTGAGGAGGGGAGGAAGCAAGAGGGATGGAGGCCCCTCACACATGCAGCGTGAGGGCCCGGGAAGGGAGTCAGCATCCCACCAGGAAGAGGAAGAAGAGAAGTGGGGTCCCTCAAGACCCGGAAACTCCTCAGCCCCAGGTAAGCCGGAACAGTTGGTCACCATAAGGGTGTGATTGAAGCAGCAGCAGTACAGGAAGGAGACGGGTCCAGGCAAGAGGACAGTGCAGGAGACGCAAGGGGAGCACTAGAGGGGTCCGAGCAAGGTGCGCTAAGCCCCAAGTAGAGTGTTTCCCAGCCCTGGGGCTATTGCTCAGAGCAGAAGCTCAACACAGGGCCTTAGCTTGTAAGGACATCTTGTCAACCACCTCCCTTGCCCTACACTCCCACTAGCACCCTGCCTGGGTTGCACCAATATTGTTTCCCAAGCTGGTGAGTTTCCTGCCATGGGACTGCCACCAAGAGAGGGGATGCTGGAAGAGCCACTGGCCTTTCCTTCCAACTAGTGAGAGCCCAGGAATACACAGAGATGCTAAGAGGAAAATGAAGCGTCAAGACTATGGGACAGAAGAAGGAAATGGGTGTGTGCCCAGCCCCCAAGCAAGGACGCACTGACAGCTGAAATCCTCAAGGGGATTTGTGATAAACGTGCATGTGTTTAACTTCACCGTTTAACGAATGTGACTATAATTGCATAAAGCATGACAGGCAGTAATAAGCATGAGGACAGCTAACATTTCTGAGCATTTACTGTGTGTCAGGCACTGACGGCTTGTATCCTCCTTAAACCCTCAGAGCAATCCCATCACGAATGTACAATCTCTGTGCCCATTGTATAGATTAGGAACCTGAGACTTCCTAAGGGCCGCTCACTTGCCAGGATCACATGGAGCAACAGAAGAGCCCAAAGGGCTGATTGGCCAAGTCTGGGCTTCGACCATTTACACCTAAGAACTGCAAGTGGGGGAAACAGCTAGGGTAGGGGGGTCTCTGGAGAAAAAGAACCAAGCATGGCTTTCTTGACATAAGAGAAGCCATTTTTCTTTTTTTTTTTTTTTTGCGGTACGCGGGCCACTCACTGTTGTGGCCTCTCCCGTTGTGGAGCACAGGCTTCAGACGCGCAGGCTCAGCGGCCATGGCTCACGGGCCCAGCCGCTCCGCGGCATGTGGGATCTTCCCGGACTGGGGCACGAACCCGTGTCCCCTGCATCGGCAGGCGGACTCTCAACCACTGCGCCACCAGGGAAGCCCAAGAAGCCATTTTTGACCTAAGCCATTTTGTGATCTAAGCCTGGCCACAATGCTTGCCTTTGAACAGGTCTCAGTAATTAATGATCTTAAGGGAACAAAGAATGCAGATCAAGTGGAACTTAAGAGTTTTTCTGACCCTCATGACTTCAATCAACTAAAGCTTGGACTCTGTCAACCGCCCAAGCCCCTTCATAAATACGCATGTACCCTTAGCTTAAAATTTCGCCCAGTTTTGCAGTTTGCAGAGACACTGCTTTGGGAAAGATTCCCAGTGTTCTCCTTACTTGCTGCAAGTAATACATCCTTTCTTCCCCTGATCTTTGGTTTGGCTGTGTCTTTTGGCTAGACACCCAGCAAGAGGTGAACCCAGATTTTTTGGTAACACCCCCGAAACCAAGATCTGTTACTCAAATAAAGGGGAGCACAGCTGGGCAGGCAACACCCAAGCCCACAGCCCACTGTACCTCAAGACACACTATCATCCAATGCTTGCCTTTAGCACTAGCTGTATGCAGTAAAATCTAATCTAAAATTAAAACCTTGCCTCAGCCTTTTTGTTTCAGTTGTAGAGTCATTAAAAGTAAAAAAAAAAAAAAAAAAACTTCTAGAGGCACAGTGATTGGCCATACGCTCCACATCCTCCAGCCCCCAAGGGCATACTTTTACATTTCGAATTTTCCCCGGTTCAGTTAAAATAGTTGTGTCTGACAATTAGTCAAGAACTCTCCCTCAACCTAAGAAACATATTATTTTTTTTTCTATCTCCAGGAGAACAGGGTGTGTAATTATAAGAACCTAATTATCAACTCCTTCAAAAGAATTAGGCTGCTTGGGCTGCGTTTGTGGCGTTGAACTCAACAGCACTGAAAACCCTACTTGCACTATATTATCATTATTGTCGTCAATCATGCTCCCTTCGAAGCACTAAGTGGGGACATTTTCTCTGGAAGGGAAGCAAAGCAAACCCTTTCTCAATAACAAGTAAGTAGCAGCATGAGAGGCAAATGGCTTAGTGTCTGAGTCATCCAGATGGGAGTTCTGATCCCAGTCCTGCCCTCAGCCTTGACCTTGGATGAGTCACTTAACATTTCAGCATCTCGGTTTCCTCATCTGTAGAGTGGGGATGAAATGGTTTCCCTCACATCATCGTGTGAAGTTAGCAAAATAATGTATGTCACAGCAAGTTCCAATGTGCCTGACCCAAAAGAAACACTTGCTAAATGGTAGTGGCATTTCAGTTTGATATCTTTGTATCAATATTATTTCATAAAATGAAGATGATGGGTTGGCATGCTCTCGGTAAACTGCCAAGTCCTCTTATGAGCTATTGTTCATTGTCCAGGTAAGAAGCTCACCTCTTAGACCTGAGGAAGTTACCCTCCCCGCAACCTCTTCCTTGGGAGAAGCCCAGATCATAAAGCTCCAAGAGACATGAAAAGACCAGCAGCTTAGGTTCCCTGGCCTCAGTTTCCCCATCTGTAAAGTTGGCTGGTCATCTTTACTCCCTGGTTCATTGTGAATGTTAATAAAACTATATGAAGTGTCCTCCTCAGCACCCAGTATCTAGTTGCTGCTCCATCACGGAGTTTTCTTCCTTCTGGTGCCCACTAAGCCATCTGGTGCTCCCTGCACTCCTACGAGGGAAGTAGCTCAAGGATCTGTGTTCCCACTGGATCAGAGAGGTCAATGGACCTCTTTGATGACTCTCAGCTGGCTAAAGCTGGAATGTAAACTCAGTCTCTGCGTTCCTATGCTCTTTCAGTGTTCCACAGCCACCTCATTCATTCATTCACTCAACAAAGATCTCCTGAGTGCTTCCAATGGGTCAGGCTGTGGGCTGGGCTACTGCACCAGTCCAAGCTTGGTTTAACCAGGGTCTGAGCCCAGGTAGCGGCCACACAGAAGGGTAAGGGGGCAGCTTCTGTGTCTCTCCTTTCCTTGCCTCCTCCTCTCTCTTCCCTGCTTATTCTTTCTCTTATTTTCTTCTCTCTGGGGCTTCACTACCCACACAGCCACACTCTGCTGAAGTTAATAATCAGGGTGTCAGCTTTAAATACCAGTTAGCTCATGGAAGAGAACCTACTTGCCAAAAAAAAAAAACCACATCTAACAAAAGGAAAATTCCAGTTAAGCTAACCCATTACCATGGTGCCCAGACCGTACGACATGGTTATATTTCATTGATTCATTCATTTTCATTCATTTTCATTCATTTATTCTTGAAACAAGTATTTATGCGCATCTCTCTATTAGGTGTTAGGCAAGATTCTAGGCCAGAGGTCAGCAAACTTCTTCTGTAAATGGCAAGACCTGTGAATATTTAAATATAATGTGAATATTTAAGGGTTGTGGTCCGTGTGGTTTCTGTCACAACTACACATTCAGTGCTGTTATTGTAGCATAGACAGTACACAAGGAAACAGAGGTGGCTATGTTCCAGTAAAATTTTATTTACAGAGAAGGGGGTGGGCTGGAGTTTGCCCACCCCTGCTCTGGGCACTGGGACCCAGAGGAGAAGGAGACCCAGGCGCCGCTTGTGGAGGTCAGAGTCTGAATGTGAACATATTTCCGGATGGAGCACTGTGATAAGAGCGAGGATAAAAGGGGGCAATGATGAGGACAGACAGCAGTTAATTATATGGAGCACCTACTACATGCTGGAAACTTCACCTGAGTTATTTCATATATTTTTCCAACAACCCTGAGAAGGAGGTATTATGTATCATCATTTATAGATGAGAAAAATGAGGCTTAGATGGGGAAATGACTTGCCTGGACCACCTGGCAGTGATGGGTGGAGACTTTGAAGGGGAGAGGGCTGGTGTGCAGACAGGGCCTCCAATGGTGACCCATTGCCGAGCTTGGTGGAAATACCAGTTGGGGGAGCCCCTCTCCTCCTGCTACAGAAGACAACCCCTTCTCTCACTGGACAAAGCGAGCATGGATCCCGGGAGTGTCCACTGTCCTGGAAGCATCCCCAGGGCAGGAACTGAGTTTTGTCCACTCTATCTCCCCAGGAGCCTGAAGGAGGTCCTGGAAAGCTTGCTGAGTTGTTGGCTAGTTGCCTCCCCCCAAGGAAACACAGCATATGTGACTGGATCAGGCAGAACTCCCTCCAATTTTTGGCTCCACCCTCCTAAGAGCTCATCAGCTTGACCTAAGGGCAGGTGTGTGTGTGCCCCACTCTCAGGACTGAAGGCTGCATCCCACACTCTCACTGAAAGAGAGCGGGTGGGGCTTCTAACCTGCTCAGGTCACTGCAGCCTTAGCAGCAGCTGTCACAGGAAGAGGTTAAAGAGGGAAAAGAACTTTCTTTAACACACACACAGAGGAACATTCATCTCCTAGTAAATTCTAACTGGTAAAAGCAAAATCAGCCAACACTTCCATAAATGAAACATCACATTCATCTTTTGTGAATCCATTCTGATCTCTCACTTTTCCAATACAGCAGGCAGATGTGTGTCGAGTAGAAACAACTGTCCAGGGTTACTTATTCCTTTATTTTAAAAAAATGAACAGAAAAGGTAATCAAATTTTTTTGCCCATTAAAAATTTAATTTTCCATACCTATTATAACTAAGGTCAGAAATACAGGAGTTGGATGAAATTAATTGTTTTTTACTTCTGCTTTTCAGTCTGCAATGGCACATTTGTGAGCTTCCTAGGAATGAAATGTAGTAGCCTTTCATCACATCTCAAAGAGTTCCAGCCCACAGGATTGATTATTGTGACGATTGCTTTTCTGAAGCATGTGCCCTCTTGGGGTGGGTAAGAGTGATCCAAAGAGGTCCAAAGAGGGACACATTTTAAATCATTGACATTGAGCTGACTGCCAGTCTGTTTCTGGGTAAATTCATGTCATAGAAGTCTGCGAGGAATTTTTTTAAGAGATAGGAAACAATATATTCCTTTTGACACTATCTGGATGCCAGGAGTATGTTTCCAAACTTCATCTCAAGCACTGGGCCCAAAATGTGTCATTACCCTTCAGGCTGCTAGTTGAAGGACCGTGTACAAGAGAATGTGTGTGGTAGGATTCGGTCTATATTCAGAAAGAAGAATTTAAAACACTCATTATCTCAATTCCTCTCTCTAGGGGAAAAAGCAGCTGTAAGGGTGCCAAAAACTGTAGCTATATCTGTTTGCAAGCCTTTTCTCTTTTACATTCATTTAAAAGAAAGCTATCATAGGGAGACCTGAGCTTATCACATTGTTTTCCACCTTCAGCTTTTGTACCCACTGATCTTCTTGCCTTAGATACACTTTCTCACTATTTCTGCACAAAGGACGTCTACTTTTCCTTTAAAAATTCAGCTCAGAATTCTGCTTTGAATGTGGTGAGTTAACTCCTAGCAGACACCAGTTCTCCCAGAAATTACCACTATAAACTATGCACAGTAGACAAAAAGCAACTACATTGAAGGCTCTGGAGACCGATCAAAAGCAGGCACATTTTGGAAGGGAGTCAAAACATAGAAAGGACTGTCACAGAGTGAGTTCCCCATTCTTGCAGCTTTGGTCTGGAGGTGGGCTGTGATCTTGGAGTGGTGATAGAAAACCCACCATCTTTCTGAGCTGAGGAACAAGCAGATAGAGCCCATCAGAAAGTGAGGGGAGGAATCTAGGAGAGGAGACAGCTAGAGAAGGGGCTCCCCAGGTTCTGAGTATAAGCTTCGTCCATGTGCCTGGCCAACCCCATGGACCATGCATGCCTGGGGAAGACTTGAAAGAGCCCAATAAGGATGAAATACTGCCCTGAGAAATGGCTGACCACACCCACAGGCAAGCCAGAGATGACAGTCTGAATCTAACTAACTGTCTGCTTAAAAAAAACCATCAACATTCTTGGGAGGGTTATACCAGCAATTAGGAGTTTCCACGGCATGAAAACCAAAGCGTTCAGGGTAAAATCCAAGAGTACTCAATATATGAAGAGCTAGGAAAATACAACCCATTTGCAGGGGAAAAGAAAGCTGAAAGTGGTAAAACACATGATGATTCTGATGTTAGAATCATTAGAAGAAAACTATAATTGTGTTCAATGAGGGAAGAGAAAATATGCTAAAGGTGAAAAGGAAATATTAACAGAGAAATAGAATGTGTGTGTGTGTGTGTTTATACCAAAAGGGAAATCCAGACCAGAATACATAATATTTGAAATTTAAAATACACTAGGTGGATAATATTGGACTTCCAGCTTTAGCTTGGGATATAGAAAGCTGGAAAGAACACTGTTCTCATCTTTACAAAAACCATAACTAAATCCAGACAATCAGAAAAATTAAAAACACTTCTTGAATTCATTGCATACAGACACTGGGCCTATTATATTCAAGTTGTTGAAAACTTAAAAGAGTACCTTGGAAGTAGCCAGAGGAGAGAAAAATACATTGCATTCAAAGGAACAAAGATAAGAAGTCCTACAGGTATGATTAGAAACTATGCGATCCAGAAGACAACAGAGTGACATCTTTAAAGTGATGAAAGAAAAATGCTGCCAACATGGCACTTTATACCCAGCAAAGACACCTGTTAAAAAGGAGAAAAATGAAGAATTTCTCAGACGAACAAAAACAGAGAATTCATTGCCAGCAGACCTACACTATAAGAAATGTTAGATGTTCATCAGACGGAAGGAATATAATCCCAGGAAGAAACTTGGAACTACAAAAAAAAAAAAAAAAAATGGGGGGTTGGGGGGAAGAAGCACTAAAAGTAGAAAAAAATGAAGTTAAATATCAAGATCATTTTTTCAAATCATAACTGACTATCTAGACCAATAAGAGTAGAAATGTGCTGTGTGTTTATAGCATATAAAAAAAAGTAAAATATATGTTAACAGTAGCACGAAATACTGGCGGGAAGAATTGGCTGTGTACTATTGTAAGGTCCTTACACTACAGGCAATATAATATTGAACAATTTCATACTTGAAGATAGATACTTCTGCTCTTCAAGACACTGCTTAAAAAATGAAAAGACAAAGAATAAATTAAAAGAACAAAAAATAAAAAAACAAAAAAAAGACAATCACAGACTGGGTGAAAACATTTACAGACCATATCTCTGAGAGAGGACTTGGATCCAGAATATATAAAGAACTCTCAAAACACAATAATAAGAAAACAAACAATGCAAGAAAAAAATGAGGGAAATATTTGAACAGACACTTTATCAAAGAATACGTACAACTGGCAAATAAGCACATGAGGATATGCTTAATGTTGTTAGTTATTAAGAAAATGCAAATTAAAGCCGCAGTGAGATACCACTTTGCATGTATTAGAATGGATACATAAAACATTCTTTTGCCTTTCAACATCAAGTGTTGATGAGGAGGAGGAGCAACTGGAACTTTCATACATTGCTGGTAGGAGTGTGAAATGCTACTATCACTGTAGAAAACAGTTTGGCAGATTCTTGTAAAGTTCAATAGACACACATCACAGGACCCAACAAATCCATTCTTAGCTATTCACCCAAATGAAATGAAATGTGTATGCAAATGTTTATAGTGGCTTTAGTTTCAACCAACACAATCCAAATACAAGCCTAAATATCCTTTAACTGGTAAATGTAAGAACAAACTGGTACATCCTTACAATGGAATACCACTCGACTACAAAAAGAAACTAACCCTTGGTACATGATCAAGATTCAATGGCATGGAAAAATCTCAAATTCATCACGATAAGTGAATGGAGCCAGCTTCAAAAGGCTATATACTGCATAATTCCATTTATATGATATTCTGGAAATATAAACTATAGGGACAGGAAACAGATCTGTAGCTGCCAGGGGCTGAGAGTGGGAGAAGAGTTGACTACAAGGGACCTGGGGGAATTTGAGGGATGATTAATGGAACTGTTCTATATCTTGATGGTGGTGATGGTTACACAACTCTCTATATATGTCAAAACTTGCAGAGCCATATACTAAAAAGGGTTAAATTTTACTGAAGGTAAATCATACCTTATTTTTGTTTTAATTATTTATTTATTTTTGGCTGTGTTGGGTCTTCGTTTCTGTGCAAGGGCTTTCTCTAGTTGCGGCGAGTGGGGGCCACTCTTCATCACGGTCCGTGGGCCTCTCACTGTTGCGGCCTCTCTTGTTGCGGAGCGCAGGCTCAGTAGTTGTGGCTCACGGGCCCAGTTGCTCTACGGCATGTGGGATCTTCCCAGACCAGGGCTCGAACCCGTGTCCCCTGCATTGGCAGGCAGATCCTCAACCACTGCGCCACAAAGGAAGCTCTATTTTTTTAAAAAAGAAAAAAATCACTATAATGACTGAAAGTAGCCATACACATTCTGCATGAGTCCATTTATATGGAATCCTAGGAAAGGCGAATTAATGTATATTAATGAAATTTGGATCAACAGTTGCCTGAGACTGTTGGCTGGGTGAAGGAGGCATGGACTGGAGAGGAATATGAGGCGTATTTTGGGGATGATAGAAACAATTCTGTATCTTGATTGTGACACTTTTTCATGGATGCATACATCTGTCAGAAGTCTCTGAACTTTATCTTTTAAATGGATGCAGTTTACTGTATATAAATCATACATCAAGGAAGTTGATTTTTAAAACTCCAGCTCAAATTTTGTGTTGTTTGTGAAGCCCTCTAAGACCTCCCCAGGCATCATGGAATCTCCCTTCCTCTGGACTCCATGGATATATTCTATATATGGGTACCTTTCACAGAACTGGCTTTTCATGTCTCGTTCTTCTCCAACACCCAGCACAGAGCCTAGAAGTCATTCTTTCAAAATAATTATTTCATTACAAATATGTAATGCACACCTATTAAGAGCTAGGCAATGACTGTGCCTTCATGAAGATTACAGTACAGCTGGAGAGAAAGATAATAATCTCGTAGATAAGTAAACATAACTTCTCTGAGTCTCAGTTTCCTCATCTGTAAAATAAACCTTTTAACCTTATAACCTAACAACCTTATAACATTATATGATGTTATACTAATGTCAGTGCCTGACACATAGTGAGCACTCAGTAAGAGGTGGCTATCATTTTCACTATTAAATTTAATTACTACTGTGACAATGGATAGGAAGGAAATTAACTTCATTCAATAACAGAAAAAATGAGAAAGTACCTACTTTAGAAAGGGTCATGTGGTACCTTTCTTCGAGGGGACATTTAAGCTGGAACTTGAAATCTGAGAAGGCACCAGCCAGGCAAAGTATGTTCCTGGCAGATGGAAGAGCCTATGTGATGCTCTTGAGACAGGGAGTTGGTGGGCCTCTTGGAGAAGCTGTAAAGAAATCAGGTGGCTTCAGCCCAAGCAGGGAAGGGGAGAGAGTAGAGGAGATGAGAGAGAGGCAGGGGGCCCTGCACCAGAGCCTCATAGGCACTGACGTGGTTTGGGCAAATCTTGGTAAATGTTGGATGGATAGGTGCCTGTGTTGATGGATGGACAGATGGAAGGATGGATGATTGGATAGTTGGTTGAATGGATGGTTGGATGGTTGGATGGATGGATGTATACATGGTCAGATGGATGGCCACTCAACTCAGAAGTCACACAGATCTGAGCGAGCCATCTTTGCCTCTGAGCAGCTATGCAAACTCAGGCAAGTACCTTTCCCTATCCCAGCCCCTGCTTCCACATCTGCAAAAATAGTGTTTATAATAGTAGTGATGCCACAGGATTATTGAAAGAATCAAGTAAGATCATGCACAGAGGCTGCCATTTAGTAAATTTCTCTCACTGTCTCCCCTCCCCCTGCCATGTGCATGCATGCACGTGTGTGTGTGTGTGTGTGTGTGTGTGTGTGTTTCATACACCCATCATGGTCAGGAGCCTTGCCTCAGCTTGGCAAAACCAGAAACAGGACTTGGTGAAGCACATGGAGCCAACTGGGCTCAGAATCCATCAGACTCACCAGGGTTGGATGCATAAACTGGAAGTCATGTTCTGTCATGCCCTGAGAAAGAGGGACTGGGCCATTGAATAAGGACGGTCTTGGAGGTCATCAGAAGCTGACTAAGGCAGGGCAGGGTAAGGGAATGGATGGATCTCAGCAGCAGAGCAAAGCGAGGGAAAGGACAAGGAAAATGGTGAACGTGTGCGCAAGTCTTCTTAGGATGCGAAGCACTTACACAGATTTTCTCATTTGATCCTCACTACAAAGCTAGGAGGAGAGTACTATTTTTATCAACATCCCCATTTCACAGATGAGGAACCAGAGGCTCAGAGTGGTATGTCAGGCTTCCCACCAAGGCACCCAGTTCTGTTAAGGGTGTGCTGAGAAAGTATGGATGGCCTTGGCATTGAATTCCTGACTGGACAAACTCATCTGTCTTCTCCCTGGCAACAAACAAATGTGTACATTTTCTGTGTGTTCGTTGATATGGGAAATGATAAGCACCAGGGCGATTAATTTACTCAAGGTCACCCACTGGTGAGTGGTGGAGGGGAGATTCAGACCCTGGCTCCCAAGCCCACCCTCCACGTCAGGGAAAGCCCTGCTATGCACACACCCGAGCCCCAAGGTCTCACTCCATGGCCACCCTGCTCTCCTCACCTCCTCACCTCCTCAATCAGTCATGAGCCCCTTTAACCCTCCCACAGGCCTGGCGGGGCAAATACAACCCCACCCGCTCTACAGAGGAGGAAATTAGAGCACCCTTCATGCCCTCTTCCCAGTTGTAGAACTTTGTCCAGGCTGTGCCTTCTCTGCCTACCCAGAACAGGGGCAGTGGGGCCGGGATAGACGATGCTTGGTTCTAGAACTTCCTGGGGCCCTCGGTCAGCAGCTCCTTTGTAAGCCTGGTGACCACTTCCTCACCCAGCCTTCCAGGCTCAGCTCAAATCCCACCCCTTTTGTCCCATCCCCAGAAAAACCTAGTGATTCCTCCTCACGCCAAGGCTTCCTTACAGCAGCTCTTCCTGGGATTATAACTGGCTCTGAATCAGCAGCATCCCATTCTTGAAAGAACTTTGGAGGGAAATATCTGCAGGGTGGAGGGCCATGCACAGGGCTGGGATTTATTGGGAGACAGAATTAACAGAACTTGGAGACGAAGTGGATGTGGGAAGAATGCTAGAGGAAGGAGGCATAAATACTCCCAGCTCTCTGGTATAAGCAAAGGTGGAAGACGATGCCTTTTGCTGAGAGGGGACGGAGGAAGCCAGCTGGGGCATCCGTGGAGGGGCAATTGGGAGTCCCATGAAACCTGGAGTCCCAGCACCAATGACAACAATCTCACAGCAAAGAAACCTTGACAAGGAGTTGAAACCTTTGGAGGCAGAGTCACCAAAAGGCTCCCTTTCCCTCAAGTCCCAGCCATTACATTTCTAGACCTTTATTTAGATGATGGAAGCACCTAGAAAGAAATGGAACCAGGAATGTTCAGTGTGGATGAGCTCAGTCGAGCTCAGATGGCTAGGAAATCACCCACATTTTTGATTCCAGCTGCTGTCTAATGAACTTCCTGTTTGTGGGGAGGAAGTAGAGGAGGGAAGGGGGAGGGGAGATGAATGTCAACAGCATCTGGGGTCCTGGGCTAAGCAAAGGGTTGGCCTTGGAGTCAGGAGGTCTGCGTTCTGACCCCAGTGCCACCTCTAATGAAGGCTGTAAGTCTGGCCCTTTCTCTGGAATGCCTGGAAACTCCTTGTTTCAAGGCCCCTTTCTGTGACTCTTGTCTCACTCTCAGCAGAGTTAGACATTTTCCTCTTTGCTCCTCAGCACCTTGTTCATCCCTCAATTACAGCGGCTGCCAACTTTAATTATGATCATTCCTGGTCAGTGGCACGAGTAGAAAGAACCAGGGAATCAGACAATCTGGGGTTCCTGTCCCAGGCTCTTTCTCTCACTATGTGTGACCCTGGGGAAATCCCTTTTCCTCTTTGGGTCTCTAGCCCTCAATGTTGTAAGGTTTCAAACACAGGAAGAAAACTGCACATAAACTGCTTGTTATCATTATGGGCACATGTTAACTGCACAATAAAGATTAGATCCTTGCCCCAAGAAGATGGCAAGCTCTATTAGGATTGGGACCCTCTATCTTCTGCATCTCCAAGGATCTGGACTTTGCCGCCAGCTTGAAGTGTGGTCATGTCCTGGCTCTGCCCCTTACCAGGTAAGTGACCTTAAGGCAGGTCATTTAATTTCTCTGAGCCTCAATTTCCTAATCTGTAAAATGGTGGCTTTTGTTAGGAAAAATCTTAAATGTGAAGTGTCTGGTAATGTCTGGCACTCATTACTAAAAAAGCCTGAAATTGTTGAATTAAGCCTTTCAAACTGCAGAGTCTGAGATCAGGAACTGTTTCTGTCTTCACTAGTGTAACCCCAGGGCTGCCATGTTCAGTTGCACAAACTGTGCACTGCACCATTCCAGAGCACCCTTCATACAGATTTGATGTGAATTGTGCCAACTAGAGTTGTGCAGTGCATCAGCCCTGCAAGTACCATGCCTGACATTGTTCTAGGTGCTGTAAACAGGATCAATTCCTGCTCTCATAGAGCTTAGATCATAGTAAGGAGGGGGGGGAATAAACAAGACAATAAATTAAATGTTACCAATAAATACAAGAGGAAAGAGGGTGATGTGACAGACAGTGACTAGGCTAGGGAAGCCTTTAAGGTGACAATGACATGAGCTGGGGCATGAATGTCAACTGTGCAAATATGGAGTGGGGTGTTACAGGGAAATCACAAAGACAAAGCATGAGTGTGCAGAGAAGTGGGCAAAGGGCCAGCCATCGTGGGCACACAGTCCCAGGTAAGGACGGCATGCCCTTCTAAGGGCTCCAGGCAGCCTCAGGAGATTTCCCTCAGGGGCAGGACATGATAGAGTTTGTGATCTACAAAAGGGAGGCGTGGAAGCAGGGACCAATCAGGAGGCTGACGCAGTCATCCCGGTGGGAGATGAGGGCCACTAGGACCAGAGGGTGAGTATTAGAATCAGAGAATCCAGCTAGTGCATATCAGAAGTAGAGAAGTAGTAGACACAAATGAATGGGCTGTGGAAGAGAAGGACTGATAATTGTTCACGTCTTGGGTGGATGGAGAGCTACTTATGGAGTTGGGAAGCCTGGAAGAGGGATGGGTTTGAGGAGAGTTTGCAGTGCTATGAGGCAGCCTCGTGAAGCTGATGAGGCTCAACTGATGCTCAATAAAGCCCACTGGATGAATGAATGAATGAACAAACGAAGGAACGAGGCTCCATGTCCTCTCTAACCTGGGGATAATAATTCCTCCCTTTGTGAAGATCAAATGAGCTTGTGCAGGTCATGGAGAGAGAACGTTGCCTCTGATGCTGCCCTGAAGAGGGATAAATGGCCCCAGTGGTCTGACCCTGAGCTGTCCTCCGTCCTCCCATCCACCCTCTCCATGGTGGATGGGAGGTGGCATTCCTGGTGTCCTGTGGAGGGGCTGGGCCTCTGCAGGACAGAGCTGCTGCTCTTTCCCTGTGCTTTCCTGTAACTCCCTAACCCTGCTGTTCTCCACACTTCTCCGCTCCCTCCCCCCATTTGGTCTTTTCATTTTCTGGCAGGTGTCATCTAACAACTGTGGATTTGTGAAAATGTCAATGCTCTTCTTTCTGCCTCATTTGCCTTTAAATGCTCTTCAGAGAGACCTGCAACTTCACAGCAGAGCTATGGGACCAGAGAGAACTGGGCTTAGATCCTGTTAGTTACAAGCTGTGCTGCCTTGAGCAAGTTGCTTCTTGTCTCTGAGCCTCAGTTCCTCACCTGCAAAATGGGCTACTTGTTCAGCCTGAGAGCTTACCCTCGGATGGACCCTAGACCTCCGCAGAAAGTCTGGCCCAGAAGAGCAGCAGATTGAATGCTAATGCTCAGCTTTCTCCCAAATGAATGTAAGACCCCAGGAAGCTCGCTTCCCAGATTCAAACAGCTACTCTTCAGCTGTCAACTCATTCAGAAAGTATTTCTTGGGCCTGTCCTGTGGGCCAGGGCCTGGACCAGATATTGGAGCAGGTGAAGTGTAAGTGAGATGTGGAATCCCAGTTCTTGGTAAAGGAGAGTCATGTGAATGGACAGAGAGGGGGCTGCAGGATGACCTGGCAGTCAAAAGTCACCCCCAGTCGGCCTCCAGGAAGGCTGCTGAGAGGAGGGGTGTCTGAGCTGAAACCTGGAGGAGAAGGAGGAGCTCCCAAGGTGGAGGTGGGGATGTCATGTTCTCTGAGGCAACCAAAAGCATGCCGCTTAGAGAAAAGGAAGCACAAACACAAAGGAGGGAGGAGGAAGCATGAATACGGGAAGCAACGCCATCCCATCAAAGAGCGCCTGGCTCACTCGGCACACTATAAACCACTCACTGTTAAAAAGGGAGGAACTTTAGAAAAAAATAATATAGTGTGTCTGCATTTATATTATGAAGCTGATGTAGAATATCAAAAATTCTTTATTTTGGAAAACAATGTAATCAATTTGACAAAATTCATATATATTGAACCTGTGGTACACACACACAATAAAAGTTACATTCAAAAAAAAAAAAAAAAAAAAAAAGAGCACCTGGCACCTTCGGGCCACAGGCAGCAGTGCTATTTAACTTAAGGAGTATCCTGAGGGCGCTGGCAGTGTGCATGGGCTGTGGCAGGAGCACACGATCTGATTTCTGGTTGCTTTGCAGAGAATGAATTGAGGATGGTAGATGAAGCAGGGAGTGCTGAAATCAGGCAGGAAATCAAAGCCGAATTCCCCTTCCAATCGTGAGCCCTGGAATCAGAAGGCCCTCGGTTTAAATCTCAGTTCCACCACTGAATATTTAGGTGGGATTGGAAAAGCCACTTTTCCTCTCTAAATCATGGGTTTCTCGCCTATAAAATGGGAGTAGTTATAAGATGCATCTTGGAGTCGCTATAAAAAATTAAATGAGTTGATCCATGGACAGTGGTTGGCACAGAACAATTGCTCGGTAAACGGAAGCTATTACAATTGTTCCTTTTCCTCCCTGCTGTGGGTGAAATCACCCACCGCCCTAATATACCTTTGGACTTCAAGGTATGTGAAGTTCAAAGTCCCTCCCCATTTTCACAGCCAATTCCAAGGCAACCGCTGTGAGCAGGTCTGGGTTGAGGGGTGAGTGGCAGAGAGGCCTCAAAGGATTTGTGCTGTAGCTCCGTTGCCTAGCAACAGCATCAGCCTCTGCATCATTGCAGAGCCAGGCCGCATCAGGCACCCTCAAAACAAAGGCAGCAGGAGAGATGACTCACAGCCAGTCTTTGGGAATTGGTGGAAGCAGAGCCTTTTGGGGGGTGGGGGGTGGGGGGGATCATGTACACCCAAATTCTAGCTCTAGGGAGGGACCAGCCTCAATTCTAGCTCGTGCTTTCCCCCCAGGGGACCATCCCTCTCACCATCCCCTGGGCCTTCTGGTACAAGGTGGAGACAAAGAGTTGATTATGTGCCCACTGTATGCCAGAGCACTCTGTGTGCATGATGTGTGCCATCTTCAGAACGGTTCTTTTTCAATTTACCATGGAGGACTCCGAGGCCCGGAGAGGATACCATTCACAGTCAGAGTCTAGCTAGCCTCAAAGCCCGTGCTCTTGTCATTATGCTTCAGGGTGCCTCCCAGATCCTGTTCCCCGGCCGTCACCTCTCTGCAGAGCTCTAGACCCAAATAGCCAAGCACTCCTGGGACCCATGGAGGAACAACGAGCACCACACTCCAGAGGATCCAAACTGGGCTCGTCTCCCTCCCTCATCCACCTCCCACCCCTCCTGAGTCCTCTTCTCTGTGATGGCACCAGTACCTACCGGCAGCCACGTCGAATAAAGGAGGTGTCATCGTGGGCCTTTCCCTTCCTCCTCGACCTCAAAGCCACTCACCAAATCAGTAACTGTCCCTTTCTCCCCCCACCCTTTCTTCTCAGTTCGTCTGTCCAACGCTCTTCTAGCCATGGTCTCCTGGACGGTATGTGCTCACCCCAGGGCAGCCTCAGCCTCCTGCCCCATGCCCCACCCTGCAGCCCCTTCCAAAGGCCAAATCTGACCATGGAACTTTTTTTTTTTTTTTTTTGCGGCACGCGGGCCTCTCACTGTTGTGGCCTCTCCCGTTGCGGAGCACAGGCTCCGGACGCGCAGGCTCAGCGGCCATGGCTCACGGGCCCAGCCATTCCGCGGCATGTGGGATCTTCCTGGACCGGGGCACGAACCTGTATCCCCTGCATCGGCAGACGGACTCTCAACCACTGCACCACCAGGGAAGCCCTGACCATGGCACTTTTTGCTTCACCCTATATGGCTCCACCAACCACAATTTGAAGCCCAAACTTCTTACCAGGGCCTGCAAGATCCCTCACAATCCGGTCCCCATGCCGGCTGCCCACAGCACATGCACAGACATTCATGCACGCACATGCTTACAGACATGCACTCACACACACACACACACACACACACACACACAGCCATCCTGGAAGCGGGTCCTACTCTCCATCAAGCCTTCAGATGACCACAGCACCATCCAGCACCTGGATGGACAGCTTCATGAGAGACCCCAACCCAGAACCACCCAGCTAATTCACTCCGGGATTCCTGACCCACCGAAACTGTGAGATAATAAACGTTGGTTGTAAGCTGCTAAACTGTGGGGTAATTTGCTCCACAGCCATAGATAACTAATACCGTTTCCTAGAGTAGATCACCTAACCTCGCTATGCCTCCATTTCCTCAACTGTAAAATGGGGTTAATAAGAACACGTGGACAGGGCTTCCCTGGTGGCGCAGTGGTTAAGAATCCAGCTGCCAATTCAGGGGACACGGGTTCGAGCCCTTGTCCAGGAAGATCCCACATGCCGCGGAGCAATTACGCCCGTGCACCACAACTACTGAGCCTACATTCTAGAGCCCACAAACCACAACTACTGAAGCCCGTGTGCCTAGAGCCCGTGCTCCGCAACAAGAGAAGCCACCTCAATGAGAAGCCCGCGCACCACAGTGAAGAGTAGCCCCACTCGCCACAACTAGAGAAAGCCCATGTGCAGCAACCAAGACCCAAAGCAGCCAAAAATAAATAAATAAATAAATTAATTAATTAATTTTAAAAAATAGTTACTGACTAGGAACTGCTTATCACAGTGCCCAGCGTGTATGAAACATTCAATAATTATCAGGTATTACTATGATTTCTATTATTATTTATTATAAAATGTTTCTTTTTTGTTTCCAAAGACTCATTTCCAAAGTGTGACTTTCCTGAGTAACACTGAGCAGGATTTTTTAAATTTCTGGTATTTTATTTTTAAATATAACTTGTTATGTTTGATAGTTTGTGGAATAACATCCTCCAATATTCTCTATATTAAATGCTAAAGATCAAAAAAAGAACAAAATTAAGGGCTTGCCCAATACCTGAACATGTGTTCTCAGCTTATTATGTCTTCCATAAAAAACCTATGTTCGGTGCTCGCTGGAAGTCAATGCCATTACTCTGCTGAGAAAAAATTTCAGCCCGATGATTCACAGCCTTTTCCTGCAAAGTGACGCTTCCCCTAAAAAACAATAACAATAACAATAATAATAGGTAACCACTATCTTCCACCTAGTTCTCACTCTGCTAAGTGCCTTACGTGCATAAACTCTCACATTCAGGAGCATCCAGTCAGGGACCGATGGGGAACTTGAAGCTCAGAGAGCGAAGCACCGTGGCTGAGGTCCCCCAGGGAACGAGCGGCAGATCCAGGACACAAACCTGCTCCATCTGACATAAAGGCTGCTGCTCAGGGGCGTTTCGAGACCTGACCCCTCCTCTCATCTCCCCAGGCACTTCCAGAAAGGCTGTCATTGGCTGTGGCCAGAGCTGTACGCCTGCTCTGAAGTCAGAGGCACTCCTTTTCTGAGGCTACGTCTTTAGAACACGCTCCCACCTGCACTGCAGGGACACAGGGATGCAGGGGGCCCTCCAAAACTGGGAACTGCCTTTTGTTTCAGGGTGTGGCACATGTCCCTAACCCCCATGCCATCCATTTGCTGCCCCACAGCCCTCTGAGGCCTCCAGATCCGAGGAAGGCCAAAGGCCTGGAGTGAATGAAAGTGCCAGCCAGTCACAGCTGGATGATTCCAGCACCCCCTTAATGAGACGTCACAAAGGCCAAGGCACCGGAAAGCAGGAGGGGCCTGGCTCCTTGGCTCAGGACTTCCACACAGAGCTCTGCCTTCAACACCCTCCTTGAACTTGTCTTTTTGGCAAGTCCTGTTCCACCCCCCTCTCTTACCCAACAGACACCCCATCAGGTGGCTGGCTGTGGCTGGAAGTCAAACAATGACCTTGCCAATGGTCACCAAGAAAGCCGTCTCTTCTGGCCCTTTGTCCTGGGCTCAAGGACAGGAGAATGTGCAGGACTTAGACTCTGGCATCAGTGTGCGGCCCATCAGACGTTAAAGTTCAAATGCTTTGGGTCCATCTGCCAAAACGTGGACTAGTTTTGACCTTCTTTTTCACCCAGCAGGAAGAACCACACACCTCTCAATTAGAGCCTGAAAGAGGGCAGGCTCTGCTTCTGGTTATCTCCCAGAGACAGGGGGACAGAGAGCCTTTATGCACCTGGAGATGTGCGGTTTGCACAATCTTACAATGAGAAAGCCAGACCCTGAGAGCGGGCAGAAGAGGCCACGTAGCTTAACTCTCACTCCATTGCCTCCTCTGTCTCCTTGTTTAGGGGATACTCAGCTTCTCCTTGCATACCTCAACTGACGGAGAGTTTACCACCTCCCAAAATGACCCTCTCTGGAACACAGATTTTGGAATCAGAGCCCTGGATTGGATATTCAGTTCAGCACATGACCCTGGGGAAGCCTCTTCACTCCTGTGCGTTCCAGTGTCTCCCTTTCCATAAATAGGGCTTATGGTCTCACAGGTCTGCAGGGAAATTCAAATACAATATTGGCTATGGATGTACTTTTGAAATGGAAAGCTACGTGCAGCAGTGAGGGTTATTTTTGTAGTAATTGCTGTCATTAGGAGGCTGTCATACAGCACAAATTGTTCCGGAGCTTCTCTGATGTAGAACCCACACTCGCTCCCCATCAGCTCCTACGCTCTGGATCTTCCCGCTGTGGGTTAATCACAGTGGTTGTGGGGAGGGAGAGAATATTTGTCAGCTTTGTGAAGACGCCAATCCAATCTGAGAATTGTCATTCTGGAAAAATATAGACCAAGGGTGCGCTCACCTAGACTCCTCACTAACGAGCTAGTCACAAGGCCACGTGCACGCAAGAGAGGTACATGCTCTCACCACCCCCCGCTCCTTCTTTCTGTAAGCAAGCATTCTAGTGCCTTCTACGGGAGAAACAGAGAGATCACCCAACATAGTCCCAACACACGGCACCCCTCTACTCTGTCTCCTGCTGATATATTTCCTTCTTTCCGGCTTATCACTATCAGACAATTCTTTTTTTTTTTTTTTTTTTTTTTTTGCCGTACGCGGGCCTCTCACTGTTGTGGCCTCTCCCACTGCGGAGCACAGGCTCCGGACGCGCAGGCTCAGCGGCCATGGCTCACGGGCCCAGCCGCTCCGCGGCATGTGGGATCTTCCCGGACCGGGGCACAAACCCGTGTCCCTTGCATCAGCAGGCGGACTCCCAGACACTGCGGCCCCAGAGAAGCCCCAGACGTTTTTTATTCATCCACTTCTTCCCCATCTGTACGCTCCTGCTAGAACAGAGCCTTCTCTGTCATGTTCTCCACTAGGTTCCCAGTGCCAGCCCAGGACCTGGCATATGAGATATTGAATCTATGTTTGTTGGATGAATTTATAAATAAATGGTGAGCAAAGTGCAGCCTCTGATCCCAAAGAATTCTGTCTGCTGGGGAACAACAGACAAGCATTCAGGTGGTATCAATTCAATGTGATCATGATAATAGATGAACAAGGAATAGTAAGGACAAAACAAGAAGAGGCAGGAACTCTGCTTCCACGGAGTCCAGGAAGGCTTCCCTGGGCAGAGACTTGAGTTGGGCCTTGTGGGGTGAGTAGGAGTTAGCCAGGTGGATGAAGAAACTGTGGTGCAAAGAACCAGGGTGTCGAACGACGAGGTGCATTGGTGGTAGGACACACTGTTCCTTGTGGCTGCAGCATAGGGAGAGAGCTCTGGAGCACTGAAAGAAGTGAGGCTGGGGTTCTGTTCCTAAAATGCAAGGTCAGGACTTGTGTGCTTCATCAAAGAGCAATGTGGTGCTCTGAGAGCGCTGGGCAGGAGTGTGGTGGGATCACAATCACAGCTGGGAAGATCACTTCGGTGCAGTGGGTTAGAGAGGGGGTGACTGGAGACAGGGAGGCCAGGGAGGAGATGGTTCCAGGAGAGGGGCAGGTCCAGGAGGGGGCGGGTTCAGGAGAGGGGCAGGGCCTCCTGAATGGGGCAAGGACAGGGAGTTAAGGAGATGGGAATGAGAATGTCTAGAGTCAAGATGAGAACAAAATTAGGAACAAAGAAGAACTGAGAGATTTTTGCATGAAAAACTCCTCCGCTTTATGATGTTAGCACTAGTCTAGATTCCCCAGGTAGACAGGGAGGAGATGAGACCACATGTTGATATTTACTACGTGCCAGGTACTTTTCATTCATTGCTTCGCTCAGCCCACGAGGTGGGCATTATTCTCTCCATTTAACAGACAAAGAAACTGAGGCTCAGAGAGGTTGAAGAATCTGCCCAAGTTTTCACATGGAGGGCAGAGCCAGGAATCAAACACAGTTCCTTCTGACATTAAAATCCAAGTTCCTCGCCTTATATCACCTGCCTCCCAGAAGACTCAGTGGGGGACAGGTTTTGGAAAGAGGGGAAGAAAAGAAAATAGCAAGGGACAAAACTGTGCTGCCTGCTATGGTCTGAATGTGTTCCCCCAAAATTCATATGTTGAAATCCTAATCCCTAAAGATGATATTAGGAGGTGGGGCCTTTGGAAGGTTCTTAAGTCATGAGGGTGGAGCCCTCATAAGTGGGATTAGTGCCTTTCTAAAAGAGGTTCCAGGGAGCTCCCTTGCCCCTTTCACCATGGGAGGACACAGAGAGAAGGTGCTGGCTTGAACAAGGACGAGGACATTCCCTGGACGGCGGCAACCATGGTGGCACCTTGATCTTGGCCTTCCAGCTTTTGGAATCATGAGCAACACATTTCTGTCATTTGTAAGGTAGCCAGTTGGTGGTATGGTGTTATAGCAGCCCCAACCTACCAAGACTCAGCTCTGGGAGCTCACCTTCAAGGGGGACTTTCTTTCTTGTTGCCAAATTCTGTCTTGTCTAAATGTCAGTAGTAAAGAGAACAAATTATCTTTTTTCTTCTGTGCTAATTACGCTAACATCAAAGATTTTTAAAAATCCTTCCTCATTCCTGATTCAGGCACTAATTTCCTTTTCATATTTTAAATTGAGAGTGTGGAGACATAAACTGTGACCTGCTTTTCTCCCTCTCTTCTGGTGCCAATTGTTGGAAAAACCCTTGGCTTTAAAATGAGAATTTCAAAGCAGACTGTCCAAGCTCTTAAAGAGAAGGAAAATCCCAGTTATTGAATAGCCAAGAAAGTGCTATTACTGTAGGTGCCTTCTATGCAAGATTGTTGAATCGTGACATGTGATCATCTTCATTTTACAGGTGAGAAAACTGTGGGTCAGAGGTGGACTTTTTCACACAGGGTCACACTGGTAAGTGAAGACCGAGCATATCAGGTCCATCATGTGGATCCATGCCGGCATGTGGCAGAGCCTATGGCCATTTTCTCATCACTGGGCACAGCTTGGGCACTGAATAAATGTTTGCAAAATGCACGTGTGGGTAGACAGATGAGTGTCATCTTGCTCACTGTGACATCAACTTCTATACCTGCATTTTCATTTCCAAGTATAGGCCTGATACCTAGTGTTTACTCCATCCAGGTTTGTTGAGAAGGCAGACAAATCATGTCCTCATAGGTGCAGAGTGGCAGAATGGTCTCCTGCTGGGGTTCTAACAATATACCCATAATACAGAGCTGTCCCTGCCCAGCTGACCACGGCTGACAGAGGGCCGAGCCATGAAGGTGGGCTGGAGTGGAGCCACTGCAGAGAAGACAGGCTTGGAACTCACCATACCCATTTGTCTAGTTTCCAAGGCACAGAGGGACCTCCCATTTGCACGCAGGTGGAGCCATGTGACTGGAAGAGAGGGTATGACAAGAGCAAAGGTCTTGAGTCAGAAGCTAGCAGGATTCATGCTTGAGGTACAATAAGAAGGAAAGTGTAGCTGGAGTCCACCATGGTCACTTTTACCTGACATGGCTTTTTTGAGGGTCATACAAAGTTAGATAAGGAAAAAAAACAGCCCCAAATGACCATCTAGAGACATCATTCTGCTCTTTGTGTATCAGTTCTCTGCACACAGTAGGGGATCAACAGCCCAGGATTCCCCTCCCCTTCCTTCTTAAGGAGACTTCTGGGCAATGGGAACCAAGCAGTCTCCTTAGCCAACCAGGCAGATGGTTTGGATGGAGGAAGAGGAAGTAGAAGCAGCGGGGGAAATTTTGAGTCAGATGAATCTAGCTCTGCCATATGCTAGTCATTCTCTCTCTGAGCCTCAGTATTCTCATCTGTAAAATGGGGATGGTATCCCCTCCTTGAACCTGTTTTTTTCCTCCTTCTTTTCCTCTTCTTGGACCTGTGGCAGAGAGATGGACCAGCTGAAAAGATGGGCAAGAACTTGAGCTTAATGGGAAGTCGAAGATGATGGGATTGAAGTTGATGATGGTCCAGGAGTGTACCACTGCTTGGCTTTCAGTTGAAGTGACAAAAAAAAAAAACAAAAACGCCCTGACTCTGGTTCCTGTACTAAGAACATTTATTTATCTCTCACAGAAACAGTCAGAAAGGAAGTGCCCCAGGGTTGGTGTATCCGCTCAGCAATGTTAGTGAGCTAGATCAATACCCCCTGAGTTCTCTTGTCCTTCTTCTCATGGTTGCAGGATGGCTGTCATGGCACCAGGCATCGCAGCCTCACTTGACCATCTTCAAAGGCAGAAGGCAGAGAATAGTAGTGGCATGCTGGAGCAGAGTTTATCCTCACATGCCTCCTTTTTATTATGGAAAATACATTTCCCAGAATCTTGTCAGTAAATTGACTGGATCACTGGTCATACACTGTGAAGGGACTACTATTTTAGATTGCTGTGGTCACCATGCCCACAAAGTCACTGCTCAGTCTCTAAAGTAATTCGTCAGTTCAGGATAAGTAGACAAATAAACACATTGAACTAATCAATCAGCCATCGGGAGTAACAACTCATCTTTGAACAATACCTTATAATTATAAAATGATTTCACATATATTGGCTCTTTACATCCTCATAGCCAACTTTTCAAGGAGGGGATACCATCCCCATTTTACAGATGAGAATACTGAGGCTCAGAGAGAGAGTGACTAGCATATGGCAGAGCTAGATTCGTCTGGCTCAAAATTTCCACCGCTGCTTCTACTTCCTCTTCCTCCATCCAAACCATCTGACTGGTTGGCTAAGGGGACTGCTTGGTTCCCATTGCCCAGAAGTCTCCTTAAGAAGGAAGGGAAGGGGAATCCTGGGCTGTTGATCCCCTACTGTGTGCAGAGAACTGATACACAAAGAGCAGAATGATGTCTCTAGATGGTCATTTGGGGCTGGTTCACATTCTGGGTTCTACTGACCTTTCTTTAGACAGCCGGAGCCCTTGGCATGGCCTTGAGGGGAATCTGGGTTGTTTAAGCAGGAAGACCAAGAGACAGACATGGTGGATGTGTACTGACTCCCAAAATCAGCTCTGGAGAATCAACAGGGGAGGTTGTGCAAGAAGCATGGTGAAGGGCTTCCCTGGTGGTGCAGTGGTTGAGAGTCCGCCTGCCGATGCAGGGGACACTGGTTCGTGCCCCGGTCCAGGAAGATCCCACATGCCGCAGAGCGGCTGGGCCCGTGAGCCATGGCTGCTGAGCCTGCACGTCCGGAGCCTGTGAGAGGTCACAACAGTGAGAGTCCTGCATACCGAAAAAAAAAAAAAAAAAAAAAGAAGAAGCTTTGTGCAGAGTTTATGGACCTAGATTTGGAAAAGAGAAGAGGGGGACAGTTAAGCCTCTCCTGCCCCTGCTTGTGCCCCAGGCATGGAAGGAGGGAAGCCAGGGTATGGAGGATAAGGTGGAATGTGACACCACATTGAGAAGCACAGACCAGCATCAGGAAAACAGGAGGGTACCTGCCGTTCTCAAGCCAGGGACCCCCAGAGGCAGCGACACCAACCCCACCTGTGGATGGTCCAGCGGAGACTTAGAGAAGCTGAGCCACATCCAGAACACTGCAGGAGGACACCTCCTTCCAGCAGCCAGGGTCACATATAAGCTCTCCCACCATATTCCTAGACTGAAAGCTAGGGCCTGTGACACCCACAAGGGATGCTTTGGTGCTGAAGGGTGGCCCCAGCATCTAGGACTCAGGTGGACAGGTCAGAGCCAAAGGTCCCACCACTGATCACATAGGCACAGTCTCTTTGAATCTCAACAATGAGCCTAGAAAAACATATATTGGCATTTTAGCATGATACAGAGCAGGAAGCAGACTCAATGAAGTTCCATATCAATTACCAAAAGAAGGAGGAGGTAGGATTTGAACCCAGGACTGTCTGTTCTTTTTCTGCCCTTGAAAAGATTGTTCTGAAATCACAACGTGTCTTCTTCATACCATGCATGTTGCTTATTCATCATTATTTTCATCTATTATATATTATCACTACTATATCTTTTTCATTGTAGAGTATCATTCTGTCTTCAAGAATTAGGAGTCTCCTGAAAGCAAAGATGCATAGATCTGGAGGAGAAATAAACTAGCCTCACCTGTATTTTAATAGGCTCTCAATCCTCAAACTTGTCCAGAAAGACCTAGAGGCCTGGGGACAGTGATTTCCTCCATCTGCAGATGCCTCCTTACTTGCTTTCTAGCCTTTGCAGTTTCCTCCCCTGGAGAATAGAATTAACTGTCTACTTTCTTTCAAAAAAGAAAGACACAACAGTCTCGTGGCAAAACTTTAAAGTATTTCTGATCTGATAACCAAGTGGACAAGCACAGTCGCTTTAGAAGGCGTGTTCACATCCCAGGTAAACTTCTCTTGCTCCTGGGAGGGGGATAATCTTTGAACCTGGTGACTAGTATCCTCTCTCCTCCCTACCCATCTTCACATTACTTTCTCTGCTCCTTGCCATCCCCTCCCCTGCCCTTGGGCCCATCCTGCTGGCAGCCTCAGGGGCTAAACGTGGGCAACTAAAGCAGAGAAAAGGGAGACTTCCTCCTGGCTTTTAAAAACCTAAACCGTCAGGGCAAGGAAATCTCCTCACAGAGCAGACAAAATATTTAGGAGAAAAACATGAAGCTGTATGAACAAGGTCTCCCCTTCCTTTGTAGCTCACCACCCTTCAGATCAGAACCGATTTTTCCAGACTGGGGATAGCTCTCCTCTGAAGAGTGGGTCTTAGAGGAGAATCAAGATACTCTGGGTGGGTCCTAAAGATCCCCGATCTCTCTCCAGGCTAAGCCCCAGGAAGGGAGCCAAATCCCCAAGATATCTGTGCAATTCCAGAGGAGAGAGGACCTGCCCCCTTGCAGCCCACAGGAGCCCCAGAGAGGGGAAAGAGACCACAGAAAGTGATACATGGTGTATCTTGGAAACAAGTCTATGAACAGCCTCACACAGATGTGTCAGGGGCCGGGAGCTGCGGAAACAATGAAATAACCTCTGAGCGTCCAAAGAGCCGGAGACTCAGTCAGGCGCCAGCAGAATCAGCACTGCTGAAGGAAAGCATCCCTTCATTCTCTCTCTCTTCTGTCTCTGTCTCTGTCTCTCTCTCTCTCCTTCCCTTCCTCTGTCTCTCACTCCCTCTGTTTCTCTGTCTCCCTCCCTCTAATCTCTCTCTCTGTCTCTTTACGTGTGCACGCACACACACACACACACACACACTCACAAACACCATTAGAAAATCTCAGTCTGATCCTTCAAAACATATCTACATAAGAGATTGTCCCACTCGTATTATTATTTTCACGTCAACTTTCTCACCATCCTCACACCCTGGACCCAGCCATCACCGTCTCTCACCTGAATTGCTGCATGAGCCTCCTAACTTATTTCCACACTTATTCCACTACAGTTTTTCTGGCCACAGCAGTCAATGTGATCCTTTAAAAACACAGGTTAGATCATGACATTCTGCCTCTGCTCGGAATCCTACAGCAGCTTCTCATCTCACGCAGCACAAAATGCAAATTCTCTCTGTGACCTACAAGGTCGTACCTGCCCGCCCCTCAGAACTCATCTCCCAGTTACATCCTCTGTGCTCACTCAGCACCAGCCACTCTAGTTCTCCTCAGACACACTGAGCTCACACCCCACCTCAGGGCCTTTGCACAGGATCTGGAATTCTCCCGGGCTGGCATGGACCTTACTCCTTTAATTCATTCAGGTGTTGGCTCAAACACTACCTGAGAACCCAATCTCTATAAGCTCTGAAAGCATGGTTTTGTCTAGTTCTTTCATGTCTGTATCCTCAGCACTTAGGAGAATGCTTGACATTTCCTTTGTGATCAATGACTATTTATTAGATAAACAAATGTCCCATGTTGGCAACCAACCAAGGGCCAGTCAAGTAAAATCCTAAGTTTGTTTTTTTTTAATTAATTAATTATTTTTTAAATTTATTTCTGGCTGCGTTGGGTCTTCGTTGCTGCGCCTGGGCTTTCTCTAGTTGCGGCAAGCAGGGGCTGCTCTTCGTTGCGGTGTGAGGGCTTCTGACTGCAGTGGCTTCTCTTGTTGCGGAGCACGGGCTCTAGGCACACAGGCCTCAGTCGTTGTGGCTCTCGGGCTTAGCTGCTCCGCGGCATGTGGAATCTTCCCGGACCAGGGCTTGAACCCGTGTCCCCTGCATTGGCAGGCGGATTCTTAACCACTGCACCACCAGGGCAGCCCCCTGACTTTGAAAGGATGTAGCCAAAGACCAGAGTAGCCAGCCCCTTCTCCAGATCTTAGGCTCCACCCTAGGAGAAAGCGGGGGAATATTTGATTGTGTCCACCACCCTAGAATGGGGACTAAAAATACTATTAATGTAAATGATAGAAAATGACGTTATGTTTCTTGCCCTAAGATTGTGGTCTGAGATTCTCAGTAGGCACACTTTCCTCGAAGCAGAAATCCTCAGCCAGTTGGTGGCAACCTCTCAACAGCCTCAATGATTTTCTGTTGGACCAACTCACCTGCTTCCTTCATTTCCAGGCATCCTTAAACAGCACTGAATCCCTTTGATGTGCCATACCTGGGCTAGTGGGCACTAGGCTATTATCAATAATAACGATTAACATTTATTAGACTTTTACAGTTCCAGAAACTGTGCTAAAGGCTTCCTATGGGTGATGTCCTTTAATCTTCCCAGCGGCCCTGTGAGGTTTGTAAGGCTTGCACTATTATTAATCACCTGTTACAGATGGTCCCTGATGTAGAAGCACTCCGAGTTCCATCAGGAAGACAAAGACATGAATCAATTATCATATAGCACGAGCTTGAACAGAAGGAAGCACAATGCTGCAGGGACACAGACGGAAAGCTGATTAATTCTCTTTAGGATGGGGGTGGTCAGCAAATTCTGCCTTTTGCAACTACCAGAACCCTTCCAGCTTCTTCCTTTCTAAGGCTTTCAAATCTATTGTGCCCTCTCAGACACCCCATCCTTGGCCCTTCCCGTGGCTCCTCCTCTTTCAGTTCCAGTCTCCTTCCAAATGTCCCTCCAAAGTAGAGTCCCATCTCCCCCACTGGAATGTAAGCTCCCTGAGGGCAGGGCTCCTTCCTGTCTGGTTCATTACTATATTCCCCAAACCTGGGCAGGTGATTGACACAGCAGAGGTGCCCAGTAAGTATTTACTGAACAAATGTCTGTATGAGTGTGTGAGTGAGTTAACTAATTGAAATTACAACAGGCTCAGTAGGCGGGGGGTGGGGCGGTGGAGGGAAGAGAGGAACAGAGAATTCTCCTCTTTGAATGGGTAAAGCTGGAGGGAGGTTGCCAGAACATATGGCAGAGGGGAACAAAGACCCATCAAAGATGTCCTCCGCCTCACTCTGCTTAGGGAGCCTCATGGTCAGTTCTCCTAGGCCCTCTCCCCCAAGCAGAGTTCTTAGAACATACTAGTCTCCTGATATTTGATGAATGAGGGAATGACTAGGAATCACCCCAGCTGAGCAAATGCATAGCCAAATAGGGTGGGGCTGCCTCTCCTTAGCATTCCTTCCTCAACGAGTAAATGGTCATTTCACTGATTTTCTCACTAGCCCATTCATTGGAAGTTTTGATGTCGGGCAGATCTGAGTTGGTACCCCAACTCAACCACTTTGGACAAGCTGCTAAGCCCCTGAGCCCCAGTTTCTGCACCTGCAAATAGAGGTAACAGTACCTGCATGATAGCTGTGAAGATTGAAAGAGATGAGGCCTGCAAAGCCCTCTGCATAATGACCGGTACATAGTAAGTGCTCAATAAAGCACTGGATCAATGAAGGAATGGATGAATGAATGAACGAATGAATGAAAAAGGGAATACGTATTTTTGACGAGACCTTAGATTTAGTAAATTTGAGACAGCTTGATGCAAGAGAGGCTGCAAATCCTCTTTTCCAAGCATCTTGAGAGATGGTGCTTATTGAAAAGCATACTGAAGCCTCTTGACAGACTAGAGTGGTGGCTTTCAGGGCATGGGCCAGGGATGCTGACGTGATGATTGGCATCATCCTGTCCTGTGTCCTGGCCAACACAGGGCTGCCCCAGCACACGGAAAAGGGAGCCCACAGAGGGGCCTTGAGGCAGCGCTCCCAGCGAGCTTGTTGGTCCTTTGCAGATTTAGTTTAGTAAGTCTGAGAGTGTGGACTCTGGAGCTGCCTGGGTTCGAAAGTCAACCCTGCTTCGTATTAATTGAGCAGGTTTATGCAAGTCACATGACCTCTCTAGGCCTTGGTTTCCAAATCTGTAAACTGAGAATAAAACAGCATCTGCCTCATTGGGTGGTGGTGGGGCTAAGTGAGTCCCCACAGGGAAAGCATGAGAACAATGTCTGGCACACTGCAAATACCCAAGAGACAGATATTGGCTGAAAGTATAAATAAAGATTCTGGCCTTATATAACTACCCTTCACTCAGTGTCTCCTCTGTTCTGGATTCTGGACGTGGAAGATGCAGAGATAAATAAGCTATGACCTCATTGCTTCCAGGCTGGTGAGGAAGGCAGCTGTGTAAACAGACAGTGGCCCCCGATGACACTGAGGCTGTGGTGGAAGAATAATTAACAGACCAGGAGACCCTCAGCAAGGGCACCCAAGCCAAGCCTGGGAAACCAGAGAGTCCTTCCTGGAGGAGGTGATGAACTTCAAGTGGGAAAGGGCACTGAGCCGGGAAGAGGGGAGGGAAAAAGCATTCTAGGCCAAAGACTATGTGAGCCGTGGCCCAGAGGTGAGCATGGTTGGCACAGCCAGGTGATAGGAGGATGAGAACACAAGGGCAAGGTGGGAGATGATAGCTGTAGGAATCTGCGGAGCACACTCTGTGTGCCAGGCCCTGTGCTCAGCATGGGGTACGGGGAGAGTGAACAGCAGCAGCTCTCAAGGGGCCTACAGTCTAGCTAGAGAGATGGAGACCTAGATTATGATATTATAGTCATAATAATAATGCCGTACGGCAGGTGCTATGGCTGAGCTTTGTCCAGGGGGCTGTGGGGATCCCTAGGTAAGCACAGGAGAAGAGTTCTGAAAGACTTCTCAGAGGACAAAATGACTGTAACAGTGTTTCTTCCTTCCTTCCTTCTCCCAAGAGGTAGTATAGGATGTGGCTACGAGTGCCAACTCTCTATTCATATCTCCATTCTGCCCACTTAGCAGCTGTGTGACCTTGGCCAAGTCTCTTAAGCTCTGTTTCCTCATGGGATTGTTATAGAATTAAACAAGTTAATATATTTAAAGTACTTAAAACCATACCTACGGGGCCTCCCTGGTGGCGCAGTGGTTGAGAGTCCGCCTGCCGATGCAGGGGATACGGGTTCGTGCCCCGGTCCGGGAGGATCCCGTGTGCCGCGGAGCGGCTGGGCCCGTGAGCCATGGCCGCTGAGCCTGCGCATCCGGAGCCTGTGCTCCGCAATGGGAGAGGCCACAACAGTGAGAGGCCCGCATACCGCAAAAAAAAAAAAACAAAAACAAAAACATACCTACCACAAAAGCAAGTGTTCTCTGTGTTCGATGTGGTAGATTCACTTATTCAGTATCTGTGTATTACGGTGCACTGCATGCCAGACGTGGTTCTAATCACGGGAGACGTGATAGGGGACCAAATAAACAAAATCCTTGCCTTCGTGCAGTTAAGATTCTAGGGAGGGAAGATAAGTAATAAAGATGCAAACAATAGATGAACAAGATAATGTGTGCTAGTGGTAAGTGCTGTGATGGAACTACATCAGAGGAGCGGGTGACTTAGATAGTCTGCTCAGGAAAGACCTTTTAGATGAACTAATTCTCTGAGGATGAGGAGAAGCCAGCCAGGGAAGAGCTGGAAACAGAGAGAGCCAGACATTGGCCACAGCAGGCCCGATGACCCTGGATGAATGCATGAAAAATCAGCTCAAGACTTCCCACTAGGATGTCTCCCAAGATGTCAGGAACCAGCGTGGCATGTTCAAAGAGGGGAAAGAAGATCAGTGTGGCCAGGGGAAAATTCAGAAGAGGAAAAATGGGAGGAGATGAGATGACTAAAATATGGCCCAGAAAGATGGGATTTGATGGAGTTGGGGCAAGAAGACCCTTTAGGTGGGAGAGTCCTTATGGGCAAAGGCTCACAAGTGTGGGTCTGGCTTGCTCACGGCTGTGGCTGGAATTTAGGGTGGACGGTGAGGGTAATGGCTGGAGCAGACGTTGCACGGATAAGAGGGTATTTGAGCTCTAGCTTCTATGCAACGAGAGCCACCACAGACCAAACTTGGTGTTTTAGAAAGATCGCTGTACCATGTTAGTTTCCTCGGGCTGCTGTAACGAAGTGCCACAAACTGGATGGCTTAAAACAGAAATTGATTGTTTCACAGTGCTAGAGGCTAAAAGTCTGAAGTCAAGGTGTCAGCAGAACTGTGCTCTCTCTGAAAGCTGGAGTGGAAAACCTGCCTTTCCTCTTCCGAGCTTCTGGTTATTTGACGGCAATCTTCAGCATTCCTTGGTTTGTCCAAGCTTCCTGCAGAGCTTCAATCTTTACCTCTATTGTCACACAGCTTTCTCCTTCATATGTTTGTGTCTTCTGTCTTTTTTTTCTCCTCTAATAAGGATACCAGTCAAATTGGATTAGGACCCACCCTAATGACCTCCACTTGATTACTTATTTCCAAGTAAAGTCATATTCACAAGTACCAGGAATTAGGATTTCAACATATCTTTAGAGGATGCAATTAAACCTATAATAAGTATGGATAATACCAGAGTTGTCTCTGGCCCAAATTAGCAGATATCTGTATGCTGGAAAACACAAGAGGCTGGCCTTGGAGAAAAGGTGAAGACCCATGAGAACTGTTTTTTGCAGATTCCAACCATAAGCATTTGCCTTTAAGACCTTCTCAGACTTCCCTGGTGGCACAGTGGTTAAGAATCCTCCTACCAATGCAGGGGACATGGGTTTAAGCCCTGGTCTGGGAAGATCCCACATGCCGCGGAGCAACTAAGCCCGTGCACCACAACTACTGAGCCCGTGCGCCAAAACTACTGAGCCCATGTGCCACAACTACTGAGCCCGTGCTCTGCAACAAGAGAAGCCACCGCAATGAGAAGCCCACGCACCGCAACGAAGAGTAGCCCCGGCTCACCACAACTAGAGACAGCCCTCGCACAGCAACGAAGACCCAACGCAGCAAAAAATAAAATTCATTAATTAGTTAAAAAAATGAAATAAATAGAGTCCATAAAAACAGAAAAGACCTTCTCAAAACAGTGTCTAGTGGGATTTGTTGCCTGGATCCACACAGCTGCCACCTTCCTGCTGATGGTATGAATCAATAATCTTTTTTCAAAGGCTGTGAAAGTCAGGACCTTATCTTGTGACTGAAGATGGTTTTGCCTTCCCTGACTTCAAACGCACTTCAGAGGCACACACTGTTTGCCTGCTACCTCTGCCTGAACAGCAGCGGGCCCCAGGGCCTGCATGCCGGCCACCCCCAAGAGGGGCATCTCTCTGCCTCTCTGGTGTCGGTGGTGGGAGGTAAGAGGAGGTGGTGGGGTGGAAGACTGAGACTTCCCACGCTCTGCCACGTGCCCGCACGGGTGCCGGGCTCCGAAAGGAACCAGAATTTGAACCCAAAGGCACTAAACTTCTCAGCCTTTGACACAGTCACGCCTCACCCATCCCACTCCCCCACCCCCAGCCTGGAAGCGCTAAATAGGCTGCAGGCTTGCAGGGTCCTTCTAGATCCTTCGCGTGTGTCAGGATAGACTAGTTGCTGTAACAAACACATTTCAGTAGATTATCATGAGAAAGGCTCTGGCTTATTCACACAGAAGTTCAAAGTGAGTGTTCCTTGGTGGTAGATTCCCCGGGTAATAAGGAAGAACCGTGCGGGTCTAAGAGATTACCCTGCTTGCAAGCTAGCAAGTTGGCTTGCCACCATTCTGCGAATGCTGGCAGAAGGCACAGGACTCTGAGTCAGAGGCAAAGGACGTGAGTGTCAAGTTCACATTTGTTCTCCTTGTTCCCAAGCTCCACAGTGGAGATGCAGAGCAGCCCAGGTGGGTGCTGCACAGCGGGCTTACATCACAGACGAGGAGCCCCATGCTTCTAGAACCCAAATCTTTTGGCCTGGGTGGTAAGTCGATCTGATCTTTGCCCTGAAAGGAAGTATTATCTTTATTCTATTAGGCAGCAAGCAAATCTTCCCTCTGCTCCAGAAGCAGACACCATCTTTATCTCCCAAAGCTGTTCACTGTACAAACATCCTTGAAAAAATAGTCTGGAACAAAAGCTGTCAGTGCCTCTGCTCACAAGACATACAGAAAGGAGAAAGCCCCATGAACAATAATCTCCCAAGAGTAGCTCCCCAGTAAGCAAGGACTCAAGGGCCCAGGTTCCTTCCAAACCCTCCTCCATATCCTTAAAGCTTTCTCTATACAGATAGAAAATGGGGGAAGAGGATCAAGGATCAAGAGGGAGAGAGGATTTAACAGTGTAGGCTTGAAGTAGTGTGCTGGTATTTCACTTGCCAGGACTCGGTCACCGAGTCCATGCTTTCCACAGGAGACTGAGAAGTGTAGTGTAGCTTGTGCCCAGAAGGAAGAGAAAAAAGGAATGCTTTGGTGAACCACTAACCAGGCTCTGCTGTTCTGCTTTTTTTTTTTTAATTGAAGTATAGTTGATTTACAATGTTGTGTTAGTTTCAGGTGTACAGCAAAGTGATTCAGATTCTTTTCATATTCTTTTCCCTTATAAGTTATTACAAAATATTGAGTATAGTTCCCTGTGCTATACAGTAGGACCTTGTTGTTTATCTATTTTATATCTAGTAGTGTGTATGTGTTAATCCCAAACTCCTAATTTATCAGTCCCCCACCCCCTTCCCTCTTTGGTAACCATGAGTTTGTTTTCTGTGTCTGTGGGTCTATTTTTGTTTTGTAAATAAGTTCATTTGTATCATTTTTTTAGATTCCACATATAAGTGATATCATGATATTTGTCTTTCTCTGTCTGACTTACTTCACTTAGTATGATAATCTCTAGGTCCATCCATGTTGTTCCAAGTGACGTTATTTTATGCTTTTTATGGCTGAGTAATATTCCATTGTATATACCACATCTTCTTTATCCATTCACCTGTCAGTGGACATTTAGGTTGCTTCCATATCTTGTCTGCCATTCTGCTTTAATTCTAAGCTAAACTTTACAAATATGCTCCAAGGATTTCCAGGAATCTCCTGGGAAATAGAGGTAAGGATAATGGGGAGTGGGACTGAGAAACAGAAGGAAAGAAGGGAGGACCACTCCTCTGAGTATATAGTAAAATATCTATTTAACAAGAGTGCTAGATTTGAAAAATGAGAAGCACAATTTTTTTTTAAGATGTTGGGGATAGGAGTTTAATAATTTATTTATTTTATTTTTGCTGCGTTGGGTCTTCGTTTCTGTGCGAGGGCTTTCTCTAGTTGTGGCAAGCGGGGGCCACTCTTCATCATGGTGCGTGAGCCTCTCACTATCGTGGCCTCGTTACGGAGCACAGGCTCCAGACGCGCAAGCTCAGTAGTTGTGGCTTACGGGCCTAGTTGCTCCGCGACATGTGGAATCTTCCCAGACCAGGGCTCGAACCCGTGTCCCCTGCATTAGCAGGCAGATTCTCAACCACTGTGCTACCAGGGAAGCTTGAGAAGCACAATTTTAAATCCTTGAGACTATACTTCCCTAGGATGACAACCATCCCAGACGGAGTGTTTCTCGAGATGTGGGACTTTGGGTATTAAAACCGGGAGAGTCGTGGGTCAACTGAGGCAGCTGGTCACCCAATGTCTTGGCTGCGTAGTCTCAGGAAATGATTTCCTCTTTCCGAGCCTCACTTTCTTCACTTAGGAAGTGAGACATACCCTTGTAGGCTACCTTACAGATACGTGATGAGGAACCCAAGGAGATGGTGCATGGAAAAATCTTTTATAAAGGCTCACACGCATGTGAGTGTATTTTGGAATATGTTTTTAGAACCCAGAAGGTTGAAGTGAGGCAGAAGAAATCGGATCCAAGTAGGGGGAAAGCTCAGAGATGCCGTCATTGAACAGCTTAACCTATAAAATGAGGAAACATGAGATTCAGGAAAATAAGCCAGAGGAAACGCACCCAAGCCCCACCCCAGAGAGTCTGTGGCAGAAATAGGCCTCTTAGCAGTGAGTTCAGTACCTCTCCTCTGCCTCTCATGGAATGTCTTGCCTTCTACTCCCTGTATCTAGCAGGACCCTGGTGGAGTCCACAACACCCCCCCCAAAGATGAGTACTCAAAGCCATTCTTGTTGTAGATGGGGAGACTCCTTATAAATGTTCAAACCCACATTCACCCAGTCCTCTGTCTTTGTGGCTGCCAACTGGTTGGGAAAGGAAATTCTTGTCACTGTCATGAGTATTATTTCCTTCAGTAAACTCTGGCATTGTATTATGAGAGCCCTAAAATATTGATATTCCCCATGATTTGGAGTCAATAAGGAATAAAGTTCTTTGCACAAATCCTGGTTTATAACTCAGATATTTTAAAATAAACTCCAGTATTTCTGTTCAAATTTCAAATAAAAACCTCATATTCAGTCTGGGTCTGCTCAATTTTCTAACCTTCACTGGAGTATAAATATGATTTGCTTTCTTCTTGAGTCCAGAAATTTGCTTTACTAAGTCTCCTAACCATTTTTGTTTAAAAAGGCTAATTTATCATGGCAGCATGTGTAGGATTAAGCGGAGAATCTGCTCAAATGCACTGTCCCAATCTTTATCTGCAATGAAACATTTACATGCTTCATCATGAACACACCATCATGTATTGACAACCAAAATGGAATTCATTTTTTTTCTCTCCAAACCTGGTTCTCTTCCCAGGTTCCCTGTCCTAGTAATGGCAGCACAGTCACTTAGATGCCCAGAAACACAAGAATATTCTAGACTCTTCCTTCTCGCTCACCCCCCACACACACTCAATCTGGCAGGTGCCTCATCATCTCCGTCTCCTCAAGTATTATCTTCTAACTCAGTTGACATTGTTGCAGCCCTACTACTTACTCAGTTCAGGTCTTATCTTCTTTCTCCTGGACTATTACAATAGCCCCCCAACCGCGTCCTCTGTCCCCTGGTCTCCCACCTCTGATTTCGACACCACCTAGGCTAGCGGTCACACATCCTTCTGATTGTCTGCATTTTTCTTTATTTCGCATTTCTCTCCTTCCTCCCTGATTCTTTATGAGCATCACCCACCTCGGCACTCAGCCTAATGTGTCTCATATGTGGTCTTAAATATGTGCTGATTCTTATCAGCTAAGTGAGGTTGCTTGGTATAAAATGAGTTTTAATTTAAATAAATAGTATCATGCTATTAAGTTCATTTGGTTTTCCTTCTCTCTCTCAGTTTCGTTGCATGGAGACCTTTTCATGTAGCTGTAAATACACCGAGTTTGTGGTTTCTGGCTTCTGCAGAGTATTCCACAGTGCGCATCCACCATATTTTACTTGTTCTTGCTCCAATGGTGGCCACTCAGGTTGCCTTCCATCTTCTCTTCCCCTTCCATTCAGAGCCTAGCAATGACCACCCTAGGACATGCTCCTTTGCAGACCTTGGAAGCGATTTATCTGAGCTGTATACCTAGGACTGTGTTAACGGGAACATATGGCCTATGGACATACGCATGCTTCATTTTGCTAAGTGATGCAGGGCACTTTCCAGAAGGACTCTGCCAGTTTATGTTCCTGCTTCTGAACACGGGAGTTCTGGTCTCCCCACATCCCCATCAGCATGTGGAATTATTCACTTACTAATGTTTGCCAAATTAATACATGTAAATCCATTATCACAGTATTGTTCTCACTTCCATTTCCCTCATTACTAGTGACTTTGAGCCCTTCTTCATATAGTGCTTAGCCATATGAGTTTCCTCTTCTGTTCCACTCCTTTGCCCAATGTCCTATTGAATTCTGTCTTTTAAAAAAAATGATTTGTAAGAGTTTTTTACATATTACAGGTACCAGCAACTTGTTGGTAAGACATACTGCAAAAATCTTTATTCAGCCTGTCATTTGTCTATTAACTTTTCTGGTGCAGTTCTTCATTGAGAACAAATCCTCCATTTTAATGTCAGATTCATCCAGATTTGCTCTATGACTTGTCAGGACACCCCTTTTCCCCCCAGTTTACTCCCGGTCCTAACCATGTGATGATGGCTGAGACAGCCACGTGCCTTCAGGGTTATTTTGGCTTTGTGGACACAAATTGGGTCACAGGTGGGCACCTGGCCCCACTGGGCCAGTGATCCCGTTATTAAGGGAGGTGAAATGGGGACTGAGTGCAAATCAATCAGTCTCTTTCCAGGTGGCTGTCAAATTTAGGAGCTGTTGATGACTATTTTCTGCAGTGATAAAGCTGACCTGTAGGGTGACACTAAAATGTAATAGGTATGTGGAGAGAAGCAGAGGAAGGGCAGGATAGGAGGGCATCACAAATTTCCTTCCCATTCTCTGGTTCCTGAGTTCCAGCTCCGTAGAACAACTCAGCATATTCTTGACTTGTATTTTCCAGTTACCTTACAAAAAGCCATATTTGGGCATTCAAACACCATTTTTAAATTAACCACATCCTTTTGCCACATCTACTGCCATTTGCTTAATACTATTCTTTCAATTGACCAGATATTTTTTCTTAAAACTTTTGATTTAAAGAGGAAATTTCATATCAAGACTATAAGTAGAAAGTTAGCAGTATTTGCTATACCTAGAGGTAATGATGGAAGTAAATAGAAATAAAACGATGTAAATGTTAACTAGATACCATCACATGCTGAAGAAATGCATTCAGGCATATAAACTGAGACTTTCTTCTCAATGTAATCAGGATTTATAGAGATTTAGGGAGATAGATAGTAACCCTTTCTTGGTGTGATTCAATGTTGTATAGTGCCTTCTCTCCAACCTCCTAAAAGCATCTCCCTGTCTCAGTGGTACCTTTAAAAGCTAGTGTTCTAATAAATCTTTCCTCTCTCCCTCTGACAGGTTTTTATTTTTCTTTTCCTTAATCTATGTTTAATAATAGGTTTCTGATCATTGAAACCAAAAACATAATAACAAAATGAGGTTTCTGCAGTTAAGGGGCCCAGTAGTTCTAATTTATCATTAAGAACCAGGCTTGTGGGAAAATGGTGTAGATCACCTCCTCGGACAAGTTGTCCAGGACTCAGGCATAGGAACCCCTCCTAGAAGCAAGGGAGTCTGGGAAATGTAGTCCAAAGCTCAACAGCTGATTCTTTGCAGCAACTCTACACCATGGAATGAATGCATGGATCTCTTATGGATGGTGTCTGCCACACACTGTCACCAACATCTCACACAGGGCTGAATATGTTATAGGAGCTCAGATGAGAGAGGGAAGAAAGGTAGGAAAAAGGGACAGAGGAAAAATATGTGCCCTATTCCTTTCCTTTAGGTGAGAAAAATTCGATTCATCCTTAAGTCTCATTATTTTAAATGAGCATGAACTACTTTTTCCACAGCTATATGGATAGTCAGCATAAAGCAGTGAAAACCTTATGGTTTTATTAAGCAGATTAATTTTCACTCCCAGAATCTTTCTGGGAGTACATCATGTATAGATTAATTCCTGAAAGGTCACTTGGAAAATACTTTTCTATAAATTAAATCTTGTCTTCCCCTGACCTTCATGATGCTATCAGAGTTAAATTTCTCTGGGAGCATATTTCTAAGTCTTATCATCTTTAAGAATCCAGTGAAACATATAATATCACAAACTTGAGTGTGTGTGTGATGGTTCTCAAAACAAGTCACACAATAAAATGGCCTGGGACTAAGAATTGCTCTGAGGTTGTATTAGTTTTCTAAGCATGCAGTAACAAATTACCACAAGCTGGGTGGCTTAAACAACAGAAATTGATTTTCTCATAGCTCTGGAGGCCAAAAGTCTGAGATGAAGATGTTGGTGAGGTTGGTCCCACCCGTTGACTATGAGGAAGAAGCCATCCCATGCTTCTCTCCTGGTTTCTGGTAATTTGCTAGTCATCTTTGGCATTCCTTGGCTTGTGGATATATCACCTTGATCTCTGCCTGCATGTTCACATGGCATTCTCCCTAGGGCATGTTTGTCTTTGTGTCCAAATTTCCCCTTTTGATTGGGACACCAGTCATATTGGAGTATATGACCTTAACGATCATCTGGAAAGACCCTACAGTATTTCCAAAGAAGGTTGCATTCTGAGGTTCTTGGGAGTTAGGACTTCAACATATGAATTTGTGGGGACGCAATTCAACCCATAGCAGTCATTGTCTCAAAATCAAAATGTTCAAAGGAGAAACAGTACGGACCATGTAAGAGAACAAAATGAACTGCACGGAAGCCAGCCAGCCTTTGTGATGCCTCCTGGTCCACAGCTAGAGAACAGAAAACACTTCTGATTTCTCCAACCTTCTTTCCCAGGACTTAAAATAGCAACTGACCCCTAAAACAATGGGCTGCGGGCTTGTCGAGAGGATTAGAAGGTGGGTCCTAGAGGTGGACGGCCTGGGCTCTGATCCAGGCTTACACTGAACCAACTATATGAATTTATACATGAGCCTCTGTTTTTTCATCTGTAACCTAGGCTGATGCAGACCTCATAAGATTGTCCCAATGACTCAGTGAGCAAAATGCCTGGTAAGTAGTTCCCAGCAGGCACTGTGCTAAGCGCTGGGTACAGAGTGGTGCTTAGAACAAGCTTACCTTAAAAGAGTTGTATGGTGACCCGCCACACGCCCATCGCCTAGATGTGATCAGTGCTTTGCTGCATCTCCTCCATCACATACCTCTCCATCTCTCCACCCCCTCTAGCCTTCTGTTACTCCATCTCATTTCTAATGCACTTCAGAGTAAGTCACCAACATCAATACTCTACCTCCTCAACATTTCAACATGCATATCATTAACCAGCGTTCAATATATTTTTTATTTTGAGATAAAATTTAGTACAGTGAAATGCACAAATCTTAAAAGCACCCATTGGTGGGTTTTGACAAGTGATATCACTGAAATGCAAGCATTTATCAAGACACAGTACATTTCCATCACTCCAGAACCTTCCCTCATGCCCCTTCTGAGTCAATCTCCACATCCATCTACTCCCCAGAGGTAGCCATTGTCCTGATTTCTATCATTAGAGACAAGTTGCGATTGTTACAAAACTTTATATATGGAATCAGACAGTAAGTACTCTTTGAGGCAAGCTTCTTTCACTCATATAATGTTCTTGAGATGAATCCATGTTATTGCATGTCTCAGTGGGTCGTACCTTTTGTTTCTCAGTCACCTTCCATTGTATAGCTAGATCACAGCTTGTTTACCCATCCTCTTACTTATGGACACCTGTGCTGTTTCCTGTGTTTTGGCTGTTCTGAAAAACTCTGCTACGGATATTCTTACACGAGTCTTTGTGTGCATATGTGCTTTCATATTTCTTGGGAATGTAATTGTGGGTCATACGGTAGGGATATGTTTAGTTTTATTTTTTTTTAACTCCAGAATGTTCTACAAAGTAGATAAATCATTCTATACTCCCTTCAATTTCCTAAGATTTTGAAAAAGGAAGATCACCCTGGTGGCCTCTGAGGAAGGTAAACTGGAGGAGGAAGGGTCCAGACCAGGCAGGTGATGGACTGAGAGGCCTTTGCAACATTCTGGAGTAGGTGACAGGAGCTGCACAAGTGCCTCCAAATCACCAAGACCTCACTCTTCTTTTTAAAAGGTTTATAATGCAGCAGGATTTTGATCCTGTGTGTGTGTGCTCAGAATAATCCCAAACTACTACCAGGACACAAGACAGGACTGAGAGAGAGAAGTCTTCATTCTGAATTTAGACAGTAATTTCTTGGGAGAAAAGAGACTTATAAATGTGGACTATTTTAACATTTGTGCCAGTGTATTCTCTTATTAACTCTAACGAGGTTTCACCTATTTAATATTGGAGGGGGGCCAGTCTGGGCTGAGAAATGAGGACATTTCCGTGCTGTTTCTCCGTTCCTTCACCGCCCTGCAGCTGGTGCAGTGAATGGCCTCCCCAGCAGCTCCCAGCAGCAGGGTGTGTGTGCTGCCCAGAGAGCTAAGCCTGTGTTGGGGTCTCCAGCCCTCTCAATGAAGCTGGGAACCCCTTAGCAAATTGTAATCAATTCCTTTTTCTCCTATACTAGCTGACAATCTTCAAACTGGGGTGGGGTGCAGATCCCTGAGAGGATGCAAAGTCTCGGGCTTTAGGGAATCAATTTCCAGATCTTCAGCTTCCAAAAGCCCTTGTTTCTAAAATGGGCCCCCTGGTAACTTCCAGGGTCTGCCTGTTCTTTCCCACCTTCTCTTTCACAATCACACCTCTTGCACTTAACAAAAGAAAGGCTTGCTTCTCCTCCAGCTTATTATTGCTATAAAGGGCAAAGATCTCCAGGACCAAATAAAGGGGGAAAATGTCAGAAGGACAGCTCCAGAGTCGGGGAGCCCCTTAGCAAAGACCTATAGTGAGGAACACTGGAAAAACCTCTTTTCAGGGTCCCTCTAACTTTATTCAACCATCTATTTATCTGTCTTTCCATCTATCGGTCTATCTAACTTAGAATTGTTTGTTTATTTTTTAATTTTTATCGAAAAATAGTTGATTTACAATGTTGTGTTAGTTTCAAAGTGATTCAGTTATGCATATATATATATTCATTTTTAGATTCATTTCCATTATAGTTTATTATAAAATATTGAGTATAGTTCCCTATGCTATACAGTAAGTCCTGGTTCGTTATCTATTTTATATACTAACCTAGAATTAGAATTCAGAAGTGCAATGGTTGTCTCATGGTCAAGTTTATTTGAACTAAGTGACGAAGTCAGATGTTTTCTTTCAAACACTTTGATTTGGCTGATAGTTTCAGTAAGTGACCTTGCCACTTAGGCATGGGGGCTGACATTTTTCAAAATTGAAAGCACTAAATGTGCAGCTTCAAGATTTCAAAGAAAATATATCTAAATCAAATACTTATACAATGAATAATAAGGTACATCTTTTACAAGCATCTAAACTCGTGACTTAAAAGAATTTATGTTGTTAACCTGAAAAAGTGTGCAAGAGAAAACAAAGCTTTTAAAATTATTATTGTTTCAGGGGGATTTGGAGTAAAATTTTCCAAGACCTCTGCCGTGGGATATCACTCTTCATCCAAACTGGCTTCTCAAGGTGTTTCTTCCAAATAAATACTATGGTGCTCTTTTCAGAAGGAAGTCTGGAGAATTGAATTCTCCCCAGCTCATAACTTAAGGGGAAAGAAATGATAAAGCTGTCCCTTTGCTTTTGGGAAAGGAAATGCATTTGCAAAGGATTTGATCAGCCACAATAAAGCTGCCTGATGGGCCTTGATGAAAGACTGGACATATCAGAGACCAACAGAATCACAGGGTGCTCTTTTCGGCCAATCCATATCCCGAAGGCCTCCACTGAAAGAGGCTTTCTTACCAGAATTGCAGGAAGGGACTGCAGGCCGAAGCCCAACCAAAAAGTACCGCTTGCTGCTTTTCAACCAACAAGACTTTGCCACCTTCACTTGGAGGACAGCTCTCTTCCAGCGAGGAGGCGTCCATATCAGCAGCGACCCCTCTGCTTGCTTAGGAAGCGTGGAGAGAGGATGCACCTGACTACAGGACTGGCTCGAGCCCAGCTCCACCGTTCATGCGTGTTGCTGAGAAAAAGGTCAAAGAACAAGTAATTAAAAGCACCACTTCTCACGCTGGAGAAAATACAATAATGACTCTAAAAGATTTTCCTGTTTTCTTTCCAAACGCAGTTAGATGCCAACCACCTTGACTAATCTCAAGTCAAATAGCTGATGCTATTTTATCTAATTCATGATTACAAAAGCGTTGTAGAGCTAACAGCAAATATGCTAGGGAGAAAGTTTGTTTTCCAGCTCATCTAGTCCACATGAAGTTTTTCTCCTATTTTTTTTCCTCCTGGCCAGCTCACGGTTGGGCTGCGGTGGTAGGTGTGGCAGTTGTTATTGTCTGTGGAGTGTGCCTCCCTCACCACACTGTGAAACTCCCAGCACCAGAGTTCATGGCGGACTCCCTTCCCATGGCCCCCTCTAAGCTGTGTGTAACACTGCAACCTGCCTTGCAAGGGTCAATCTGGGAGCTCTGTAAGGGTGGCACCAGGTCCTCCCACCTGTGAGTCCCCAGCAGCTGATCCAGGTAGCCTGGGCACTGCCTGAATGATTGTGGGACATTTAAAAGGATGAAAGAGCATCCTTCTGTAACTGTACATGTTTGGCATCTGTCACTATCTCCTTGAAGGTGGGGTCTGCATTTTAGACGTCACTGGCTCCCCAGTTTCTAGCGGAGACTCTACATGTGGGAGGTGATCAGTGAACACTGAAGTGGATGGATCACTCAACTTTGTATTCATTTATTGTAACAGCTACACAGTGACCAGTTGCTACACACAGCTCAGAGAAAGAGCACAGCCTTTGGGGTCTGCGTTCGTTTGCTAGGGCTGCCAGGACAAGGACAACAGACTGAGTGGCTTAAAATAACAGAAATTTACTGTCCTCATCGCTCTGGAGGATAAGTCCAAAATCCAAGTGTTGGTGGGTTGACTGGGTCTGGGCTGTAAGACAGAGTCTGCCCCACCCCTCTCTAGCTTCTGGTGGTTTGCAGGCAGTCTTTGAGTGTCTCGGTTTGTAGATGTATCGTTCCAATCCTCTGCCTGCACAAGGTGCTCACCTCGTGTCTCTGGTTCTGTGCCCAAACTCACCCTTTTTAAAAGGACACCAGTCACATTGGATTAGGGGCAACCAATGACCTTACTTTAACTTGGCTACCTCCCTAAAGACCCTATTCCCAAGTAAGGTCACAATTTGAGACACTAGGGGTTAGGACTTCAACTTATCTTTTGGGGGAACACATTTTTAAAATTTTATTTTATTTAATACAGCTGGTTCTTATTAATTATCTATTTTATACATTTTAGTGTCTATACGTCAATCCCAATCTCCCAATTCATCCCCCCCCACCCCGCTTTCCCCCCTTGGTGTCCATACGTCTGTTCTCTACAACTGTGTCTCTATTTCTGCCCTGTAAACAGGTTCATCTGTACCATTTTTCTAGATTCCACATATATGCATTAATATATGATATTTATTTTTCTCTTTCTGACTTACTTCACTCTTTATGACAGTCTCTAAGTCCATCCACGTCTCTACAAATGACCCAATTTCGTACTTTTTATGGCTGAGTAATATTGCATTGTATATATGTACCACATATTCTTTATCTATTCCTCTGCTCATGGACATTTAGGTTGTTCCCATGTCCTGGCTATTGTAAATAGGGCTGCAATGAACATTGGGGTGCATGTGTCTTTTTGAATTATGGTTTTCTCTGGGTATATCCTGAGTAGTGGGATTGCTGGGTCATATGGTAATTCTATTTTTAGTTTTTTAAGGAACCTCCATACTGTTCTCCGTAGTGGCTGTATCAATTTACATTCCCACCAACAGTGCAAGAGGGTTCCCTTTTCTCCACACCCTCTCCAGCATTGTTGTTTGTAGATTTTCTGATGATGGCCATTCTGACAAGTGTGAGGTGATACCACATTGTAGTTTTGACTTGCATTTCTCTAATAATTAGTGATGTTGAGCATCTTTTCATGTGTTCGTTGGCCATCTGTATGTCTTCTTTGGAGAAATGTCTCTTTAGATTTTCTGCCCACTTTTTGATTGGGTTGTTTGTTTATTTAATATTGAGCTGCATGGGTTTATATATGAGTTTATATATTTTGGAGATTAATCCTTTGTCCACTGATTTGTTTGCAAATATTTTCTCCCATTCTGAGGGTTGTCTTTTCCTTTTCTTTATAGTTTCCTTTGCTGTGCAAAAGCTTTTAAGTTTCATTAGGTCCCATTTGTTTATTTTTATTTCCATTACTCTAGGAGGTGGGTCAAAAAAGATCTTGCTGTGATTTATGTCAAAGAGTGTTCTTCCTATGTTTTCCTCTAAGAGTTTTACAGTGTCTGACCTTACATTTACCTTTAACTCATTTTGAGGGTTCTTTTGTGCATGGTGTTAGGGAGTGTTCTAATTTCATTCTTTTACATGTAGTTGTCTAGTTTTCCCAGCACCACTTATTGAAGACCCTGTCTTTTCTCCATTGTATATCCTTGCATCCTTTGTCATAGATTAGTTGACCATAGGTGCACGGGTTTATCTCTGGGCTTTCTAACCTTCTCCATTGATCTATATGTCTGTTTTTGTGCCAGTACCATATTGTCTTGATTACTATAGCTTTGTAGTATAGTCTGAAGTCAGGGAGTCTGATTCCTCCAGCTCCGTTTTTTTCCCTCAAGATTGTTTTGGTTATTCGGGGTCTTTTGTGTTTCCATACAAATTTTAAGATTTTTTTGTTCTAGTTCTGTAAAAAATGCCGTTGGTAATTTGATAGGGATTGCATTGAATCTGTAGACTGCTTTGGGTAGTATACTCATTTTCACAATATTGATTCTTCCACTGCAAGAACATGGTATATCTCTCCATCTGTTTGTGTCATCTTTGATTTCTTTCATCAGTGTCTTATAGTTTTCTGAGTACAGGTCTTTTACCTCCTTAGGTGGGTTTATTCCTAGGTATTTTATTCTTTTTGTTGCAATGATGAATAGGATTGTTTCCTTTATTTCTCTTTCTGATCTTTCATTGTTAGTGTATAGGTATGCAAGAGATTTCTTTGCATTAGTTTTGTATCCTGCAACATTACCAAATTCATTGCTTAGCTCTAGTAGTTTTCTGGTGGCATATTTAGGATTCTCTATGTATAATATGTCATCTGCAAACAGTGACAGTTTTACTTCTTCTTTTCCAGTTTATATTCCTTTTATTTCATTTTCTTCTCTGATTGCCATGGCTAGGAGTTCCCAAATTATGTTGAATAATAGTGGCAAGAGTGGACATCCTTCTCTTGCCCTGATCCTAGAGGAAATGCTTTCAGTTTTTCACCATTGAGAATGATGCTTGCTGTGGGTTTGTCGTATATGGCCTTTATTATGTTGAGGTAGTTTCCCTCTATGCCCACTTTCTGGAGAGTTTTTATCATAAATGGGTGTTGAATTTTGTCAAAAGCTTTTTCTGCATCTATTGAGATGATCATATGGTTTTTATTCTTCAGTTTGTTAGTATGGTGTATCACATTGATTGATTTGCATATATTGAAGAATCCTTGCATCCCTGGGATAAATCCCGCTTGATCATGATGTATGATCTCTTTAATGTGTTGTTGGATTCTGTTTGCTAGTATTTTGTTGAGGATTTTTGCATTTATATTCATCAGTGATATTGGTCTGTAATTTTCTTTTTTTGTAGTATCTTTGTGTCGTTTTGCTATCAGGGTGATGGTGGCCTCATAGAATAAGTTTGGGAGTGCTCCTTCCTGTGCAACTTTTTGGAGGAGTTTGAGAAGGATAGGTGTTAGCTCTTCTCTAAATGTTTGATAGAATTCACCTGTGAAGCCATCTGGTCCTGGACTTTTGTTTGTTGGGAGATTTTTTTAATTTATTAATTAATTTATTTATTTTTGGCTGTGTTGGGTCTTCGTTGCTGCTCATGGGCTTTCTCTTGTTGCGGCGAGCAGGGGCTACTCTTCATTGTGGTGTGCGGGCTTCTAACTGTCGTGGCCCCTCCCATTGCGGAGCATGGGCTCTAGGTGCACAGGCTTCAGCAGTGGTGGCATGTGGGCTCAGTAGTTGTGGCTCGCAGGCTCTAGAGCTCAGGCTCAGCAGCCGTGGTGCATGGGTCCAGCTGCTCCGCGGCATGTGGGACCCTCCCAGGCCAGGGCTCGAATCCGTGTCCCCTGCATTGGCAGGCAGATTCCCAACCACTGCACCACCAGGGAAGCCCTGTTGGGCGACTTTTAATCACAGTTTCAATTTCATTACTTGTGATTGGTCTGTTCATATTTTCTATTTCTTTCTGGTTCAGTCTTGGAAGGTTATACAACTTTCTAAGAATTTGTCCATTTCTTCCAGGTTGTCCATTTTATTGGCATAGAGTTGATTGTAGTAGTCTCTTAGGATGCTTTGTATTTCTGCACTGTCCATTGTAACTTCTCCTTTTTCATTTCTAATTTTGTTGATTTGAGTCCTCTTCCTCTTTTTCTTGATGAGTCTGGTTAAAGGTTTATCAATTTTGTTTATCTTCTCAAGGAACCATCTTTTAGTTTTATTGATCTTTGTTATTGTTTTCTTTGTTTTTATTTCATTTATTTCTGCTCTGATCTTTATGATTTCCTTCCTTCTACTAACTTTGGGTTTTGTTTGTTCTTCTTTCTCTAATTCCTTTAGGTTTAAGGTTAGATTGTTTATTTGAGATTTTTCTTGTTTTTGAGGTAGGATTGTATTGCTCTAAACTTCCCTCTTAGAACTACTTTTGCTGCACCCCATATGTTTTGGATCATCGTGTTTTCGTTGTCAGTTGTCTCTAGGTATTTTTTGATTTCCTCTTTGATTTCTTCAGTGATCTCTTGGTTATTTAGTAATGTATTGTTTACCTTCTGTGTGTTTGTGTTTTTTTTACAGTTTTTCCCTGTAATTGATTTCTAATCTCATAGCATTGTGGTCAGAAAAGATGCTTGATACGATTTCAGTCTTCTTAAATTTACTGAGGCTTGATTTGTGACACAAGATATGATCTATCCTGGAGAATGTTCCATGTGCACTTGAGAAGAAAGTGTAATCTGCTGTTTTCAGATAGAATGTCTTATAAACATCAATTAAATCTATCTGGTCTATTTTGTCATTTAAAACTTGTGTTTCCTTATTAATTTTCTATCTGGATGATCTGTCCATTGGTGTAAGTGAGGTGTTAAAGTCCCCTACTATTATTGTGTTACTGTTGATTTTGTCTTTCATAGCTGTTAGTATTTGCCTTATGTATTGAGGTGCTCCTATGTTAGGTACATATATATTTATAATTGTTATGTCTTCTTGTTGGATTGATCCCTTGATCATTATGTAGTGTCCTTCCTTGTCTCTTGTAACACTCTTTATTTTAAAGTCTATTTTATCTGATATTAGTATTGCTACTCTAGCTTTCTTTTGACTTCTATTTGCATGGAATACCTTTTTCCATCCTCTCACTTACAGTCTGCATGTGTCCCTAGGTCTGAAGTGGGTCTCTTGTAGACAGCAAATATATGGGTCTTGTTTTTGTATCCATTCAGCGTGCCTGTGTCTTTTGGTTGGAGCCTTTAATCCATTCACATTTAAGGTAATTATAAATATATATGTTCTTTTACCATTTTCTTAGTTGTTTTGGGTTTGTTTTCGTAGGTCCTTTTCTTCTCTGTGTTTCCCACTTTGAGAAGTTCCTTTAACATTTGTTGTAGAGCTGGTTTGGCGGTGCTGAATTCTCTTAGCTTTTGCTTGTCTGTAAAGCTTTTGATTTCTCCGTCAAATCAGAATGAGATCGTTGATGGGAAGAGTAATATTGGTTGTAGGTTCTTCCCTTTCATCACTTTAAATATATTGTGCCACTCCCTTCTGGCTTGTAGAGTTTCTGCTGAGAAATCAACTGTTAACCTTATGGGAGTTCCCTTGAATATTATTTGTCATTTTTCCCTTGCTGCTTTTAATAATTTTTCTTTGTCTTTAATTTTTGTCAATTTGATTACTATGTTTATTGGCGTGTTTCTCCTTGGGTTTATCCTGCCTAGGACTCTGTGCTTCCTGGACTTGGGTGGCTATTTCCTTTCCCATGTTAGGGAAGTTTTCAACTATAATCTCTTCAAGTATTTTCTCAGGTCTTTCTCTCTCTCTCTCTCTCTTCTTTTGGGACTCCTATAATGCAGATGTTAGTGTGTTTAATGTTGTCCCAGAGGTCTCTTAGGCTGTCTTCATTTCTTTTCATTCTTTTTTCTTTATTCTGTTCCACGGCAGTGAATTCTACCATTCTGTCTTCCAGGTCACTTATCCGTTCTTCTGCCTCTGTTATTCTGCTGTTGATTCCTTCTAGTGTATTTTTCACTTCAGTTACGGTATTGTTCATCTCTGTTTGTTTGTTCTTTAATTCTTCTAGGTCTTTGTTAAACATTTTCTTGCATCTTCTCGATCTTTGCCTCCATTCTTTTTACGAGGTCCTCAATCATCCTCACTATCATTATTCTGAATTCTTTTTCTGGAAGGTTGCCTATCTCCACTTGATTTAATTGTTTTTCTGGGGTTTTATCTTGTTCCTTCATCTGGTACATAGCCCTCTGCCTTTTCATTTTGTCTACGTTTCTTTGAATATGATTTTTGTTCCACAGGCTGCCGGATTGTAGTTCTTCTTGCTTCTGCTGTCTGCCCTTTGGTGAATGAGGCTATCTAAGAGGCTTGAGCAAGCTTCCTGATGGGAGGGACTGGTGGTGGGTAGAGCTGGGTGTTTCTCTTGTGGGCAGTGCTCAGGTAAACTTTAATCCGCTTATCTGCTGATAGGTGGGGCTGAGTTCCCTCCCTGTTTGTTGGCCTGAGGCAACCCAGCACTAGAGGTTATAGGCTCTTTTGTGAGGCTAATGGTGGGCTCTGGGAGGGCTCACGCCAACAGAACTTCTGCTGCCAGTGTCCTTGTGGGGGGGCACAGGGAAACATTTCAACCCACAAGAGAGTTGACCAGACCTAGGTAAGTTTCCAGCGGTAGGACCCTATGCTCTAGGGTCCTAAGAGGATGCACCGCCTACCTGTGTGTTTTTCTGCAATATAATGTAAAGGAATATTCTTCCCCTACTGCCAGAGCACCTTGGAATTCCCAAAACATCTGGATCCTTTCTCAAAGTACGTTTTTAGCCATGGTATGTAGTAGGGATCAGCACCCCCACTTCACAGATGAGGAAAGTGTGGCTCAGAGAGGTGAAGTGACCTGACCTAGGGACCGTGGGCAGAGAGCAGTGAAACTGGGATTCAAATCCGGGTCTGTTTGACTCCCAGCCCAGGACTTGGATGCCACCTATTTGCTGATACCTCCTTCATTTTCTCTTTCAAGAGCTCACTGGTCTGAATTGTGTTGTTGTTGTTGTTTTCCTTGTTAATTAGTGGGACAATTTGCATAGAAGGGAATAAATTGCCGACATAGAGAGACACATCCTCCTAATCAAATGTGTTTGTTTAAAGCTGCAGGGGGAAGAGCTGACCTGTGGAGATGCTGTGGATGCTGTCATCCTGCAGGAGAGCGGGACTAGGGGCCTCCAAGCCAGATGGCAGAAGGCTACAAGGAGGATGGAGGATGGCGAGGGTGGGCACAAATGGACTCCACACAAGGGTGCAGAGACGCACACCTGGGTGCCAGAGCAGCAGGGCGGGTGTAAACTCCAGCACCTGACCCCTCTGAGCCTCTGTTTCTTCATTTATAAAATGAAAGAATAATAATACCTACCACATATTCTACTGAGTATATAAAGAATTATAAAGTAAGTAATGTAATAGAGGAATAGACAAGGAGCTATGGAGGCCCAGAAGAGGGACAAGTCTGTACCACGAGGCTGACGAGAGTGAGCCTGAGGATAGTGAGAAGGGCAGGGAGGGTATGAACCTCACTCCATACGTTCAGGTGGGCAAGATCGCTCTCTTTTTTTCCCCAAACTCAATTAAACTCCTATCTTGAGCCTTCATTCTGCTGGGCCAGCAGGAGCTGTAGCCTCAGCCATTCAAGGAATTTGGTTCTGGGATCTGAAGCATCTCTTAGAGACACAGCATGCCTGTCTCCATGGTCTTTTCAGTCTGATTTTAGCCATAGATGAACCCCTACAGTCTTCTGGATGAAGACTGTACAGCATGTCCATTCTCCGGACAGGCCTTTGCTCTCTGGGTCCTAGGTGCCCTTGGGTGGGGGAGGGGGCACTTGGTGCCCTTAGCATGCAGGGTCCCTCTTCTCTCTGAGACCCCCAACCTCTCTGCTCCATCCCCTGCTCCCTTCAGCCCAGGGGATCCTTTCTGGAATGAGACAAATCTTTCTACATGTTTCTTCAAAACACTTCATCTCTACCCAGGAATTATCTCCCCTCTGTGGTATAGATTTTGGAAACAAAAGCAAGAAGTTCAGGAAAGCGCTGTCTGCTTTCCTTCCTGCCTTATCCTTTTCCCACGCAAGAAGGATACCTATTTCAGTAAGGCATGGTTAGGAGGATGGAGGGAGGAGAAAACATGAAACAGTGTCCCAGCTTACAGGGCATTTGAGGCTGTGGGTGCTGTGAAGGGCCATCTTGGTGGGACTGAGTGTGTGTGGTGAGGGGGGTATGGTCCATGGAAGACATGAGGGGGTGGGAGGAGCCAGGGTGCAGACTGCAATGGGCTTTCAATGTCAAGTTTGGGAGACTGGATTTAATCCTGAGGACCAGGAGGAGTATTGAGAGGCTACAGACAGGGGAGTCATGGGGTCAATTTAAGCCAGTGAGAAGGCTGGATGGGAAGAAAAACTAAAGGAGGGAGATTGTAAGGAGGCATCTGAGAGAGGAGTGAGGGGGACCTGCACTCAGATTCTGGCCAAGGAAGGGGCCAACTCAAGTCACTTTGAAACTGGAATGGTCAGAATTTAGCAGCCGATAAAATGTTCATTGATATAAAAGGAAGCATCTAAAATGGCACCTGGGTTTCCAGTCTGGTGACATCATCACCCAATTTAAAGGACATGGGCATATAACATATTTGGGGGAAATAAGATGAAGGTTCAGAGGAACATGTTGACTTTGAGGTGCCCGCAAGGATATTCAGTTAGCAAGAAACAGCATGAAGAGATATATATGAGTATGAATCTCAATAGAAAGATCTGGGCTGGAAACAGACATTTAGAAGTTATTGGCATAGAGATTTTTTTTTCATCCATCCCTTCAACCATCCATCCAGGAGATCACTGACAAGTAATCTGATAATAAAAATAGATTGTAGCCATTCTGTGATACAGGGATACACAGGATTGGGGGGGGGGAACTGCTATGGAGAATCCTACTCAGTTTGGAGAGATCAGGGAGATCACAGAAAAAGTGACACCTGAACTGAGTCCTGAGGTGTGAATTGGAAAGTGCTTGATGGATGAGAGAACTTGGAGGCTGAGGAGCTCACCTGAGAATGGAGCTGGAATCATGAACTTAACCTCAGAGGAAGGTCATTGTCACAACCAGTCCTAAACAAGGCGTGGTGTTCAGATGGAAAATGGATTTCATTTATGTATTGGTCATGGTAATTCTTTTTACTGTAACAAATAAAACCCAGAATTTCATTAATAACACTACAAAAGTTGTTTTTCATTCATGTAACAGCCCAGTGTAGGCAGGCGGCTCTCCACATTGTGATTCAGGGATCCAGGCTCCTTCTATCTCGTGGCTCCATCATCCCCTCAAGGGTCCTCAGCTTTACAATATCGCAGAGCAGGGAGGAGTGGGAAGGAAGAGAGAATAGAGATTCTGCACTACCTGCTTAAAAGTGCCATCCTAGAAGGGACACACATCACTCCCACGTTCCACTCATAGTCAAATGCTGAAAACTAGTATATAATGAAGCTTAGGAACAAGAGGGGGTGAGAAAGATGATCCCTTACCAACTGAGGCCCTCATGGTGACAACTCCGTGCTATGGAAGGTGGTCATGGACTTTCAATAGAACCAGCGATCTCTGTCACTCTCAGCATCAAAGTGAGCAATAGGAGGAGCATGGAGAACTGTTGTAGGAAAATATGATTTGGCTGCCATAGGGCTCAGTAAGAAAGCAGATGTGACAGATTCACAGCCTTCCACGGGTGCAGATAGGAGTAGTTATGGTGTGTGGCCAGTTACTTCCAACCCAAGCTTGATAGCTCTTCCTCAAATTTGCCTTTTAGTGAAGCCCCATGGATTCACGTTGGGGTCCCAAGTAGAGCGTGGAGGAGGTAAAGGTGTTGTCAATATAATAAAAGAATAAAAGAGCTGTTTGGTTAAAACTCTGTAGGGCACAGGAAACACAAGCAGTCCTGCAGTGGTCTTCTGATGATAGACTGAAATACTAAGGGAAAAGGGCATCTTCTCCCATTACCCCACCAGAGCCTGAGGAAAGTGGAAACTACAGGACCCCAGGGCATCAGTGGCCCTGCCCATCAGAGTCTGAGAAATTCTGGGTATCCAGGGAGCTCAGTGGATAACAGACCCCAGCAGGTTCACACCTGTTCTCCAGCACATGTGAGAGTCCACCTGGTCTTCATAAGAGGATGGAATCTCCCAAAGGAAGATGGGGGCAGGTGTCTATGACATTTAAGGTGCTATTGTTATTAAGACCCCATCATTACTCTCAGTGGTGAGGCCTGAGAAACTCAGCTTAAATATAACACAATACATTGAGCCGTTCAAAAATGTTAGCTTTCAGAAAATAAGTGGTTCTATATATATGTCTTACGATGAAACACAAATCAAGATGGTTACCCTGGGGCTTCCCTGGTGGCGCAGTGGTTGGGAGCCCACCTGCCGTGCAGGGGACATGGGTTCGTGCCCCAGTCTGGGAGGATCCCACATGCCGCGGAGCGGCTGGGCCCGTGAGCCATGGCCACTGGGCCTGCACATCCGGAGCCTATGCTCCGCAATGGGAGAGGCCACAATGGTGAGAGGCCCACGTACCGCAAAAAAAAAAAAAAAAGACGGTTACCCTAAAACACAAAGTTAATGAATCAAAACGTGTCTCTAGTGATGTCAGAAATTTTAAATGTCAAAAAAGGCATGTATCTGAAACGACATTACATGTATACGAGAGATGAATAAGTAAATATATTGTAAATAATAGTCATCTTTCTCACTGTCAGAGAAAGAAGTTACAATCAAGCAAAGAGAGGATGTTAGAATAAACCCTTTGCATTGGAACCAGAGGTATCAAAATAAACTTATGTTTGATTTTGATAGAGATAGATAGATAATAGATGATAAAAGAGAAATATGGAGAGAGAGAGAGATGGAGAATGAGAGAGAGAGAGAGAGAGGTGTGTGTGCATACATGGACTGCTGTAGCTCCATCATTTCCTAACTCTGTCCACTGAGAGGAACTAGAAACAATGACACTCCTCTAACACAACTAACATCCAGATCTTGGTTTCTAAATACGATTCCTCAACAAAAAAGAATCAGAGCTCCTTGGAGTCATGGTTGATTCCAGGACTGGGAAAGGGAGAACACAAGATAAGCCTGGAGCATCTTGTAGTGCCAGAAACTAAGACAACACTGAAAACAGGTGGGATGTGTATAAAATAGATAACTAATGAGAACCTACTGTATAGCTCAGGAAACTCTACTCAGTGCTCTGTGGTGACCTAAATGTGAAGGAAATCCAAAAAAAGAGGGTAGATGTATACGTATAGCTGATTCACTTTGCTGTACGGCAGAAACTAGCACAATATTGTAAAGTAACTATATTCCAATAAAATTTTTTTAAGTTAAAAAAAATAAATAAAGTGGCGAAGACAAAAGTGGGATGTGTCAAAAGGACACAGGAACCAACCTGAAAAAGCTTCCATTTACAAAAGCTGAAACAATCTGAGCAACAAAATAGAGTATTTGATTATAACCCAAAGAATATATAAATATCCTTGAGTCCACACTAATAAAATGAATGATTGAATCAACACATAAATGGGGACAAGAAACGACTCTTCCTTTCAGAAGAATTCTGATAAATAAAAGTAGAAGGAATAAAAGAAATAGAAAATTACTACTAGAACACTACAGTAGTAATTGCTGCAGGCAAGACCCACTGATGAATGCTAAAATTAGTGTCAGAAGGTTTAAGGAGAAACAGGATATTTGTACATCCTCCAAGTACCTTCCCCAAATTTTTACTAATTACAGAGGGAAAAATGGTCACATTACAATGGAGAAACTTGGAAAGCACCACCTAAACTGAGGGGTCAAGGTTAACAACACTAAGAATAAGACAGATCAATATCAGTATCAATATCAATATTGATATCAATATTGGTATCAATATCAATACCCCATAACATGATGCACTAAGCACGGCATATCCCCTCAGAATCCCCAAAATCATATCTTCAGTGTAACTATGGGAAAACATCAGACAAATACCAAACTGAGGGACAGTCTACAGAACAGTTCTCTTCAAAAGTGTCAAGGTCATGAAAGACAAGTTAAGACAGAGGAACTGTCACAAATTAGAGAAGACTAAGGAGACAACTAAATGTAACATGGAATCCTGGAAGGATTTTAGTGGAAACCTGGTAAAATCTGAATAAAGTCTGTAGTTTGGTTGTTTCTTTTCTTTTTTCTTTTTAATGCATGTAAGGAGTTTGGTCAAAATTGTTTCTGGAAATGTGATGGAGACCTCAAAGCAATATTTAATATCTTCATTAAAATGATATATTTGTGTCTTAGTTTAGCAAATAAAAACTGTTAGTAGACAGAGGAAGATGGGGTGCATGTGGCTCTGTGTCAGGGAGTCTGCTCTGATGATCTCTGGGAGGCCTGGAAAGAAAAGGGTGTGCCCATGAGCTTCCTAAGGGCCCATGGGAGGAAATCGACTTCTGGGCTATGGGCACTTGACAGCCACTGCATTATTTTAAGCCACAGCAACCCTATGGGGGGGAGGGGGTTATTTATAAATAATTCCAATTTACGAATGAGGAAACTGAGTGAGACTTATTAAGATATAGCAGCCACAATTTGTTGAGTGCCCGCTACAGGTAGAAATTTATTACTTCATTGCATTCTTGCAAAACAAGGTAGATACAATTATTATGCCCGTTTTAGAGATGGGGAAGCTGCAGCTTAGAGAGAGGAAGGGAACTGGCCAAGGCTACAGAGCCAGGAGGAGCACAGCCTGGGAGCCACGCTCCTCCGGGGCTGTCTCACCCTCTGCCATGCGCCCCACTTCACACTCTGCCCAAACCCAGCACAGAGCCCACCATGGACCTAGAATTGAAGCATAAATTACAGCAAGTCAGTCCGCACCTCCAGACACCATTTCCCTTGGAAGGAGACAGGGAGGCAGAAGCACAGACAAGGACAGATAAGACAGAGAAGAGACGGAGCAGAGAGTCTGAAAGAGGTGTGGCCACCTCTCAGGGCAACTCGGACTCATGGTCTCTGGGGCTGGGTTCTCAGAAACACATCATTTCTGACAAAAGAGCAGAGTCAGATGAACACCCCTCTGTGCCAGACTGCATCTCATGGCATTGATGTTGCCAAGGAAACCAGCCCTCAATGGTTCCCGAGAGCTATTTTTCTAAAGAGACAGCGTTGTGTACTTCTTGAAAAAATTATCGGAGATGTATTTCTTATTCTTCCTCCACATGAGTTCCCCCTGGGATTAGAGCCCATCGTAGGGGTGGAGGGGGGATAAAGTGATTCACAGCAGCTCCAAGTGGTCTTTCAATTTTCCAGAAAAAATGTACATCTCCCTAATACGTTCAAACCTGATTGACTGCTGGGATCACCCCAGGCGCCATTCCTGCCTCTCCCCAAGGTGAAGCAATTGTGTCTTCATTTATCTCCCTCCCCTTCTCCCTGGCCTGGACCGTGAGCCCCAGGGCAGTGGCAGCAGCTTCCTGTACCTGCTTAAACTTTGCATCCAGCACTGGTACTGGGGAGACATCCCAGGGGCATCTGTGAGGAGCAGCCTTGGGCTGTCTCCTCGGCACCCTTATGACACTGTTCCCATGGCCTGGGAGGACGGCTCTGCGGTGTCTTCTCTCCACCTCCTGATTTCTTCCTGTCAAAATGCAATCGATCCTTCAAGGCCCAGGTCTAAGTTCAGTTCCTCCAAGAACCCCAGGCTGACACCTCTCTGCCACGCTCTCCCCTCCTGAGAACTTCTGTCCCAGCTCCTCTCCTGCACGCCTGATTGTCTGACCTCCCCATAAACTGTGAGCATCTTGAGAGAGGTACCCATTGCTGGAGAGCAGATTAAAAAATGTGCAAAAGCCATGAACAGATCTTGTTCTACAAACCAAGGCACTGTTTTTATCATCATCTCCTGGTTCCCTTTGGCCCTTTGTCAGCCAGCAGCGTCCTGCAAAACCCCATCCTCTAAAACCCAGGGCAGCTTTCCCCTGACCAAACCCCCTTTGGTTAAACTCTTCTAGAGCCAATCTCCCACTCCTTGGATATTTGTGGGAGGAGTTAAGAATCCTCCTTTTTTTCTGATAAGAAAATTCCAACTCCGCCAGGAATAGCACATGGCCCCAGGGTCGCTCCTAAAATCAGAAATCTCTATCCCCGTCTCCTGTCCCTGACATTCTCCCTTCCTTCGTCGTACTCCCAGAGCCTGTTCATTCCAGAGAAAAGACAGCTTTGGTTTATTTTCTGAGGCAATGGAGTGGCAAATCCATTTATGACAGAATGTTTGAACATGTGTTCACTAAGTCTTTAGCTGACTTCGTGTAATTGAGAAAAATAGTGGGTGTTTATGCATTGGCCATATGGATGAGGCTGCCTCTGAGGGTGGGAGGCCAGCCCACAGCCTGGCCCCTGCCTGCCCAGCTCACCAGTCCCTGAACACAGGCTACAATCTAAGGCCTTATGGGTGCAGGTGGGGTTGTCTAAGGCCCGTTTGTGCTCAGCCGCCTTTGTGCAGGAGCCGTGCTACCTCTCTCCTCCTTCCCTCCAGCAATGCCTGCATGGCCACCACCCCCAGTGCAGCAATGAGGCTGGGGAATCGGCCTCCAGCTCTGCCCACAGTAAATCGTGACCTGTCCCCCAATGGTCTGCCATCTGAGGTTGAGAAGGGTTGTGAACACAAACTAGAAACTCCCAAGCAAAAGGCAGAGATAAGCGGCTACTGCTGGAATGGCACTGTGGTTGAGAAGCTGGTACCCAAATATGTGGGTTGGAACCACGCCTCAGCCGCTTCCTAACTTCAGGCCTCGTGTGGAGGTGCTGTGCTGCTCTTTCATCTCAAAATAGGGGTGATGATAACATGATGACAGTGATGTTGAGTATGGGGTACCTACCTCACGGAGCTGGCGGAAGGGTTACAGAAACCAAGATGCTCAAAATGCTTAGTGCTTGGAATGTAGAAAGGGACCTTTAAATGTTTGCTATCCTTAACATTCACTGCTGATACTGAATTCAGGCTGAGAATAGGCTAGTTCGCTTTTATAAGCGTGACTTGACTTTGTGAGGCATGAACCTTGACAGCATTGCTTGGGGTCTTACAGAAGCAGTCGAGGGGGATAAAGTAGTCATACACACACACCTGGGTTTGAATCCCAGCTCATCCGCTGTAGCCCCAGGGCATCTCTCCATCCCTCTGAGCCTCAGTCTCTTCATCTGTCAAATGGGGACCAATAATCTCTACCTGTCTAGGTAATAATAAGTCTTAAATGAGCTCATTATGAAAAGGGACCACTTATCACCCACCAGCTTCCTCCGTAAGCTGTTGGCCAAATGCATTCTGTCAATGGCACCCTCAGACTCTTCCTGTGCCAATGTCTGTTTCCACATCTGACCCTACCTCCAGATTTCAGAGAGTGAATATGTGTCATTCGTGGCTGAATGTCCCATGCCCAGCACAGCCTGGCCCTCTGCAGATGCTCAGCAGATGCTCTTAGGATGAAGGATGTTGGACTGCAAGATAAGAGCCAGGTGCACCTCTTGGTCCTTGCCTTTGACCTCAGCATCATTTCAGGCCCTGTCAGCTGAGGATGGAGTTCCCTCCACAGCCCAGATCCAGCCCCAGCCTAACAGAACACTTTGCCCCCAGAGCTCACCCATCCTCGGGGACCCCTGCCCCCAACATCTTCCCCAGCAGGCTCACTGAGCAGAAGATAAAGAAAAATGCAAAGGAAGGTCAAGACGCTCAGACACATCTATCTTTATTTGTTTCCTGTCAGAAAAGTCCAAGGATTACACCAAAAAATACTTCAGCCTCTGCTACCTACTGACAAAAATACACCACAAAATTATAAAGCGCTCAGCAGTTTTGCTAGGGACAACTTGTTATTCCGCTTTAGATGACAAATGAATTTACAAGTGACTTGAGGTGACTGAAAGGTGGGGATGGGGAGGGAGGAAAAGTCAGATGATAGCTTTCAGCAGACTAGTTTGAGTTATGCTTGTCTTATTACCCAGCTATTATGTACGATGATTTCGGCATCATAGCAAGCCACACACAACAAAATGCCCTTTAAATGGCCTGTTTGAGCTTCGTGGGGAGCCAGTACCACATCTCATGCAGCCTCTCCCAGCCAGTGCTGGCTTTGCTGGACCTGGAGCCAACACCACACAGAGGGGCTCTCCCCAAAACATTTGCAGGAGAGCTGCGTGGGAGCGCCTGAGGTGGGACCAGGGCCACGGGAGGCCTGGGCAATATCAGATGCTGCCTCCTGGCTAGGAGCTTCCAGAACCAGACTGCGGAGTTTGGACGGTGCCCCCTGTCAACACAATGGAGTGGCCAAAGACGGCCACAGGTCTTAGCTTCCTTTAGAAATGATTTGGCTTTGCTGCAGCCCCAGTGGAAAGTCTCCCTGGCTGTCACCTGAGGTTCCTGGTTAGGACCCTTCCTGTTCTCCCTCGTGTTATTAGCACTTTGGGAAACAGCAAACAGACACAAATTTTAAACTTGGGTGCTGTGCTGATAGCTTGGCCAAATGTCACAGGCCCGTGCTGTGCCTTCTTCTTCCTTCCTTCTCTTTCTACCCCTTCTGTGTCCTGGGCAGGACCCAGGTGTAGGGCTAGAAACACAAGAGAAAGACAAAGAAAGTCTGCCCGCTGCTCAGTGTTTGCTTATACCCTACACATCCCTAGGCCATGCAGCCCGGCCCCAGCTCCGATGCCCATACAGACAAGTTTGTGCTAACTTTGCAAAACACACGAGGCGGTGGAGGATTTTCTCTCTGGGTTGTATGCATCCTGGGCTTACAAATGCCAAAATCAGTCCTTCTCTCCAACTCAGCAGTTCCTAACTTCCGGTATTCCTCCCCTGCAGACCGGAGGCCAAGCAAGCAGCCCCGCCTGCATCACTCACAAGTTCTGTACCTTCCGAAGCTCACACTGAAGCTACCATCTTTCGTGTAAGAAGCCCAGAGCATCTGTGCTCTTTAATACCCTTCAGTGTCTTCCAGGTGCAGCCAGTCTAACCCTTTTTGGTTCATTTTCTTTGTTTCTTTCCTCTTCTGTTTTTAAATTTTCCTAACAAATAATAAGCAGTGGCTTTGAAAATATCTTACATGGGAACAGTCAACACGAAACATGCCTTTGTACATGAGCCTGACTCGGGGACGAATCAACCATACCAAAGGACGAAAAGAAATATTGATTCAGACAACTCCAGTGCAGGAGATTTTCGGTGAGATCCCAACCCCCACCCCCGGCCCCACCCCCGCCCCCATATCCCGGGAGTACAGTGTTGTCTTGTAACTGGAGCTTGGCTTAGCCCACGGGGGTCCCCCTCTCCGCCCCCGATTCTGGCTGGGGGTGGGCCTTTAATGGCCCTGGGTCTTGGGCGGCTTGGGCTCGTGGATGACGGCGGCTGCCGACAGCCACGGCCCGATGGCCCGGGCAGTGCTCTGCTTGGCCACGCTGTAGTGGCTGATGACCGTGTAGAAGCGGCTTCTGGAACTGGGGTCCTGGGATGAGTAGTAAGCATCCAGGGAGGCCGGGATACAGCGCTTGTGCTGGGGAAGAGAGAGACAGAGTCAGGGGTAGCTCAGTGGACTGCTTCCAACCCGCCCTGCAACACGGCCACCCCACCTGGGGGCCACAGGCACGCCAGGCTCTCAGCCAGAGGGCAGGGGATGGTACCTGGCCTGTGCCTGGCCCTCATCAGGCTTTCCCCGGCGTCATCACCATCATCAAAGCTGCCACCTACTTGAAGCCAGAAGAAACTAACCTGATGCTAGGTTGTAGGTTCCCAGAGGTGGTAGGAGAAATGGGTGAAGGTGGTCAAAAGGTACAAATTTCCAGTTATAAAATAAATAAGTCCTGGGGATGTAATGCATAGCATGGTGACTGTAGTTAATAATACTGAAAGTTGCATTTTTGAAAGTTGCTAATAGAGTAGATCTTAAAAGTTCTCAACACAAGAAAAAAATTTACAACTATGCAGGGTGATGGATGTTAACTAGACATATAGTGGTGATTATTCTGCAATATATACAAATATTGAATCATTATGTTGTACACCTGAAACTAATATAATGTTATATGCCAATTACACCTCAATAAAAAGTAAAGAAAAGAAAGAAAGAAAGAAAGAAAGAAAGAAAAGAAAGAAAGAAAGAAAGAAAGAAAGAAAAAGAAAAAGGGAGAGAGAGGGAGGGAAGAAGCTGATGATGAAACTAAGTCAAGGTCAACATCCTCTGCTTACTGACTGTGGGGTTACAGTAGACACTGTTGGTAGCTCTTTACCTGGCTGATTCACCCATCCCCTAACTCCTTCTCTGGGCTATTGCCTGCAGCCAATTGCTGTCCATTTCGTTCCCTTGATTGGATAGTTGTAACTCTTTTCTCTTATACCAAAAGCCTTGGTTCCTGACAACATTAATATAATTATATATTTGCATTATCCTACAATATATATCAAATGGTCACAAAATAACAGCAATATTATGAGTAATAGTTAGACTACTGAAGGAACTATAGGGTTTCTCTGCGGCTCTCTGTGTCCTTAGAATATATTCCACTGAGGGTGTACAGTCAATATACTGCATTCTACAGTCATTTGGAATATTTATTTTCTTGGCAAGTTTATGTTCCCAACTTGATATACAGCTAGATTTTAGCTTGTTTTTAATTTCAGCGATTATTTTTTATTTATTTATTTTTACAAATACATCAAACATTGATACACATCAAGGACGAATGTAGAGCAAGATACATCCAGAGAAGCCTTGCTCCCCACCCCGATTCTTTCTGTCCCCTCCCTGCCCACCTGAGTCACCATTTTTCTTAGTTTTTTAAATTTATCCATCCAGAATTTCTTCCTGAAAATAGAAGTAAACATCCCTGACCTCCCCTTTTCTCACTCAAACGTAGCACCTTTTTTTCTTCACTATTATCCTGGAGGGTATTCTGTGTCCATGTCTGGAGCCCCCCCCCACTCATTTTCACAGTTGCTTGAAATTCCATTGTGCAGATACATCATGGTTTATTCCATTGTCTCCTATTGACAGTTGTTGCCAATCTTTCAGAACCTCAGCTTCTAACAAAAATGTCATCTTAGGAAGTCATGTAGCAGAACCAAAGGACATGTGGGGTTTTGGGGTTTTTTTTGTGTGTGTTTTTTTTTTTTTGCGGTACGCAGGCCTCTCACTGTTGTGGCCTCTCCCGTCGCGGAGCGCGAGCTCAGCGGCCATGGCTCACGGGCCCAGCCACTCTGCGGCATGTGGGATCTTCCCGGACCGGGGCACGAACCCGTGTCCCCTGCATTGGCAGGTGGACTCTCAACCACTATGCCACCAGGGAAGCCCAGGACGTGTTTTTAAGACAGAACAGTCCCCATTTGATTCCCTCACTTTGAAACATAACATCTGTGATGTCTTAGAAAACTCATAACAAAACGCTCTTAATCTCCGTTTCTTCAGATGTAAAATGGAGGCAATAAAACCTAGTTTTCAGAATGGGTGGAGAGCTCAACTGAGATACTGTTTATGAAAATGTCTAGGAAGGGGGTGACATATAATGGGTACCCAGTAAATGGTAATTTATAAATATTCGTTTCAGCTCTGAAATGTTACTACCACTCACATCTGTCGAGAGCCCATTCTCTAGCAGGCCCTTTGCTGACTGATTTTGCTTAAATTTTCTCCAAAATCCTGTGGGCAGACATTATTGACGCCCATTGCAGGCGAGAAACCTGAGGCTCAGAGGGGCGAGGGGATGCCCGGGGCTCATGCAGCCAGTTCAGTTTTGCAAGCTAGGAGCACAATCAGAGTGAAGGTGACGGGCAAAGGGCCCAGCTGCAGGATTGGGGGAGGCCACCTCAGAAGCTTTGCTCCCTGTCTTCACGTCTCTGCAGGAATAAGAAACCAGCCGTCAAACCAGAAAGACTGAGGATATGGGGAGGGGGAAGTGTAAGCTGTGACAAAGTGAAAGAGAGGCATGGACATATGTACACTACCAAACGTAAGGTAGATAGCTAGTGGGAAGCAGCCGCAGAGCACAGGGAGATCAGCTCAGTGCTTTGTGACCGCCTGGAGGGGTGGGATAGGGAGGGTGGGAGGGAGGGAGATGCATGAGGGAAGGGATGTGGGAACGGATGTATATGTATGACTGATTCACTTTGTTATAAAGCAGAAACTAATAAAAAAAATTTTTTTTTTAAAAAACAGAAAGACTCACACCTAGGCAGAGCGCTCTGGAGGCGGAACAGTCTATTTGGAGCAGGAGTGAGCGCTCCCAGATGCGGATGGGCAGTCCGGAGCGAGGGCCAGCTGGGAGGAGGCCCTCTACTGCCTACCTGAGACCAAGTCCTTCATGCAAGCCTGAAAACTCCTTGCCAGACATATAGGACTTTTCTTTCTTGTAGTTTTTTATTTCATATCAAAATTTATTGTGAAGATACAACTTTTTAGAAAATAATTTTAGATTGCCACCATCAGTTTTGTTTTGGTGTTACTTATGCATTTCTTTATACTAACTTTTTTACGTATTTCAACGTCTTTATTGAGTGCATAAAGTTTTCTTTTTTATTGAGGTATAGTTGATTTACCATATTTTATAAGTTTCAGGTGTATAGTTCCATGAGTCACAATTTCTACATTTATAGTTAGTATAAAATATTGGCTATATTCCCGGTGCTGTACAATATATCATTACAACTTGCTTATTTTACACATAGCAGTTTGTACTTTTAAATCCCCTACCCCTATCTTGCCCCTCCCTATTTCCCTCTCTGCACTGGTAACCACTAGTTTGTTCTCTATATATGTGAGTCTATTCCATTTATGTTATATTTACTAATTTGATGTATTTTTTAGATTCCACATACAAGTGATATCATACAGCATTTGTCTTTCTCTGTCTGACTTATTTCATGTAGCATAATACCCTCCAAGTCCATCCATGTTGCTGCAAATGGCAAACTTTCATTCTTTTTGTGGCTGACTACTATTCTATTGTATATATGTACCACATCTTCCTTATCCTTTCATCATGGATGGACACTTAGGTTACTTCCATGTCTTGGCTATTGTAAATAATGCTGCTATGGACATTGGGATGCATGTATCTTTTCAAATTAGTGTTTCCATTTTCTTCGGACACATATTACATTTTAAACAGTCTGTAGGGAGGTTGCCATACCCAGAATTTAAATGTCAATGAAAAGAAGACATTGATAAACCCTTTAATTGAAGCTGACAGTCACCTGGGCCACTCCCCTGCCAGAAGCCCCTTACCTTATAGACAAATCCTTCTGGGCAGCTGTGGTCATAGGTGAAGGCTTTGTAAACCACCAGGAACACGATGCAGGCGAGGAAAGCTAGGGCCAGGCTGACGAGGATGGTGACCTGGAGAAAACAAAACAGAATCCTCCAGCCTCAGCTTGCCTGCCTTCAGTCCACATGGTGCAGCCTTCGAAACCCAGAGCCAATAGGCAGCCTGGTATGTTAGAAAGAGTAGGGGGTGGCCAGGGGCCCAAAGAACCAGCTCTGTTTCAGCTCTGTCACCAACTTGGAGCATGAGCCTGAGCAAACCATCTGCAGTCTTTGGGCCTCGGTGTCCCCTTCTTCCAGAAACTCTCGGAAGCTCCGTCTTGGCCCAATGTGTGATTTCCACCCCCTCCCCATTTACTTTTCCTGTTAATTCTGTGGGGGCAGAGGGATGATCATGAAGCCCTCACGTACGGGGCTCCTGCCTTCCATCACCTCCCTCCCTGCCACTGCTGAATTCCAGTCTCAGGTATCAATGCTTATTCCACCTCCACTTGGACGTCCAGGACTCACCTGAAGTGCGTTCTCAAACCAAACTCCTGCTTCCCTCCCATCCCAAACCTGCTCCATGCCCCACATTTTTACCCATCTCAGGAAATGTCAACCCCACCTTTGCAGTCACTCAGGCCAAAAAGTTTGACCCTCTCCTTTTCTCACATTCTACATCCTAGTTACCAGCAGAAGCTGTCATTTCTGCCTTCCAACACATCCATAATCCAATCACTTCTGACCCCCTAAATCATCTCTTTTGTGGCCAAAGCCATCATCACCTCTCACCTGCAGTACTGAAACTGCCTTCTAACTAGGGGCCTCCTCGACCCCTACATGTATTCACACACAGCAACCTGAGAAGTCCATTCAAACTTGAAGTCAAGACATGTCCCTTCTCTGCTCAGAAGCATCTAATGGTCTCCAAATTGCTCATAGTGAAAGCCCAGCTCCTAACCATTATCAACAAGTAAGCTTTAAGAAAAATATAACACCAAACAAACTGAAGTCACCACCAGGATTTACCAGAAAGGACTAAGTAGCTAATTTCAGAGGCACCTCCAGGTTTGCACTGGCCCCATCCCACCGCCTGTGTACAAAGTGGTACAACTGATGAATGGATAAACGAATTGTGGTCTATCTGTACAATAGAATATTATTTAGCAATAAAAAGGAATGAAGTTCTCGTACAAATGTGGATGGACCTCGAAAACATGCTAAATGCAAGGCCACATATTGTATGATTCCATTTGTACAAAAGATCCAGAATAGGTAAATCCATAGAGACAGAGTGCAGACTGGTGGTTGCCAGGGGCTGAGATGCGGGGAATAGGGAATGACTGCTAATGGGGATAGAGTTTCCTTTTGGGGTAATGAAGACATTTTGGAACTAGATCAAGGTGATAGTTGCACAACAACTGTGGATGTACTCAGTGCCACTGGATTTTTCACTCTACGTTCTCAACTTTATGGTATGTGAATTTTACCTCAAGTTTCTAAAAAATGCCCAGAGCTCCAGCTGACTTTGTCAAATGGACCTTAAACTCCTGCTAGCATCCCCTCATCAAAGCTGCCCCCAAGACTGGGACAGACACACTCACAGTCGCCTCCATGGTCGCAGACCTTGAACATGCAAAGGAAAAGTCGAGAGCTGCAGCCCGCCCTGCCACCACCTGATGCAGGATCTGGGGGAACCCTCAGAGAGCTCCCCCTCCAAAGGACCCCATACAGCCCCAATCTCCGACTGAGCAGAGAGCCAGGCCTCTTAACTGACTCGGAAGCAGGACAAGACTCCAGCGTGGGCGTCCCCAGGCAGGGCTGGACGCTTCTCCTGGTTCCCAGCAGGCTGGTGATGGCGCTGGGAGCTGAAGCAGGGCCCGGCAGGCTGGCTGTGAGACAGGTTCCCTTTATGGTGGTTTTTTTTTTGGTGTGTGGGGGGGGGCGGGGGGACCTCTTTCATTCCTACAGCCCTGAGTTAACAGCCTCCACCTAGGAGGGGCAGGATCTGATTCACCATAGCACTCCTATGGCTTGACGGGGTGAGCACAGCAAATGTTTCTGAAAAAAGAAAAGAGAGGGGGGAGAGGAGAGAGAGAGGGAGGATCCTAAAGGATTCAGTGCTGATGCCTAGATGGCCACCACCCCATTGGATTCTGATTTATCTGGTCAGGGATGGTGGGTCCAGGACACTCTCCAGGTGATTTTAATGTACAACAAGACCTGAGAACGACTACTCCAGTATGACTATGTATGAGGGTTCTTGAGCTTAGAATCACCTGGGCAGGGTTTTAAGCGTTCCTGATGCTCTGTCTCTGTCTCAGACCAATTACATCAGAATCCCAAGGCAGTTGCTGTGTGCAGGCAAGTATCCAGAAGAGTGCGGGACACAGACCCCAGGCAGGTGGCCTATACGACCATCAGAGTCAAGGTCTGATGCTGACTGGGACGCCAGGGGGGCAGCCCACCTCAGGGCATTCTTCTGAGCAAGGCTAACTTCCGCCACGTGTTCCATAGCCCCAGAACGAGGGTGACGGGAGGCCGTTTTAGGTGAAGATAAGTCTGCCTCCCCGCCCTGAATCTTGGTAACTTCTGCAACAACTAGAGGTCGGTCATTCCTTAAGAGCCTGTGGAGGTCAGAGAGTTCAGGGCTGTGAATCGGGCACAAGCCCTCCCTCAAGGCTTCACAGCCCACAGGGCGGGGGAGAGGTGGACAGGAGGACACAGGCACTTGTAACACAAGGGTGGCGCCATGAGTGAGGACATCAGCACAGAGGGCGGCTGGACCTAACCAGCCTGCGGGTGGGGAGATCAGGGAAGGCCTCCTGTGGGAGGTGACTCCGGAAGTGACTTCAGGGAAGAATGCCAGGATAGGGGAGGAAGAAGGTTCTGAGCGGGGAAGTCACACATGACACAGTGTAGAAGCTGGGGCTGTTCTGGAAACATCATATGGTTTGTCATGGCGGGTCTGGAGGATGCAAGTGAGGGAGAGACAGGCCTTGGGCAACGGGTAGGTAGGAAGAGAATAGATAAGGAAGGACCAAGCTAAAACTTGGGCTTTATCTCCAGGGTGGCAGAGAGCCCCTGAAGGTTTTAAGCAGGGGAATGACAGAATTAGAATTACCTTTTGGAAAGATGGTATGGTGGGGGAAGGGAGGAGGGAGGTGGACATGGAAGCGGGTTTGCAGGGGCAACACTGGAGGCAGGGAGGCTGATGCACCAGGATATATGCCCTAAATAGGCCAGACCTGGGGCTGTAAGGGTAGAAGGGGTCAATGGCTTGAGAAGGCCTCGGAGCAGAGTGAGCAGAGTGGTGTGAAAAGGAAGGAAGAAGGGGCTGACTCCCGGGAGAAAGGAGGATGTTGAGCTGGGTCTGGATTCCTGTTCTTAATGACAGAGTCAGTGTTGGCTATTGGCTGGGGTGGGATGGGGAGACCAAGGTTTCCGATTGGTTCCAGGGTGAGATTTTTCCTGAAGGCGGGTCTCCGTGGGGCATCCTGAAGCTGGCCTCTCCCTTTCCGACGGATTAGATTCTTGGAAGTCAGAGGTCTTAGTGCTTGGTCCCTGCAGCAAAGCTCCCGATGTGGCAGGGGAGCCTCAGAGGACCTGGGAGAGCAGTCCCCACTTCCCCCATAGAGCACCTCTGAATGTGAAAGCCAGCAGCACATCAATATTGATTGACTCCGTTTATATAACCTTGTTGCTTGGAAACATTCTAAAGCCCTTGGCTTTACCTCCTGAATGTAACAGGCTGGGATTAGAAATAAACAAGTTCTAGATGCTGATTTGAGTGTTTCCTTAGAGATCTGGTCCTCCCTGCTCCCCATTTCCCTGCTCATCCCTTCATTCACTCAGCACGTGTTTATTAAAGGGCCCACTGTGAGCCAGCTGCCGCCATACAGGGAGAGGGTCAGACGCCGAACTAGCAAATCACCAAATAAATAACTTCAAAACAAGACCACAGCAGGGTCTGGAACAGCGAATAGGAGGGGAGCCTCGGATATGGTGGGCAGGGGTGGGAGAAGGAGCCCCACACATGAAGACCCTGGGCCAGAGCCACCTAGACTGAGGCACAGCCCCAAACTCCTAAAAAGAAGAGGAGCTCAGGGTCTCAGTGGACCTGGAAGAAGCAGTCTGACTGAGATGGGAGGAGGGGCAAGGGGGAAAGAGTGCTGAGGTGAGGCCCTCTAGGCCTTCGGAGACCAAGATTACCCTAGTCCTGCCCAGGAGAGGAGCTTTCTCCAGCTTCCATCCAGTGCTTTCCGGGTAACGTCCTGCTCAGCCTGGCCTCCTCCTGCCACCCTCCAGCCGCCCCCCACCCCCAGGCTGCTGAGGGCTCCTGCTGTCATGCTTATCCGTGCCTTGCCCAGCCCTGGAACACACCATCCCCACTACCGTGTCCTTCCTCATCAACCTCCTGGTCCAGCCCTGGGGCCCCTTCCCTGAACACCTGATCCTGCCCTGCTCTGTACCTGGGGCCTGCTTGGGCTGCCCTGATGGGACCCACCATGCCGTCCTTACCTCCTCATACCTCTGAGCCCTCCCTCTGCTGGGGGTGCACTGGGCAGCCAGCAATCTCATCCTCTCCTCTGTACCCAGCACCATGGCTCCCACAGTGGGGGGCACCCGTAAACATTTCCTGAACTGAAATGCTGAATTGACTTAAGACCTGGAGGATGAACACACCCTTATACACGTGAACACACACACATGCACACCCCTTCTCCCCACATACACACACGCAGACACTCAACCTGGTCCAAACCACATCACGTGGGATGGGGTGGGGCACTGAAATATCTGTACTTCTCCAGCCCCTAGTCTCAACCCCTTCCACCACCCGCCCATACACATGCTCAAAATAAAGTACCTTAACCTTGAAAAAACTCAGGATTTGGGTTAGTATCAGCTAAGACCTGGCCAAGATCTCTCCTCCAGCTTTTGAGCATAGGTCAGGGAGAGAATAGAGGAAGAACTTAAAACAGCATGTGCAGCCAGGGCCTCTGGTGAAGGTGCACTGAAATGGCAGTCATCGTGACCGCCCTGTGATCCACACCTCCATATAGTGATAATAGCAGCAGTAGTGGTAGTCACAGTAACAAAATATGCTAAGAGTTATTGGGAGCTTACCGTATACTAATAACACCACCATCATATGAAGAAAGTAGAATTCTTAACCCCATTTTGCTGATGGAGAAACTGAGGCTCTGAGAGGTTAGGTGACTTGCTTCAGGTCCCACATTTAGTAAAAGATAAGTATGAACAATGCTTTGAGGTACC